>NC_135507.1:34392196-34992196 GCF_052857255.1 Amblyomma americanum | reverse complement strand
ATTAGCCTGGACATCGATTTTGGTACAAATCCGAGATGATCAATTTAGGAGGTTGGGTTGGACCAAATATTGGGTTGGGATGGACCAAGTGTTAGTAATCACCAGGGCTAAATTTGGTAACCACTGTGTGTTGGCCATAGTCAAAGTATGCTCCGGCATCTTACTCAAGGCTGTTGCGATATAAAGCTAAGTCTAAAGGGCATTTAGAGGTCATACGAACAGAAGGACATACTCGAGTTTCGTACTGAGCAGAACTATCACTCTAAAAGCGCACAAACGACTGTCTCAATAACGCTAGGAAAAAAATCCACTCAGCTGAAGCACAGAAAAGAGGCTGAGGTAAGTCCCATGTAGTTAGTGTCCCATTGGTGGATTAGCTTTCAAGCAAGCGAGCAATTATGTATGAAGACACATTCAAGCGCTGCAATACGACTGCAGAGTAACCTACACAGAGTAACCTACACAGACACAAAGGTTCCCTCGGAATTTTTTGTTTGAAAGTTACACAATTTGCTAACAAGCTACTGCTAGTGCTGCTGCTACTGCTATCGGCATTGCTTCACAATCCCATTTAAGCGCAAACTTATCGCCAACCACACCGATGCAGCAAATATCCCTTGCATTCACAGTTTTCTATTCTTTCGCGAGCAGGGCAGCTTTCTCGAGTCATTATACTGTAGTCCCAGTCTCACAGCGTTACATCCGGAATACCATCGGGTAGCGTCCTAGACCCTTATTTTTCGTCACGTAAGTCACTGATCTTCCGTCCGAATTTGTAGATGACTGCGTCGTATGTTGAAGGATCTGTTCTACTGCTGATGCCTAGGCTCCTCAGAACTATAGCTACCTTAACCGCATTATTACCTAGAAAACTTTATATACAAAGCCCCTAAATACTCATCAGTTAGAGTTGATCGTTTCTATCCGCAAGCGTTCTACTTACATGTCTACAGATTCAAAAAGTTACAGTATTTCATTAGCACGCAGTCAAATATTATTCCACAAACACATGCGAAAAGCCTGCCTGTCAATGCTTTTTCTTTCAGCTTCTTCTGCACAGCTGGGTCACTTAATGTCTTCTCACGTTTCTCCCCATAGGTTACACCCCTACGACGGTTTATGAGTATTCTAAATAAAGAAAAAGTTTCGATACCCAATTAAACATTTTTTATTTTTAATGCCAACCTATTGTTTCCGTTTATATCGCTCGCCCAACAGCGCACACCACCAGCAGTTCAGCAGTCGTGGCATTTTCGTGTGACTCACTTGGGGTTCTATCCCACGCCAGAGCTCTTGGGAAGTTCACACAGAGAAGGCTGCAGAGGAGCGCTTCACAGACTAAACGTTATTCGGAACGCCAATGGCGCGGTACTCGTAACTACACCCGTAAACCTGGTCATCAAACTTTTATTCGTCCTTTACTCGAACGCCTATCAGCCGCATTCTCAACACGGCAGAACTTAATAATAATAATAATAATAATAATAATAATAATAATAATAATAATAATAATAATAATAATAATAATAATAATAATAATAATTGGTTTTGGGGAAAGGAAATGGCGCAGTATCTGTCTCATATCGTTGGACACCTGAACCGCGCCGTAAGGGAAGGGATAAAGGAGGGAGCGAAAGAAGAAAGGAAGAAAGATGTGCCGTAGTGGAGGGTTCCGGAATAATTTCGACCACCTGTGGATCTGTGACGTGCACTGACATCGCACAGCATACGGGCGCCTTTAGCGTTTTGCCTCCATAAATACGTAGCCGCCGCGGTCAGGTTCGAACCCGGGAACTCCGGATCAGTAGCCGAGCCAGAATTTTTTTTCATTTCCACTCTTCAATCCATTCAAAGTCGTGCCACATGCTTCATTAAGAAAACATGACAGTTGACACTCCAGTATAACCTACATCAAAGCATTGTCGTGATTACTAAAAGGTTCTTCCATCTTTGGCCAGAATGAAATTCACAGCAGCCACACGCATAACACGCGTCTCGGTCGGCCAAATCTTACTTCTCGCCGCATGGACAAAGAACCCGGCACACAAAAGAACCATATATTTATCCATATTTGTCCGCCCGGACAAACCCCGGCGTTTAGCTCTTCTGCACGCCTTCAACTCATTCTCTTGAAACCGTTAATGCGAACTGCCGGTTCCAAAACAGGACTGAAATGCCTTTTTATGCATTTAGAACTTTTGAACGTGTGCCAGAAAAATTTTCAGTACAGTAAACATTACGAGAGTTTTGAAGCCCAGGGTAAAAAATGAGTCCGTTCTTCGCTCAAATGCGCACTCATGTGTGTTGATTGCACTGTTAAGAGTACTAATAAGTGTTTAAAAGTGCTTTACTGCTTGTTGAACTGCACGTGAATTCGCTTGCCTTTTTTGGCCGCCGCCGTAAAAAGGGCTCACACTTACTCCCACCTTTTTCAAGGCACCTAAATAAGAGGAAAAGTGATTTTCGCGTCTTTTTTTAAACCTAGTATTAAACCAGGTTTAGTGTTCTCTTTTGGACCTCCGTGTTAGAATATCGCGCTGTAGTGATGCCCCAGCTGTTTATTTTTTTAACTAATTGTATTTTTGATCACCCGCGCAACGCAGCGTCATACAAGCCTTTGAGGTAGCGTCAATACGAATTGAAAAATAAAAAAAAAATGATTAATATATGGTTCTTTTGCGTGAAACATTAAATCTACGCTTATCTATGTTGATGATCGGATTTAAACGGCGCCTACCGTAAAAGCACAAGCAATGAAGCAGTTGTAATGGGTCAGAGAACCCACCATGATATCGAGACACGTACAGTCAGCGTGATTGGAAGGTTATCGCGTTCTTTGCGACTGAAACGGACCAAGAAATTTTTTCCTGGCATGACGGTCACTTAGGCCGCAACAAACATGACGATCCGAGGAATCCTCTGGCCAGCTAAGCTCGAGTATTTGTCGTCGAGTTATTTCAGAAATAAACGCTGTAAGAGCAGATTACTCCGATTTGGCTTTGTCCCTTGCACTCGCCCTTTCTACAATAATAAAACTCGCGACTGCATTCATATAAGTGTGTTGTGTACACAGCGAGCCTAACTATTAATAACAAAAGAATACTCGTCCCCACAACAAAGGTTCTCCTAAAATTCCATTTGATGATCTTTATTGTTCTATCGTAGGCTGTTGCGACGACTAGATTGGTTTGCGGTTTGTGGAGTTAAACGTCTCGAAGCGTCTCAGGCTATGAAGGACGCCGTAGTGGAGAGCTGCGGATAATATCGACCACCTACGGTTTTTTAACGTGCACTGACATCGCAAAGTACATGGGTCTATAGAATTTCTCGTCCATCGAAATTTGACCGCCGCGGCTAAACACGTTTAGATACCAGACAAAGCGCTGCCGCTACAAAGCAGTCGTGTAGCGAAATAGTAAAAATATCTCTGCTGGTACAACAAAAAAAAGTACTTTTGCATTGCCTGCATACCCGCCGCGGTGGCTCAGTGCTTAGGGCGCTCGGCTACTGATCCGGAATTCCCGGGTTCGAACCCGACCGCGGCGGCTGTGTTTTTATGGAGGCAAAACGCCAAGGCGCCCGTGTGCTGTACGATGTCAGTGCACGCTAAAGATCCCTAGGTGGTCGAAATTATTCCGGAGCCCTCCACTACGGCACCTCTTCCTTTCTTCTTTCACTCCCTTCTTTATCCCTTCCCTTACGGCGCGGTGCAGGTGTCGAACGACATATGAGACAGATACTGTGCCATTTCTTCTCCCCAAAAACCAATTATTATTATTATTATTATTGCCTGCATTGGTTAGGCTTAACGTGTCTCTTCGACTCTTGTACAATGAAACTAAAATCGATCATAGAACGGTGCGCAGAATATTAATAATTGCCTGCAATGAACTAGATTCGGGTTATAGTTACGAGCACTTAAAGTACGTACGATACGGCCGAAGGTCAAGAAAACAATGTGACGAGCGTTAGGTCAGCCGAACGGCGCGCAGTTAATGGGGACATCCTGATTAGAGAAAGAGCTTGCGCGTCCGCTTCGCCCGTCGATGACGCGGTGAGAGTATAGGCGCCTATCGAGGTAGTTGTCCCTGTTCGTAACAGCACTGGCTTTCTGTGCAGAAATTAAAAAGCAAAGATCTCGTATCGAACAGCCACACTCACGACTACATGGAGTGCGTTATCAGGCACAAGCGATGCGTTCTTGAAGAATCAGTAAAACGCGAAGTCCAGTGCACCCAACAGGCAAGCAGTTTTAAGCGGTTCAAGAGACCGAATCCATCACTGTATGTACTTTTTTATGAATAAAATTAATAAAAACAATTAAAGCGTCTATTTCATACTTATATTTGAGGAAAATATTCCAACTGACAGTAAACATGTTTTAGCACTGCGCTTTGTTGCTGAAAAGCAGTGATTAAATGAATTCTTCGGAGACACGGTATTGATACACAACGCATTTGTTTTATCGAATGGCGAATTATGATGAGTTATAATAACAACTGAAATTTTATATTAATAACAACTGTGCTTCCACGAAGTCGTCATCTAGCCAAACAACTTAATCCTATAAGCGCCGCTCTAAAACTGGTATATCATTTTGTAACGATAGAGGTGAACACCGACCAAAGGTTGGGTCTGCAGACGATGGACGTTTTTGTTTCCATACGGAAGCCTTGCTCAGTTTTTTTTCTTTTTTTTGCCATCTTGCCCCAGTGACACGTCTATAAAAGGCAGTCGGTTTTAACCTCTTCCTCTACAGTAAACTTAATGGCTTCTTCCATGCTGTTTAGATTACCCCTGAAAAGAGCGATTGCGTCCCTCTAGATGATGCAAAAACAAACAAGTCAAGGCAGGAACACCTTACATCGAGGGCTGAACGAAGCCAGAGCCCGGCTTTCACAGGCTTCCATGGTTAGGTTCGCGACTGTGACAGAAATGGACGCACCCAATGCAGTTGCATGCACCTGCTTTTATATAACGCGCCGCGAAAGACGAAGTCCGCGTTATCGAGCCAAAATTTCAAAAGGCTCGCCAAGTCCCGCGCTTCTATAGGTGTTCTTTCGCCGAGCTTCTCATTGGACTGAAATGAGGGCGCGCGTACTTCCTCCGCGAGATGAATTGGGACGCTTATGAAAAGGGGATTCACGTCGAAGGACACTATGCAGTAGCTAGCGTCCACCGAGACGTCACGCACATTTTCTGTAAACTAGTACGCGTTTTGCAGAAAAGTGGATCATTTGCTAACTAGCGGTGCAAAAAAAAATGGTGAAGGTGGCCGGACAAACGGCAGAGATTGGAACGGGTAAAGTCCACTATCGGTCCTATAGGAACATCTAAAATTGAAATTGGTTCTTGGGAAAATAAAAATGGCGCAGTAACCATCTCGCATATCTCCGCGGACACCTGAATCGCGCCGTGATGGAAGGATAAAGGTGGGACAAAGAGAAGAAATGAAGAAAGAGGTGCCGTACTGGAGGCCTCCGGATAATTCCGACCACCTGGGGATCTTTAGCGTGCACTGACATCGCACAACACACGGGCGCCTTTGCGTTTCACCTGGTTCGAGCCCGACCTCGGCGGCTGCGTTTTTATGGCGGCAAAACGCTAAGGCGCCCGTGTGCTGTGCGATGTAAGTGCACGTTAAAGATCCCCAGGTGGTCGAAATTATTCCGGAGCCCTCCACTACGGCACCTCTCCCTTCCTTTCTGCTTTCACTCCCTCCTTTATCCCTTCCCTTACGGCGCGGTTCAGGTGTCCAACGATATATGAGACAGATACTGCGCCATTTCCTTTCCTCAAAAATCAATTATTATTATTATTTCACCTGGATCGAAACGCGGCCGCCGCGGTCGGGTTAGAACCCGGGAACTTCGGATTAGTAGCCGAGCGCCTGCCTTGTGGATTTTTGGCAGGCCATATATAAAACAGGTGTGGAGCCGTTGTGGCAAAGGAGCCTGCAGTACAGTGAATTGTGCGATGACGGCATGTCACACGGAGTGAACAAGGCTTCCGCATGAAAGCCGAAACGTCCGTCATCTACTGACCCAACCTTTGGTGGGCGTTGACCTTTTTCGGTACGAACTGAACTTGCTTCCCGTCAAGACGAGATTTTATCAAACATCGGATTTCAACTGGTAAACTGTTTTATGAAAATCAGCACAGAAAAAATAGAACACCCCGCAAAAACAAGAACACTACATAACAACAACGCATACAACGGCGGCAGATCATTGCGCATGTTATGTGTCGTCATGATCAGTGCAGCACCGCTCGGGGACCAGAAACACAGCGGGACAGAAAAGCAATATCAATATCGAAAACAAATGACTGGTTAGACGAAACAGCTGGAAGGTAGCAAAAACAGAACAGCTGAGCACCGCCATCGTCATGGAAGGAATCGCCTCAAGAGGGGAAACAAATATCAAAGACGAAAATACAAATGGACACTCAGGGTCCCGAGTCTGCTCCACGAAATACGTCCATCACTACTACAGGCGAACTCTAGGAGCGCACAGGCCAAGTGGGACACGCGCAGTGAAGCGGCGTAAACTATGCCATAGATCTCCACCATTGGACTCAATGGTGCGTCGTCATGAGGGCGATCAAACACGGGTGTAGTTGGTTTGCTGGAGCAAGCAGACGAAATATAAAAGCGGAAACAAACTACGTACTCAGGGTGGAAACGCGTGAGGGGTGGCCCCGTACGAATGAAACAAAACGGATGGATGGTACGGGTTCGCCGTCGCCTGCTAAAAGAAGGCGAGTCAGCTAGGGCGCGTTAAGGAAGCTCGCAACGGAAGAAGGCGTGCTGTGCGACGCCCAAAGAGAGAGGGAAAGAGAGAGAGAGAGAGAAGATATAGAGAGTATAGAAGGCGGCAGTCCGCTGTCTCCGTCAGATAAGGCCGGTCGTCGTTGCCGTCTTGTTGCTCTATAATGCGGGCTACAGTGAACTACACAACACGTCCTGAACGCACGCTCCTACAAGCGCGCACACATACTCGGGCGGAAGGCCGAGCGGCGTTGACATCGCCTACCGAGTTAACGGAACACGATTCGCTAGGAGAGGGAATTCAAGTATAAGGCGGAGGAAGAGGTGCGGCCCGCGACCGGCGCGCCAAGCGAAATGGCGCAGCGACGCTGTATTGTGGCAGAAGCGCACGCGAGATGCTCGTCGAGGCGCCGTGCGCGACCGCTCGGACACTGTCGCTTTCTCTCCGTTCTAGTACAGTACAGGGTTTACGCCACATAAGGAGTGCCCTCGAGCGTGGCGGGCCGATAAGCGCTGTACGTCTCCCTCAACAGCGTCGGCCTCAATTCTCAGCGTCGTGAACGCGGGAGCATGGTGAAGTGCGCGCAGTTATTGAATTACGACAGAGGGCGCAGGTAGCGTTACGCGGGGCGTGTACCTATGGCTAGGTGAACACGTTTCGGCGAGTCAGGTGCGTGCGGAAAGCGGACACGCGACGATTCGCTCTGAAGAAACACAACCCTGAAGATTGGGAAAACATTAATGCCGAAGGGACGAGGAAAATGCAGGTACTTGTAATTTAATGCTGGGACATGTGCCTTGTCGCTTTTTCACCTGCCTTCTCCCATCATCATCATGCCCCATCGTGACCCTCTTTCTTCTCCTCTTCCCCTTTCCCAGTGCAGAGTAGCAGGCCAGATGTTCATTTTCCCGGCCAACCTCTCTGCCTTTCCGATCAGTAAACCCTCTCCCTCAATATTCGCCTCTCTGTGTGCAGTCCCCGACTAGAAAGATGGGCTAGTCGGAAGCTGTTCCTGGTGTCGGTTGGATGGCCTCAAATAAAGATGGCACGTACCCACTATGGGGGAGTGGCCAAGACACAGGCGGTGAATTGCTGGTAAGAGGAGTGTTTAGAAGGGGGAAAAAGAGTACAGTAATCGGATATAGGTCGACACATTGGCCGACGCAACTACAGGGGTCCAGGTAACCGGGAGGTCGAAGATGGGACAATGGCTTTATGTGCATATTCGCATACAACGTATGTAATGTTTCAACTTTGCATTGACTGAGAGAGCAAAGAGAAGGAAAAAAAATTGGCGGTGGCTTAGCTCCGGTTAAACCTGTAGTGACGCGATGACTACAGCTGGCCGAGTGGAACTTGCAAAGTCAGTCTTTCGCCGCTCCGTTTCGCTGGGCGTTCCTCCTTCATCTTCGTCCCTCTTGACATGGCGCATGCGCACACCTGTGGCAGCTGTTTCGCCGGCGCGCCGCGCCGCCGGCAGCATCAGCTTCTGCCCAGACGTAACTGGTCACGTGACCAACCACGTGATCAGCCACGGCACCGCGCCGCCGGCAGCTGGTCCGCACCACGTGGCCAACGACGTGACAGCCTGGCGGCGCAGCCACAGGGTGGCGGCGGCGCCACTCCCATGGCGCCGTCACGCTGAAGGCTCGAAATGCTACCGTAATGTAGCAATTTCGCTTCAAAAACACTCCGGCAGAAACTTTACGAAGACGACATAGGACACGCGTCTTCTGCGCCTACAAAACATCATGGCCTCTGACATCTCGCGAAAGTGAGGAAGCATTATGTGCATTCTGACAAACATTGATCATAAAACTAGGTAAACGGAGCAAGGGACGAAACCATAATTGATTTTGATGGAAATTCTCTAAGTGGCATCGATAAAGGTATAAAAAGGGACAGCGAAGCAAGGCAAACTTCCTCCGCGCAAGTGACCAACACGAACAAAAAATGCCGGAGATTTCAGCGTGGTTAGTTCAAATGCCAACTATAGGCGCGCTGGCACTACGGTTCTCACACAAGTTTTGGTCCGAGGCTGAGTTTTCAAGGTAAAGCAGGCTTCAGACAATGATCGCCGAAATCGGACTTTAGCTCTTCCTAAAGTATATGACGCGATAGCCTTAATGGGTTAACGCCCATATATGCGGAAACGGTCTCTATCTACATTCGTAGGTCGCTGGGAGTCCTCACACCACTGTGGGTGCAGCGGTGAAGCGGTGAAGCGATGGGCCACTGCTCTGCAATGGAAGGTGCTGCCACTTGTGGGGTTTGCGAGGTCCAGGTTGGTCTCCAGGATAGACCTCAAGGCCACAGACAGAGCCTTAAGAGGCAGATTTGATTAATTAAATGAAAATTGATTTTGAGGAAAGGAAATGATGCAGTAAATTTCTTATCTCTGTGGACAGGGACAGGGTTAATTGGAGGGACATGGGAGAGGCCTTTCCCCTGCAGTGGGCGTAGTCAGGCTGATGATGATATTTCAATGGACACCCGAATCGCACTGTAAAGGAAGGAATAAAGGAGGTAGTGAAAGAAGAAAGCGAGAAAGAGGTGCCGTAGTGGAGGTCTTGCTTAATCCCGCTTGTTACGAAATCCCGAATTGAAATCTGGTCATCAACAGCTACATATAAGGAGATTGCAGCATTCTTGAGGAGCTGATTAATCAGACATTACTTACAACCCACTAGTTCTGTTTCTTAAACACATCTGTGTTTCTAGCAGCCCTGGAGAGTTCATATGGCTGCTGCGAGTAGCGTGAAAGCTAACTTTTGTGGTTAGGACAGATCAAGCTGACTGACTGATACATCGTCTACGTGAATTTTCTCAAATGGTATGATCATAGGACCCTGGTTATCAAGGAGGAGGAGGGTGTCGCGCTGCGGCGAGGGGAATAAGCTCTCCTATATAGATTAATGCCTCGTAATGGTTAGTCTACAGTTAACTAACATAGGTAGGTAGGTAGGAAAAACTTTATTGAAAATGCCGGCAACCGACGGTTTGACGCGTCGTGACGTTGGCCAAGCGTCGACCCGGGGTTATGCCCAGTTAACTAACATAATTAGGCTCGAAAGTAGAACAGAAAACGATCGCCGGTGTAGGTCAGCTGGTAGGGCACCACATGAGGCATGCATAGGTCGTGGATTTGGTTACCATTTTTGGTATGTTGTGATTCCTTCATATATCTGCGTAATTGTCTCGCATTTAGAATACCATTAACTTTCCTCTGAGTGGAAAGAATAATGCTAACGGTATTTTTTACGCCAACACCGGTTTAAAGCTGGTATCTTTTTTTAATTTGCTAGCATAACAACGATAAAGCATTTTGTGTTATTCGATTTACTGAACGCATCTTATCGAAGTTCCTTTATTATAAAGAAGCCATTCCATTCTTTCGAAGTTTCTGGTGTCTCTCTCCGTCCCCCTTTTAAGTGGTACGAAGTTATGATATTATCACACCATCATGGGATATAATGTCAGATTACACAGCAGCATTTCAAATAACAGACCAGAAGAGATCAGATTAAAATGAAGTCACTAGTGGAAGGCGTGGTGGAAGGCGTCTTACTGGCGCCTCTTACAACACCGAGAAAACTCGGCCGACACAAAGATAATGTCGACTTCATCTTCGCCCAGAAAAAAAGGAAAGCAAATGAAGGCGACGGAAGTAAAGGAAGCTTTGATTCCGCAAATTGTAGTTGCCGTAGTTTATAAGGCAAGATTTATGTCTTGCGAGCAGAGAGAGACACAGCAGTTCCAATTACTTTGGCGGTGCCGCTGGCGGATCTTTAATTAACGCTAGCAGGCACACTTTTTTTTTCTCTCTCTCTTTTCTGAGGAAGCCCGAATCGATTCACCAGCTCTCTTCCCGCCGCTGTGCGGTGGTGGAGGAGGTCACCTTGAACAGCGGCGTGTAATAAACTCAGAACAAGGTAAGCGGAAATTAAGTTGTTGAAACAAAAGAATTGCCAGTCAATTACTAGAAAAGCCGGCGGTGGTGGTAGTGAAAACTTGATGGACACAGGGGAGTTAAGGACATGCAGGTTTTTTCACCCCCGCACGGCCCCACTGCACTCAAACGTTCATGTCCCGGAGGCTCATGACGCTGGCAGCGCCGCCTGTGGCGATGGCTTGCTTGACCGGGTCCTCGGAGCCGGGGGTGTGCGTGTGTGTGTGTACTCGCTGATGTTCAGAAAATTCCAGCGACGGGAAAAAACAATAGAGTGACGTCATCAAGCGGCAGTAGGAAGCGCACAGCATGCCAACAACCACCACTTCAGATAATCATATACATGTCGTTCGTCTATATATAATCTTAATTGTCCGATTGTAAACTGGCGCGTTTTCCCCTACGACTTCGTGCCAAAACTGGCGCACCCGTGTGTCGTAAAGCGTTCCGGGTGGCGTCGTACGACTTATCGTTGTATGTAGCTTAAATGTACAAGCCAAGTTGGAGGCTAGCTTGCGACAGTGATTCGAACCAACGACATATGCGCCAATTGCATGCCTTCCAAGACTATTTACCTTTACCTTTATGGCGCGGTTGAGGCGTCCACTGAGATGTGAGACAGTTACTGTACCATTACCTTTCCTCAAAATGACAGTTACTGCGCCATTACATTTAATAATAATAATAATTGTTTTTTGGGGGAAAGGAAATGGCGCAGTATGTCTCATATATCGTTGGACACCTGAACCGCGCCGTAAGGGAAGGGTAAAGGAGGGAGTGAAAAAAGAAAGGAAGAGAGAGGTGCCCGTAGTGGAGGGCTCCGGAATAACGTCGACCACCTGGGGATCTTTAACGTGCACTGACATCGTACAGCACACGGGCGCCTTAGCGTTTTTCCTCCACAAAAACGCAGCCGCCGCGGTCGGGTTCGAACCCGGGAACTCCAGATCAGTAGTCGAGCGCCCTAACCACTTAGCCACCGCGGGGGGGCACCATTACATTTCCTCATTCCTCAAAAACCAATTTTCGCACTAAACGTTTCACGCAACCGTTCGTCATACACGATTGCAATGGGCGTCGTACCCACCTTTGTGTGCCAGGGACTGCAATGCTCTCGCACTCACACACGTAAGGAGTTTTAAGCGTCTGTGCCGAATATTTTTTTCTCTCTTAAAAAAGATAGAGTAAGCTCACTTACCCGCCGCGGTGTACAGTGGTTAGGCATTCGGCTACTGATGCGGAGTTCCCGGGCTCGAATCCGACCAAGGCGGCTGTGTTTTATGGAGGCAAAACGCTAAGGCGTCCGTGTGCTGTGCGATGTCAGTGCACGTTAAAGATCCCCAGGTGGTCTAAATTATTCCGGAGCCCTCCACTACAGCACTCTTTCTTCCTTTCTTCTTTCACTCCCTCCTTAATCCCTTCTCTTACGGCGCGGTTCAGGTGTCCAACTATGAGACAGACACTGCGCCATTTCCTTTCCCCCAAAAAACCAATTATATTATATAATAAGCTCACTTATACCGTTGTCTGTTGTTACGACAGAACTGGCTTTGCTGTTACGACAGGACACTGCTCAATACTACAGGAAGTCATGTTGTTACTACAAGAATTTCTGTTGTGAGGCCCCACGATACAACAGAAAAATCTATCGTGACAACAGAAACTTATCTGTTGCGTAAAAATACACCACAGCTGTAGAAGCGGACCGGCCGGAGGATGACTCCGTAGAAAATGATAAGCTCACGCCTGCATTCTTCGATCGCCATGTTGGAGGTCTGCGCGGGTGTGCGTCCTACATTGGCGAAGGAACCACGTCCTCTCAAGGCCGGTCCTTCTGCCTCTGCCGAGGCTGCGCTAATAACCGTCGGTAAGGGGGGGATATCTCCCCTCCCGAGAATCACACAGCCGCATTATTGCCAGACATTCTCCGAGCGTCCGCGCCGAGCAATTCCGGGTTCTTTCGACCGCTGTGTACGGCGGATTGCCTGACAACGGGAGGCTTGGCATTCGAGCATGGCGAGTGCATTTTCTCCGTCTTCTTATTTTATTTTCCTCTTTAATTTAATCTGGACAGACAACACGCTTTGCCCTTGAGCTTGTGATGTCACTGGAGTGTAAGAACGGATGACAAAAGGACCCGCCGCGGTGTCTCAGTGGTTAGGGCACTCGGCTACTGATCCGGAGTTCCCGGGTTCAAACCCGACCACGCCGGCCGCGTTTCGATACAGGCGAAACGCAACGGCGCCCGTGCGCTGTGCGATGTCAGTAAAGATCCCCAGGTGGTCGAAATTATTCCGGAGCCTTCCACTACGGCACCTATTTCTTCCTTTCTTCTCTGAGTTCCTCATTTATCCCTTCTCTTACGGCGTGGTTCAGGTGTCCAACGATATATGAGACAGATACTGCTCCATTTCCTTCCCCCTCCCAAAAAAAACAATTACAATTATTATTGACAAAAGGAATTAAAGCTGAAAGGTATTCATTCGTTGAATTACGCTCGTCGAGCGTCAATGAGATTTGCTCTGAGCGAATTTTCTGACTACTTTCGAGAAGGTCGACACACCACAATTTGCAAAGCCACAACCAGCGTTCCTTTTGGTTAACATCGTAGATACCAAGACAACGCAGCTGTGAGCTGTAGGAAGTCCTATGAGAGAATGGAACTTTGAAGAATTTCCGGGGGGGGGGGTCTGTGTGCTGCGGTTTGCGTAGGAGAGAGTTCTAATCAAAAACCACGGGGAAAAGACCTACTTCTTGCAGTGAACAGAACTTTGATGACGAATGCCGCGGTGATGACTTTGACGAGACGGAGTCCGTAAACCACCAAAGCGACGGACGCTTGCAGGCCCAGAACGTACTTTGTTCAATGTATTCTATTTTTTTTACAAACGTCACTTGCATTCGCGCACAACCTGTTCCCTTGCAGTCGAAGCTTTCGTGCGAATGTCGCGAAAAAACGTTTTTACCACAAATCGGCAATTAAAAAAACGCAATGTTGTACAAAACCACTGAAATGCAAAAGAAAACCTTTGTGCGGTGCGATATCATCGCTCGTTAAATAAACCAAGGTGGTTGAAATTATGCTAGAGCTTATAGCCAAAGTACTCCGCCTCCATTAGCCAGTGTGCAGCTCCGGTATGTTTAACTCTACCATTACACCACTGTGTGTTCTTCTGGTTACAGAAAGCAAAGTGCGGCCTTTGAAAATCCCGCATCGTGTTCTGTACAATACATTCTTCCAACGAAGCTAGAATGGCGGCTACTTAGGAGGAAATTTAGCGGGCCTGCTTAACGTCTATTTAGCAGACCTGCCTATCTACAGCAAGATATCAGAACTACAGAAAGATATTAGAAGAGCGAAAGATGGAAGCTAAGAAAATCTAGAAAGCGTTAAGTAGGCATCTTCGATCTGAAGATAGTTTTAGCCAAACGGGTACCACGACCGCTTACCGTGTACCGCACCCCGCACGCGCTGATTGGTCCCGACGCGGAAGCCCTTCACGTGGTTGACGGTAACGTTGCGCGATCTGGCGCCCTCAACGCGATCTGCGAGTGCGGAGTGGCTGCTCACGGTGCGGCATATATATATATATATATATATATATATATATATATATATATATATATATATATATATATATATATATATATATATATATATATATATATATATATATAGTATAGAAAGGTAAAAGTATTTGGTTGCTAGAGGCAAAAATGCAAAGTTTAAAACGCTTCATTTAGCCATAGATTTATTTTGAGTCGACGTTTCGGACAGAGCCTGTCCTTTCTCAAAACTCCTGACTGTCCTTTCTCAAGACTCCTGAGAAGTCTCGAGAAAGGACAGGCTCTGTCCGAAACGTCGACTCAAAATAAATCTATGGCTAAATGAAGCGTTTTCAACTTTGCATTATATATATATACATATATGTCTTTCTCGCACGCATAACTATCTTCTGCACATCACGTCGTTTCCGCACCGGAAGCCATGATGCGGTGCGTTAAAAAGCTGTCCGCGCAAACTACTTGAAAAAGAACAACGCGTCCCCCCCCCCTCCATCATCTCGGGGTTTTTTATTTAGCCTTTATTGGAGGAAAACGAAAACAGTAATCTCGCGCCAGGGCGCGGCACGATAAGCATGCGGCGCTACGTTTTTCGTTTTCTAAAAGCTCACCGCGCTTAAACCCTCGCTCTGTCCCGCGAGTGATTGCGTTAGGACGCTCAAGAAAGCGTGAGCGCGAAAGAAACAATGCCAATAAAATCAACCCCGCAAAATATCCCCCGGAGGCGTACGATACGTGAGGGAATTAAGTTCGAAGCGCGACGTCATCAGTCAAATTTGAGCGAGATGAACGATCGAGATGCGCCGTCCGGGGCTGACGGTGTGTATAGCATTATAGGGAGAGCGGTGTCAAGTCGCGGGGATTACCTGTCAGGCTGAAATGCGCGCGCAGCGCTGACTTATAAGAGCTGAACTAATTTCGACAATGCCGCCGCGATGAGGAAATTTCTGCGGGAGGAGATGCGCTCGGCATAGTGTCGTTCATCGGCGCATTGCAGACGTCGCCGATTCCTGTCGTGCGCTTGATTGGTTGCGGCAAACAAAAAAAAAGGATGAAAGATGGAAGGGACACTGAGGCGAAAATGATGCTGGGCGGTGCGGATAGGTTAGTAATAAGAGTACTCTCCAAGCGCAGCCATACGGATACAGGGGAAAGCTACACATCTTTCACAGAAGCTACGCGGTTAAAAAAATGACTGGGGTTCAACGTGCCTTGAAACTAGTTATACGAGCGAAAGCTCTTTTAAGCATGGTCTCAAATCAAAGGTCAAGGTCAGGTACCCAATGGTCATAGTCATATGACCACGTGGTCATACTACCATGGCTTGGGCCATACCACCACGCTGTCTAGTTCGGTTTGACCTTGTGAGGCATTGAAAGTCATTGTCAATGTGGTCCTCACTGCCTCAAATCAAATGTCTAGGTCAAGGGTCAAAGTCAGGTACCCAGTGGTCATAGTTATATGATCAGGCGGTCACAACGACCATAGCTTGGGCCATACCCGCTTGCAGTCAAGTTCGGTTTGACCTAGTGAGGCATTGAAGGTCATTGTCGATGTGGTCCTCATTGTCTCAAATTAAATGTCAAGGTCAACGGTACAGGTCAGGTACCCAGTGGTCATAGTCATATGATCAGGTGGTCATAACGACCATAGCTTGGGTCATACCCGCATGCAGTCAAGTTCGGTTTGACCTTGTGAGGCATTGAAGGTCATTGTCGATGTGGTCCTCACTGTCTCAAATCAAATGTCAAGGTCAACGGTCCAAGTCAGGTACCCAGTGGCCATAGTCATATGATCACGTAGTCATCCTGCCATAGCTTGAGCCATACCACCACGCAGTTAAGTTCGGTTTGACCTTGTGAGGCATTGAAGATCATTGTCTCATCCATGTCGAAATCGAAAGTTGCACCCCGAGCAGCAGAACTCTCGTGCTAAAATTCGCCCTGGTCCAGTGCTCAAGCCCAGAGCCAGCACCTATTCGGTGCAGTCGCTCCACCAACTGAACTAAAGGACGGCTAGCAGATTGTGGGAACATGAGTGGGAACGGCGTTGGTCCAGAGTTTAGGGGAACAGTAGATATGTCATCGAATTCTAGCGACCAAGAAGGCAGCCTGAATTAATGTGAGCCTCTCACTCAAGCTAAGCAAGAAGATGTCAGACTTCGCGTGTTTGACCTTGGAGCCTGACCAAGGTCAAACCAAGAACACACCCCCAAGACTGTCAATGTGTGACTGTGTCTTGTTGCGCACAGCCCGCATATGCCTTCATGGTATGGTCATGCCTAATGGCCAGCAACTACGTGAGTGATGACCTGTGGTCACTTGAACTTTGACCTTGACTTTTACTGCTGAAATTCGCATCGCCTAATGTGACGTCATACGATGACATAGCGATGACGTCACACCATTCTTATAAAAACCAACGGCTGTCCTTTCGCTTGTCTACTAGGTTCAATCAGCCAAATTTTACTTTTGCGCGATAGCTTGTACAGGTCGTCCGGTCGAAAAGCCGTCGGTGTAGTAGTAGTCGGCACCGCGTTTCGGAAATAATCGGCGTGTGCGTAAAAAACTGTAGCATGATAATTTTGTGTTCTAGTGATTGATGATTGATTGGTGTGTAATAGGCGATGACGATGTAAATAATTATATATATTTGATTCATTAAAGCAATTAAAGTTGGAAAAGGGGATTCAAGGGCGTCAATACGCTCAGAATGAATAGCTAAACCTTGACGATGCTAATTAAGACAAAAAATTGGGTAATTGGTCAACTAATTTAATGAAACAATTAAAAAATTATAAATGCTTTCAAAGATGTGGAACTGCTCAGAATGTAGAGCCTAACCCACCGCGCTATCGTGTCGCACTCTTAAGGCGAAGCTTAAGTGTCCTCATTTTTCGATTTCGTTAAGCGGAACGTATTGAGTGTATCCGCGAATGGTTGCGGGAGTTGAAGCACAGCCACGCAAGAAGTACGGCGGTTAAGAGTTCCTTATTGACGACCAGCCCACCGGCTATGTAGAAGCCAGTCGTCTCAGTCGTCGCACGGCACTGCGCACCTATCAAAGCGACGCTCCGTGTGCCATGCGTGTCGGTGTCAGAGAGGGGCCCCATCGATCGAGACGCGGAGCCAAGGTCTTTGCGAGGCACGTTGCGCAACAGGTGCCTCGTTGTTTCAATGCCGATGCCAACGGAGCGAGAGAACAATCACACACGCACACTCCTCGGGCAGAGCGTCTTCTTCGTCGAAGGAGGAGTAGACAACAGAGTCAATCGCCGTCATCGTGGCGCACCTGCGGTTAGGTCACAGGAATGCTCGCATGTACAGCCTGCGTCAGCCTTTTCTAAAGCGATCGAGCGGTGTGCTTCACTGCCAGCAACCCATGGACTCCTTTCTAATTTCACTTTTGACTGCGTTTTGCAGGCTGCTCGAGAGCTCTACGCAAAGGTGACGCAGACTGCCTGCTCTTATAAAAAAATCACGGCACGTAATGACCCTTTTTTGAGCCACATTGTTCCTCTTGTACCATATGCCACAGCCTATGCAACTAGAGACCATGGAATGTTTGCAATACCCAGATGCAGAACAAACTACGGTTGTGCGATGTTAAAATATATTCTTCCGAAATGTTTGAACACCCCTCTCTACAGCAATTTAACAAAAATGACTTCTGTACTTAGGGAACTGTTCATTGAATAGGTTGTATTTTGTCACTCTGTTGAATGTTTTTACCTGTCATTTCTCTTTCTTTCTTCTTTCTCTAACAAAGTCAAACAATGTATAATGGCTCTCATGTATAACTGTGTCTGCTATAGCTTCTACGGGTGACGAAGCTTGTCAAGCGGTCATTGCGAACAGCTTTTTTTTTCGTCACCCACAGTTTTTGTAAGACAAAAGCTGAAAATAAACTTGACTTGACTTGACTGTACAAGCTGTTATATGGCCCTGGTAATTGTGTCGGTTAACGAGGCCTCTTATACCTCTCTGTGATGCGCCCTCCATGAAGGTTGTCAGTATTAGACAGGGTCCGAAAATGCGTGCACGGTCTGAAAATGCGACGTTTCGCCGGGCCTGGGCCGTGCCCAGGCTTCAAATTGGGGGCCCGGGTGGGCACAGGCCAGGCGGCAGTAGCTAAGGCTGGAATCGGGCCCGTATATAAAATGCCCGTGTCCGGGTTTGGTTCAATATTTCGTGATGAAGTAGACTTGAGGCGTTCTAGCAGCGGTACGAGTGAAACAGGACCATGATCGTTGCTGAGAAATAAACTCTTGAATTGAATTGAATGTTTACTTTTCCACTGAAATACCGGAAATGGGCTTCACACAAAACAGTACGAGGGTAGCTCAGAGGTGCCCGCGGTCCTTTCAAAGAAAACAACGCTTATTTACTTACTTTATGGTGTCCTGTTATAACTGGATTTTTCTCACGCTAGAAAGATTACAACAATACTGCTTTTAGAATTTTTTTTCTTGGCCTGCTGCGCAGATCGTCTCCAAAATTAACAAATCTCAGCGCTAAAATCTCTCAGGCCAGTTATTCATAAACAAGGATTGGGAGAAAGCTTAACTGCGTCATTTCTAGACCGAGATCAATCAATGTCACTTGGAGTGCACGGTCCAATTAATTTCGGACGCGCTTGCCCGGCAGAGATGAGTGATGTACGAGAAGTTAAATGCATTTTTTAGTGACTTCAGAGCACCAGGAACAAAAGCACTCTCGCGGCTTCTAAAGCCAAAGAATCAGCGAGCTACACTACTGTGGTATTCTTGGTATTCTTAGTGGAGCCTTGTAACGCCTGACACACGAATCACTTGCACGACTTCGTTCGCCTAATAAAGTACAGATAGAGAGTGAGAGAGAGAGAGGGGGGAGAGAATGAACCTTATTAAAATAAGGTAATTACGCGGGTGGTTCATCATTGGCGAATACGGCCCTACAGGCCTGACCGATCAGCTGGTGCTGAAGGGGGAGTTTCGCCTACAACTGCTCACGGCTGAGTTCCCGTAATCTGCGCGCTTTACGCTACTCGAGGCAGTTCCAAACCATGTGGAGGATGTCGGAAATCTCTCCACAGGCCGGGCATGCCTTTGCTGAGCATTGCAAGGGCCCAATCACATTGTGTCAAGCTGGGCTTGGCAGTGTGCGGGCTTGCATGTTTCGCTATATACTGGCTTCCTGACGAGTGAGGTATTTGTGGGGAGTATAAAAAAAAATTATATTCATGTATTGTCTGCATTAGGCATTGAAATACTCGAAGTTAAGAAAATTTTAGTGTTCGTTTCTCTGACCGCGTTACCTATAGGTGACAAAATGGAGCTCGGACAATTTACGAATATTTATTCTCCGACAATTTACATTTAAATTTCGGTGACCTCAAAGCACATTCGACAAGATGACTTTCTTTCAAGCGTTTCATTTTACCTTCGAGGAAGGGAAGCACTGAAATGAAGGCACTTAGACCCATTTGCAGAACCACTCGGTTGCCAGTGTTACTGGTACTCGAGGCCATTATCGCAGCACGCGAGGCAGGTGCTCTCCGTAAAACCTGTTGGTTTGGTTTAGGTTATGGGGTTTAACGTCCCAAAGCAACTCAGGCTATGAGAGACGCCGTAGTGAAGGGCTCCGGAAATTTCGACCACCTGGGGTTCTTTTACGTGCACTGACATCGCACAGTACACGGGCCTCTAGAATTTCGCCTCCATCGAAATTCGACCGCCGCGGCCGGGATCGAACCCGCGTCTTTCGGGCCAGCAGCCGAGCGCCATAACCACTTAACCACCGCAGCGGCTGTAAAACCTGTTCGTTCACGTAAGTTCACGAGTAGTTTCTTCCATATTGCGCAGTGATTGTCTAACAAAATCATTCTACGCTGCCTTTTCATTACATCGCGGCATGACACCAAGAATGACACGTGACATCACCACCACCACACCGTCAACCTGAGTATGATAAAGGCTTATTTAATTTTAATTGGTTTTTGGAGAAAGGAAATGGCGCAGTATCTGTCGCATATATCGTTGGACACCTGAACCGCGCCGTAAGAGAAGGGATAAAGGAGGGAGTGAAAGAAGAAAGGAAGGGAAAAACAAAAAAAACGAAAAAAAAAAAAAAAAAAAAAAAAAAAAAACAAAAAAAAAACAAAAAACAAAAAAACAAAAAAAAACAAAAAAACAAAAAAAATCAAAAAAACAAAAAAAAAAAAAAAAAAAAAAAAAAAAAAAAAAAAAAAAAAAAAAAAAAAAAAAAAAAAAAAAAAAAAAAAAACAAAAAAAAAAAAAAAAAAAAAAAAAAAAAAAAAAAAAAGAAAAAAAAAAAAAAAAAAAAAAAAAAAAAAAAAAAAAACAAAAAAAAAAAAAAAAAAAAGAAAAAAGAACAAAAAAAAAAAATAAACGAGAACAGAAAATTGGGCATGTTGTAACGGATTCATCTCAAAGCAGCGCGAAACACAGGACGCGTAGTGGAAGAAACAAGAGACGACACGAGTGCTAACTAACAACTGAATTTCTGTTTTTACAGGGGTTAGTTATATAAGCACCAACACAACAACCGAAACAGAAAGCACATCTTAAAATCGCGATAGCCCTTAAAAACCGCACGCTCATGCAGCAGGAGGTTAATCGCCACATCCTAACAAAGTCAACCACCAATCTTAACGCATGGCATGCACCTGCTATCAACCTGCCGCCACACATTCCCCGAGAACGCGAATCTTTTTTTACGTGATATTGATAGAAGGACAAGCGACACATGTTTCTGGCGCCTGCCTTGTCACAAACGCCTCAACTATCTCCCTGCAGGCCCGATCTGGGGGACTGAACAAGATATTTGTCCTGTCCAAATGGGGGAAACAATCTTTACATTTCCGGCAGTGCACAGCAAGGTTCGAAGAAACTGCCCCTATTACTGACCTATGTTCAAACAGGCGCTCGTTTATACAGCGGCCTGTCTGGCCGATGTGTGTGCGTCTTGCCGCAGAAAAGCGGGATAGAATAAACCACTCCAGTGTCGCAGTCGACGAGCGGTTTTTTTATGTTAAACTGTGCATATGTTCCTCCCTCGGTCATCCCGGCCATCTAGCTTCTTCCTTACTGCACCGCAGACTCTGCTCAGCTTATTCTTAGCTGTGAAAACTACTTCACCCCGTATCTTGCCCCTACCTTCTTCAACCGGTGTGACAATTCATGTACGTACGGAATCCGACTATTCTTGTTAGCGAGCCGTCTTTTTTCTTTTTATTTTGCGAGACTATCGCTTTTGTGAGACTAGCTTCCAGGGGCAGGTTCAGAGGCTTAGGGACGCTGGTTTTCCAGAAGTGGCTCTGGCTAAAATATCACAAAGGATATTGACTAGGGGCGATAGTCTCGCAAAAGAAAAAGAAAAAGACTGCGCGCTAACAAGAATAGTCGGATTCCGTACCTACATGGATTGTCACACCGGTTGAAGAAGGTAGGGGCAAGATACAGGGTAAAAATAGTTTTCACAGCCAAGAATAAGCTAAGCAGTGTCTGCAGTGCAGTAAGGAAGAAGCTTGAGGGCCCGGATGACCGACGGAGGAACAGATGCACAGTTTAACATAAAAAACCGCTCATCGACTGCGACACTGGAGTGGTTTATTCTATCCCGCTTTCCTGCGAAAAGACACACATCGGCCAGACAGGCCGCTGTATAAACGAGCGGCTGTTTGAACATCGAAGATCAGTGAATGGGGCAGTTTCGTCGAACCTTGCTGTACACTGCCGGAAATGTAAAGATTGTTTCCCCCATTTGGACAGGACAAATATCTTGTTTAGACACCCAGATCAGACCTGCAGGGAGTTAGTTGAGGCGTTTCTGATAAGGCAGGAGTCAGAAACATGTGTCGCTTCGCCTTCTATCAATCTCGTGGAAAAAGGCATTCACGCTCTCGGAGAATGTGTGGCGACAGGTTGATAGCAGGTGCATGCCATGCGTTAAGAATGCTGGTTGGCTTTGTTAAGATGTGGCGATTAACCTCCCGCTGCATGCAGGTGTGGTTTTTAAGGGCTATCGCGATTTTAAGATGTGCTTTCTGTTTCGGTTGTTGTGTTGGTGCTTATATAACTAACCCCTGTAAAAACAGAAATTCAGTTGTTAGTTAGCACTCGTGTCGTCTCTTGTTTCTTCCACTACGTCCTGTGTTTCGCGCTGCTTAAAGATGAACTTATAACAACATTAAAAATAAAGCCGTTGACTCACGACAGCTTCGGAAAATCTTACCTCCGCTATGATTTTATTTGCTTACAATCGCTCGTTCAAAACACTTCAGTTCCTGCACCGAACTCGCGTTCTACGCTGCATCCTATACGCTTTCTCGGCGTCGTATATTTCCTAGCTTCCTGCTGACGCGCCTGTTTAAACGCAGCCGTGCACGTCATAGCTGCGACGGTAAGCAGGAAACAGGCGCCGCCGTGCGAACGCAGTTTAACGTCATGGCAGTGGTGCAAGCGTTATAAGCCAAGCAACGCGCGGGGGATTATAAGCAGGGCACGCTATTGCGGCACGCACCTAAAGATTTAACGAGAGCGCCTGAACCCGGCGCGAATGTGCTTCAATACGCACTCATGCGCCCAACAAAAACTCCTAGCGAGGCTGACGCCACCGCGTGGTTTCGCCAATCTCGAAGAGGTAACTTTCACGTCTTATACGTGAATGCGGTCCATAAGTTACTTTTCTTTTAGCCTTTATCAGTGAAATTCGTGGCTTTTGAGGAAAGGAAATAGCGTAGTTAATGTCTCGTTTCTCGGCTGACACCCCTACTGCACCGTGTTCGAAGGGAGGCAGGTGGGATTGAAAGAAGAGAGACAGAAAGGGGTGGCGTAGTGGAGGGCTTCGGAATAATTTTCACCACCTGGGGACGTTTACCGTCCACTGACATCGCACAGCACACGGGCGCCGTTTTGCGTTTCGCCTTCATCCAAACGCGGCCGCAGCGGTCGGGTCCGAACCAGTCTAAATGGCTCAGTATCCAAGCGCCCCAACCACTGAGCCACCGCGGCGGACCCTATAGGGATTAGCGAAACCTCGTGCGACGGGACAATCATTCGCGCAATCCTGTTGCGCTGAAACATATCTCTAGCTAATAATAGCTAATAATGAAGCTAAAAGCGCTTTGTAGGTGTCCGCAGCTGGTGTTCGCATTTTGAGTTTAGCCGGATAGCGTCTGCATTGCTGTCTACCACTTTTCGTCCCCTCTGTCTGTTTTTTTCAGCGCGGTTCAGCTGTCCGCCCAGAGTAGGACACTTAGCGCACCCATCCTGACCTCTTCTTCCTTTCTTTTTTCACTCCCTCCTTTATCCCTTCCCTTACGGCGCGGTTCAGGTGTCCAACGATATATGAGACAGATACTGCGCCATTTCCTTTCCCCCCAAAACCAATTATTATTATTATTCACCCATCCTGCACCTACAATCGCCTCCTCTTCCTATCTCCTCCTTTTGCAGCGTTTACATGAGTCGCTCAGAAGTCGTGTTGAGTCCCCCTTTTGAAACAAATTAAATGTAAAGGTGTCAAGGAAGAGAGTTGAGTACAGGTCTCACTTTTCATTCTCAAAACGCGTTCTTTGTGCTGTGCGATGTCAGTGCACGTTAAAGATCCCCAGGAGGTCGAAATTATTCCGGAGCCCTCCACTACGGCACCTATTCTTCCTTTCTTTCACTCCCTCCTTTATCCCTTCCCTTACGGCGCGGTTCAGGTGTCCAAAGATATATGAGACAGATACTGCGCCATTTCCTTTCGCCAAAAACCAATTATTATTATTATCCCTTTAATAATGATGTCAGTGCACGTTAAAGATCCCCAGGTGGTCGAAGTTATTCCGGAGCCCTCCACTACGGCATCTATTCTTCCTTTCTTCTTTCACTGCCTCCTTTATCCCTTCCCTTACGGCGCGGTTCAGGTGTCCAAAGATATACGAGACAGATACTGCGCCATTTCCTTTCCCCCCAAAAAAACCAATTATTCCCTTTAATAATCGACGCCACCCGCAGTCTGTCGGGTTGATGTAAACGCTGCATATGTCGGTGAACCCGAGTTCAATCCCGGCCACGGCGGCGGCGTTTCAGGGTGGGGGGGGGGGGGGGGGGGGTCGAAACACAGAAAGGTGTCTGTGCGCTGTGCAATGTTCACTACGGCATCCTTTTCTGATAAGATGATATGGTTAATAAGACGCAACAGATTTCTTTCAAGTACATGTTCCCGAAACAATCACACGGAGCGGACAATTGACCTAATAGGTTTTTATCGAGAAAAACATGTCTAAACACTAGTTTTCGCTGTGGTATATTGCACGACACAATGCCTTTCAGTTGAGATGTTAACAGAGTCTCTTGGAGTCTTTCTTTACCTTGGTCAAAGACACGTATGCCTCAACCGTTAAAGGACGAACCGAAGGCTTCAACTGCCTTCGCGCGTAGCTCCCTTTCGGCAGAACAACGAAGCATCTTCTCTTCTCAGCATACAGAAGGGAAAGTTCATTTCCCATGAGATAAGTCACAGCCTTCCCCACATTATAAACACAAATACGTCTATATATGGGAGTTAAAAGGAAGTAAGTTGTCCTCTAGCCCACTCCGCTTTACAAAAACGACAGGTCAGTTTACACCTTTCTAACTCCTTTCTGTTTAGAGTGTAGAGGTGGTTCACCTCCTATAAACACACTACACTCTAAACAGGTGTAGAGGAGGTACACGTCCACGCCTTCGGAAACACATCGATCCGCCTCAGCCTCAGGCGCGAATCTCTAGCCTTGATAGACTCCAAGCTCAGGAGTTCTAGAGTTGATCGTCTTCAATCAAAGCTCTCTAGCGCGATATATATTTTGCAACTTCGGTGCCTCTAGGGGGTAGTGTAGAATACGCGTCTTCGCAGCTCACTTTGCGAAGCGCGTAAGCTTTTCTTTAACGGCAGGTATCGCTTCTGGTCGCTTGCGGCGACGACTATTCGCTCACCGTTCCCCCCTGAGACACCAGAGCCACATACGGGGCTTCATCAACTCTGCACTGTTTTTTTTTTCTGTTGTTTCGGCGTTAACTTCCTCCAGCCGTCTGGTGCTGCCATGCCTAGCGGGCAGCTAAGTATCACCGTCGAGAAAACGACTCGCAACCTTCCCCTTGTACGCAAACAAAGCGTTCTCAGGCGTCGGCGAAGCGGCATAAAAAAAAATAAACGGGGGGGGGGGGGGGGGGGGGGGAGAGAAGGTGCTGACAACGCACTCGGCGACACAATGTATATGCGCGGCCGATGATGCGAACAGCTAGCTGCCACCCGCGGGGCGTGGCGGCGTAAGGAGGAAACCGATGCCAGAGACAAAGCCAGAGGGAGAAAGAGAGAGAGAGAGAGAGAAAGAAGACTGAAGGATGGTGAGAGAAGGTTGCAGTGACGCAATCACGGAGAGGCGAAGGTGGTTCCGGGGACGTCCTTGTCGAGGATCGATACGACCTTCCTCACCCCCCCCTCGCTCCGGAGACAGTGGCCGCAGGCGAAGGTAGCACGCCACCTGTTCCCGCGTTTTGCTCGATTGTTCCCGCTTCCTGTTCTTAGCGCGTATTTATTTAATTTTCGGCATAGATAGACACGGACGAGGAGGGCAGTAACTGTTTACGCAGCGAGCAGCTGGCGATGCGTGTGTGAGTGTGCGTCGAGCTGCTGAAATGCGGGCTCGTTGCAGCGTCGCAGAGTACGGAGAGATGACGGAAGGAAATCTGTGCAAGCAGTGTGTGAGCGCAGCGCTATGGTGGTCTGTAGGGTTAGTCACACGCCGGTTACGGCTTAGAATGGGTCCCGTGTACGTCACTGCGAACGGCAAGCGGGAGATCGGCAATTTTTCATTTCATGCGTATACGTACGCCATAACTTTACCGATAATATGCCTGGCCAACACTAGATACTGACGATAAAATAAAATATTAATTATGGAGAGAACCTTAAGACTACCTACGTGCTGTGATTGCGTAAGCATTTTTGCGTCATCGCAGGCTGCTAGTGAACTACATTTGTTTACTACTTATTACCAGTTATTAGCCAGAACTTATGTCTTAAAGGCGTTTGCGGTGAAGACTTAGTCTTAGCGTGAAGACGTTTAGGAAGCACAAGACATACACGTACAAAGTTGGTAGAAAGTTCCCAGGCCACAGGGCCTGCTTTTCATCGGCATACCATGGCATCTAAGATGCCGATAAAGCTACCAAGGTTCTCAGATGTTAGAACGATACATCTACAATCTACAGATATTTTGACCGTCGAGGGTGTCGTAGCTTCCCCACTATAGTGCTCAAAAGAAGGCCCTGTGAATGGGGACTTTTGACTGACCCTGTACATATAAAGCGCTGATTTAACAAAGCCACCACGTCACTTCCGGCTTTGCTTATGTGAAAGTCCGCCGGATGACGTGCTTTCGGTTCCGGGACCATGGTGACATGACACCAGAAGTTTCGTGACTGCTTTAGCGGTCAACAACGACGGGTTTTGTTCCTGCTGAGCCATGCAAGGCATTGGACTTAAAAGCAATGCCTTCTCGCAAATTCACTAATGTTCGTTTGGAACACAGTAATCATAGCTCGGGAAGAACGCAGGTTAAAGACGACACGGGAAAAGCGCTAACTTTCAACACAGCGGATTTATTGCAGACCAGGAGTATATATACGCAAATGATACAGCCGGCAGAAAGATTAAATACTTAACAAAAGTGCCACATGCCGTCATGAAATGGAATCCAGCTCTTTCCTTGATAATGCCACAGACGGCCTGCTGACGCATTGTTCTCCTGCCCGAGCTATCTCACACGCTTCCTTGATTTCTGTGGCCTTGATAATGCCACACGCTTCCGTCTATGGCATTACCAAGGAAAGAGCAGGATTTCATGGCATGACTGCATGCGGCACTTTTCTTGTGCTTTTTTTTATATCCTTTCCGTCGGCTCTATCGGTTGCGTATATATGCTCCTGGTCTGCAATAAATCCGCCGTGTTGAAGCGCTTTTCCCGTCTCGTATTCGTCCTGCGTGCTTGCTGCGCTATGAACACTGTGTTACAATAAATTACAAACCTGCCCAATCCTATTCCATTCTGTTCATTTGGGTCATAGAAGATTACACGCAAGTGCTTTCAAATTATAAAAGTCTAAACCAAAGCTATACAGTAGCCACAGTGTGCACAGCCTTCGTAGCAAATGCACAGCGCAGGGGGGTTTGCTTCTAAGCCCTGCATCGTGGCTCGCTTTTGCGTTCTCAGCGACCATTACCTACAAGTTGCGCGCACCAGAAAAAAAAAAAATAGCTGCGATCAATTAAATTGATGCGTAGGAAATGCGATTCGCTCATCGATCTATTTCAGTTCCGATTCCAATCCAATTCTGATGTCCATCCAATCTCAATCTATTTCAGTTTTGACTCCAATCCCAATCTCCAGTCTATTCCGATTCTATTCCAGTTCCGACCGCGCAATTGCACAAAATGCACCACATTAAATAGATCGCGACGAGTCCTCATACCAATACACCGGCGCAGTGGCGGGTGGCTTTACAAATGCAGCCACTGGTGGGGCTTGTGAGACTCGGGGTGCTCTTTCCGAGGAATGTGAGACGGTATATTTCCTGCAGGCCTCATTTATTCACAGACAGTTGTTCGGGTGCCTGTATAATTTGCATGTAGGCCTGCTATTGTCTCAGTCATTTTCTTCTCGGCTAGTTTCATTCTTGCTGAGTAAATCTTCATCCGGCGTCTCCCTCTTTCACCCTAGAAGTGGAGAGGAGGACAGCTGACAGGTGGGGAGAGGCAAATCCCCCTAAACACCACCTAGCAGGCGGAGGCTTCACACCGTCATGGTCATCCTAAAGCTATCACATAAAGAAATGCTGCTGTCCTTCCCGCAAATCTTGGGTGCATGGACAGTGCCTATATTAACGGTACATACAGTCGGGGACAAAAGTCTGTGGACCACGTGTTCCTCAAACGAAGCCGTTGCGTCTACAATAGCCGGCGGCTGGAGACCACGCTTGTGGAGGCGAAAGTCAACTTTTGTTCTCTCATCCCCACAAGTGTGGTCCTCAAGCCGCCGGCTTCGTTTGCGAAACACGTGGTCCACAGACTTTCGCCCCAGACTGTACGGCAGGTGAAAATAGTTTTTTGAGAAGCCTGGACTGTCGGTTAAATATTTTGCGCGTTTCAGCATAGTTCGCCGGACATTTGCGGTCTAGCCAGCATGTTCAGTGTTTGTACGCCCTATTCCCGTCCCCGTATTGTTGTGACACGTGGAGTTCACTGCCTGCCACTCCCGTGCGTTCCCGGCTGAGAGTGGTGCCTGGACAGCCTGTTTACGGAACGAGCGCGATTAAGGCGATAGCGCTAAGAACTCCCCGTTCAGCGGAGAAACCACCGTAGCTGGCGTTAGCGTGTCGAGGAAATCAGGATTGGTCGAGAGTGTTGTGACCTCACAACCACACGACCTCGTCCGGGTAACTATGATCGCACAGTGCAACAGTGATGATAACCAATTCCCCATTGGTCTACAAGGTCGCGACGTCATTGCACGTACCACCATTACATAGTGCCTTTGAAGAAAGAAAGAGTAATTGCGCTGAACATTAAAACGGTGTCCTGGGGACTTGAAACGCTGCCCCTTGTGTCGTGACCCTACACCCGCCCCGCCCCCTCCACCTTCACCCCCCCCCCCCCCCCCCCGCACACACACACACATACACTTCTTTACCACTGAGGAACCTTCGTTAAACTTGGTTAAAGAAAACCTTGAGTGCCCTCATGTAAATAAAAAAACTAATAAAATAAAGAATCGCATACAGAACAGTGTCCGTGTTCGCTGCGAGCTCATATGCAAAGGGACCCCGAGGCCGCTGAACGGACAGATAAACGTTATCGCCTCATACCCATAGGGCGGGGCTTAAGTGTCTCCTCAATTTTTATTTCGTTTTTCATAGATATTTCAGCCGAAGAAGGACAAAGTAAGGATGAAAAAAAAACAAAATTATCATATAGTGCAACACTAGAGCAAGCAAAATTATGCCGAAAATTGCAATGTTATTACTGCCTGCTTAATTTCTTTGAAGAGTTTAATTATATTCATTGGGCGCTTGATTTCTACGGGCGAAGGAAATTAGTAGCGAGGAGGAGGAGAAGGCGGAAGAGAGGGCGGATGACGAATATCAAGCGGCGAGTGGCACCTCAGTAATCATAAGGAAGCACACATGTTCGAATCGATCACCATTAATTAACCACACCATGCCCGAGAAACGCTTTAGTTATGACAGTCTCTCAAAGGTGAGCGTCATTAGGGCTGGATTTCGCTTCGCATCAAGGGGTGCTTCGACGTCACGGCTCTGTGGCCAGTTATGCTTGCGTTCTTGAGAGCGGCTTTTAGAGAAATGCTACGTTTTGAAAAATGCAAATGCCCAAACTCGCCCATTTTAGCATAAGTGCGCGGCTTTCATGCTGCTTACTCTCCAAATATGTCCTTTCCCAACAGTACAGGCACGCCTCGTATGCTCGAGCAGACGACGCGTGGTTCTCGTCGCCTCGGGTCTCAGCACCGCGAGTGGTATGACCGGCCCCCGGAACAAGTGCTGCCTCCTGCGGTCGCATCGTGCCTACGGTCACACTGAATAGCTGGACAACGTGTGGCTGCAAAGGTGTGACGTCATCGCCTGCACGCACGATTTGATTCTTCGGCCCACGTGACAGAAGACCTCACAGCCTTGTGATGCTCGAGTGTGACACCGCTGAATAAATACGTGACGTCACGGCGCATGCGTGCGTGCGTGTGGTTCCTGGCCTCTCTTAACCACGTGATCTTTAAGGGTCGCGCTCACGCGACTTCATGTCACTATTTTGCTAACGTCGCCAGCGACCGTGGAAAATCCTCTTGCAACCGCTATGATGGTGAAAAGGCTACACAAAAAAGCCAGCGGCGAAACGCAGATAGAACGCGTATTGTCGTGTCGACGCAAGCGCTAAAAAACAACCCGTGAACGACAGTTGTACTGCTCAAATGCCGGGGCGGTTCAAAAACAGTCACAATAGAATGTCACACACACGCCAGGGTGTGAGGCGCGCGCATTCTTCGTGCCTAGCATCCTCTCCGCTTTTTAACTTCAGGAAGGCGCACCTCAGAAATGTCACGAGGTTACTGCGATGCTACACTGCCCCCCCCCCCCTCCCGCGCTCTCCACTCTCCTTTTCCACCGAGCACGAAAAAAGATACGCCATGCTGAAAGGCACGTGGCGAAGAAAGAACCCAATAAACGGTTTACATTCAAATCTACTAAAATAGAGCCATTGTAGAAAAGCGCGCCAACGTTCGATAAACGTTTTGAAGAAAGTGATTTAAATTCAAGGAATGTTCTAACCGCTGCGAAAAGGTACTCCTGCAGTGGCTACGGCACGAAAAATACTTTAAATATTTATTCCTCCAAGCACATATGCGCTCTCTGTTTTATAACCAGGACAAGCAATGGCGGTGGATTTGCTTAGTTAAGCAAAATGCGAATTAGGTGCCCTAGCACTTCAGTTCCAGTTCTCGGATCCGTTGTTCACGGGTGGAAGTTGTTCGGGTAGTGGTAGTTTGGTAATGGGCCAATATGTGCGGAATTGGGAATTCTCGACCTAACATTCACAGGTCTCTCGGAGTGCTCATACCACTGCTAGCACGATGGTGCATCGGTTAAGCGATGCGCCACTGCCCTGCGATGGAAGGTGCTGCCATCGGGGGGCTTGTGAGACGCAAGGTTCTCTTCCCGAGAAACCTATAATCATTTATTGAACTGGCGACCTGCCGGCCGTGGTAGGTATATAAATATATATCAGTGGTGATTGTTGGGAACTGATTGATCAATACAAGATAGTCACCAGAAATTCAAAAAAGATAACAGGATTTAATTCACGACGTTTCGACAATACGACCAGCCTTTTTCGCCTGAACTACAGCATTGGAAGCACGCAGCTTTTGAAGCGCGTGCGAGGTACAAAAATAGCGTAAAGCACTAGTGCAAACAATAATGTGCGTGTGTAGGGGGGGGGGGGGGGAGCCGACAAAGGAAAAAAAGAGAACTTGAAAAGGTTGATCCCCTAACGTTGATGCAAGTGGGCGGAGCGAGCGTACGACAGAATATATATAAATTAGACTGACACACGCTTAAAAAACATGAGGTTTTACTAACATTTGGACAGTCTTGATGAAGGGCGATCCACCATTTGAAACCTTTGCTAAATAAATGTTTCTGCAAGTGCGCTTTAACTGTTCACTTATGTTATCAGCAGTCGAGTAAGTTTTCACCGTAGCATATATATATATATATATATATATATATATATATATATATATATATATATATATATATATATATATATATATATATATATATATATATATATATATATATATATATATATATATATATATATATATATATATATATATATATATATATATATATATATATATACAAACAAGTGGGCAAGTTTCCCATCATCCTGCTGGCAAGTGGGCAGTCTGTCAGGTAGGTCAAATCGGCTTCAGACTTCGGGTATTTGCGAGAATGCGGGCAATAGTGGTACAGCACTAAAGCATCCTGAATAAAATTTAATACTCAGATCTATCATGACCACTTTATTCTCTGCCTCTGACCATGACGTCTGCCACATTTTCTTCTTATTCGACGGCAATGGGTGCTAGACCGCCACTGCGTAGCAACTAACCGGCCCCTGTACAGATGCACGCGGACTTTTACATAACAACGTTCGATAAACGTTTTGAAGAAAGTGATTTAAATTCAAGGAATGTTCTAACCGCTGCGAAAAGGTACTCCTGCAGTGGCTACGGCACGAAAAATACTTTAAATATTTATTCCTCCAAGCACATATGCGCTCTCTGTTTTATAACCAGGACAAGCAATGGCGGTGGATTTGCTTAGTTAAGCAAAATGCGAATTAGGTGCCCTAGCACTTCAGTTCCAGTTCTCGGATCCGTTGTTCACGGGTGGAAGTTGTTCGGGTAGTGGTAGTTTGGTAATGGGCCAATATGTGCGGAATTGGGAATTCTCGACCTAACATTCACAGGTCTCTCGGAGTGCTCATACCACTGCTAGCACGATGGTGCATCGGTTAAGCGATGCGCCACTGCCCTGCGATGGAAGGTGCTGCCATCGGGGGGCTTGTGAGACGCAAGGTTCTCTTCCCGAGAAACCTATAATCATTTATTGAACTGGCGACCTGCCGGCCGTGGTAGGTATATAAATATATATCAGTGGTGATTGTTGGGAACTGATTGATCAATACAAGATAGTCACCAGAAATTCAAAAAAGATAACAGGATTTAATTCACGACGTTTCGACAATACGACCAGCCTTTTTCGCCTGAACTACAGCATTGGAAGCACGCAGCTTTTGAAGCGCGTGCGAGGTACAAAAATAGCGTAAAGCACTAGTGCAAACAATAATGTGCGTGTGTAGGGGGGGGGGGGGGGAGCCGACAAAGGAAAAAAAGAGAACTTGAAAAGGTTGATCCCCTAACGTTGATGCAAGTGGGCGGAGCGAGCGTACGACAGAATATATATAAATTAGACTGACACACGCTTAAAAAACATGAGGTTTTACTAACATTTGGACAGTCTTGATGAAGGGCGATCCACCATTTGAAACCTTTGCTAAATAAATGTTTCTGCAAGTGCGCTTTAACTGTTCACTTATGTTATCAGCAGTCGAGTAAGTTTTCACCGTAGCATAATATATATATATATATATATATATATATATATATATATATATATATATATATATATATATATATATATATACAAACAAGTGGGCAAGTTTCCCATCATCCTGCTGGCAAGTGGGCAGTCTGTCAGGTAGGTCAAATCGGCTTCAGACTTCGGGTATTTGCGAGAATGCGGGCAATAGTGGTACAGCACTAAAGCATCCTGAATAAAATTTAATACTCAGATCTATCATGACCACTTTATTCTCTGCCTCTGACCATGACGTCTGCCACATTTTCTTCTTATTCGACGGCAATGGGTGCTAGACCGCCACTGCGTAGCAACTAACCGGCCCCTGTACAGATGCACGCGGACTTTTACATAACACCCCTGCTCGCGGCCCGCATCAATTCACGAAGTTATTCCGCGCCCGAGGCCCGGTCAAAATTTTTCCTAAAAACTAACGGCGCCACAACTGCTTCGTCCGCCAGCTGTTGCATCAAGACGTTGTCGCACACCTCGCCTTTCCAGCTTTCCACGGCTTCCGAGCCATCGTAAATACAGCGCAGACATCGACGCACCTGCGGACTTATGACGGTCGCCTCACTTCACAACCACTTCGCTCTTTTCACGGCTGCGAGAGAGAAAAATGCCTCTAAATGCGGCCGCGGGGGCATCATTTAAATGTGTATAGGAGCCCTCGCAAAATAGTTTCCATCGTTACCAACTCGCGGCTGTGAGAGCTCCCAGCTTGCAGATTTTTATCAAGGCAGTACTCCGGACACATAAGCGTTACAGAAATAAAGAAACACGTCGGAGTAGAACCACTGCACATAAGACGCCAGAAGCACCGCCTGGAACAACTGCATGCAATATACACTGACTCGACAGGCATTGACAAGCTTAGAAACCTCAAACCTACCTTTATGTTTCAAACAGAAGAGTCTACAGTTTCAAAATACGCGAAATTACCTGCAAAACAAACTACATGAAGTATTTTTTTCCCCATAGTATTTCTGAATGGAATAAGTTGGCGGTTGAAGCGGTGGGTGCTCCACGAGATGTATTTTTAAGTCTAATCAGTGATTTATAAATGTACTGTTCTTTTAAGCCATCGACTGTACGCTTTGTCCTGAAGCGCATGCATGTTTTAGGTTTTTTCTTTCTGTTTTACTGATCTCGATTCATTGGTCCTTTGCGCTCCATCCCTTTTGGTGTGATTTTATTCACGTACTCGCCACTTTGTGCTATACCCACTCCCCGGCTAAACTGTTTCGGCGCTGCCGGGTGTATTGGTAATAAATAAAATAATTCCCATACAGAAGGTCAGCCTCTCGTTTACATTCATAGATCCCTGGGAGTCCTCATACCGCTCCTGGTGCAGTGGTGCAGCTGGTAAGCAATGCGCCAATATACCCTGCGATGACAGGTGCTCCCACGTTGCTCTTCCCAAGCGACCAATCATTAATTTAGCCGTTAAGTGCCACGGTCGGCAGTTTGCTCACAATCCGGGGGGCAGGTTGTGTTGACGCCACGACGTCACGTGACCTAGGTGGCCCACCTGCCTCCTAGGTTGCTCTCTGGACACCACCATCCCGAGTCATGCTGGTCGTTTTTCACTCACAACGCCGGCGCCTGATCTTCTGTACAATGTGGCATTTAACGCTATCGCGAGAAAACCACTTTCGCCCGCAATCAACATAATTCAACGCGCTAAGCTACACGGCTTCTAGGACAATCAACGAATCAAGATGGCGCACGTAAGGGGCAGGCAGACACGCTGGCGAGGAACTGCAGCGAGGTTCTCTGCAACGGTGCGTTAAGACGACGACAAATATATGACTCCTTTTTTTTTTGCTTTTGCGTAATGCTCATTCTTCCGCTGATAGAGTGCTCTCTATATGCACTCTGACATCAAGCTCCACCTGGTCTGATTAATGTGCTCTAATAATAATAATAATAATAATATAATAATAATAATAATAATAATAATAATAATAATAATAATAATAATAATAATAATAATAATAATAATAATAATAATAATAATAATAATAATAATAATAATAATAATTGGTTTTCGGGGAAAGGAAGTGGCGCAGTATCTGTCTCGCATATCGGCGGACACCTGAACCGCGCCGTAAGGAAAGGCAAAAAGCAGGAAGTGTAAGAAGAAAGGAAGGAAGAGGTGCCATAGTGGAGGGCTGCGGAAATTTCGACCACCTGGGGATCTTTAAAGTGCACTAACAACTTCAACTCTAACAATTAGTTTTTTGCCACAATGCCGAACGACACGACTGACCTCAGCTACCTGTTCGGCTTCTTTATTTCGAACCGTGGCTATTAATGGACGGTAGAAACAATATCACCCCCGAAATGTTTATTGGTCTTGCTGAGTCGAACCGAAAATAATCGCCTCTTTATTGATCGCGCCCCAGCGTAAACATTTCTCCTCCCTTGTTTTGTCCTTCCCGCTAAAAAGGTTGGCTGTACTGCGTAAACGATGTTAAATAAAAGTATAAAGGTCACCGTTGGTCGAACTCGCGCCCTCGAAAGAAAACAAGTGACTTCCGCGGCAGCGGCATTTACACGCAAATACGGCAAACTTCGGGACCGCAATGACTGTTGATGTCGACCGCGTTCTATTTAAACATGATTCGCGGACCCGCATGATAACGTCTTACAAGTCCGCGGACGGTCCCGAACGCCGCCGCACGATCGACCGCAAGTATCGGGGTCCCTCTAGAATAATCGGTCGCCTCCAGCCACGGTGCATCCTACGATGCCCACGCCAGATGACGCGCCTTTCCCGTGGTGAGTCCTGACGAGCGATCAGTGCTAATGGCTTGAGCTGGCGACGAAAGAAATTGCAGAGTTTAAGCTTGTCCCGTAAGTAGCCAAATTGGTCGATAGTTACCGCAAACATTGTAAGCTTAATTTTAATCCTCGACCCCTTTGAGCCCTTCTTTAATAACTGCTTATCAGGAAATGAAGGCGTGGTAAGTGTCCCACATCTCGGCGGACACCTGAACCACGCCGTAAGAGAATAAGGGAAGAGTTAGTGAGAGAAGAAAGGAAGAAAGAGGTGCCGTAGTGGAGGTCTCCGGAATAATTTCGACCCCCTGGGTATCTTTAACATGCACTGGCATCGCACAGCACACGGGCGCCTTTGCGTTTCGCCTCCATCGGAACGCGGCCGCCGCGGTCGGGTTCGAGCCCGCGAACTCCGGATCAGCAGCGGAGCGCTCTAACCACTGAGCCACCGCGGCCGGTCCCCTTCTTCAGTTCTTTCCTTCACGTGTCCCTCATAGCCAGAGTCGCTTTGGGACGTTAAACTGCCATACACCAATTCTTTTCATCTCGGAATGGTCCAGTTGTCCACCAATTATGAGACTGCTGCTGCACCTTTATGACTACTCATAACCCCTACGCGGACACGTAGTATTTGCGGCTTTCACAGAGCGACGCCGCTCGTGCTTCGAGCAATGCTATGAATAAAATGTGACGCTGCACTGCGGCAATTTTCGGAGGATACTACATACAGTTATTGCTGTACAAGCACAGAAATGTGTTTAAAAACTAAACGCAACACACACTCGCCGCAATGCAGTCAAGTCTCCAGCCAAACGCTTCCTTTTCAGCGGCTCGGTAAATCGACGCGAACTGAGGACAAACTTGATCGCGCTGTTATTCGGCCTCATGCACGATTGCAGTATCCAGATGCGGCCATCCGCCGAAGCGTAGTTTAATTTAAATTTAGGATTTTTTAAAAGGCAGACCCAAATGAAACGAGTAATACTGCGATCAGAAGATCACGGGATGCGTGTGTGCGGGAAAATACACATTACGACGCAGGCACGAAATCCAGTCGCCTGAAATGTGTCAAGGTGTGAGAAGGGGAGGGGGGGGGGGGGGACTAATTGCTCTATCCGTTGGAAACTATATCACGTGACTTGGAAGCGAATTGCTGCGGCAATAATATTTTGCTCAAGAACATGCGTGCCGTACTATTTTCATCGCGATAGTATACGATTCATTTATGAAAAAAAGGGAAGCTTTACCAATGAAGGAGATGCAGCCAGCCCATCAAATGATTCTCGCTTATCGTGCGCCTTGATTCAAACTGCAAATCCGCTCAAATTTATCCTGCCGTGAACAAGAGTAACATAAATTGGGCCGAGAAAATGAACTGGAGGTTCCGATAAACAAATGGTTTTAAGGCTACCATCCATTGCACGCACTTCGCTGTCCCGCGGATATGGGGGCCGGCGTGAGAAATTTCCTACAGCTGCAATATTCAGACACCTCGCTTGCCTGTACAACTTCGACAGCGCCCAGTTAACACAAGCCCTCAGGAGCGACTAGGCTGCATAGGAGAATGATGAGTTGCGGCACCAGGCTGTCGAGCACAAGCACGCTGGGCCAATTCTTTCCCGTCATCCCTGCTCTGAAAACTTCTGAAGACACTTTTACACGAACTTTAACGCCTCCATTCTTGTTTCTCTTTTCATCCTTGCCATCACGGCGGTGCATAGACGTACAGCAAGAGTGTTACACCTACCGGGCCTTTCCGTTTTCCTCCCAGGAAGTTTAGATAATGTGTGGGAACGCTGCGATGAGAGCGACGGCCGTCAGAAGGCTGCATGATGCAGTAACCTCATGCAGGCTTTGTCATGAAATTGTCATACAATTTGTATGATATTGCGTCACATCTCTATGAGCAATGTATGATAACTGTATGACATTTACACGACAAACCTGTATGATGTTATTGCATCATGCAGCCTTTTTAACTACGGTTGCAAATCGTGCCGAAGATTTCAGCGTCATGGAGTTCCTTAGTAGCACAGCACGGAACAAACACTCTTAGAAGAGTTCGTGTGCGACGGTGTGATGAACAAACAACTACAATTTTTTTTACTGCATACTTTGGCGAAAAGACATAATATCGAGAGACGTACGGCATCGTCGCTCGAAAACACGAACTCCGCTTACGTGGTTCGTGCGACTGCATGTGGTGCCGCTTCAAGAGTAACCATTTTTTCTACCCCCGTGTACACTTACGACTCAGATCCCAACTGGATAACATTGCGGAAATTTACGGCCACGACATAGTTACATTTGTAGCTGTAGAGACGTAGCGTGTACAACTCTGCTTTCCTGTGAGCTAGGTTTCCCTGCAAAGCTAAGATTTAAAAAAACAACTTCATTCTGAGCCTCACATCAGGCTTTGTGTTCTGTGAGCGTAACAACCCCTCCCCGAAAGGCTCTGTGAAAGAGTTTTCAGGCTGTATGCCCCATTTCGGCGGCGGGGCTTCCGCTGCGCACGGAGCAACGGGACTTGCTCACAGAGTGCCTTCGATGTGTTAACCTATCATCTCCTAGTCCCTGGCCAAAGTCCCGGGCAGCGGCACTCGAGCGTCTCAGGTTTGTTCTTTTGTCTAGGACAAAGGTCTCCAGGACGCGTCAGTTGCAACCGAAGCGGATGGGTCGGTTATTAGCCGATTTCTGAAATCCACACCTATGAAGAACACACATTCAGACTCGCTGTTGTACTGTTGTAATGATCGGTAGCGAAATGAGGCAACTGCTGAGAAATGTGGCATCTGAACGCCAAGGTAGCATTTCATTCATCCTGGAGACCTCTAGCACCAGATGTTGCGTGTTGTTGCAAGTGGCCCTTTTCATATGCCTGAGGTTAGCGGCTCTCCCAAATCCACTGCTGAATGGTGTCTAAAGCGGAGCATGCCCACCATCGCGGTGCAAGAGTGTTAATGGCAGTATACTGTATATTTATTATGTTGGTTTATGGTTTATGGTGGTTTAACGTCCCAAAGCGACTCAGGCTATGAGAGACGCAGTAGTGAAGGGCTCCGGAAATTTCGACCGCCTGGGGTTCTTTAACGTGCACTGACATCGCACAGTACACGGGCCTCTAGAATTTCGCCTCCATCGAAATTCGACCGCCGCGGCCGGGATCGAACCCGCGTCTTTCGGGCCAGCAGCCGAGCGCCGTAACCACTCAGCCACCGCGGCGGCTGTATATTTATTATGTGTCCAGACGAGCTGAAGTCTGGTCCGTAATCAATACATCTGTTTCAGCTGAAGTGAACGTCCCTAACGGTAAAGTGCCAATATACAAGGTGTTTTTTTAAAACCGTTAACAGATTTTTAAAAAAGAACGCGCTGATAGTATCGTGAATGTGGCCTTGCAGGGAATGTATGTACATTCGGCTCGACGGACACTACATAAGGAAAGAGGGGTGAAAGTTAATTATTTAGCCAAATTCCATTATGTTTAACTCGTCACTTTACGCTGCGTATTGCAATCGCAATTTTGGAGACTGTAATGACTCGAAGCTAATACAATTTGTAGCACGTCACTAAGTGCACCAGCTATTGAGGTATTCGCGAGTGAATTTTCAGTCATTTCGGATCCGATTCGTGAACTGAACGCTCAGAGTGCGGCGGAAATCCCGCCCACGATACTACGTAAGAGTTTGACGAAATGATGACGACAACCGACGGCACCAAGGCTACAGCTGCGACTGAGGCAGGCAGGCGCTCGAGAAGAGCGCAGAGTCACTGCCTCCGTGAGCAGCCCGCGTTCTTTTTTCGTCATTGGCATTGAACTTAGAGGCATGTTTCCTGCCGTCAGCGGCTTCGAAAAAGCAGCATGGTGACAACGCGCAAGATTTCCCTTTCCGCTCTGACTCGGCCAAGAAAGGAACGGTCTGCAAGTTGTTTGCTTTTGCTTTCTTATTTTTCAACCGAAGTATTTTCAAAAGACGTGAACTGATGACTGTTGCCCCGTTGTATCTCGGTGGCTAGGTTTTATGCATCAGTAATACTCAGTTTTTGCCTTAAACCGCCAGGCATGCGATGAATCTCTCCTTCATGGACTGCAGCACTCGTTTCACAACCTGCGGGGGTATATTCGCACATGCTTTGATTCTGTTTGAGGTCTGCCATGTCTTCGGGTTCAGCTACGTAGACTTCGTTCTTGAGTTACCAAAGAAAAGTGTAATGGAGTTAGGTCGGGTGACCTAGGTGGCCAGAACATGATTCCACCATGCCTTATCCACTGACCGCGGAAGTTGCTGTCGAGCCAATCCCTTGCACGCGACGAGAATTCCTTAGGCGCTCCGTCATGCTGAAACCACGAGCCCTGTACTTGACTTAACGGGATCACGAACATTAAATCGCTGACAGCACCACTTAGAATGCTCGCTGTGTATGACTTTGCCGTTAGATTTTCTTCCAGAAAGTACGGCCCCACTACTCGATTTGAGTAAATGCCACACCCGACATTCACTAACCACCGGACTTGGTGGTGGTGTTCCCGGAACCATTGCGGGTCCTGTTCAGACCAGTCGTAGGCGTGTGTGCATTGACTTCCCCACTGCGGCAAAAGTGGGCCTCGTCCGTCCACAGAACTTTCCTAAAAAAGTCCGATTCTTCGTCACAATTGATAAACGCCCAGTTGCTGAATTCATATCGCTTCTTATATTCGTCTTCACTGATATCCTCATGAAGGGACATGTGGTAAGGATAAAAACTTTGCTACTTGAGCACTCTCCAGACCGGATAGCGCGAGGATCCAAAAGTCTCGACGATTTTACGGATGCTGGCTTCGGGGTGTGCACGAACGTAGGCGAGAACATTTATCTCGAATTCTTCACTCAGGATAACTACCTTTGACTTCCCTGAATGAAGTACAGATCCTGTGGACCGGAACAGTTTGCGCATTTTAGCGAACATCGTATGTGACTGAACCGGGCGGCCAGGATTCTCGGAGAAATAGAGTCTTGAGGCGAAGCTTGCGTTGCCATCCGTTTTTACACAGGCCACAACCATCTGTGCCTTCTCGGCCAACGAGTAACGCGGTTGCAGCTGCCCTGCCATTCCACCGCCCATTCAGAGTTCATGCGCATAGTACTGCAGCAGCCTTGTTCGTTCTATTAACCCAACCGACAGCCGACAGCAGACCGGTGGAGATTCCGGTGAAAAATAATAAATTGCAAGCCGACAAGCCACCGGTCCTTTCTTGGCTGAGCCAGAGCGGGAAGGGAAACCTTAAGCGTTATCCCCGTGATGCTTTTTCGAAGCCGCTGACGGCAGGAAACGTGCCTCCAAGTTCAATGCCAATGACGAAAAAAGAGCGCGTGCTGCTCACGGAGGCAGTGACTATGTGCTCTTTTAGAGCGCTTGCCTGCCGTCGGTTGTCGTCATCATTTCGTCAATTTCTTACGTAGTATCGTGGGCGGGATTTCCGGCGCACTCTCAGCGTTCAGTATCCGAATCGGATCCGAAAAGGCTGAATATTCAATCGCGGATATCTCAATGTCTGTCGCACTTAGGGACGTGCTGCAAATTGTATTAGCGTTGAATCATTACAGTTTACAAAATTTCGATTGTAATATGCAGCGTCCAGTGAAGAGTTAAAAAGTTAACCAAATATGGCTAATTAATTAAATAAATTTTACGGGTATGTACTTATCATGTGCACGCCGAGCCGAATATACATTCTGTGCCGGCGGAATTAACGATACTATCAGCGCCTTTTTTTTAATAATCTGGAAACGGTCACAAGAAAACTCCCTGTATAAGCCACACCCCATTGTCTATGCCAGCGACGGAGGCTACGTCTTGTAAAAAACAGTCCTAGGGCCGACATGTTTGTTTTTAGCTCGCTAGGAGGAACCTGAAAACCCTTTTCTGCACGTTTCGCTTAATCTTGGAATTAAATGATGATCATCAAATTACATGAGCAACGCAAGGCGCGCGTTGGACGCGGTGTGCCGCTAACGAACTTCGTGGGATAGACGGCCTCTTTTTATCTTACGTAGCGGAGCTGAAAGAGTCGACGACGAGTTGCATGCGCTTTTTTACTCATTGTTTCATGGAAAGGAGTCTTCTATTCAGCGTTTACAGCAGTTCTTTCTGCGCTATGTAAAATAAAATTCTTCTGCAACACTCAAATAAAAACAAAGTAGTCTATATTCCAACATCGAGGATGCGAATAATTTCAGCATATCAGTTCATTGCTGTGCCTAATGAGACAAAGAGAACTCACGAAGCCAGAGAGTTGGGTATGTACGTAGTACACATGGGTTACATTGTCTCAATTTAGCACGCAATAAGTATTTTTTTTTAATCAGGAAGTTATTTCCCTTGGTTCTCTCCTTCAAATCCTTCTCTCACTTACCGTAAAACGTGGGCCAGCGTGTGACGTCGACCCTTGAGTGGCAGCCTCGTAGGCACATGCCTGGGTCCTCGCTGGGCGCGAGGCATCTTGGGCGAAGTCGCTGACATCTCTCCGCGTCGTAGACGGCGAACTCGTGAGAGGCAACTCCGCGGTCTCCGCGCACATATAGACGCGCACACACGCACACTCAATCAGGCCGCACGCTGACCACCAAGCGGGCAAAAACCACAGACACTATCACAACAACAACACGGGCTTCTGGTTAACAGACACCTCAGAGCTCATCCAAGCACGGCACCCCGATGGAGGCGAAGAGACCGTAATCCACAGGTCCACCCAAAACATCCAACGCTGTTGCTCCCTTTCGCGGGCTATCCTCGACGGCACCGAAGGGCCGCTAAGAACGCGTGCACCCAGCGCCGCTGCCAACGTCGTGCGCGGAGCGAATTTCCCGCACTCGGGTCTGGGCAACCGGCGTCATGCGCGTTTTGTCGCGAGAGCGGTGCCCGCTACCGCCGCCGCCGCCGACGCACGCACAGAAACAAGCGCGCATCGACATGAGCGACGCATAGTGGGGAAAAGCGCGGAGCTCGCTCATTTGTGGAAGCGTCGCCAGAAATTCACACGGGAGGCGCCTCCGGCGCAAGCGATGTGTCAAAGAGGGACGGGTGCGTTCGTAGTGATACGGGTCATACTGGCTTTGCGAGTTGACGCTCGCTTTTTCCATGGATTGAACACTTGGTGCTTTTACGCTGAGTGCTTATTGAGTGGCCGGTCAAATAAGTCTTAACATACAAAAATTCTGTAAAGCTACAGATAAAAATCAGGAACAGGCGTGCAGTGTTTGATGACAGCCCCCGCGGTGTTCGGAGCGCAGGAATCGTTTGTGATATATTGGCGATGCTGGTAAACGCTTGGTTTGTGCATGAGTTTCAAGGCACAATAACAGGAAGAAAATCTTGAAAAGTGTGTGTTTTTTTAACAGCAGGCAAGCTTCAGAGCGGTTCGGTAACTACGAGTCCCTTACAGCTCATCCCGGTCATACAACCATCAGGAATTTTACACGCCTAATATACGAACAGTCATAAAAAGGTTACACGCAACGCATTTATGTCACGTTTTCTTAATATCAGAAATTCTCGATGTCTTATCTTTAACTTGTAGCAAGCTGAGCGCCTCAGCCGGTGCTTCCCAAGGGTCTCACTCTTCCGTTGCTTGGGCGATTTATCAAGAAATTTTTATTTGTCAAGAGACGTACGTTCTCAGGCAAGTGTGCCTTATAAGACGTTATTCGAGAAAGTCCACGGCAAAAAAGCTGGACAAATTATTCCGATATCAATAAATAGGTGAGCCGTGGCGAATTAACTGGTGACGCGCAGTTCACGTTGTCAAACGAGTTCCAAACGAGTTGTCAAACGAGTGTCAAAAGCATTATACATTAACTGTGCGATGAAGTGCTTGAACGAATTAAGACTACTATGCTTTTCGAGAATAACGTAATTTCTATGTTCATTTCAGGTAATTCACTGGACATGCAAATATACAAAAGCAGATGTTGGACAAATCATCCGCAGCCACTTTATGTCCCTTTAAAGACTTGGTCGGCTGTAAAAACGCACCTGAAGGACACAGGAAAAAAGTTACCAGGATAACTGCAGACACGCTAATCGCCATAGAAAGAGCATAATACAAACTAAAGAAAACACACGAAAAATAAGGAAAATTTGACGCCTACCGATAAGTGACTACTTGATTTGAATGATTCAAAGAAACAAAGAGAAAAAAGACAGCAGAAAATCAAGTCTGAATCAGAAATAGAACACCAAGAAAGTAAGCGTTATGATATACTCATGCGGACTCAAATTATGAACCAATTTTTCGGAAACAATTTTTTTTTGTAGAAAATATGAAGGTGGTGGTCATTTAATATTAAAGAGGAACATTCTTTCATATTTTTGCGCCAATGTAGTGCATGAGGCTGAGGCGCTGACTAAAAAAATTGAGTGACAGGTACACTAAAATTCGCATTCCTCCCATTTCTCGTCTTTCTTGCCGGTATAACAAGCACGGTAAAGAACGGGGATGAGCAATAAGTATGATGAAATTTACAGTAAGACACAGTCATTTCTGATGCAAGAGTAGAATAAAATATCCGAAATTGTGAAAATAATGAAGGTGTCGGTGAGTGTCAGTATGAGGTCATTATGCGTACAGCTCTTCTACAGGCGAATGATGGGATCTAAGCGCGCTTTGAAAGTGAACGCCCAAGACAGACAGCAGGAAATTAAATGAGAATGAAATTTCGAGGAGTGCACCATTTTTAAAATAGGGTTATTAATATATGTTCGCATTCGGAAATGTAGAAAGCAGGTTGAAGCAAGTTTTGGCCATACGTTTGAAATTCACTGTTTAAATTTCAGCTCGTCGTCAGTTATGGCACTAAAGTATTTTATCGTTTCTGCTTCTTCTAAATCTCTTCCATCAAATATAAATTTCAAGCTAGACTGCCGTATATTCTGTACTCTCTATATTGAGTATTGGGCATCACTGAAAAAAAAAAAGCTGTGCAGTCCTCACCTACTGACAGTCCGCAAAGGCCAAAATTAGAACTTTTAAGCATATATATTATGGAAACTGCGTACCGGAATATACGGTATTCGATTAAAATACTACCGAGTCCGCGCTGCTGCCCCCAGAAAGAAATAAACTTACTTTTTCCATATGAAATGTCAATAGCAGGTTCTTAATTATTTTTAGCAAATATACTTTAATTTTTTATTTATTTGACAAAGCAATAATAGTGTAGGAAGAACGAGCTCGCTGTTACTGATGGTCCCTTATGTCATTTCTGCAGCCATAGCCTATGAAGAATTCAGCGCATTAACGGATACAATTACTCAACATCTTCCACACTGCATGATAAACGTTGAGCGCATCGAAGTACAACGTATTTTGCATACCGCCCTATTTTCTACCCACCTTTCGTGGTAGCTCCTACAGTGAACAGCGATATGCAACGCACTGTGGTATGAGCAGCTTGCTTCAACTATTGCCCCTTATTTGCTCAAAACAACGCCGCATACCTAAGCGAGAAATCGGCTTTCGCCTGAGGACACTTAGGCGGGAAAAACGTCAACCGTGTTTTGATTTTATTGTAAAGTCGCTCAGTGTAAAGTGAAAAGCACAACCGTATGTAGCTCCAGAACTGCCTTACATTTCGACCACACTGGAGGAACAGTAGCTGGTCTCCTCGTCTGCGATTCACACAAACGAGATTACACATTAAACAGAAATGAGTAAAAAGGGGGTAAGCTGGTCTCTAGCGCTCTCTCTATTATAAAGCGGAGTGCACTAGAGCTCAGCTCTCTCTCTCTTTTTAGTCCCACAATGCTGGCAGTCTGCCCAACATATTTCGCCAAGCATCCATTTGCGATTTTCAGTTACATTCTCGGAGTGAGAGAGACAGGAGAGAGTTTAATGAATACAGGAGAGGTCAACCTGGTTGTTTACCTAGCATGCTACTCCAGTTCTGGAAGTGCGTTAAGCCTTAGGCGATCATCCGTGGATCATTTGAATGCGATAGGGTTTTCCCTTGCTGCCGATTCTGTTCTAGCTCAGTCTTAAGGGCATGACGCGATAGCGTTAACGGGTTAATGGCCACAGATGCGGAATTTCTCATTCCATACTTTACGTTCATAGACCTATAGGGGTGCTCTTATACCACTCCTGGCGCAGTGGTGCAGCGGTTAAGCGACGCACCACTGCCCCGCCAGGTGGCGGTAAACACAGCCAGCGGACGGGCTTGTGAGACACAGACACAGGTTGCTCTTACCGAGCAACATCTTGCGACCAATCATTAATTAAACTGCCACCTAACACGGTGGACAGTTTTTTCGGCGTGCGGGTTGCCGTCTGCCACGGTGGGCAGGTTAATAGTGATGACGTCACAAGGTACGCTCAGTGTCCCGCGTCACGCTCGCGACGGTGGCCGCCATTTCCGCTTGCACAGACGCTTCAAATGCAAACGCACAAATAATGATGTCATTAGGTTTCAAGAAGGACAAGACATCTTGCTCTTTCTTTGAATTATTCTGTGGCTGTACATCAATGTGCCACCACTGGCAGTACAGGCTACTACACCTCTTCCTGAAATGGCATTTCATCGCAAGATACTGATTGCAAAAATCATTTCTGAATAAACAATATTCTGCCTCATCAATTCCTGTTCCCCATCTCGCACTTACGCTGGCACTGTTCCGCCTCTTTTGCAGCATCCACCATTAGGTCACGCAGCACTGACGTCGGAGTCAAATGGAGAGGCTCCGGCTTTCAAAGTTTAAATAGCGTGCGTTTATATCAATTGCCTGCAATCACAAGGACAGACCCATTGCCTTCGTTTTGTTCCTGAACAATAAAATGACGATAAAAAAACCCCAGCCTCCGTCCGGCTCGAGCCACGAAATACGTTCCGAGCCTTCAACTTGACATCTCAGCTGCCGTCCGTGCGCCTCGGCTGAAATCACTTGGCGCCTCTATTACAGGGGGCAATGGAGAAGCCATTACCCGTCCGACCCCTCCTGACGACCTGAGCAGAGCCTGTTTCCGGGGCACCTCGGCTAACTTCTGCTTGCGTCAGAGGTTCGAGACGTGACCGAAGCCTTTTTTTGACGCCACTTCCTTGATGATGATGACAATGATGATGATGATGAAGAGTATGAAATTTTATGGTGCAAGGGCATTTATCACCAAAGAACGCCATGACACAAGGTACTTTGAGCTACTGAAGGTGGGGTTAAAGACCCATTTTCCAAGCATTTCGCCCCAGATAAGCCGAGCACCAACCCCAATCAATTCCCCTCTTCCTGTGTAAGCTCTGCGGGAAACCAGAATATTGTCTTCACGTCCGCTCCGCCGCGGTGGCTCAGTGGTTAGGGCGCTCGGCTACTGATCCGGAGTTCCCGGGCTCGAACCCGACCGCGGCGGCTGTGTTTTTATGGAGGAAAAACGCTAAGACGCCCGTGTGCTGTGTGATGTCAGTGCACGTTAAAGATCCCCAGGTGGTCGAAATTATTCCGGAGCCCTCCACCACGGCACCTCTTTCTACCTTTCTTCTTTCACTCCGTCCTTTACCCTTCCCTTACGGCGCGGTTCAGGTGTCCAACGATATATGAGACATACTGTGCCATTTCCTTTCCCCAAAAACCAATTATTATTATTTATTCACGTCCTCCTCACATGCCCTACCTTCCCACACCCTCCATCCCCAACCACGGCGGAGTCATACTGGGAGACTCTCCTGGCCAACTCCGCTGCTGCTGACCAACGCCGGATAATTACCGGCGCCCTGAAGCGGATAGCCCTCCAAGGGCTGTCCTTTGCCCTGTAAGGGCAGCCCCCTAAGGGTTGCCTCGTGCCATGTTAGGGGGTTTGCCCTCCTCTGTATTGCTTGGCAATAAGGGTTTTCCACCACCACTACTGGTGGAAAAAGTTACCTTTCCGTACAAGCTTTCCCAGGGCAGGGGAAAGCTTGTACCCACTGTATCACCGGTGGGTACGCGGCGGCACTCGGGATCGAGCCCGGCACCTCCCGCATGCGAGGCGGATGCTCAACCACTTGGCTACCACTGCGTTAGCGACGACGCCACTTCCAAACAGTTTATTAACTGAATCTTCGGCTCGTCATCTGAGAGTGCTCTGGACCGTCCTGAGAGGCGAACGAACATTCGGCTGGTAGGAATGAAGCGCTCCGACTAGGTTCGGCTGGCTCTTTCGATTATTCGCTTCGCGCTCTGGGGCGCGTCGAAGCGCTGTGACGTTCTTCTCAGGGTGGTTGCAGCGCTCTGGTTCTCGTGGGTACTTTCCACCAATCTCAGCGATGTGCTTGCACGATGGACCGGGCAATTGCTGGTACCTGGCGGCGAAGTGGTTGCGAAACATTATTTTGACGTCCTCGCCCTCGGGTTCTGCACAAGCTCGAAGCGAACGAAGGTTATCAGTATGCACCGAAGTTCGGTTATGTTTAAGGTGGTTTAATGTCCCAAAGCGGCTCAGGCTATGAGGGACGCCGTAGTGAAGTTCTTCGGAAATTTCGACCACCTGGGGTTCTTTAACGTGCGCTGACATCGCACAGTACACGGGCCTCTCGAATTTCGCCTTCATCGAAATTCGGCCCCCGTGGCCGGGATCGAACCCGCGTCTTTCTGGCCAACAGCCGAGGGCCATAACCACTCAGCCACAGCGGCGGCTTCGTATGCACCGAAGTCACGTAATGTTTATTCGCTGTACCTAGCATAACGGATAACCACGCTGACTTCTATGACTGCAACAGCGGTGCTTGCGAGTATGGAAAAGGCTGTGCACGAGGCACTTTCTGCGATGTCTATGAACGTATGCACTTTTTACGATACATCTGTGCGTTTCTTTTTTGCGTCTGTCCAAATGCAGCGGAGGTGTTCTCTAGTGCGTACAGGGCTAAATTCCTTAACGAAAACCGCCAATTGTCATCAGCATCATCTCCATCATTAGTCTTACTGCGCCCACTGCATTGTCAAAGGCTTCTTTCATAACTCTCTAACTTTGCCCTGTCCCAGCTACGGATACGTTATCTCTGCGAATCTCTGAATCTCACCCACCCGGCCAGCTTTGTGCTGTTCCTCTAAGAGCCCAGTAATCAGCCCAATATTGGGAATGGGTGGTTTAACTGTGGTTCTTGGTAGGACCGGCCTTTTCAAATATTTCAAATATTTCTAATTATAATTCGTTTAAGCTAATTTATATGTTACATTACTGTTATAAATGTTACGCGGTGTTGCTGTGTCAGGCGCACAAGGGGGGGGGGGGGGACGGGCCTTGTCAGGCTTACTAGGCCTTTTGCCATCCCACTCAAGTATGTACACATCCTTGGAATAAAGAACTTACTTATACTGGGTCGATTACCTGTTTCCCTTGGGTTTCTCTTACGCTTGTCTTCTCTTGGAATACAGTCCGTTATCCTTAACGACAATCGGTTAACCCAACCGCACCCAATCATACCGTTCCACTAATACCAATTTTGAAAGTTCGCATTCTTGCTGGTTCTTGCTTTTCCTACGATCAACTTTACCAGTCGATTAAAAAGTACTTAAGCGGCCGGATATAGTGCCGGCGTGGCTCTGCAAGCAGCCGCAGTTAATCACAGAAGCAAAGCTTTCTATCGACTGGCCACAAGCAAAATAGAAGCAAAGTGCTTTCGGAAAACACAGACGCCTGTCAGCAAAAAAAGATCTTTTACGTTTCGGCTCCCAGCACGTGGGCTTCGTTCACAGTGAAGCTTCATAGTAAACAAGGTCCACGGTCCTGGGAGCCGAAACATCAAAGATCGTCTTACTGGTCGGTGTCTCTCTTTTGTTTCACATTTACCTAACCGGCCAGACGGGATTACGTCCTTTTCTCAAAATTCGTTATGGTGGTTAGCGCGGATTAGATCATAAAACAAATAATTTGCCCGCATTACTCAACAAGTTGTAGGGATCTCTGATAACAAAGCTACTAAAACCAGGAACCATTAAACAAACAGCGTAATGTTAACATAATGTTCGATCCCTCGCACGCCCGGATAATCAGTAAAAGCCAGGTGTCGAAACCACAGGACCAACAGTAGCAGGGCGAACCCACACAGCGCAGGTTGCGTCAATAAAACAGGCGCAGCAAAGTGCTAAAGCTAAAGTAAAAGTGAAAGCCACTACATTGGGGGAACGGATACCCGGAGCGAATTAACACAAAGCCCCCCCCCCCCCCCCCCCCCGCAATCTTAGCAAGCGGATAGGAGAAAACTTTTAATGGCCTATACAAAGCCCGCTGCGGAAGCCCTGTACGCCGGGAAGCATCCGTGTTTTTTCGGACCTCTCCACGAAGGTAAGACACGCGCACGTAGTCAATGCAGTGAAGCTTCCCTTCGCTCGTCTTTACCATGACCTTAATGACGGGGTAACAAAACCCGGGAAACCAATATCTGCTACACGTGCACGAACTTTGCCCACACGAGGGTTTCAATAATGCGCCAGTAGGACAGAAAAAATGAGATAAAAAAATGAAAGAAACCACTCGTTAAGCACACTTCTAATAGATTGCCGAGGCGAGTTTAGCGAGGCACGAGCTTGTAGCCACGGCATAGAAGTCCTGGAAGGTTGATAGAGTGAATGACGCCTACTACACGACAAGCGGACACAAAACTACAAGAGTGCGCTTGGGCGGACACGTTTATGCACTTCGGCACTTATGCCACGGGCTCATGCTAAGTAGAGGGGCGAAAGCCGTTCTGACCTCTGCACTGGCGGCTTGGATACAGTGCAAAGACAAACGCGCCGTCTAGGCTGTTTGCGGGAGTTTTTTGGGATCAATATTATGTCATGACTCCCACAATTCGTACTTAAGGGCACCGTTGCAGTTTTATTTTAGTCGGTGTTCGTATCAGTTTCCATTGCTTTTTATTGCGTGTTTGTGAATCATCCATGTAAATTAACATATTGTTGAGGACTTGAGAGACTGAGACTTTTGGAAAGAAATGCATCTCAATCAATTTTGTCACACAATAATAATAATAATAATAATAATAATAATAATAATAATAATAATAATAATAATAATAATAATAATAATAATAATAATAATTGATTTTTGGGCAAACGAAATGGCGCAGTATCTGTGTCATATATCGTTGGACACCTGAACCGCGCCGTAAGGGTAGGAATAAAGGAGCGAGTGAAAGAAGAAAGGAAGAAAGATGTGCCGCAGTGGAGGGCTCCGGAATAATTTCGACCACCTGGTGATCTTTAACGTGCACTGACATCGCACAGCACACGGGCGCCTTAGCGTTTTTCCTCCATAAAAGCGCAGCCGCCACGGTCGGGTTCGAATACGGAACGCTCAAAAATAACGATGTACCCTAAAGTTAGTTGCGTGGCTACAAAAAAAGTAACTCATTTTGACAGTTATCTGTTCCTATCATTTCTTATCATCGTCGTCGTATACATCGTTTTAATTGCTCTTTCGTTATTCTTTTCATTGTTCTTTTCTCTTCCCCTGCTCTGAGTGCGCCACTGAAAAAGGCCCATGGCTCTTAGTGCGCGCATCACACTAAATAAACCTCTAAATACTGGGATGAGGTTATAAGACTACAGCTTCAAACTAACATTGGAAAATAAAATTTTATGTGCGCAGCTTCGAAACGAGGCATGCGAAATTCGTAATGAATCGAAGTGAATGAGTGCCGCTGTCATTTAATTACCAAGAAACTTGAGACTCATAGCTTTTGTCTCATATTTCCTTGCATATTGCCTGACAAAGTGGCTGCATTTTGCCAATTCATAACTTCTGACGAATGGTATCTGCATTGATCACACCATTCGTACTCGCACCTCATGCAAATGCATTGCTGGGCGGTGACACATGAACGGCAAGTCTTTTCAGCGCCGAAGGGGTCACTCTGTGCCCGAAAAATTATTTTTCCGCCCGTGACTCGCGTTTTTTGACGAGGTAAATCACAAATGTTGCACTGCAACAACCAGCAACAAGCTGCTTCACCTATCACTCACGAGTCTTACCAAATGGCAGCTGCGAAACTGAAAAGGACAAGAAAAAGCGTATCCTGCTTTTTCGGAAAATAAAGCAAAATGAATGCGCAAAATATCCTTCCGGCACGTCTGGAAAACTCGGGCATTCTCCTCTTGTAGCTTCCTGCTCCGAATGCAGCCCGTTGAAGTCACATCGCTCAATGAATCAACCTGCGTTTCAAGAGGCGTAATGCACCAGTGATAAAAAATTGGGGAGAGTTTAGAAGTGATAGTATTTGAACCAAGTGAGGCTATTCGCGATTTCAAGTTCGAGACTTTGAAAAAAGGAAAAGCTATCACTCATGATGTTTTTTTTTTCAGAGTTGAGATGTTTGTGTTTTCAGCTAACGTGAAAGTCATAGCTTCCATGCAGGTAGAGCAAAAAAAAAAAGACTATCGAATTTTAATGGAAGAAGGTGGAGGTGGAGAGAGGGTGGACGGTTGTGGCTGCAAGAAGATACCTTTCCACCTCTGTACATGACATAAGCATCAGGGTAACACGTGCATATTTATTTATTTACTTATTGGATGGGCCGTACATAGTAATGCCCGTGGGGTAGGACAAAAGGAGGTAATTAGTCTCCTGACGAGGCCCTGGATGTTAGGACGCACCTTACCTTGCACTCATGGGACGCAGAATGTTTGTGACTACACAGGTTTTTTGATGTTGGTGCTTGTTATTCACCCCTTTCACCATATTTCCGGATTACTCCATTACCAATTTCACAATTCGGCGCACGCAGCCACGGCACCACCCAACGTGTTGTAGTGCTTCCACGCCTTCTCTTTCGCCATTTCCAACACTACACTCACAATAACAGTTAAAGAATGCGGCGCCATATTTGCCCAGTGCGTCTATTGGCAGTAATCCGAGAGTGCGAGACAAACAGGAGAAGCGCCATAGGGCTCTCTGCGTAATGAAAAGTGCGTGGACGTGTTTGTGTATTCTGATCGCGAACGCTTCGACTCTCTGTTCGGGCGGAGAGCGAAGAAAGGCTGCTCGCGCAAATAGATCGCCATCCACGAAGAACTATGTACGCAAGGGTAACGAAAAACAGAAATATTGTCCCGCTCTGATGACAAAGCTGAAGCGCTAGGCGTGTCTTCTCGAACGCCGCCGCAATACTCTGCACTGATTCGAATGAAAAAAGCACACATCACGTAAATATTTTTTTTCAGTTGTCTAGAGAACGCTGTAACAAAAACCTCGCCAAAGTTGAAGTTATCTGGGGGATCGATAAGATGGCCACCGGCCTTAAATTCCAAAATATGAGCCGCACTTCATGAGCCTCATTACCGCAAGGCGCGTTTCAAAAGTGTTAAACAGCACTGCTCTCGGTGCTCGATTGTAACTCAATTCATAAACTGCGTACTTAGATATTACGAAATGATCGCTATGTTTCACTTCGCCGGTGTATTGAAATGAATGCAGGGTACACAAGCGGGCGGCCTGAGTTTAACCGGATGAGTTCAAATGATTTTGAGGGGTACGACCTCCAGCATCGATGGATGTACGTAGATTGTTTCTCTTTAGCTTAAACCTCAAAGAAATCACGATCCTTGCGACAATTACCAACGCTGCTGCGCAATATCCGCAAAGATAAATAAGCAAATGCTTTTATGGTTTGTGCGATTTGTAACCGTCTTACATATAAATTACGTTTGCCTTTTGTTGGCACTCCTATTGGTCTTAATTCATGCTCATTTCCTTTTTATGACCTGCCATGTGTTGATCCATATTGCTTGCTTATCTGCATAGTAAGGATCTTCTCCTGATAGCATACTAAATTAGTAATAAACTACTTTATTACCTTCTTATGCTTCTTATTGTTTAGTACCTTGTTATGCTGTATACAAACCCATTCCCTCTTGTATATGATTCCAGAAATTATTTTCGAAAATCTGAAATCTGAAATGATACTTGAGAGTAGACCTTTACAAAATGATGGTGAATGTGTAGAGAAAAATCAAGGAAAGTAGCGCTTCCTTTGAAATCGTTTCCATCTGTTTTTGGTCTACGACGGAAAATCAAATTTTAGATGTAGAGGACAAAAAAAATATGTTCACCAAACAAAACTTGGAAACCTGAAAGAAATTACGCCTGATGGTTTTGTCCCATACGGAAATAGTGCGCCTGCCAGCCCAGCCGACGCACGCCACTGACCATGCCGTGACAGGCACCTGCTATTCTCGGAGCCAGAATGGCACTGACAGGCACGTACAGGAAGAAAAATGACGAAGCACGGTCGTCAAAGAGCCCAGGATCTTCTCGCTCACCCCTTTAATCACAGTACTCACAGAAAATATAAGTATTTCATCTAGAGTGATAATCATTATGCTTCTCCTTTGCAGTAACCTCATCCGCCCGCTATGCAAACAAACCGTGAAACTAAAATTCACTGTTGAAGAGGAGAGCTTTCTCAACGTGCACTGCTGCCTGCGGTGAAGTACTCTTCGCAGGAGCCGCCTCCTCAGTTTTTGTGCAATGAGGCCTAACGTTTGTCGCCTATTGATCGGTTTGTTTAATTTATCAAAACTACGGAAATCCCCATCCTTTTCCTCTCCAGTTCACATGACCGAAAAAAAGCTAAATATTATGATATAAAAATCAGATTCAAAGGAGATATCATGAAGCATTCTGTGCATTCGGATAAGCTTGACGCGACGTGTGAAGTGCTTATTTTTTTCTTTACACGAACTATACGGCGTTATGCTTACAGCGTGACAAAGATATTTCACAGTGGAGGAAACACGGCAGAAGCGTTGCCTTTCCATAGTAAAGCATGCCTTTCTCAACGCCAGTACAAACCGCATATGTCTTCAGAACTGATGCTGGACGCTCATGAAAGTCAATGCCTTCCTTTTTGTTTTTTTTTAGCTGGAAGAACTAGACCGGTGATATCGAATATGATGCCGAAAATCACACGTTCAGTTTACGGATGTAAGCGGGATGCAGGAAAAACGCAAAGCCGATGCTTGTCACTTATACGACTTCAGCGGGAACCAACACAAACGTCACGTCCCGCTGAGAGTAAGGAGGACGTGGAGGAACACAACACGCGTTTTACTCTTGTTCCTTACGCTCTCCAAGAAAAAATGGGATTTAGGATAGGTGTCATTCAGATCACGCGCCGTTCTACGGTTGAGTCAGTGTCATTCAAATCATCCGGGCAGGCAGAATCCGAAAAGGCAGCTGAGTGCTTTCAACTGCACCGTCAAGGTGGGTGATCACATCAACTCCGAAAGCGAGAAGACGAAGCCTTCGAAGGCGACATGTTTTGACAACGCAGGCGGAGAACTCGGAAGGCCTCATACAAAGTGACGTGAGCAGCAGCCGCAAAGGAGGTTCTTTAAAATATTGTATGTCTGATGCATCCGCACATTCGCATAATCTAATATTCGCGCACTATGCACTTTCTTTCTTTCTTTCTTTCTTTCTTTCTTTCTTTCTTTCTTTCCTTCTTTCTTTCTTTCTTTCTTTCTTTCTTTCTTTCTTTCTTTCTTTCTTCCTTTCTTTCTTTCTTTCTTTCTTTCTTTCTTTCTTTCTCTTTCTTTCGCTCATTCTTTCTTCGATTCTTTCTCTTTCTTTCTTAGCCGCCACGGTGGCCGGGTGGTTATGGCGCTCGGCTGCTGGCCCGAAAGACGCCGGTTCGATCCCGGCCGCGGCGGTCGAATTTCGATGAAGGCCAAATTATAGAGGCCCGTGTATTGTGCGATGTCAGTGCACGTTAAAGAAACCCAGGTGGTCGAAATTTCCGGAGCCCTTCACTACGGCGTCTCTCATATGCAGAGTCGCTTTGGGACGTTGAACCCCATAAAACCAAACCAAACAAAACTTTCCTTCCTTCCTTTCCTTCCTTTCTTTCTTCCTTTCTTTCTGTCTTTCTTTCTTTGACTTTCTTTCTTTCTTTCTTCCTTTCTTTCTTTCTTTCTTTCTTCCTCTTTCCTTCCTTCTTTCTTTCTTTCCATCTTTTTCTCGTTCTTTCCGTATTTCTTTTCCCCCTCTCTTACTTTCTAGGTTTTGTAATTTCGTTCCTTCATTTTTTTAACTCTTTCACTCTTTCCGTTTCCCTTTCTTTTCTGTCATTCTTTCATCCTTGCTTTCCACTCTTTCATCCTTCCTTCTTTTCTTTTCTCTTTTTCGTTCATTCCTGCCTCCTTTCTTTTCCTCTCTTTTTGTCCTCATCGTTTTCTTTCTTTTCTCTATGTCTTCCATTCTTGTTCCATGTCTATATTTCCTTCTGTATTTTTCGTTCCTTTCTTCTTTTTCTTTTAAAATTCTTGTATTCGTTCTTCCTGGCTTTCTTTCCTCATTTTCTTCCTTTGACTCTTCCTTTGCTTATTCGTTTCTCTTCTTCTTCCCACTCCTTCACTCCTTTCTTTTGTTTTTCTTGACCCACGAACGCCTTAAGCTTAGTGATGCCTTCAAGACACTGCAGTAAGTACGGTGCCGAATAGATTCCTCGACTTCTTCCACTGGGCATTTATACTGGGCTTTTAAGTTTTATACTGCAAATACGACACCGTAAAAAAGGAATTCGAATTCGCATTTCTAACTGCACACAATTTTATTCTTTATTTTAGATGTTGTGGGCCTTTCCACTGTTTAAGTTGATCAAGCATGAAGGTACAAGAATCATGAAAAAAACAAATAAAAATTAAAATATCTGCTCTCAAATATACATGCAAAGCCAGCAGCCTCAATAACGACACGGGAGAAAAGAACAGCTGAAAAAACATTAAAAAAGCCTACGGAATGATCCATCGCTTTTGAGGCAACATCAATAACAAGAAAAACTGAATGTCATAGTTATAGTTACGACACCGCATCTGCAACTTTTATCACATTCAAAATTCCGGCGTTAAAAAAATGACCGTAGGCAATGTCATACTTTCGCTTCTGGTCACCATTGTTCTGTACGAACGGTCGCAATGCTTCATGTTTTTAAAACTCCTGATCGCTTTATTCCTGGAACAGCATAAAAACTTTTCTGGTAATATGACATTATCTAGTAATTGGCTGTTCTGCAGGTTAATGAAGATGCATAGTTCTAAGCGCCGGAACTGCGCCATTTAGGCTGTTGAATGTGCTGTAAATTAAGAAAACATTTCACGTTTTTATCTTCTTGGAACCGAGTTTGAAGCAACTGCGAAAGTGCTTAATGCACGTTAATAGAAGCGAAGTTAAGACAAAAACAAAAGCGAGAACATGAATGCCCTGAGACACGAGAAAGCTAGGATAAGAAATTGAAATACAAGTGATAACCGTATTGAATAATCGTGAAAAGAAGATAAAAAAAGTGAGAACAGGCAATAGCCACAAGCCGTATTAAAAGTGAACATGTACGCTTGAAATGCACGAAGCATGTGAACAGTCAGGCACTTTTTAAAAGAATATCACAGGCATCTTCGAAAGCTTTCCGTCCTTACGACTCCTGGGACCAGGCAGCCATGGAAGTGTATTTACTATTATTATTGATGAGTGAGCCGTTAACGTTGCAATGCGGTTTAAACTGCTTTTACAATAAGGTGGGTGTGAACCCACTATTATCCCATACTTTTCTTTTCTTCACCGCACCAGCTGCTACGGGTCCTGGGATTTCTGAGGGTAAAAAAAAACAAGCATGGCGAAGTGCAGCGAAAGGTTAGGTAGGGTTGTCTCCAGTGCCCTTCCCACCGACTTTATTCTCGAGAACGCTATGTGATACGAGCACTTTCAGATGCGAGTTACCAGAAACTCGCCGCAGGTAACTTTGCAATGCTCGCTACCGCAGCTGTGGTACTCGGTCAGCTGCGCACTGTACCGCCACTGATAATTATTCGTTTATTAGTTGTAAAAATGTGTATTTATTTTATACAACAAATCAGTTATGATCGCGCAATAAAATGTAATATGTTTGTTCACTTGTTCTCCTGTATACCGTAAAGCCATGAATGCAAAACAGTCCTCTCGCTTGAAGTTTACACGACACCATGGAGCTCACAAATTGATGTCATAAGGAATGTTTGCGGTGTGCGAGTAAAGTGTTCCATGTATTTGTGAAGTGAAATTTCTTTGTGATGCGACATTTTTTATTGAAGCTCTTGAGGCATGCCCGGCACTGACGCGGTCAACCAGCACATTTCACCGGCATGAGATCAACACGTGTTCGGACATCAGTTACGTTAAGCTGCATTTTGCAGTTCCCGCGTGACTTGTGGCGCTTTCTTACATTCGTTTAGCTTTCCTGAAAGCAGTGAGCATGCGCAGTCGACTGCGTGTAATGAATGAAGGAACCTAACGAAGAGACAGTTTTCAGGAGGTACTAAAGCAAGTGATTGCATGGCAAAGAGGTTGAATAATGTGACATAACAATCAACGATTCGATAGGCGCGGCTATAATCATTTGCCCGTGAGTAGCCAAAACATTCACAGACTATGTCGTCGATCAGCATAGATGTAAGCATGAAATGAACTGCACAAAAGGCATAATTAACGCATTCTATAGTGGGATACAACATTAAAAAAGAAAAAAAAGAGCAGGTGTTAACACTGGGCCACGGTCCGCGGCGTTCTTGATTACTCCGCTCGTCTATCACAACAGTATACGTAATCAGCTCGTTTTATTGAGGTAATACTTAGGAAATACATAGTATTGATGTAATACATAGTTTGGCTACATTAACCAAGACCGGCATCAAACTTATAGAAGTTATAATTTTTATTGTGGTTAGCTTCTTGGTTAGGTAACAGAGAAAGTTTCAACTATGAACTACTTTTTCTTCGTGGAGTAATTTTATGCAGCGGTCCTGAATGTGGTCGGAGCAATGCTGCAGATTTAAGCGGTATCCGACAATAGGATGGCTTACAGATACCGACTGCCACACAGGAGTCTAAGGGAGCGTCCCACATTTGGTGCTTTTCCTTCATAAACTTTCTTTGGCGAGCGACTGCTCGCTCGGCTTTCTTCGCCGCATTTTATGCACAGCGATTCTCTCGCTCATTCTATAGGTTATGTTCATAGACCCGCGGAAGTCCTCACATCACTCCTGGTGCAGTGGTGCAGCGCTTAAGCGATTGTTATACTATTTGCCGCGCGCCGCGATGGTGAGTTTGCCCACCATCTGGTGGACAGTGTGTTGATGACGCCACGAGGTCCCGTGACCTAGGTGGCCCCGCTAGGTTGGTTTTCTGGGAAGTTTTCACTCATAACGTCGATGACGACGAGAGCGCCGGATTTTCTGAATAGTAGCCCTAACACTGACACGTTAAAATATGACTAAACGCAAACATGACTAAATGCAACAGGAAGCTCCGTCTCTCTGTTACCAGCCACCTAAGAATCAAGGCTACATACGCAGTGACGTCACAATGAAAGCGGCATCGCTCACACAGGTTCAAAACGACTGCGTATTAGGGCGTCCACAGCCGCTCGGCGGAAACAGATTAACGGCGTAGCGACGGAAAAGCCGCTAATCGGCTTTTGTTGTCAGCCTCCAATGGCCAGATCAAGAAGGATTAACCTTTCTATTATGTTCATATTCTTTCTTTTCAGTATGGCTGCTGCAGTGAGTGCAGGGCGTGAACTTTTTGTGCGGCCGATTTGGCCCCTATGTCAACACACATGAAAAGGCTTGTGGTCACAGTTAGACGCTATGAAAAAACTTGAGTTTAGTGGTTACGCGTTTCAGCACAGCACTAAAGCAACGGACGGGCGGATGGACTGATGGATAGATAGATATACGAACGCAGGGACGGACGGTATGCACGTATATATGTTTGTATGCACGTTTGTACGTATGTATGCACGTATGTATGTATGCACGTACGTATGTACGTATGCACGTATGTATGCATGTATGCACGTATGTATGCACATATGCACGTGTGTACGCATGTATGCACGTATGTACGTATGTATGCACGTATGTAAGTACGTATGCACGTATGTACGTATGTATGTATGCACGTATGTATACACGTATTTATGTATGTATGTATGCACGTATGTATGTATGTATGCACGTATGTACGTATGTATGCACGTATGTATGCACGTATGTATGTATACACGTATTTATGTATGTATGTATGTACGTATGTATGCACGTATGCACGTATGTATGTATGTATACACGTATTTATGTATATATGTATGCACGTACGTAAGTATGCACGTATGTACGTATGTATGTATGTATGCACGTATGCGCGTATGCGCGTATGCATGCACGTATGTATGTATGCATGCACGTATTTATGTACGTATGTATGCACGTATGTATGTATACACGTATGTATGTATGCACATATGCACGTACGTACGTATGTATACACGTATGTACGTATGTATGCTCGTATGTATGTATGTAGGTATGCACGTATGCACGTATGCGCGTATGCATGCACGTATGTTTGTATGTATGTATGCACGTACGTATGTACGTATGCACGTATGTATGCACGTATGTACGTATGTATGCACATATGCACGTATGTGTGCACATATGCACGTATGTACGTATGTATACACGTATGTTCGTATGTATGCACGTATGTACGTATGTATGTATGGATGCACGTATGCGCCGATGCAGGTATGCGCGTATGCATGCACGTATGTATGTATGTATGGACGTACGCGCGTATGCATGCACGTATGTATGTATGCATGCACGTATTTATGTATGTATGTATGCACGTACGTATGTACGTATGCACGTACGTATGTACGTATGCACGTATGTACGTATGTATGCACGTATGTACGTATGTATGTACGTATGTATGCACGTATGTACGTATGTATGCACATATGCACGTATGTATGCACATATGCACATATGCACGTATGTACGTATGTATGCACGTATGTACGTATGTATGCACGTATGTATGTATGCATGAACGTATGTATGTATGCACGTATGTATGTATGTACGTATGTATGTATGCACGTATGTATGTATGTACGTATGTATGTATGTATGTATGTATGTATGTATGTATGTATGTATGTATGTATGTATGTATGTATGTATGTATGTATGCATGCATGCAAGTATGCATGCACCTATGTATGTATGCACGTATGTATGTATGTATGCACGTATGTATGTATGCATGCACGTATGTTTGTATGCACGTATGCATGCACGTATGTTTGTATGCACGTATGCATGCACGTATGTATGCACGTATGCATGCACGTATGTATGTACGTATGCATGCACGTATGTATGTATGTATGTATGTATGTATGTATGTATGTATGTATGTATGTATGTATGTATGTATGCACGTATGTATGCACGTATGTATGTATGTATGTATGTATGCATGTGTGTGCGTGTGTGTGCTATGTTTGTACAGTCTTTGCCAAAAATAACCAGGCTGCATTGTTAGCTTCTCATTCGAATAGTAGAGCTATTACAGCTTCCCTAAAGATCAAAAAGTTCTCGGAAGGTGAGGACAAGGGTTATATTTACCATTCAGCGATTTAGAGCTTGGAGGCTGGCATAATAACTTCAATATACGACTGAGAAGAAAACCGTCCAGTCTGGTTACTTTTGGCAAAGACTGTATGTATGTATGTATTTATGCATGTATTTATGAATGTATGCACGCATGCATACATGCATGGTTACATGCATGCATACATGGAGTCTGCCAAATGCACATGCATGCATGCACGCACGTTGTCGGAGCTAAGGCGAGGAAGAACAGGCTCCGACAGCGTTGAGGTTCGAGCCTCAACGCGGAGCGGTTGAGCGGAGCGCGGCGCGAGGGGCGCTGGAAGCTGGTTAAAGCACAACTATATAGTGTTTAAAACCTTTCAAGATTTCGACGCATCCACTGGCTTAATCGCCTGCTCTCAAATGTTTCAAGGAATGAGCCGAACGCCGCCGCATCCAGCCGAACTAACCGAATCTTAGTGGCCCTTACTTAATATGAACTGCCTACCTATGCGTTAGCACCTGTGTGGTCCGCACAAGTTCGCAGTTGCCACGTAGAAATTACCTTTTCATCCGGATTCGGAGACCGCTTATCTTCTATCGGTGCACCTCCCGCTTCAACTGCTACGCATACACGCAATAACCCACGCGCGTTACTGTTCCTATTGGATACCTCAATGACCGTGGCTTTGCCTTCATGTGAGGACAGAATTTAAGCTACTCTGTTCCGCCTTTTCCCTCTCGCGACGCCACGCAGAGTCAACGTTGTAGTTTTAATTCAGTGTGGCTCTGTGCGACGTCTTGACAACTGCGATAATGCGAATGTCGTGTAAATAGAATGCGGATCTTTTAATTTGAACATTGCAGGAAAGTTCCGGTTGTGTTATTTTTACGTGTGACGTGACGTCGCTCCGTGGTGGGCGGATGAGGTCAAGCTGCTTGCGGGGATATGGCGGCCGCAGCTGGCACAGGATATAGGATTAATTGGAGAGATATGGAAAAGGCCTTTGCCCTGCAGTGGGCGTAGTCAGGCTGATTGATGATCACGACGATGAGAACTGCTCAAATAAACAATGCGACCACGATGTTTACGGGTTCTTCCGCAGAATACAAAACATGCGTAAAAAGCCGCATTTTAGAAGTTATTCAGGGGCTGCTGCAGGCATCCATAGGAGCGGAGGAATCCAGACTCGCAGGAATATAAGGTAATGCCACATCTGCCCTTTGCGCTCAATTTACCTTAACAGCTCAGGATAAAAAATTTATCCTTCCGAGTAAGCTTCTTCCTAGCGGAGTTCGAAGAAAGTAGTTCCGCAAATATTTCATTGTTATTTACTGAAAGCATCCTTGTACTGTTGCCTCAAATAACTACGTGGGCTTGGTACTGCATCAATATCGCACACATTATTGGCCGATGAAAGTATTTAAGAAACTGCTTGAAAGAACCGTCGGTACAGGCGAGAGACGTTAACGTCATTAATTACAAGACACAAGAACCTTGGTGTCAAGAAGTGTAGTTAACAGTACGTGAAGGAAACTGAACAACGATTCAAGTGTAAATTATCAGCGCGTTATAGTTTCACTCACGTTTGGGAGGCGGTGGAAGTATCTCCACGGCGCAGTCTTAGAGACAATGGTACTCACCTGCAAAGAACAGAGGGAAAGAAAAGATTTAGAAGAGCGACAGAGCTTTCAACACTGCATACGCAACTACAGTCGAAACCTGAGACTTCTCTGGAATTTCCTGAGCGGATGCTTGCAACTTCGTTGCGCAGTTGGTCTGGCAAACATTTTTAGGAACATCTCCAGCGTCTTGCGCTTGTGTTCGTTGGGAAAGTAAGTTTATTATAAACTTACAAAGCTCACACAGTTGACTCAGCGCACTCAGCCAGATTACTCTGCTCCTGGGCTGCTGCGATCGGCAAGCACCTATTTCCACGCTTTCCAAGCAGGTTGAGATTCGGGGGAATTTGGTGGAGGGGCGCTAGAGAAAAAGTCTGAAGTTTCAGCGCGTAGACGAAGTGGTGTGATGACGTTTGTGGTCGTCTCCACTTGATGGGCATGCGACTGTCCCTTCGTGTCCTTTTTTCATTTTAATTTCTTGTATCGTGTGTAGAGTGGGACTGCGACTAAATGAGGTAAGTACCCTCCCTCCTAGGTAAGCTTCGTTGGTGAATTTATGCTGGAAAACAGATAATAAGAGGGGTTTCTAAAGAAAGTGTGCAAGTCACTGTTTCAACGTTTGGAATGCAATCTGGACTTCGCCGTCCGAAAGCGCGAAAGTAAATACGGATCGCAAAGCATCCACTAGGAGGTGGAAATGAAGTGCCGTCGTGTTTGCTTGCCCTAGAAAACCGCCCCTACGACGAAGCACTGCATAGACACAGCTCCGAGAGGACCTCATAAGATGCAAATTCCCTCTGTTTGACATTGCCAAAGTGGGCGTGAATTACTGCATTCCCCGAGTACACACACGAAAAATCCGATGGATGAGAAGCAGTCGTAGTTTGGATAACCTTGGACACACATGAAAGACCCAAATTTCAGCTTATCGCTCTGTTTAGTTGTGTCGCAACAGTGAAAACATACTCTGAGAATAGTTTCAGACAGGTCTCATCAGGAGGGGTTTTTTTTGCTACTTATTGAATAGATGTGTGGGCTGAAACGAAGAGAGATTAAAGGAGTATAGATAGCTGATTTTGGGGTGCTTGTTTTCTTCTTTGTAGTGATGACTAAGGTACTTGTGTATATTGATTGCAACGTAGTTTTGCCTACGAGCACTAAAGAATGTATAATCAATCTTCTCTTTATTTTGTTCCAGTTTCGGTTTCAAAAGCCGCACGGCGGCTTTGATGCAAAAGTTGCATTAGGCGTACGTATAGGTTACGCGAGGCATAAAAAAAAAACTGCTATATAATCGCTGCTTCCATGTTACATTTCAGTGAAACGCTAAAGACAGCCTGCGCCAATAGCTGAAATGAAGTAGAAGCGATTATACTGCAGTTTTTGCACGGCTCACATGACCAACGCTACTTTGACGTGACAGAGCTGTTGAAACAAAAACCGAAACAGCCTGGAAGAAAACAAAATGATTATAAATTGTAAAGCGGTCGAGGACAAATCTCGTGACCGTAACCTCGGCATTTCGAATTATAAGCAACTGGTATATGTGCATTTAGTGGGCGCTTCCGAAATTATTATTGGAGGCGAAACGCTAAGGCGCCTGTGTGCTGTGCGATGTCATTGCACATTAAAGATCCCCAGGTGGTCAAAATCATTCCGGAGCCCTCCACTACGGCACCTCTTTCTTTCTTTCTTCTCTCACTACCTCCTTTATTACTACCCTTACGGCGAGCTTCCGGTGTCAGCCGACATGTGAGACAGATACTGCGCCAGTTCCTTTACCCATAAACCCATTTCCAATTTTCAGTTTAGTGGCTTTGAGGAAAAGTAATGGGTAAGTAACTGCCTCAATTCTAGGCGGACCCCTCAACCGCGCCGTTAATGAAGAGAAGAAGGCATGAGTGAAAGACAGCAGAGAGAAAGAGGGGTGGTAGTGGACGGCTCCGGATTAATTTCAGCCACCTAGGGATCTTAACGCGCGTTGACATCGGCCAGTACAGGGGCGCCATTTGTGTTTCGCCTCCATCGAAACGTGCCCGCCATGGCCGATTTCGCACCCAGGACGCATAGACCGTTCAAGACAGCCGTTCACGTCATGCGTAGGAGGTGGCACCACTAGTAGAGATATCATCCCGCGAACTCCAAGCCGCCTTTCGCACCACACGAGGATGCACTGAGAACCGCTCCTTCACAACTTGTGCACATAGGTTCAATACGTCCTTAAACGCCGCTAGTGTCTAGATACAAAGGAACCGTGTATTTCTAAAGGAACGCGCCTTGAAATGGAGGAACATACACTTGCGATCGGTTGGCGGAACATGACTGGGTGCGTATACAGGTTAGAATATCACTCGTGACACGCCCTTGATTTCTGACGCACAGAGAGTATATGCACTCGTTCACGAGTTGTACCGAAGAAAATGACAGGAATTATGTGATACCGATGTGCTCACTTGATTCATGGCGGAATGTGCGTCAGTGGACGTACGTGCAATTAGGCGAGCAGGAATATATACCGTTATTAGTCCTACACAGCTAATGAATTATTGGAGCAAAACGCCTTGTTCTAAATGTAGATATGTGGCTCGAAGTTAGTACGTATAACATATTCTGTGTCTCGAAAATATGATTGTGTCCGTCGCTGCGGCACGACGAATTTCGGCCATCATGGCAGGCAAATCCGAAACCCCGCGGCCGTTCAAAGCGCGCGGCAGCACCACAAGCAAACGCTGTCGGGCGGTACGCGTGTCACGAGGCCTTAGCTTTCCCAGCCGGTCTAGAGCGCTGAAGTCGCGAGCAGAGGCCCGGATGGAGCAGAGATCACGTGACATCTGCGGGATTCCTTATACATTCATGTTCTAGTACCTATGCAAGGGGGAGCAATCGGTGAGGATTCCTAAAAGCAGTCAGAATCAAACGCTGCACGCCACTTTTGAAGAAAAAGGAATTTACCGAGTTCTATACTCACATAAAGTGTGAGTACCATCTAGGGTACGGTAGTTCCATACCTTGCGTTCTATAATGCGATAGCATTAGATGTTCCGTTCACTAAAAGGGCCCTTTGGTCGCGATGATCGAGACGTAGTCATGACGTCAGTGCAGTTTCACTGGCCGAGAGGATCGTGACTCTCACACAAGTCATGACGTCATGCACAGGTTGAGACAGCGTCCACAGGATTCTGCAGGGTTGTGACTTCATACAGCGGGTCGTACCCTCCGACAAACCCCATTACGAAGTGCCTGTGAAGAAAGGAAAGCACTTTCTCTCAAAAGCAAGAGGGTGATCACGCGGAATCGAACCGCTGTCCTGTGGGTAGCAAGCCGGGCGGGCTACCTTTATAGCAATAACGAACGTTGGTTCATAGCGACAGTTTAGAGGCCTTCGGCGGGCACCTGATCACGCAATGCTGCCGCATAGTACTCTTCAGAGTAGGTTAAGCGTCGCCCAAGTTTTCTGTTATTGTTGTTTTCTAAAAGGCCCGGATATGGGGCGTTATCCGTGGGATGGACATTACAGTTACAGGATTAGGGCCTCGGTCGCCTTCTTAAGTCGGTAACCATTCTAGTCCCGAGATGACAAAGAATGACAGGGGATGAGTGGTAGTTATTGTAGCCGACGCGTAGATTGCCCGGTGGTGGCGTATTGGGCTGGAGAAGCTATGAGATGGAGATATGACTGACGCCACTGAGATGAACGACAAAACTTACTAAGGAGGCACAATCGAGGAGCTTTCCTTCGCGTTTCAAGGTCGGGTAAGTTGGCCCTGGATTATAAAGCAGACATGCTAGCATAATATAAGTAATCCGATTAAACGAAGCCGATAAAACGATTTTGTATTTTCTCTAACGGTAAGGAGTGATGAGACTTGGTAGAGTCCCATACTACTGACGCGTGCTCTAATTGAGGAATTGGTTTGGGATTTTGGGGGGAAAGGAAACGGCGCAGTATCTGTCGCATATATCGGAGGACACCTAAACCAAACCGCGAGGGAAGGGATAAAGGAGGAAGTGAAAGAAAAAAGGAAGGAACAAGAGGTGCTGTAGTGTAGGGCTGCGGACTAATTTCGACCACCTGGGGATCTTTAACGTGCACTGACCTCGCACAGCACATGGGCGCCTTAGCGTTTCGCCTCCGTCGAAACGCAGCCGCCGCGTTTGGTTTCGAACCCGGGAACTCCGGATCAGTAGTCGAGCGTCCTAACCACTGAGCCACCGCGGCAGGTCTCTAATTGAGGATAGATAAAAGCTACGCGAGCTAATAATTTTAGATATGGGGCGGCGAATTGCAGATTGCGACGTAAAAATCGAAGGTGTGCTTAGCTTCATAAGCGATGTTCGTGGTACGGAATGACCAGTTTAAACTGTGCGTAAGGGCAATGCCCCAGTACTTAAATGAAAAAAAAAAACGGACGACACTCCAGAACGAAAAAGAAGATATCTATAACTGAAAGTTTTTTAAAAATCCTAACCAAACGTAAGCAAGCAATCGGCGCTACGATATTCAAAATACACCACTCAGAGAGTTGGTTTTCCGGGCTCACTAGTTGCGCGAAATCTAGCCTGGCCAGACTTAACATCTAAGCGTGTATGCTCATCTTCATTTCCTTTTCCTCTTGCGTTCGATAAAACCAGAGCGAATAATTTTTATTCCCCGCGAATGTGAGAATTGCCAAATCAAGTCACGTCCTCTCAGCCGCAGCACCGGAAGTAAAAGTTCCAGGAATCGAATTCTCCTCACGTTGCGTTGCTGAATGCAAGTAATCGTCGTAGACTCAGAGCGCACGGGTAATATTTCCCACAGAAAGGCGACGACTCGACATCGAAGAAAAATTCTCGCAAAGTGGGCACACCACATTATTCTTCTCTGACTTTTTCTTTCAAACAGGAACCTGCTCAGCAATAAAAAAGCCATGTTTAATAAGTTGAGGCCTACAAAGACGACAGGCTAAGATCAGACGTTCCTCAATAACCTCCGAAGCAGCTGAAGAGCAAACGTATCTACCAGCGTGGATGCTCTGCCAGAGAGAAACGAAAAAATTTGTTTCGCTATTCTACGTTGCATTAAATTAAATTCAGCGCAGAGGAAATCAAATCAAATCAAATTTATTTTCGAGCAACTGGATAGTCCTTTGGGCTAAAAGCTGCACACACAGCTCTACAAAGGCCCTGGAAAGGCCCTGGAAATGGCATTCTAGCAGCAAACAGAAACGAATGAACAATTCATGAACGATACACAAGTCTACATAAAAAAAAGCGTATAAGCGCATACATCAGTATAACACAAAAGAAGGAAGCTAACAAAAAGTTTGTCAATAATAAACACAGTAGCTCCAGTTCAGCAGTATGAAATGGTTCGCAAATACTTGGATAATAACCGCGGTGATTACAGGTGGAGGGATACAGGTTTCAATTTGCCCAAAGTAACATCTCAACTATTTTGGAGTAAATCCTGTAGTGTCTTTATATTTAAAAAAAAAGGAAGACTATGAGCCGAGGATTGTAGTTTGTAAATGGGTCTAAACTGTGGTCGAGACCAGGTGTCCGTACATCGAGTGTTGACAATAGCAGCACGATGTCACTAGCTGCAAGCTGTGCTAAGCAATTGCTCAAACCTGCGGAAGAAAAGTACTTTATTTGAAATAAACGAAATTCACACATATTGTCCACATGGATCATATTGAGCGATGCTTTTCTAAGATGAATACTCGATGTTGCTTCAAAGTTTACGATGAGACGGATAATTTTTCTTCAGAGACAACTAAACTTATGGACCATAAAAGACGAGGTACTTGAAGAGCTAAGGCGTTACCTCCGACCCGACGCCGTCAGACGGGTTCTACAATTAATTTCAAGTTCAAATTTCGCACAACTGCAAAAGAAACCCTCTCTATATCGTTTAATGCGTAGTTCCGCCCCCGGAATGGAAACACAGATCAAAAAAAGCGATCGGCCAGCTCAAGGCTAACATTATTTCACATTTGAGAAAAACAGATGTCAGGGAACGCCTTAGACTCAAGAGAACAGCTCTAAGATCAACATGAGCCATCTCTCTTATAGTGAGCCCGTTGACTCCATATTAACCAATGCAGCAACGCATTAATATTAATAGGTAGTCGTAAGGCATCGAAAGAAAGCAGTGCCTTCGCTAACGTGGTAACTACCGTATGTGGCGTTTTGAGAAAAGATTGATTCTGATAACAATATTCTCAAAAACGCAATTTAGGAAGCGTTACCTGTAGCAGCTTTCCATGTAAATATCGTCACAATCTCTGAATCTTTATGCTTCCGATCGTAAAGAAATCGAAATTAATTTAACAGTTATTAAGAAAAGCGCAAAAGGCCCCGCAATTTAATAAAATAAAATATACAGTCATCTTTGGGAAGTCTTCTAGAAAATATAGTTCCTTACTATTAACTACAGGGAAAGCTGGCGCCCCGCCTATGGGAGTTTGCATGGAGCTTCCTCGAGACCACCTCAGCCACCAAGGGCGCTCTAACTAAGCATCATGGGGCGGAGAGCTAGCTACCGACTGCAGAACAACAACTTTTAGCCAAAAAAATAATGAAAAAACAAACGTTGTCCGATAATCAAGAATGTCCTAGAAATCAATATCCTGTTTATAAATTGCAAAAAACGAGCATAAAATCATGCAAATGTAAAGTTTGCCAAAATAAGCGATGGCTTGCTCTCCTTTTGGCCAAGTATAGCAGACCACAAAAGCCAATATTTAGTGCTTAAGAGGCGCACTTTTAAAAAGAAATAAGTTTTCAAAAAAAGTCGGTTATAAAATTTAAGAGTTTTTTAATGGCACTTCGGAAAACGGAACCTTTCATTGCTGTCGTATGCTGTTGCGCTTTCGCTACTATGGCTTTTGAGCACTACTCGTTGGCACCAAAGTCGTCTGCGCGCGGGGGATGCCGTGGACGGAATAGGATATCTTAGTAACGCCACTCTGTGTTCCCGAAAAAAACCGACTGTCCCGCACCAAGTAGCTCATCGCCCCATGATGCTTTGAGCGCCGATGGTGGCTGAGGTGCAGCGCCGCCAGCTTTCCCTCTAGTTAACAGTAAGAAACTGTTCTTAAATGCTCGTGCCGCATACCACCTCGCAAGCAGGGACCTTTTCTTTAAATCAAATTTGAAGTAAAATTCTTGCCGCCTACAGCTTCCCGCTCTGATTCATTAGTCATGAGCATTCCTCAGCGTCCTGTGACTACAGTAGCATGCGCGTCTTTTCATATCTCTTGTCTCAGAGGTTCCATTTCCACTGCATGGCGCCTTTGATTTGAGTAAAGTGACAGTTTCTTTGCAAAGCCTGCATTGTATAGAGAAAAGGCTAGTGTCAGTGCTAAGGCTAAGCCTGAGAGCATAGGCAATGCCTAAGCCTAAGGCTAAGCCTAAGCCTAAGCCTAACGTTAAGCTTAAGGCTAAGGCTAAGCCTAAGCCTAATCCTAAGCCTAAGGGTAAGGCTAAAGCTAATTCTAAGGCTGAGCCTAAGGCTAGGCCTAACGCGGAGGTTCAGGCAAAGGCTACACACACAATGAACGCGCGCGGAGAAAACGGGCTTCTTTCTGGAAGAGGACTATACACCTAACGCAGTTAATGCAACCGAATTGAGGGAAGTGAGATGAACTGAAGCAAAGTCCGGTGGGCCCCTGTGCGACGCCTCAAGGCACTGTTAATAACAGAGGCGTTTCGGACGTACACATTCGTGATGTCGGCAACTTATTCGTTTGAACAACCCTGCCATCCACGACTCTTCTGAGTGTGTCTCTTTCCACGAGTCTCCTATATACTCGCTTCCCCCGAGACCTCACTGCACTGTGTTTTTCTCTCTGGCCCGCCATGGCTTGTGCTAAGTGGTTGTATGTTTTGGTTTCTTTCAGGCCAGAATACTGCCAGAATGCGGCACTATTTGGCAAAGAATCTGGAGAGAATGCCACCAATCAGCAAACAAATCAAAAGAAACATTGCGCATGAACAGTTTTTTTTTTATTTTCAGGACAAAGTTACGCTAAAAGCAAAAAATCTCTTCACGCCGCCTTTCATGAAAAAGTACTGTTCTGAAGTGGAGCGGTGTGATAAACTCTTTGTGAAGGGATAAAACCTTCCGAGCGGAAAAATTTACTTTAACGATCGAGATAACAGAAAAAAAAAGAGCCAAAAATAAGCAGGCTTTTATCTGGATAACGTCTGAACCGAAATGAAGACATCAAGCTCCCTGATGCACACAACGTGCACAAGTGCTCTTCGTGCAACTTTTAGAACAAATAATGCTTCTAACCTCGCGCTGCCTCATGACGAGTTTTTCGGTCTTTATTCTACGGGACGGAGATACTTTTTCTGCTGCCTGACGCTCATTCTAAGGCTAGATGAAGCACTTGCCGACTGTCTGAGCGTGCTCGCGCACATCCTGAATGTCAAAAATGAAAAGCATAAACAAAAAAAATACAAAAATATTGGTATCCACTGCCAACGGACGAGCCCGACATGTTCACGCCCACTTCATTTTTAGAGTTCACACACTTCAACTAGCGAAAAAAATTCACAGGAACACCAAATTATGCTGTGTCGTGGCAATGCGATAGCACTGGCAGTTGGTGATCCTTTTACCGACAGTGGCGTTACTTCCTGCCTGCCAATAGTAATGCCCCAAACTACGACGTTGCTTCCCGCCAGCCGATAAGAATGCTGCGGTCTGGTGACGCAAATTCCTTGCAGCCAATGGGAATTCTTCGGTTTGGTTACGTCAGTTCCTTCCAGCCCAGCTGCCAATGGGAATGCGGCTGTTTGGTGATGACAATTCGCTCTAACCAATCGGCGAATTTAGCTTCCCAAGACACATTTTCTACCCGATGGGGATTCTGAAGCTGTCGCATTTATAGCCGTGCCGTTCTGAGAATTTCCTAAAGCGCCGTCGACATGTTTTACCAGGAATCGTTACAAGAAACGTCCTTTCCATGATCCTAGGCGGATCTGAACGCTGCGATTCTGCGGTTAGTTGTACTGTCGGGTACGGCGGAAAAGCAGCTTGGCAGCAGTACATGCCAAGAACGGGGCCTATAACTGAGGAGATCAAAAAGTATGCCATAAAAATTGAAGCTCTGGCTAATCACAAATAAACTGACGGTGATGATGGATTTTATGGCGCAAGGGTATCTATGGCCAAAGAGCACCAAGGCACAAGGTGTTGAATGCTCAAGTTGGCGTCGAAGACCCATTTCCGAAGCATTTCACCCTAAAGAAGCCGAGTATCAGGCCAGGGGAAATCTTGTACTCAGTGTATCACCGGTGGGTACATCCGGCGGCACTGGGGATCGAACCCCGCACCTCCCGCATGCGAGGCGGATGCTCAACCACTTGGCCACCTCTGCGGTTGACAAATCAATTGAGTAAATCAAACTGAATCTCAATAAACGGGAGTGCAGAAGCCAAAAGGAGAGTTCGTAAATTCTCGGTGCGCCTGAAATAGACGGAGAAGAACTCATCGCAAAGGTTAATAAAGTTGAATCTAAAATACGCGTGCCTGACGAGGCCCATTCAGAAGTTACTGCAACGCAGAGGGCTGCATGCTAGAAAGAACGAGGTTCCCACGTGTCATTGTGGGCTTTCCTAACAAGGGAAGTCACGACACTTGGCTGAAGAGCAAAGGCAGCCTTTGGAGCTCCTTTTCCAAAATATATTGCTGGCGGAAAACTCCGCAAAAGAATCACGTCGACTGCTAGCAGCAGCAAAATACTTGGAAATGGAACACAACTTCAGATACGCCTGCCACTGCAATGAAGAGGTGACTGTGCTTGCTAAGAGAAGGGGAAAAATCATTTACTAAAACCAGTGAAAATTACATAGTTGATAATGAGGAACAGATCCAAAATGTGTCAGTAGGTTTGCAGTTTTATGGTGTTTAGGTTATCCTTAAGACCGGATGAATTGATCTGTATCCTACGAGGCAATAAAAATAATGTTTGCTTCACTTGAATGCGCGGTCAGTGCAACCGAAGGTCACAGACACTGAAGCTCCCCTAGAAACTATGAAGTCCTAGCTTAAAATCTAAATGGTTACTCAAACGAGGTGTGCCTGTGACTGTGATGCCTTTGTTGTGCTGCATTATGAGTAATTTTCCATCAACCAGTTTGTAAGGGAAGCTGGTGGATAAATGTCCTGACTCTTGCGTAAGTTCTGAGCTAATTCAAATGAACGAGTCTTTAGAATTTGTCCGATTACAAAGAGATTCCTATAAATTTAGTGCGTGACATCATCTGTCGTATGAAAATTATAGAATGTTTCTCTCTATTATGATATTACACAGCTATGACATTGATGAGAAACGGGTTCCTTATTCAGTAGGTGATTTCAACACATATATATTAGAAACCATAACATCCAGCACAGAACTGATTTCTTTTATTGAACTCAATGGTTTTTAGCGCATTTGCAACGGCCCGAAGATAATTACCCACAAATGTTTGACAATGATAGACTACTTGATGTCTACTTGTCTGCAGGACCAGGTATCTCTGTATCATCAGGAACAATCACAAGGGTCATCATCGACACCCCTCCCACTATTTCTGGTCATCAATAATGATAATTCATCTCGAACAGGCGCTCAAAACTTTCGGACGTGCACTATGATGTCACAAAGCCAGAGCCATTTAAGAAATATATGCACAGTACCGACCCCCACGCCGTATGTAATCTGCTCCCTGATGTTACTTACAGGATCTTTCGCTTGGCCTCTTCTGTTGTAAAAGAGAAAACTAGTGCTTTCGGATCAGTTATTGAAAGGATTAAACCGAACAACTCGTTGCAGAGCAAGTTTATTTATCTAGAGACATGAAAGAGTTTAGAATTTTAAGGCACACTGAAAAGAATTGAATGCTTCAGTGAAAAAAAAAGTTAATAGAACAAAAATAACCGCTTTCTGTACGCTCATAAAAATCCCCCGACTTCACCATGGAGTAATATAAACAACATTTTGCACCGTGATCAGGAACAGGATGAATTACCAAAAATAACAAACTGCGGTAAACATGTACATAGTAGTACGTGCCTTCCAACTGATTTCGATGACTACCTGATCAATATCGCAGAGCAGTATCGGAGTCAATATCGAAGAAAGGTTTGGTTAAACATTCAGGGGCAAACACGTGCGCTCGTCTTCAGCCTTTCCCGTGGTTGTTCGATACATAGTGGCCAGCGCAGCGCTAGAACTATTTCTTGCCTTTTATTGCCTTTCTGAGTCTAAACATCTTTCTTTGGGTCGTCTCTGAGAGCTCCCTGTTTCGTAAATATATACACCTGGTTGAGAATTGCAAATGGAACGTTCAGCCCAACGCTCTGAAAAATGTTGTGGTTCTCCAGGACACCCGGAAGCCCATGTCTTTTCTTCACTGCGAGCACATATAAGACATGAATATTGAAGTCCCGAGGAATTCGATCCAGGGCTTCGCAACCCCTGGCTTTACGTCTGTATTCTCATGTTTTCCATGGTAGATCCCGACCAAGCGAGGTTTGGTACGAAAGGGTTGACGAAAGGAAATGCTTCTTTCAAGCGCCTCACATTGGATGTTAGGTGTAGCCTTGCGGTCGCCTTGCAGTTATGCAAACCAAGACATCAAAAATGTTTCGCTCTCTGCCCAATCTTTCCTTAGCACTGTTTTCTCGTGCCATGCATTATAGATACGCGCCCACCTGGATATTGAACACAGTGTAGAGCCTGATCGATCATTCGCTGCTCCCTTGTCCTGTGTTCGCGCACGTTACTATTGTCTGCGGCGCCTAATTCGTAAGCAACAGCAGGCAAGAAATCGAATCGGGTCGGTTTGCGTCCAGCCACGGCTTAGGAGACGAAAAAAAAGGAAACAGAGACAGGACGGACACATATCTGAAAACCCACTCTGAGCAGCATATGGAACGTAAATAATAGCGTGTGTTTATCGGTATGGCGGAAGCCTCCCTGCCGCCATGCATTTCCGAAGCACATGCAAAGCGCTCATAATAGATGTGATCTGAGTGCGCGCGAAATCAACGTTTGGCGCTGCTGTCAGCGACGCTGCTATAAGGTGCACTGTTCTCAGCATTCAGCATTCACACCGGTCAGCTACGCTCAAAGAGAGAAAGGGAAAAGGTGAAAGTGGGAACAAAACGAATAAAAGGAAAGGGAGCCCAACACTCGCTGGGTGTTGCTAGGCTTAAAGGGCAACTGCAGAGGTTTTAGAAATCGACGAGATTCAAACGGTCGATTATGTGAAACTCGCCGCTAAAGGATACAAAGTCCTTTCAGGCTAGCATTTGAAATGGTGACGTAATCGCCGATTAAAAAGGCCTTCGAGATTCACCAGTCTGAACAGTGCCATGTGGGACGTCAAGATGACGTCGCCTATTTTACAGGCACATCATAAACGCTTGTTTTGAAGGCAAATAACAAACGCCACTCTATGAAAAGCCCGCCGAGCGTTTTTCGGCACCATTCAATGACGCACAGCAGGGTGTGGCAGACGGCAGCGGAAATTTTAAATCTTACCATCCGTGACGCCTTTGCAAACTTCATCGCACCCCTCCACTGTTCTGAGAAAAAGCGTAAGACTTGATCGCGTACGTTCTCATTTTATGGGTAGCGCAAAAAAATATGCTTTACCTACAGCTTATATAGATTTTGAATGCTTGAACACCGCGGAATTCTCAAAAGGTGATGCAGTTGCCCCTTAGCCTGCTTCACAATGAAGCCGCAGCCAACGGTGCTTTGGAGCGATGGGAAAGCCTCCTCCGGGCTTTAGTTAGGTTGGCTTCCCCGCAGGACACAAAATATAGTGTCGAAAATGAGTAACAGACTCAAGGCAGCTCTCAAGGACACCCCACGTTCACCTCGACACGCGGTTTCACAGCGCGGGGCATGGCTCCAGCTCATTATGTCGAACGTTCCATGGAACGCAGTTTCGATAAACTCGAAGTATAGCGATATACTTTTTCACGCGATTTTCAAGATAGTTTCCTTAGTGTTCAATATAAGCAATATAAGCCGCCGCGGTGGCTCATTTCTTATGGCGCTCGGCTGCTGGCCCGAAACACGCGGGTTCGATCCCGGCCGCGTCGGTCAAATTTCGTTGGAGGCGAAATTCTAGCGGCCCGTGTTCTGTGCGTTGTCAGTGCACGTAAAAGAACCCCAGGTGGTCGAAATTTCCGGATCCCTTCACTACGGCGTCCCTGATAGCCTGAGTCACTTTGGGACGTCAAACCCCCATAAGCCATAAACCAATCAATATAAACAATAATTCTATATATCAGGGTTCAATACACACTATCCTTTTGGTGGGGACTTCAACATGCCTGATTTCAAATGGGTAGACCACGAACCTCTTTGTACGAGCCATTCTTCATTGTTTTCATCCTTTAATGAATTAATTACTACTAATGACCTATCTCAGTACGTCATTGCCTACATGAAAAACCGAGCACTCGTTTTCAGTGTTAGATTTACTGTTCTACAACCGGCCTTCAGTAGTGTGCGACACAGCGAACTTACCGGGAATAAGCGACCACAGTTGTGTTGTGGGTAATGTTCTGCATTTTTCTTATTTAATTCCAAGAGGTCGACCTCGAAAGGTTCTTTTTTAACAAGGGTGACTATACATCAATGAAGAACGAAATTGCGTCGTCTTTCCTTCCTAACTTTATTAATCTAAGCCGGAATTTAGATTGTAATTCCCTTTAGGAAGTATTCAAGGATAAGCTGAAATGTCTAATAAAAGTTTTCTGAAAAGCGCCGCCGCGACAAACCGTAGATAACGCGGCAGACCAAGACGACTTATGAGAAAAAAACATCGCCTTCTAGAATCATACAAAAAAATCGGTGCCCTGAAGTAATCCAGTCCACTAAAAACTGGAATTTAAGCTCTTAAGGATAGATTTTTTAATGGCTTGGGATCAAAACTCCCGGATAATCCCAAGGAATTGTGGACGTTTTTGAAAGAACAGACTCGAATCAGTCGGAATCCCGAATTTAGACCCCGATGGTGAATTTATTACTAACGATGGTGATAAGGCATTCTGCTTTAATCCTATTTTTTTCAGTCCGCTTTTGCGCCAAGGTACATCGAGTACTTCCGTTAACTCGCGAATCTGTTACTGAAAGCATGTCCAAATTGGTTTTCACTCACCAAGGTGTGTTAAAATTGTTTAGTAATATCAATTCATCTTCTGCAGGTGGTCCTGATGGTGTTCCTAACTTTGTTTCAAAGTCATGTGCAAATTAAATTTCTCATTACTTAGTCATCTTGTTCAGAGCATCTCTTAACTCGGCGTCTCTGCCAAATGACTGTAATAATGCTAATGTGATACCAGTGAATAAAAGTGGTTCAAAAAGCTCTGTTGTTAATTATCAACCTAGTTCTTTAACCAGTGTGTGCTGTATAACGTTGGAGCACATAATATATAACATAGTTATGAACACCTTGACTCTCATGAGTATTTTACAGAAGTTCAGCATGGATTCAGGTCAGGTTTTTTCTGCACTACTCAGTTGCTTGAGTTTAGTAATGATCTGTTTTCTTCCATTGACCGCGGCCCTCAAATAGATTGCGTATTTCTAGATTTTAAGAAAGCCTTTGACTCAGTACCTGATTTACTATTATTACATAAGTTAAATTGTCTTGGTCTGCACCCCACTGTCATCGACTGGCTTCATTCGTATCTTCAGGGCCGCATGCAGCGTGTTTTGATTAATGGATCGCACTTATATTATGTAAATGTTTCCTCAGGTATATCGCAGAGGTCTATTCTAGGCCCCCTTCGTTTTCGGATTTATACCAATGATGTAGAGTTTAAAAGAAATTTATGTAGGCTAGACGGTTCATTGTACTCGAGAAAGGAAAACAGTAGCGCCGAAAAACACACACACACACATCAGAAGAGAGACGTATGATAGCGCTTGTCCTACGTCATTCTTCTGTTGTGTATGCGTTTTTCGGCGCTACTGTTTTCATTTCTCGAGTATATCAAAGATATTGTTTTGGATCTTACCTGCAAAGTTCGGCTATTTGATGAACACTGTGCCGTTTACATTGTGGAAAGTTCCTCTGATGCGTTAAAACGTCAGGAAAATTTGGATTCCATCCGTTGCTGGTGCTCAAAATGGCAAATGTCCTTGAACACTACAAAATGGCAATCTATCTCTTTCACTAGAAAGCGTTACCTATTACAAACACGTTTCACATTGCATAATGTACCCTTGCAAAAAGTACTTGAAAATAAGTATCTCGGCGTTTATTTTACATCTAACCTAACGTGGACGAGGCAAGTTGAGTATATTACATCCAAAGCCTGCAGAATGCTTAATTTCTTAAATCAAAATTTCAACAAAGCACAGTCTAATGTCAAACAACTCCTGTATTTCACTTACATGCGATCAATTCTTAAATATGCCTGCCCTGTATGGGACCCCCGTTTGCTTACTTACCTGACATGCCCGAGCGCGTCGAGAATAAATCTGCGAGATTTTTGTCCAATAATTACAGCTTCTCATCTATTGTCACGTCTCTTAAAAACCACCTTGGTTGGGGATCTTTAGCTAACCATAGGAAACATTTGAGGTCGCGAATCATGAATCGCATCTATTTTGCAAAGCTGGGCGTTGACAGACAGGTACCTCCTTCAACCTCAACTTTTTTTAGACGACTTGATCATCAGCGGAATATCCGAGAGATTAAATGTAGGACAGGTATATACAAAACCTCGTTCTTTCCATGGACGATCAATGAGTGGAACAGGCTGCTAGCCGGTATCACTGAGTGCTTGAAAACTAAACATTTTGACAGATTTGCCTGTCTGGTTCGGTTTGAAGACTTATAATAAACTATTATTATAAGTTATTCTTGTTATTATAAGCTTTATTTTTATCATTACAGTTATAAGTTCACTATAAGTCACTGAGTGCTGCACGGATGATCACTTCCACGCATTCTTATCTGAAGTGTGACGTGGCGCGCAGTTCTCTTGCGCGTGTCTTTCATTTCATTAGTGTCATTGTATTTATGGAGTGCAGGTTGTGTTCTTTCAGTGCAGGCTTTTCCTCATGTCTTATTAGTTGTGTTATTTTATTTTTGCTTTCTGTGGTACTTTCGGCCATACGAGCAGAAATTATTGTTTTATTATTATTGTGTTATTTTATTATTGTATTATTGTATTATTTTACAGGATTATAGGTTACGATGTCAAAGGTTACCGACGGCGTCGAGATCTCGTGACAGGCACTGATTTCTCTGCGCGCCCGTCCATGCCTGAAGTCTTCGGTTCTCATTCTATCCTTCTTTTTTCTCTTCCTTTCTTTGATCCCTTCTCATCTTTGCTCGAGTGTAGCGTAGCCAACTGAATTACTCTTAAGGTTAATTTCTCTACATTTTCCTCTTGAATTCAACGTACCCTTTATTAGATTTAGCCCTACATAACTTAATTTAACATACAAAGGAAGGTAATAAAGCACAACAAAGTTGTTACCGACAACAATGAAAAAACGGCAGGGATATGAAAACAGGGACACATCCCCCAAAACGCTGGAGATATCTCCGGCGAAACGTGCATCCCAATCGACACCACCTCCCTTTGTACCTGCACGCCACGATTGTTTAACGGGATATTGGGAAAACGCCGTCCGGTGCTTGTTTGCCGCCCGCGGTACGAGGCAAAGCTGCGGTTGCCCTCCAGATTTTTAGTGTGAAGACACTACTACATTCATCATCATCATCAACAGCATGACTACGCCCACTGTAGGGCAACGGCCTCTCCCATGTCTCTCCAATTAACCATGTCCCCGCCAAACTTCTTAATCTCATCTGCCCACCTAACTTTCTACCGTCCCCTGCTATGTTTGCCTTCACTTGGAATGTGCTTCGTTACCCTTGAGGACCAGCGGTTATCGTGCCTTCGCAGTACACGCCCTGCCCAAGCCCATTTCTTCCTCTTGATTTCGGCTAGGATGTCATTAACCCGCGTTTGTTCCCTCACCCACTCTGTCCGCTTCCGGTCTCTTAACGTTACACCTGCCATTTTTCTTTCCATGGCTCGCTGTGTTGTCCTTAGCTTGAGCCCCGTAGATGAGTACCGTGAAGATACAAGTGAAGTGTTGTATATTTTTCTCTTCAGGGATAATGGTAAATTGCCATTCATTATCTCAGAGAACCTGCCATGTGCAGGTGCTCTGCATATGGCACCTGCCATGTGCAGAGTTCGATACTACATTAGCAGAGCTGAAAAAGCCAGGGTATGTGTGAAGCCTCAACATTTGACCTTGACCTTTGAACTTTGACCTTAAAATTTGTTTTTGAATTTCCATGGTGTTGCCGTTGAAGCGGTGTTTCTTCGAGTGCTTTCGCACGTCTTACTCTGTTTAACTACGTTAAAACCCTTCCATTTTTTCCGTGTGTGGTTGTCTTTGGCTGCTTTCACTTCGCCATACCCATACCGGTCCTGCCCAAAATTAAGGTACGTTGTGAAAAAAACTACTTTACACACCGGTCTGCGAACCCTTAGGGCTATTCACGCTCTTTAATTAACTTACTTCCGTAAAGAAGCAGCTGCCAGTGTTGCGAAGCAACGTCTGCAGGGGTCACATATCACTGAGAAACACCAAGCAAGCCTCGACACCGAGCAGTCATCATCCCTCACTCGCCATTCGCCCCTATTGTCGGTACTAAAAGAGTTGTTTGGCAGAGGCCAATATAACAGGCTGGCGTCGGGAGGCGCCTCTCTGTTGCTCCAGACAACTAGGTTATTGCTTTGTGCTGTGGGTCTTCGTAGTAAATGTCATCTTGCATCGACAGCGCAGGGAATATGAGTCAATACAGGAAAATAGAACAAGTAAAGGCAAATGGTAAACATGTGACGAACAAAATAATCACAGCTGTTTCTGGGTAGCACTTTTTTTACGGCAGTAAGAAGTTGGGGTTGGGTGGGAAGGGTTGACAGTCTACCACCCTTCCTTCCTATCCTCGGATACAAGCCGCCATGGCAGTTGGTTAGGAGACATTTTGCTTTTAAACTTCTAGCGTGCCGCTAAAGGCGAGAAGTCCTCACACGGATGTGCAGTATCTGAACTTCATACGCCCCAAGCCAAATCCTAGGCTGTAAGAGTTACAGATTCATACCAGGCTGGCATTCATTGATGCTATTTATTTGGAGCGCTTAAAAAGTGCAAATAACATGTGTTGAGCTTATTTCATAGAAATGGCTTCAGCAGGACTAATTCCTTTGCAAGCAAACCTTACACCACATGTCGCGCAGAAACTGATGTCAGCGGGAAGTTTTGTTGAGGAAATACTCAGCGCGCCATCTGTTCCCGTTAAACGACATTGAAGAAAAAGTTTGGCAATGTAGTAAAAAGAACGAAATTTGAACGAATTATTGCGGAACGCTTAGCTGATAAAGTTTGTAACGAAGTTTGTAAACAGCACTATCGGCTTTACTCTAATGAACGAAAAAGGCGCATTCAATTAGACTTTTGTACACATAATTTTGAGATGAAAATTTTTGCTCTTATAATTAACGTTCTGTGTTAAGCTCTTCCTGATATATCGAAATTTGTATATAAAACTAACATCACATACTTTCATCATTCTTTTCGCGTTTACACCGCAACATCTGGCGCATGTTATTCGCAGGAGATAATTATACTGAAAATAACGTGTGTTGTAGTAGAGAGAATGTACCGTCTGCTACTGCTTCATTCAGCAGGTAGTAAAAGAAGTGACTATCGTAGGATGGTTTATGGTTTGTAAGGGTTTAGCGTGCCAAAGCGACTAAGGATATACAAGAGAGACGCCGTAGCGAAGGGCTCCGGAAATTTCGACCACCTGGGGTTCTTTACGGGCCTCTAGAATTTCGCCTCCATCGAAATTCGACCGCCGCGGTCGGGATCGAACCAGCGTCTTTAGAGCCAGCAGCTGAATGCCATAACCACTCAGCCACCGCGGCGGCTTGTCTATCATAAGAGGTGTTGAGGTCGGCATACTTAACACAGGGAAAAAATGTCCGAAAATCAAGCAGCGACGTGAATAAAACTATCGTTTTATTTGAAAAAGGGACCAAAATTATCATATTTTTTATAGCTGAAAGGTAACTTAGGACACAGGCTTCGAACAGGAAGCTACTTGAAGCTTTTGTGCAAGAGAAGAAAAAGTGTAGAAAGATGCGAAAATCAAAAAGGAAAAATGTCACCGGACCCGTCGTGGTGGCTTAGAGGTTAGGGCGCTCGGCTACTGGTCCGGATTTCCCGGGTCCGAACCCGACCGCGGCGCCTGCGTTTTCATGGAGGCAAAACGCTAAGGTGCCCGTGTGCTGAGCTATGTCAGTGCACGTTAAAGATCCCCAGGTGGTCGAAATTATTCCGGAGCCCACCACTACGGCACCTCTTTCTTCCTTTCGTTTTCTCACTCCCTCCTTTATGCCTTCTTTTACGGCGCAGTTCAGGTGTCCAACGATATACGAGACAGATACTGCGCCATTTGCTTTCCCCAAATACCAATAAAAAAATTGAAAAAATGCCTCCGAGGTGACAGATATTTTTATTGTGTTGCCTGGCTCAAAATACCGAGAAAATAGGCTAAAAATTGGGAGGAACTACCGAGCACGCAAAAGGTCTACTTTTGTGAAGAAGAACCCAAACACCAATATAACGATAACAGTCAAACATCATTAGCATCCAGTACGGGAAGTGCTTTAAACGGCTAGGGACACAATAACGTCAGGACTTTACACATGCAATTAGACTTGCCTCCAATCGAACGAGATGATACCGATAACATTAGGGATTCAGCGAGATTCGTTCCACTCTTAGATTCCTGTACGCCCCCAGCAAAGCAGCCTACTTGCGAGAGGGAGGCGGACGGCCGTCGAGGCGACTCGTGATACGAGACAAGGAAACCGTTGCTTCAATTCCTTTACGAGCCGGAGCGGAGAAAGAGAGAGAGAGAGCAAACCTTCATTTCCCAAATAGGAGTGCAGCCATACCCTTGATTAGAGGGCCGGATTTCAGACTGTCGGACAAAGGAATTGATTGTTTGTCTATGCAGGCTGCCTAACTGGTCAAACGCAACGTTAGCCGAGATGGGTTAGGAAGACGGTAATCGGATGTACGAAATAGGGGATTAGTGCTACACGGGTATTGCGAAGATTTGTGTCGCTGGTAGTGAAGAAGCCGGTGATCAAGGCCTCGCAGTGTCCGAGAAAGACAGCCAGAAGAAGACTTCCACTGCTGAAGTGTGGTATATTACTTAAAGCTATAAGCACAGAGTCGATCACACTTGTATACAGCGCTCGAGCTATGTCATTCGCGGGAAATAAGGCGATATTCTAAAGCAGATATTGACTTTAACTGATAAATCTTGCGCTGTAGAGCAATCGAATACACCAGTGAACCGCACAGGCATCAGCGCCTTAACGCTAGCAATGCAGATGAGAAAATATTTCACTTCATTTGCTCCGCAGCACACCGCCCAAATGCTCTAGATATGTCTGATCGACTCTGTACGTGTTACAAGACATCGCCTTCAGCAGCCAATTAAACTAAGAGAGCCAAGCCCACAGCTTTCAAATCCCTTTGCTGTCTTCATTCAGTTATTGTTGTTAGCAGACTTGTGCTGTATCTGTTGGTATTGAATGCAAGTATCGTAGGGACGCTTAATCAGCTTTTTCTTTAGAGCACGGCCATCATGCACTGAGTGATTCTGATAACCGTAACTTATCATCGACCCCCCCCCCCCCCCCCTTCTAAGAAATAGCACATCTGATTAGATATCTTATGCGAAAATTCTGTGAAAGCAGTCGGCTTTACCCTCAATGGTTACTTCGATGTTTTTATTTTAATCCGAGGATTCACACACGCGATAGAACTTACCTAGAGGGAGAAAGTAGGCGGAGGTAAAACCGTTAAGAATCGATTAATATGGAACGTAATCAACTCCGCGCACCACGTGCTGCCACTGCGTTAAATTTAAACAACAAACACAAGCCAACGCGTGAGAAATGCGAACTTATATATTCAAAGCAATGTAGACAAAAAGAAAGAATGACGACGACCCATACGACGACGCTAGAGAAAAGGACCCGAGGAAGCTTTGTAAAGCGATGAAGACGGTGAGGCCGAAAGAACAACATACGAAGACGTAAGAATTCAAAGTGGAAGCTAGATTAACATGGAGAAGAAGATTCCACTTCGAGCATGGACGCTGCTCATTGTGATTACAGTAAGCTACACGGAGTGCGTGGTGCTGGGGATCAAATAAAGATTAGCACCATGCAGATGCGATACGGAGGGATCTGTCCCGAGGACAATACAGTGCTCGTTCTAGTCACGACACGTGCAGGTCTCGAGGGAAGAATTTAACGCCCAAGAAGCGTACCCAATTACTACTGCACTCCGTTATCCTTAAAAAGACGGAATATATATACTCGGCCGGTGAATAATTTTTACTCTGAAATGACCGGAAGATTATCCCACCTGCAAATGGCGTGAAAATAGGCAGCCAGGATTAAGTCCAATCCGAGTGACTCATTAAAGCGTTACGCTAGTTAAGATTTTTTTTACGGGTTGAAAGAGCTAGGCTTGAGAATGTGACTAGTTTAGACGGCTCGAATGTGTGAAACATGCAGGTAAAGCATGCGAAGTACTTTTGGGTTAGCATAAAAAATGGTGACGTAATCGCCGATTAAAATAATCAAGGCCTTCAAGCTTGGATGGATGGATGGATGGATACGGCTGAACCCTTTACATCGGGCGGTGGCTCAAGCCACCTAGCCATGTCTTGTGAAATTTTACTCCTGTCTTGCTTTTAGCCACCAATCAGATAACCTTCGCTTGGTTACTTCTAACCTCTTAAAATCCACTTTCCCTTCACTATCCCTAAACCCCAATGCCTTGGGTAAGTCAGCCCCGCTGCCTTCCACTGTAGGGTGAAGCCCTTTACAGAAAAGTATCAAGTGTTCAGCCGTTTCCTCCTCCTCTCCGCACGCAATGCACAAAGTGTCTATCCCCTGGTACCTGACTCTATACTTCTTAGTCCGCAAAACTCCAGTCCTGGCCTCAAACAACAAAGAACTTCCCCTACAATTATCATAGATATTTTCTTTGACAATTTCCTGTTTAAAGGTCCGGTATGTTTCTAGTGCCGATTTCCTCAGCATCCCTGTTTTCCACAAAGCTCTCTCTGTTCCTTTAACCTTTTTCTTAACCGATAATTGCTTCCCCGCAGCGCACAGCGCCAAGTGGCGGCATTTCATGACGTCATTGACTTCACTGGCACGCTTTGAAGGAAGAGAACCAACGCCACCAAGGGCAAAGCCCGCTGAGCGTTGTCTGGTAAGCGTTGTCTGGAAGGAGAGCAAGCATGACAAAACTTGGTGTGATAGAACTCCGTGTTCTACAGATGTTCTACCTCAGATTCCTACGAGCTGCTGATATAATTGCCGTTAATGTCAACATTATCAAGTATTAGATGAATGTTACGTACAAATCCTTTATTTCATACTGCAATAAAGAGCTTCTGAACATTTTTATGCTTATTTGAAGGCGGTGTTCGAAGCGAGGGTGCACAGTGCTTGCATTTCACGCCTCGATGTATTCGTCTCTGCCTAGTGATTCAGAAGTCGAGCGGAAGCCGCGCGTGCTTTCCAACAGCATATCGATACAGGCACGGCATCGACGCGGAGCCGTCAAGGCGCGCCGAAAACGGAACTCAGGAGCTTTGCGATGCTTGCTCCCTTGCGTCGCGACGGTCAGCTGCAGAGTAGCCGAACTCCGCACTAGAAATTTATCAAGCGGGATAAGCACCCGCCCGAGAGCGAGGGTGAAGGTTCACGTCACTCGGGGCACTCTCGCAGCGAGCGTGCGGCGCGAGATAGCAGAGCCGCGGTGCGGCCCCGGAGCCGTGGTCTCTCCACTTTTGCTCACGGCTGTACAAAACTGCGGTTATTACTAACAATGAAACCACTCTCTCGCTTCTAAAAATATCTCGCTATTAAACAGTGCATGATACCCACTCTCATTTTCCTTGGTCACTGTCTCTTTGTCACACCAAATATGGTATGCAATCATTACCTTTTATTGTGTCAAAATACCTAAACATTATAGAAAATAACAACATATCACTAAGAGATATCACAGTGAAGAGCCTAAAAACCATTTTGCAGCTTTTTGAAGACGTTTAGCTTGAACTTGCTCTGAACTGTAAATAAAATTATAACGCGGGTAAATCCTGCTTATGTTGTACATTTGGATGATGTGATGCTTTTGTTTTGAGTATTTATATTGCTGTTTGTTTTAATTGTGATGCTAAATGTTGAAATGTTGTATTTAATTCAAGTTGATACTTTAGTTTTTGTTTCGACTGCCTCACCTGTAGCGGTATTTTGAAAAACTGAGGCAATACGCTGTCACGCCAATGTGGGCGTAGGGTGCCTCTCAAGCTGCATTCAAGCAGCTTTTTCCCCGCGTCCTCTCTCTCCCAGTGATACCTGTACCACTAAGAGCGAGAAATAAACTTCAAGTACTTAAAACTCTCTTTGGTGGACCGAAAACGCACGGATCCCATTATACCGGCGCCAGCGGAAAGCGAATGGCGGCGTGTTCCGAGTTTCCATCCTTTCATCTTTTTATCTCTTAAAATGACGCTCCACCACAGAAAGACCTTTTGTCTCGAAGTTCACACCGCTTGCGGACGCTGATGTGGCTGGCGGAAGCAGAGACCAAGTGTAAGACGGATGATCGCAAATGATCCAGCAAGGCGGGAGAAACTTGGAAATGTCATGAAAAAAAAAAGAACAGATTGGACTAAAGGCGGTGGTGAGGGGGGCTTGTGAGAAGGACGGCAAGGGACGTACACCACAAGGCAGGAATCCACAAAGTGTAACTTTGACACACCCCAGCTTAGCACCAGAAGAAATCGGGAAAAGAAAAAAATATAAAAGCTACAGAATCACCACATTTCTGAGAGCAGTACCTCAGTTTTGTCCTAGTGTGAGGATACAGCAGCGGCGAGCGTCAGTGCGTAATGTCCTGTCCCGAAGTGAAGAGCTCAGCTATTGTTTCAGACTGTTCCAGCGAACTTCCGGGTCGTTGTATTTCTGGTACGACGCCTTTCGTTTATTTTTTTTGCTCAGGAAAAAGGGGAAATGACGGTGCCCGCTTTCCGAGTAGCAAATAATGGAAAGCAAGCGTTCATTCGTTACAAGACTTGGCACATACGCGTTTTGAGTGCTGCGAAAGAAAACCAGGCTCATACGGAATAATGCCAAAAATGTCCTCTCACATGTCCCGAAGTGTCGCGAAAAAACCACGCCTACTGGCGACCATGGTTTCATTCTCTTCAACAATGAAGTTACGGATGCGGAGGAAGACTTGCTCTGTATATAATGACATCAGTTTCTGGGCGCATAATAAAGGCGCGTAGAAACACAAATAAGGAACTTATCCAAAATCATCTTTCTCCATGCTCGCTAATGCACTTAATCAGGCAAGAAGGAGAAAAAACCAATCGGCGCAGAAACCACAAGATATAATTCCTCAGTGTTGCCCCACAGGGTGATTACGTGGCTCTCAGGCCTATGCGATCATCTCTGCATGGCGCACTGTTGCAAAGCTCTGAGAGCCCGTGGATCCATCGATTTCTGTTTGGACATGTTTTGCTTCAATATGGGATACGCGTTCTCCTAGCCCCTTTGTCCATATGGCTTGTGTAGCGGTTGGGACTAGGCACCACGATCCCTCAACCAGAACTAAGTCTTAACAGAGTGGCGTCGTATCCGCTTTGTGTAAGTAAGCCGATCGTCTCTGACCAAGCAATGTCCTTTATAAGTGCTTTTTTACTGAGCTAACATTGTTTTTCGTTGTAGACACGAAGACGGCCAACCAATCCGAGAGCAAAACGCAACTGTTTTGGTGAAAACGCCTCATCCATTTTTTACAGGTAGATCTATTTTGTTTTTATTTTCTTTGTTTTTGTACGTTTTGTGTTTCTTCGCTGCTAAAATTGTATGGTTTTATTAATTCCGTTGCATTAAAAATGTATGCATTCCTGCTTAGGCTAAGCAGATGCCTGCAGTATTTTGAGCATAATCATAAAATACGGAGGGCAATTAAGACATACGCGCTTTGAAAGCGAAAGCGTTGTTTTTCATTTTTTATTTCTCTTAATTTTTATACATTTCCAATTTTTTTTCTCTTCATTTCTATTCGCACGCCTACTCATCAGCATACAATCATAAGGCGGCAACGCGTATGCTAGGTTGACCTTTTTCGCCAAGAGGCGACGCGACTTTCTCGCTTCTTGGTAGCGCTGTCGCTCAGCCATATTAAAGTCCTGGGTTTAGTTCACCGCCCCCTCGGAAGAAATTTTATTTTTATGTGTATTCCACTGTTACGTCATCCGGGATTTTCGGGACCGCTGATGCTTGTGAACGCCAACGCCGGATTTCATTGCCGATGAGCCATATGATGCTTTTGCATTAATAAAATTCAGTTGACGTAAATACTTTCGAAAAATGACCTCACTATTTGACCCCTCCATGAGAAAAGGAGCGCGAAAACAAGACGATGGACGAAAACAGAAACAACAACTGTGGCCACCTATCAACGCATATAGCGTAAACAGTAGCCAGGCCGGTGATATGGAACGCTGCCCCCAGCTGAGTTGCCAATGTGCCGCTAACCTCACGTCCACGAAGCCTGTGAGAAAGAGAAGAACCAGAAGAAGAAAGAAAGGTGTGTCTGGCGCAGCCAGCAAACGGTCAATATTTTTCCAAAGACGGCGTAGCAGCGCCAGCCGAGCTTTTTCCCTCTAGTCGTGCGGAAACAGCCACGACCTTCGATCTCGGAATCCAAATCGATACGACGGTGACCTCAGGAGGTGCGGCTATCATCGCGTGTCAGCCCTCTCCAGACGAATCGACCTAGATGGCGCTGCCTTTACGCTGCATACATATATTCACAGAATAAAACGCTCATAGCGGCAAAAGGTCACAAGGCGCTGGGCCAGCGGGATAGAACAGTATGATCCCGGTTCTCTGTATGGGTTTTGCGACACTCCTCATCGCGGTATTTGCCTTTTTATTTTTCTTCTGAATATGCGTGACGATTGCGTCTGTGTATTATTGCCTCGTGTCCGTTGTGTACAGTTTTTTGCATATCATATGCATGAATTTAGTGTCTGCGCTATATGCGGATACAGCAAACTGGATCTAAGATTTACTAAGCACCTATCGCCCCAAAACAAACTAAAAAGCAAACTAATTCGCTAATAAAAGAAACTAAGTTGTTGATAATAGCTGTCTGACTGTTTTGTACTAGCAAAGAGTCTAAACTCGAATTCTGAGTACCGAAAACTAAACTGAAACGTTAGTCCTAGTCACAAGCATTCCCCTGGAAATCAGCAGGAAGTAGTGACTTGACCAATGATTTCAATTCTAAAAAAAATGACCATAAAACTCATAAAAACTCGTGCGAAGGAAGCAATTGAAGAGTGGTCGAATGCACAGGGAACGATACGGATTGAAGTTCAGTGACAATCACACAGTTAAACCAAGCACGTCCTTGGTTTCACGGACCACAAGCTTGTTGTCATGGCATATTTTGCATTATACCTACACAATATGATGGCCGTTGTGAGTACTTTTCATATTGCCTCGAAATAAATTCACAAACCTTTGCGGTGACCTACTACAGAAACCTCGCCCGAATATTAGTGACGTTTACCGTAATAGGCAGTTAGAAGTCCGAACACATAAAAAAGGGCTTATAGGTATGAGTTGAATAGGGCATAAAGAGCTATCAAAATCGTCCCATCGACCAAGAAACCACGCTCAGTTTTATTGGCAAGAGGAGCGCTATAAAGGCTCTTGTTCTTCTGGAAGTTTCGAGTTACTTAATCATCGCTGCAAAACATCCCATATGTTTTGATCAGCCCCGTACGACATTACACATTGATGCCATCACGTGAAAGTCTGAAGATTGCAGCAGAATGGACTTCAGGAGCGATATGCAGATGAGAATGCGCTCTGTCAGAGCGCACCGCACGAATACAGTTTGCCCAAGTTAATGAAATGCGGTAATATGCCTAATGTAACTTGCTAACAGAATCCACATATTGACGGACGTCATGGCAACGCATAAAACATACCACTTTAGACGTTGCTTAGCAACGTACAAAACCCATGCACAAACTGGGAGATAAACAACCCTGCGGATCCATTACATCAAGCATGACGTTACTATTATTTATGCGGCTTATTCCACTACTGCGTATACGAAGATTGAGATGCCCGCTCATCGCTGGGAGCACGCTGTATGTCACAAGAAATGTCTACACCTTGAAGTCTTGCCTGAGTAAATTCACTGGACTTTCCACAAACATCAATGCTGAAAAAATATTCAAATGTATTTGCAAACCCAAACCAATCAACGTGCTCCTGTACCAGAGAAATGCCGTCTGCATATGACATGAGAGTGCAGGGTTATTTGCAAAGCTGGAGAGTTGGTTCGGTAAGCAAGTGGATCCCTGGAACGAAAGCGCCAGTTATTACGCTGTCCATTTTAGTCTGGCCTATAGCATTTCTATCTAACGCGGTACGCTATAACACGTTTTGAAACCATATTTTATTAGCAAACTTTGCCGTACACTTTTTCTTGTAGTAGAGCTTCGCGTGCTGAAGAGCTCACAAGATGAAAAAAATATTTAAAAGGAAGAGCTGGTTCACTTTGTTTAAACTAAAAGAAAACTTAACACGAGAGGTTTATGCAGTATTCTTGAATTTGTGCCAGTGGCTTTTGGGTGATTTAAATAACCAGTAGGAGGCCAGAACAACCACGGAATATTGTAAAGAATCTGCCAGACGTGTACCATAAAATCATCGAAGCCCGATGATTCTACTAAACTGTTGCTATTATTAGGAAAACGCACATATCTATGCGACATTATAGAATGTGCTAAAGCTGCTTATGAATGAAAAAAAGAGTCACAGGTCAAAGGGCGGGTTTTTAAAATTTCAGGCTGATCTCATTTCAATCAGCTATTTCAAGAAGAAAAGCTATAATTTAATTCTAAGACACGTATCCCCTTTTCTGTCAAACAAAAGAATGATTATAATCAGAACCTTGTAAAGTCGCCATCGAATAAATATTTCGCATCTAATGGCAATTATCTCAGAAGAGACACTTCAGGGCCTCTGTGCAGAGAACTTATTTGTATGTCATATTGTGTGTCATATGTTATCTTTTTGTAATTAGTATATGCATATAGATGCATTGCCACTGATGCTGTGCCCATTCACTTGTATATATATTTTTAGTTTACAGTTCTGTTCAACTAATAAAAAATGCTAAATCTTGCTGTATGCTATGCTGCCATGTATCGAAATAGCCGTGGGCCTTGTCAAGCCCCTGCAAAGTATTTTTATCCACGCCCCTTAGCATTTTGCGATTTATATTAAAGATTTAGTGGATATTTGCTCAATAATGCATCAGAAAAATAAACTTTCTTGACTGTGGAGAATCTGGAAGCTTTTACAGTACGTTTACAAAGTCCCGCGCCACAAAAATTCAAAATTTTGTTTCCAATAGCATCTTGGTCTTCGCAGACACAAGATCATTCAAATTCAAGCTTGACATCATCAAAAAGTTCGGACGAGAAAAAATGAAGTATTTAGAATCCGCTAACGCCGAAGCAGGAGAGAAAATCGTACTAAAAGCAACAAGTGGATATCTAAACAAGGTAACCTCATTTATTCGCACTCTACAGCAACCCATATTTTTCGCTGCGCCGGCACAAAAGGCTGATAAGAGGATCTCACACGCAATAGCTTCGCGATCCTCTCTCCTTAAGCGCATAACAATGTTAGCCCTCAGTTTCTGCATTGCGCCTTCGTAAACGGATCGCTCGTCATGCCACCCGCCTCCCCCCCCCCCCCACCCCCCCACCGCCGAAAAGAAACGATAAGAAACGCCGAATAAAACCTCCTACCAGCTTGCTCACTTTTTTTTTACACGGCGGCAAACGTCGCGTTTTTTCCAGAATTTTACCATGAATATGTTTGCACGAGACTAATTTAATTAAATCAGTTTTTCTTTCGTTCTTAGTGAACAAGGCGCCGCAGGTAGAGCGTCATGCGAAGAATAAAAGGGTCCGGCAAAAGGCCCCCTGCAAGTCAACGCGTACGGAATTTGGCAGCAAAGCAGGGTCATCCGAAGCCAGCGCTCAGCGCCGTGTCATTGCGAGGTACCCCCTTCGACAAAAGTAACCGAGCAGCAGGTTTTTGCTTCTCAACCGTTTAATGGAGCCTTTACGGATCCTTAAATGCCGAAAGGTACCAAATGTGAGGACAAGGATTCACCTTATTTTAGACAGATTCACCGCTTATAAGGGCTGCCATAAATGCTTCGCTACGCAGCTAAGAAACAAATCACTGTTGCCCGGTTACTTTTGGCGAAATCGGTACCTGTTTCGCAGAGTGCTGCTACCCAGTATGCTTTCCACAAATGGACACCGGATTTATAAACAGGCAGCGACACTGTCTTACTGGACACATACTCAATATACAGTGGCTGCTACTGACAGAGTAGGGAGAGTAATGAGGCACCATTCCAGGAAGCCCCGCTTTACAACAGTCTGCGAAGAAAAACAAGTTGCGTTTCCCGAAGCATGAAACACAGTTTCATACGAACACATTATGTAAAAAAGTGGTAAAGCACCACAAAAGCATAGTTTATAAATAGGCTCTCCACGCGTTGTAATTATTTTAAGAACAACTACATGCTCTCTCGAAAAAGTGCAGTAATAATGCGAGATACTTGGTATACACGCTTTCAGAAACCATCGCGGCAGTACCATATACAAGAAGATACATTTGTGCTCCTCCCACTTCTGAAATGCCAGATCTATTGGGGCAACTGCTAAGGGTTTTTGCCTTTATTACGCAATCTCGCCACTTGTACCTCAGACCTTCTGGCATGTCTACAGCGTTAGTTATGCAGCGATGGAAATAAGTCAGTGATTTTCAAAATGGCCTCAGATTTCTAGTCAGCTCAGCTCACTCTGATTGGAAATCAGGGGCCGCTTTTAAGCGCTTCAGAAATCGTCATTCAGAATTATGGCGACTAATTCAATTAAGAATCAAGCAGGCCTCGAAAGATGAAATAGATCTCCAAAATTCTCTACCCTTTTTAAGGAGGAAGGTGGTTCACAGAAGCGACGCCTAAAGCTGCGAAATGGACTGCATTCCAAAAATGGTCACTCATAAAACCACATGGCTTAGACCATACGCACGGTTATGCGCTACGTGATCCACTCGGGGCCACACAACCCACAGAGAGCAATACGATTTGCACAGGGCCACGTAGTCGATCCAAGTCCCAGCCAAACTGGATAGTTTTCTCATTGGCCCACATGTCAAAGTGCAAATTTCAACACATCAAGGTGGGCTGTTGGTAGTGACTTACTGGATTCATTTTCCTAGCTGTGAAAACACAGACACTGCATCTAAGACAACACACAAAGGACACCCGCTAGCGTCCCTTGTGTGCTGTCTTAGGTGTGGTGTGTGTTTTACAGCTAGAAAAATGCCTTCAAAGCGGGAATTCTCGGTAAAGACGCCCTGAAGGGACACCGACACCTTAAGACCCATACTCAACTATCCCTGTAAAGGACACATTGCTGGAAAAAAATACTTCCACTGCGATAGTTGTACAGTATCTTGACCATTCCAAAGTAGTGTTGGCTACGGTGGGAACCGTGACTAGACTTTAGGTAACGAAACGACATAATGAAGGTGGAAATGCCTGGCGCAGCATGTGCTTGACTCTACCCCACGCGTGACATGAGAATATAGATTTGCACTTCACTTGGCCTCATGAAGTCTGTTCTTTCTCCAGTAATGAGAGACGAGAATTACCAAGTGCGGAATCCACACGGTCCAGGCCCCTGGTAATATGCGTCTGGTTGTTGTTGCTTTGCAAAGAAAAAGCAGACATTAGCATAGCGTACCAAGCATGTCACGCAAGTAAAAGGACAGACTACAGTTGGAAAACAAGATGATTCTCTGCATTCAACTTGCACTCAGCCCGTGTGTTCTGCATTCGATATATTTTGGAGTGCGCTTCCGTGACTACCACGCCACCTGGGTTTTCGCAAAAGTTAAGCTTTATCTTCATTGCTTTACTGTCCGACGTTTCTTGGTTTGTCGGCGTTCACTGCCACTTCAGTGAACCGTAATTCTTTCACAAGCGCCCTCCAAATGCGCGGCACTGAAGTGGCACTCTGTTTTTAAAGGCACAATATTCCAGCGTTTGCCTTTTTGAGCAGCTAATAAACAAGTAAGGATGCGAATATGTAAACAGTCATGCGTAGGGCACATCTGAGGTGACTCGTACCGCTAGAGTGGCCTTGAGCTGACGTTATAAAGGTGTGATCCACTGAAATGTCAATAATAATAATAATTGGTTTTTGGGGAAAGGAAATGGCGCAGTATCTGTCTCATATATCTTTGGACACCTGAACCGCGCCGTAAGGGTAGGGATACAGGAGGGAGTGAAAGAAGAAAGGAAGAATAGGTGCCGTAGTGGAGGGCTCCGGAATAATTTCGACCACCTGGGGATCTTTAACCTGCACTGACATCGCACAGCACACGGGTGCCTTAGCGTTTTTCCTCCATAAAAACGCAGCCGCCGCGGTCGGGTTCGAGCCCGGGAACTCCGGATCAGCAGTTGAGCGCCCTAAACACTGAGCCACCGCGGCGGGGCCGACTGAAATGTCAAAAAACTTGTTTTGGGGAAGTGTGTCAACCCGACCACGGCGGCTGCGTTTCGATGGAGGCGGAACGCTAAGGCGCTCGTGTGCTGTAAGATGTCAGTGCACGTTAAAGATCCCCAGGTGGTCTAAATTATTCCGGAGCCCTCCACTGTGGCACCTCTTTCTTCCTTTCTCCTTTCGCTCCCTCCTTTATTCCCTCCCTTACGGCGCGGATCGGGTGTTAGCCGATATGCGAGACAGATATTGCGCCATTTCCTTTCCCTAAAAACAACCAATATCAAGTGTCTGTCTCTTCTACGCCCAATTACGAGGATCAAGGCTGTTTATGTACAAGTAGGTGGGCGTCTCTGGACTTCATCTATAATGCTGCTAATGAGATTTTGTTCGTTTTTATAGATGGTTAACGTCCCAAAGCAACTTAGGCTATAAGGGATGTCTCAGTAAAGGGCTGCGGAAAATGCTGCTAATGAGAGGACAGTAAGGATGTTAAGAAGGGTCTCGCACCCCCAGCACCCCCCCCCCCCCCACTTGCAGATTTACAATAAAGATTAAGTGAAGGGACGAGTTACGACAACACCCAGCTTCCTAGCCTATTTTGATGCATTTCCATTGAGAATTGAGAAATTACTGCAGGGCTCGCAAGCTTAAGAGCAAATTTTTGCAAGTGATCCGGCAGGGTCCACGGGGGGGGAAATACTGACGGCTCCTAAAAGCGGAGCCTCGTTTTTCCTTGGCCAGCAACAGACGCCTTCTCTAGGAGGCGCTCAGGGACGGAACTAGGGAAGGATAACTGCCACTAAGCCTACAGCCAGTGAAGACAACCCTCCGGCGCTAAAAAAAAAAACACGTAAATTTTGCCGCACTCCGAAGCTGTCACGAGGGCGTAGATGTGCCACGAAATACAGCCATGCTGTCAAAACATGTCTCCGCTTTCCCGAAAGCCATAAAAACAAAACGAAAGTCAACGCCGGCGTTGAAACTCTCTGGGGGAACTACCGGGGAGATGACAAGGCTGCAGTAAACAGCCCATCGTCTCATGAAATGCGATCCTCTAAACGCCCGACTTCAATGACAGCCAACAAGCCCTGTGCGACGCCTTGTGCACGCCCGCTGTACGCAAAGACTTCGAAAAGAAAAGGATTTTTTAGAAAAAGCAGCGAGTACCGCGAGAGATCGCTTGCACTAGAAAGTACACACCATTCCCGCCGTGTTTTGCTTCCCAGACGAGATGTCACCCGCTTGCACCATTGGTGTTTGTCTCAGGAGGAGTGTGTGAGGCCGTCAGATAGGACCGACGACGGACACCTCTAAAAGGACGGCGCAGAACTTTGCCAAATCAAACGCACGACTGTCAACAAAAAACACCGTGACTTGAGTAGTATTCACGGTCCATGCTCGAAAGTGCAAGCGTACAATGCTGTGCTCATAGTAGTAGCTTTTATTTTCTTTTAGAGTCAGGCAGGAGCTACAACACTCAACCGGCATCGAGGCGACTCGATTCTGACAGGCGGGTGTTCCGGAAGCATTGAAGTATCTTCCCTGCGCAAATTACTCGGTCACCGGGGACAGCGGCAGCTTAAAGTTGAATGGCATTCGCAGCGCCGCAAAACTGAGCGGCAACATTAAAGGGAAGCTGGGTGAGGCGACACATATGACACCTTAAACACTGCATGATTGTCGCATTATTTTCCCTCTCTCCCCTCACAATCGGCAACACTTGACTGCACTCGGCGAAGCTCGATAACCTGTGAGCTCAAGCCGAACATGTGGTCTAGCTATCGGTGTCTTAATCTGACTCCACAATAATAGATTTTGCTGACTGACTCAACAGCTAGGGCAGAATTTGGCAGCATCTTTGATAGCCACCTCGTAATTTGATTTTTATTCTTGTGTAAAACTAGCATAAGCCATCATAAGATTATGTAATCGGGCGGAATTGACTAGGAAGAAAAGGAAAGTAACTCTATGAGGGCGTACTAACCTTCCAAACACACAAAAAAAAATGTTTCCCGTCGTGATGCTTCGACCTTTACGATGGCAACCAGAGACACACAAATTATGACTGCAAAGTCATCTAAACAGAACGTAAGAACCAGTGCCGCTATGGAATGAGATAAGTGCTCCTTAACTAGGTAAGTAGTTTTTCACAAGAAGCTAAATTCGTGTAGATTAAAACTGCTTAAAGGGGTTCTTCTACGCATCAGTTTTTCTCAGTGACTATTTTGAAGCAGCGCGATGGGTCAGAGAAGGATTGTGAGGACGAAGGGAACTGTCGGCTTCGCATTGTCGACTTTATCAGTTATGATCGCGTTAACTAATCAGCCTACCCTTGCCGCAAGCCAAGGCCAATTTCTTACAACACGACTGTTCCACTCTGCATTAACCCACAGTGGTTCCTCGCTCCAACCGTTCTCATTTCAGTATTCTTTAGTCATAACTTCGCATACCATTAATGGCTCGACCAACTCGTGGACACAAAACGCCTTCTGGCTCGACTTGTGCCATTTGTGAAGAGGTTGCGTTAAAGAGCTATGGAAAGAGCTATGGAAGAGTTAGTCCTGCCCACGTAAAGGGCAGGACTAACTTCCGGTGGTCTATCGGGTCATAAGGGAAAAGAATGGCATTATAATGGGAAGTAGCCGAAAGTGGGATGAACTGACGAGATCTGGAGACCCAGTCGAATGACTTGGTGACAGCTGGCGCTGTAAATAATAATACCTGCTGGCCATTGAGAGACACTTTTTTTGTGAAATGGACTCATGGTTATCGATGATAATTGCCTCAAAGCTAGCTTGTCTCAACTTTAATCATTGATTCCCGCCAAAAGCTCCCTGAGGGCACATCTTACAAGCGCAATATTTTAAGGCAATTTTAGACCTATATGTCAGTTCGGGAGAAAGTTATCCAGGCCTATCTCAAAAAATTTATCACCACGAGGCTCCCACGACTCCTCTAAGTCGATGCTCCCAGCCTATACCCAGGAAGTGTTTGCTTTCCCGACAAAGGTAGCATAAAATAAAAAAAGCGGAAACTAGTAGGAGAGGAAATGAAAACGCGATGCGATGTTGGCCAAAGTCGGCAGAGCGAGAGAAAATTTAGACACAGAAAGCAAGCAAGCAAGAATATCTGTACCTTGCCGAATATTGAGATTTGTAGCGTGACGCCACGTTTGACCCGTTATTTCATCGATTTTCAAGGCGCGTTTTCTGGCATCGGCGCCGCCATCCACTCGTGTCTCCACTTCGGCGGAAACAATTTCCTGCGTTTTTCCGCCTCGTGTAATGCACACACAAGGAGGAAACGCGGAAAGCGCTACAGTTAAAATTTCCGGCACTCACTCTCTCTTTAATGTATAGCATTCAGAGAGACCCGCTTGGTTCGGGAAAAAGGAGGACGCTCCTATTGAAGCGGGAATTTATTTCCTCCCTGCCGGCTGCAGAGCTTCGAATGCTCCTTAAATTTCACATTTCTCGGGTCTTAAGAGACGCATCACCGACTACGTGATGGCACGCTTAAAGGCGCTGACAGGCCTAGGCCACCGCACAGCAAATATTATAGGAGGTCAGTAAGAAAGGTCCTTGCCCCGCAGTAGGCTTAACTTAGATAATGATGCTGATTTTGGTAACGGAAACGATTATTATCTTACACAACACGTGCGCTACTTCGACTGACAAAGATAGAGGTAAGGAGGACAATACGAGCGGTTAAGCGCACCTATATTCAGCGCACATCTTACACATAAACATGTTCCTAGTAGCCGAATTTTAAGCACTTCTCAACGATTATGACACTGATGATAATGACGACACCGCTGTGCTGTACCACTGTCTGTGTCACGTGTTCACATAAAGGAAGGAGAAAAAAGGCACGTAAGGCAGAAGTCGCAAGCTGTGAAACTTTCGATGGTTTCACGAAGGGCAACGAAGCCCGCAAGTTCTTGGGTAGTTCCAAGTCTGCGGTTACACACTTGAAATCTTGTCTCTCTCCAAATTTTATGCATCTAATTAGTAGGCGCGTTAAACATCGAGAACCGTTTCGAGCACGTAAGGTCACTTCCTTTGTTTTGTTGTCATTGTTAACAAAATCTAAAAAAATTGAATTCTGAAGTAACGCAGATACAAGGGTGGGGCAGGGATTCACACTAATTTATTAGGCGCACTGGCGTTTATACCCTTGCGTACATGGGACGTCTGAGATGGGCACTGACAAAAAAGGGCCGGTTAATAATGTGAATTTTTGTTCGACATGGCAAAATCTTTGGAGAAATATTCGCAAGCCGTTGTCGAAGAATTGCTGCACAGCTTACTTATCCCAAAAATCAGGGCGCACTAGCAAGTTTTTACGCGATAGAAGTATCGCTAGACTGCGTATAACAGTCTTCTCAAAGAGGAGTCTGTGCCAACCGTAAAATAAAGGAACAAAGAAGTTAAGCACAACCCACAGAGAACAAGAAATTGGGACAGGGTGTGGTCTCGGAGAGCCCTTCTTAACTGCTCGCCCGACAGGTCAGATGACACGAGGAAAATCAGGAAGGCGGGTTTTCCCCAGCTTTGCATGATGCGATGCTTCCGTTTTATCTAGGGCGCCCTTGCCGTGTCCTTGACCTGCCTTTATGCAATCACCCACCCAAAATCACTCCGAAACATATCTTCTCATTCTTGTCCTCTTATCCTCTTGTACCGTTTTGTACGACCGCGAGTCACAACTATACAGTTCTAGCCCAACACCACCATTTGGTTTCCTTGAAAGATCGGGGCTGAATCCAGAGATCTTTCTCCGTTTTAGGGTACGCGTGACACGAAATTAAAGTACCAAGATGCGACCCGCACCTTTACCGTACCAGCTTTAGAAAAATGAACGCGTAGGGCAGACAACAAAAAATTTAACACCAGTAAAGGACTAGGGAATCCTTTCCAAAAGCTTACCACACAAGATTATTAATTAGACCAACTTTTCTAGTTACCACTTGAAACAGTCAGCTGCTCTGTCATTCAAACAGCTCGAAGTACACGGTGCAGTTTCTCATGTGCTTAACAGTACGAAGGTTGCTGTTTGAATAATACATGTAACCATGAAGACAGGGTAGTCTCGATGGCAGTGCCACTGGGACAATAAGCGCCACTAATTAGGGCAAGGAGTAACATTTTAGGATTTTCAAAAACTACTGGCAATTAAAACCGTGGAAATTCGGAAGATCAGCGCTGGTTTGTTCACCTCGTGGGTTTTCAGTTGTACATTTTTTTTAATGCTGCTATTCCAAGAATGACTGTGCGACGATTGCATTTCTGTTTTGGAATGAAAGCACTGAGTGAATTATAGTGTGAGAAGTACGTTTCTTTTGTTCCACGTGGGGCCTGCACATGTGATGTATTTTGAACGTCGTTCCTAGAGGTGATTTTCAGGTTAAATTGAAACCCTAGAGAAATGAACTGTCCCTTTGGCTTGAAAGTTTTCTTTAACCATGAAAGAAATGGCCCAAAAAGCAAAACCCACGAAACGAAATGACGCCATTTGCAGAACAAGTTGTTTTTCGATCCCTGCGCATCTTCTTGTTATCATGGAAAGCTCACGAGCCCAAAGTTATCCGTCCTGGTGTCATGCCTCGGGCCAACTTTCTTTACTCTGATAAAGTGGTCAAGAAATATCATCCTGAAAAGCTGACTGTCCCGTAGAGCAAAGTGGCTGCAATATTGCAAACAAGAACTGAACCAAACCCCTCGAAAAGGTATGTTTGTTTCCTTCCCTAATTTTTTTTTATGGCGTGACGCCACGGACACACGCCTCAAATTTTGTTCCCCCCGTCTACCTTACTCCTCAAAACACAGTCTCCGATTCAAAGGTAGGGCCTCTCGTTATTAATAGGTTGTCGTCGTGAAATCCTTTCAGGCCTCTGGAAAACACACCCGTTACCCCCACAACCCCGCTTCATCATTTCCGCATTCCCTAAAAAAATAAAAAGTAAGACAGTGCAAGCAAACCACTCCATTCAGCTTTATTTTTGATCACCAAAGGAAATGCGCTGTTCAAAGCCGACACGGAAGTGCCTTGTTCCTTAAATGAAAAAAAAATGGGAAAAAGGGTAAAACTGGTCCCCTGGGACGCTGTCTTTCGCGAAGTTCCGAACGAGCTTCCAATGTCGGCGCATTCCGACCCAGCTGGGTTATATATTGTGCCGGCACCTTTCCTTGCCTTCTGGCACCGGCAACGCCTCTTTGCTTCCCGCTGTTCTTTTGCATGCTGCCTGCAATCTGCCGACTTGTGCATTGCCGATGCGCTCCCTGTTTGGATACGATAGTAGCATTGCTTCCCCGTTCACTACCGATGTTTCTTCGCACTTTGTGTTCTCTTCAAACCGGCACAACCGCCACAAGACCACAGTACCCTAACAAAAATTTCTTTAGACAGTCTATAGACTGTACATAGACTCCTGTCTATAAAGTCTATAGACTCTCTATGGACAAACACTAAAGAGCAGTCTATAGACAATACAAATCCCATAGACACTCTAGACAATCCGCAGGCATATGGCCATACATTTTGTAACGATAGCTACATTAATGTAGCATTTCGAGCCTTCAGCGTGGCGGCGCCGCCACGCTGTCACGTGGTTGGTCACGTGGTGCGTAGCAGCTGCTGGCGGCGCGGCGCCGTGGCTGATCACGTGGTTCGTTACGTGTTTGGTCACGTGACCAAGTTCCACTCGGCCAGCTGTAGCTCTCGGGTCACTCCAGGTTTAACCAGAGCTAAACCACCGCCAATTTTTTAGTAGACTTTTGCCTGTAGACACCCTATAGACAATGAATAGACAACAATAAATATCTATAGGAAGGCAATTCAGCCTATAAGAAGTCTACAGACTGTCTATAGACCGTTTTTGTAAGAGTAAAGCGATGTGCAAAGCCTGATTTGCTTCCGGCAGGCAGTTTGTGCAACACTGCGGAATGCTCGCGGTGCAAAACCCCTGTCAGGGCACGCCGCGATTCTTCAGAAACCTTGCACGCCTTTGTCGTTCTGTTCTCTCAACCTCCTTCGTAACTTTCTTCAAAGCACGGCTCAAGTACTAGCCCACTGAGAGTGAGGGAGCTATGAGCTCTACTCATGAGATCACCGCCTAAACTAAATATTAGTCGATATCGTTGTTACGAACTCAGAATACTTCAGAATTTTACCACCGACGCAAAGGAGAATTTCGAGTCTTACACCGGACGATGGGAAACAGGGCGCGCAGGATTGATTGTTGCGCGGCTTTTGATTAAATTTGATATGAAGCTTTATTACATGAAGAATTATTGCGAAAACCCGGCACAAACAATACTGATTACGTGCGAGAGAGCGTGAACGCCGTCACCGCGCCCTGCGGGGTGATGGATCCCGATGCCACGCAGCTGGCAATTTTACGTCTGCATGGCTCGACGTAGGCGCCACTGCGATGCCGCCGCACCCCTTCTGAATATACACTACGCAGTGGGAAAACATGATCACAGTATTGCTAAGTAATTAATTAGCAGATTAGGCAGGGACACGGCGTTACAATAAGCATGGACGCGACAGCGTTGTAATAGGCAAGGGGAGGCGGACGTAAAAATAAGATCATAATCACAGACGCGTGAAGGTGAAACCCTAAACTGACTGCCAGGCAACCATCTCGTCCAAGAACCATCCATCTCGGCACGGCAAAGCGAGCTCTGTAGATATATTAGAGAGTCATCAGACACGAGTGGTAGGCGGCAACTCAAACATGCAATAATTCAAGTACCATCGAGTAATTCTTGAGGGTACCGCTGTCCTTGAGGAATGATTTTAAAGCCATGACTTCTCGTTTTGGTAGAGTACGTACCGACCATTGACTTAACTTAAGTAAGACAGAAAGGCTCTTTTTAATAAGGGCTAACAAGTCTTTCTTCCATCATGTTCTGTAACTGTCAAGCTATGGGCATTCCAATAAAGGTGAGCTACATTTTCATCACGACAAACAAATCTTGCCGGCTGTTCGTGTGGCCAAATCTATATGAAATGTGTTTCGTGTGGGCTGTTCTTAATCGCAGGCGGTTAATATGAGTTTCCAAACTTCTGCTTAGAGATAGTAGAGCTGTAAACCGTGACAGTGGATCGGTGAAATATAGGTCACAAGTTATATAACTAAGCTCGAACTATACCTTTTCGCTCAAAGTAATAGGCTCATACTTCAAGAGACGTTCAGCCGTTTGGAATGAAGGGCTGGCTGGTTGATAGGCCATCTTGTAATACAGTGCGCAACAGGACAGCGGAATTCAGGTCTCGAGAAAGGAAGGCCAAAAGTTGTGTTGTTGGCGCGTCTTTCCTTAGTCGCTGCATCCTATTCGGTGACTTGAGGAATAAGGCGATGCCCATGTATTTATTTTCACACTATAGTATGGTGCTTCTCGGTAGCATCCGGTATATATTTATATGCTCCGTATACCAGCACAGCAATCAATGGCATTGATGTAGTGCTGTCAAGGTACTTTAATGTGCAGTGTGAGTCGCTGTAAGGTAATTTAATTCACTACAAGTTACTCGGTGTGCACACGGTGCTCCTTAAGAAGTCTCCGGGTTAGGTTAATGTGAATTTTTGATTTTGCGTCTAATCTTTGCCCAATAATGCAAAGCGGCGCGCAGCTTTCACGACAAGCTAAGCTGCTCTTTTCCTAGAGCTAGCTTCCTTATTTCGCTTCTTGGAACTTTTCTTTCTCCCAAAGCAATAACTCCACTTCCGAGCGCTTCTGCAAAACTCACATTGTAGCGAACCCAAAAAAGCCCTTTATAAGATGGAAACCATCCGCGTAATATTTTTTTCGTCTTGCTCTCGCTCTTCAGAGCGCCTTAAGCTCGTTCGAAAAAAAAGAAACTGCACAGCGGCTATGATTTTCTGGGTTTGTTCTCTCTTTCACTTGAGAATCTCAGCGTAGAAAATCAGTACCAACAGAGGAGCAATGTCAGCGATAACCTCCTTTGTGAGTTTACCCCGCTGGCTTCACTGCCGCATAGCAAGCACTTGCTAGCCGCCGTTCTTCGGTAAACATGCGTGGGAAAATTGGCGTGACGAAGCTCGCTGCCTGGCAAACCCTCCCCACGTAGGACTAACGAGAGCATTAAAACGTAGGCAGCTGGAAGCTCATGACATCCTAGTTCATGAATCTCATGAAGTGGAACAAGTGCGAAACGCTTCCTTTCATTCCATTCCTTTATTTTTTCCATTACTTTATTTTTTTTCTGACTTTCATTTCCCCTCCTTCTTTCGTTCCTTCATTCTCTCCTTCACGCGTTTTCTTTCCTTTTTTTCTGCAATTCTTTTCTCTTGCTCTCCTTTTTTTTCCAGCATCTTTGACATGCTTATCTTTCTTTATCTACCCATTTCTTACCATTTTTCACTCTTTCCTGGCTTCCAATTTCTCTGTTACTTTTCTTTTTGCCATTCCAAGTATCTTTTTAGTGCGTTGTATACATTTGACCTCACATAGCTTATATGGGCCCCTAAAACAGTTCACGCGAATTTCACACCAGAACAAAAAATGCTGAGTCCGAATCGCTCCTGTGTTTGCCTTGCGATAATGGGATGCAAGAAGAGCAGTGCTGAGCTTTAGGTAAACATGCAGCATCGTTAGAAGCAACGGAACCAGAATGTGGCCCAGCGAACTTGCATGTAAATTTGTAAAAAAGAAGCTGCAAGTACAACACAACGTAAAGAACCGTGTATTTTCTAATCGCCAAATAAAGAAACTCTCACTTCCATACTTTATTTAGCAGCTGCCGGTAATAAGGTTTATGCAAATGCTAGTCACTATGACTTCGCACAATATGGGCGTGAGGCTAGTTTGCAAGAAGGTGCTCTGGGACGTCCGAAAACAAATATTAGTAATCTAGTAAGATGTAGAATTGAAATGAAAACTGTGAATCTTTCTCTCTTTTTTTGCGACAGCGTGGCTTCTATTGCTCGCAGCTTCATTGTTGTGCTTTCAGTGAGCATTTCTTGTTCTTCTCACGCTGAGCAGGGTTGTACGAACGATTTTTCAGTGACCGGAGATATTCAAAAGCAGCGCTAGATTCATGAAATTAACCAATTGTTTCAAGACAACGAACGAAACAGCATTACCAGTGCAAGAAACGTAATGAGAAGGGCGGAATACCTTGGCATAGATTCCAACAAAGCGGCTTTTTAAATCGGCCTATGTTGCTGTTCAACGGCAGCCAGGACCAGCATACGGTCTTGTCTGTCCCCAGGAGCTTCTCCGTTGAGTGTACAAGTGCGGCGGTAAAAAACTAATAAGCACAAGATATTTACGATTAAGTTCTCGTAATAAATTAACAGGGTGGGTAAATGTCTCAGCGACAACAACTGCCAGCACTCTGTGTTGACAGTGTCCACGGAAACACGTCAACCTGGTTCCTGACCTCTCCGTCGGCTGAAAACTAAATACAGGCTCAAGGTCATGCACTTCCGTTAATGGTAGTGTTCGTTAGACCTCACAAGGTGGTGCATCACGTCGGCACGCTAGCTACAGAATAACCCTAGACATCGAAGTTCGTACAGAGATATGGTTTCGAGAAGCGAATCTTCATTGGTTTATTTTACACGCCCTTTCAGCGAGACCTCTTCCGACTCGGTGGCGAAAGAACGCCGCCCAGGGGCGAAACCACGAATAACATAAACCCCTTGAGGTTTTTGACTGGGAATGGAAAACTGAGAACGCTTTTGTTCTCATGCTTTTTCCCACCTAAAGAAACTTCGCGGTCAGCGGCGGAACACCAAAGGCTCCGATCCACAGCTGCAGGTGCCTAATAGCGAGGCCTAACAGCGTAAATTCTTGCTAGCGACTGAAGAACGCCAAACGCCGGAGCCACCTGCAGCTGAGCAATCCTCGGGGGAGGAATCTGAGTGACTAGCGAGCATCGAGATGATCCTGCCGAGACCTACCAGTCTAAGTGCAGTCGAGTCTGAGGGTGGATCGGGAGAGGAGATTGGAAGGGACGGTGAGGCCACACTTCACTGTGAATGAGACGAGGGAGAGAATGAAAGGGAAAGAGAGAAGAAGCCGCTACTCGCATGGAGGAATTCGTTTGAGCGCACCCCAATTAGAGCCCCTTCGGCGGCTGTTAAGGGAGACTAATGTTGTTTTGCCACAGGACCACTAGAAGTTGTATTCGCCCCGCTGCTGGCGGTGACCAGCTCTCGGGGGCTACTTTGCCGAGTCCCTAATAGCCAAAGTGCGTCAAGAGCATTGACGAGCGGTGCGTTCGAGCACGTGAGAGTAGCGTAAACCATGTTACGAATACGGCACCACAAAAAACAGGACCAGCCCATTGAAACACAGGCAGATATTAGAGCGGTGTCAGTACAGAGCACTTTTTCACGGTGCCCAGCACTGTCAATAACATCGTGCCCGTAATACGTCGTAACGTAGAACTCTCATGGTCATTTTTTTTTATCAACGAGAATGTTATGGCGGTGACTTCCTCTCTTCCGAATGTACCTTATGTGGCCGTTCGATTCTTGTGGGCCTGGCTCTCTGGTTCTCAGACTAGGCGGTGTTGTGAGTGACGGCAGCGTGTTACAGCTGTCCCTATCGCTGTCATTCTATCGCAGTCTCAGAAGGTGGTGAACAGTCAACTACAATCCTTGTATAAAGGCATGTGGAGAAGATACTGCCCCTGGTGTTTCTACCAGACTGGTAAAAAAAAAATGTGTATTCATTGTCGCTGTTTAATAACGAATTATAATATGAATCGGAGAGAATAACAGCAAGACCTTGATCAGAGTGGTTGTTCGGGCGAGTTGGTATGTCATGATGAACTTTGTAGCGCTTGCGAATAAGGACAAACACGAAGACGAAAAAACATGCGCTAAAGGTTCATCGTAGCAGCAAGAAGTTTGGAAGACAACAAAATAGACCATGAAACCGACCATGGCCATACAAGTTGTAGCGGAGGCCTCCGACTGAATTTAAACCATAAGGGGCTATTTAACATGCACTGACATCGCACTGTACATAGGCGTTTTCACATTCAATTCCATCGAAATAAGGCCGCCATAGATGTGACTCGATCACGCGACCTTGTGATCAGAAGTCGAATGCCAAAGGCACTTAAACGTCACAGCGGGTGAGACTATAGGATTGAAATATCTGGGAGCTTAAGAATGGGGTGGAGTTCCTATAGCTAGTCCTCTTGAGGCGTTGAATAGCAGCCTACCCATATTCTAAAAGAGAAAGCGTATGATAGTTGCATCTTACTAATACTCTTGCACTGTGCAGAAGCTAAGAGGTAATAAATGGAAAGAAAAAACACTCTGATCAGCAAACAAAAACGAAGCGTGATGCTGATGACGATTGCATTGCTGGTGGAACCGGGGACAATATTAGTGATGACAAGCAACGTTTGCTACACACCTTGAGCGACGTTGAGGTACGCACAGCCGCTCGCTACCTAACATTTGATTTCAATAGTGAAAAATAAAACCCATACGAAACACAAGAGCACAGAAAAGTACGAGCCTACAGAGACATGACATAAGAAAGTAAGCGTAATTATATACCAAAACGACCAAGATATGTGACATAATTCGGCGTCCATGCCAATCATCTTTTCTCATCGGAAACGTCGGTAAAAGACAATATTTAGTACGAAAAACGACGCTCTACCGTCGGGCATGTTATCGTAGGTACGAGCAGAATTTCTGTTGCCTGCTCCCTTGTGAGCGGCCAGTGAGAAGCAGAGGCATTAAGAGTTATTTGCTAATGTCAGCCATGATGGGTGGAGGTCGGGTTACTGCTTCCGACGAAACGACAGGCTTGTGCGTTCGTCCAAGCGTACAAACCTCCCTTGGGCACCGCTGCTCATTCCTTTCACGTAGTCGCCCCAGCTGATCACTTGGGACTATTATCATTCAGTAATCGCGCTTCTTTTTTTTCTATATAGAAGGAAAAAGTAATGCAAGTCAGCCAACTTGAGGTACATGTGGGTTGGCTAACCCACTGCGGAGAACGAGGTGAGGAATGAGGTATGGATGAATAGATACATTGCCTAAATGAAAGACAGAAAATGTGCTCCGGTATCGAAATGAGACTCGAAGTCTCTGGCCTTCTTAAAAAGCGTTCAGTTGCAACGTTTGACTCTAAACCTCATTTGTGTTGGGTGATCTGCAGTACAACTCTAGAAAAATCTATTACAAAACTTTCTTTCGACAGCCTATACACTGTGCATAGACAAATCTTAGAGAACAGTCTATAGGCACTACAAATGCTTAAGGCAGTCTATGGACACTGTATAGATTTATGGCCATACACCTTAAGTAGAATTTTGTCTGTAGACAGTCCATAGACTGTCTATAGACTATAAATAGACAAAAAGAAATTTCTATAGGAAGGAAATAGAGTCTATAAGAAGACTATAGACTGTCTGTAGATCATTTTTATAACGGAATGATTGCCGTCTGCAGTGCAAATGGCAAGACACACATACTGAATAGCACCTGCACGTGATGTAAGTCCTTGGTCGGACGTCTTCGCGTCCTATCGTTTGCTTCAAGGTAGAGCAGTGTAGGTCACTTATGGCTGTATATTCTGCCCTAAATATTTAGCGCTCAAGTTCAGAACCCCAATCCTCGCTTGTCGAGGCTTGTCTTGTTGTAAGGGTGCCGTATCAGGTCCAGTCGACGGCTAGAAACTAAATCTTACGTCCTGAGGACTTTTGACCAAACCTGTATTTGTGCGTTTAATGGTGCACAGGGAGGTGCAATGGTTTCTGAGACTGTTGCCGAAGAGCTGCGTGGCTCTCCTGTAATTTCCTTGGCTGTTAACGGAATTCAGGTAGTGAAGAGAACTGTACTTCTATAGACACTGCCTCGAGCGAGAGGTCAGTAACAGGCACCACTAAACCTACCTGGCAGGCAACTGTGCGAAACTAAGGCAAAGCGAGCCCCAACCAAAAATGCTGCGCACATTCCTACTTGCAGACTGCTTGTACGCGTAGGTGACCGTAATTGCCTTCATTTTAGTTTTCTTCATTATGTCTCCTTTGCTTTCAAAATCACCCCTGCGGCAGCATTAGCTTCTGTGGTGTAAGTTTAGAGAAGCTGATTCTTCTGGCACTGCTCTTCCTATAATAATTTAATAAACAACAACGACCACTGCAATTAACGGGAAGGACGACTTCGCCTGGCACAAGGGTCGCTGACGTTTTAGGAGACATAGCAAAAAAATTGACAAGAATTAGCGCGCTGCTGCATAACGCCGTAAACTCAGCGAAAACTCGTTTCTGCAGCTGCCTGCGTTTTGATAATGGCTTACACGTATAGCAAAGGCTAAGTCGTACAGACCTTATGACAGCCTCGGCTATACCATAGCGTTCGCGTCGGGCCCTTGGTCGCGTGATTAGTGTTTGTAAGGTGATGACACGCGACATAACTATGATCACGTGACGGCGAATTCGTGACCATAATCTTAGTATTGAATAGGGGCAAAGTGAGGCTTGTCAACAGTTAGTGTCCACATAATAGCTTTCACTGAAAAACCAACACAACAAGAGAAGGTTGGCTATCAGCCTAGGGAGCATGATCATAGCCTTGCTGGTGCTATATGAGACGATGCCCCCAGCTTCAAGGCCGTTGTCTCTCTAACCTCACGTGCGTTGCGACCACTACAGGAAGGAAGCGAAGAAAACGAAGATATAAAAATGTGACTCGAGCATGGAGTAGACGGCCAATATTTTGCCAACGACGGCCCAGCCAACCATGTTTGTTTTTTCTCTGAAGCGCGTGACAACAGCCGCTGCTTTCGATCTCGCCCTCCTAATCGATGCGACGGAAACGTCTGGACGAACGATGGTCGCGTGCCAGGCCCTGCCAGACGACTCGACCCAAATCGCAGTACCTGTACGCCATACACACAAGCGTATAAGCACTGCACAGAACTCCCAAAGCTGCTAAGGGTCGCAGGAGCCTGGGTCGACAAGCCAGTCTGGTATTACCAGGGCACGCTGTGTGAGTGCTGCACCTCAGACCGCAAAATTTTCCTTGTTTTCTTCTTTCTGTTATACGTGACGAAATTATGCCACGGTATTATTGCCTTGCGCCCGTTATTATGGACAAAATTCTCTATACCGTTGAAAAAACTTAATGTTGCTGCTTTATGTGGACGCAGTGAGCTGCATAAAAATAAAGCAGCGGTAAAAGCAATTTTGAAAAAAAAAAAGAGGAATATCGTCTGAGCAACAAAATAAACTCCAGCAGTTGCCTGCCCCAACATGATCAAAGTTCTTAAAGACTGTATTGCGACTGAGTGTAAAGGTTCAAACACAGAAGCCGAGTACTAAAACCTAACCTGGAACACAAAGCGTAGGGTTCAGGATTACCAGGGAACCAATGAGAAAATAATGCCTTGTGCTTGATTTTTATTTCTAGAGAAAATACCCCTAAAACTAATAAAAATGTCGCCCGAAGGAAGCAAGTGAACAATGGTGAGTTTACCTGGAAAAATTATCATTGAATGACCGCGATAATGACGTAGTTATATTATTCGTGTGTTTTCTCGGGCTATCAATACGGAATTAGAGTTGCGTCGAATTTTGAAATAGAGACAACTTGGTGACCAGATTGCGCCCTGCTGGCTTCTTCCAGAAATAAACACACTTTAAATTCAAACTCTTCTACGACGAAAAGCTCGTCCGATTATCGATCAAATTTCGAGTAATAGCCTTTAAGGAGCCACAACACATATAAAAGGGCTAAAATATGAGTGCACTATGGGGTCCAAAGCTCTCGAGATGATTCCATAGTGGAAGGAATCATACTAAATTTTATTGGGCAATACGGTGCATAAAGCGTTCTTGTTCTTGTGGAAGTTGCGAGGCAGCTTAAGTATTTACCCCTGCAGAACATCCAATTTATTTATTCCGCCCGGAAAAGAAGTTGCCGATTGATTCAATCGCCAGATAGTTTGATGTCTGTAGCCTCACGGATATGAGGACCGATATGCAGATGACAGTGTCGCCAGCGCGAACTCCCCACACCGATACAATTTTCCGAAGTTAATGAGGTAACGTGCCTAGGTTTACTTGTTAACTGAACCTAATACTGACTAGCGTCATGGCACCGCGCAGAATATGCCAGTTTGAACGTTGCATCGCAAAGCATTATTTCTTTTACTTTTTGCGAATCTTCGTACATGCACGTTCAGATGCGCACTTACCATCGCGCATGCTACATTTTCCAGGAAAGATATATTCAGTACAGCTCTGTCTCAGTAAATTAATTTATTTTTGCGAACCTTCAATCTTAAAAAAACGTGCACGTGCAATAGCTGCATATTGCATGGAAAAGGAACCAGCGAAAATAGACGCAAGACAAGAACAAAGGAGGCACACACCACAACCCTGGACTTACATCTGATTTATTGCGATGAAGAATCGCTCATTTTAAAAGAATTTCCTGCCTGCGCACCCACCCTACAGACAATACACTTCGCGCACCACACGATGACATGCCTACTATAACGATAAAAACTTGTACTCCTTTTCAGTGATAATCACAGACGGCTCACTGACGCATTTCTGCTTATTCTTTCTGATCATGAATGCCTCCAATAGCTCACGCTCACGTTTAGATTTCCCCCGCCCGATAATGCTGGCAATGTGAAAACTAGGAGAACATTTGCAGTCCTTTACATGCAAGGCTAGATTGCTGCCTGTGCCTGTGCTCAAAGTTGTGCGATGTTGCCTCAGGCGCTCATTCAAGCATGCTCCAGTTTGGCCTATGTAGATTTTCCCGCATGACAATGGGATTTAATACACCACGCCCACTGCGCATGTGGTGAACATAGTCTGGTGTTTCGTGTTGCAAACACCAGTTCTGCGCATGTCTGCAAAGGTTTGGGCGCACAAACCGGACAGTTTGCAAGGAGCAGAAAATGCCAGTGACACCAAACTTCTGAGCCACTTTTTTCAGACCATGTGAAGTCTTGTGGAAGTAAGGCATCACTACCAACTTTCTTGTTGGCACTTCTACTGGCCTGGCATCCTTTGAAGATAACTTCAGTTTTTTCCCCAAGGATTCCGCCACCGCCAGCAAAACCGAGGTAGGAAACCCAGATCATTGTAGCCGTTCAACCTGCTCCGCCAGACTTTGCTGCATCACATGAGGGCAACTCTTCTTTAAGGCATTCAAAAAACATAAGTTTGCAATGCTGCGCTTCACTAACTTAGAATGGGCCGAATCATACGGCAACAGTGCCTTCTTAGATCTGGGCGCATATTTCCAGCACACGTGTTGATTGGGTAAAAAAGTCAATTCTAAATCCAGGAACCTAATGGTCTTGTCAGAAGGAATCTCATGCGTAAAAGCCAAGTTCTTAGAACAAGTGCTAAAAATATTTAAAATCTGGTCTGCCACAAGGGTAAGCTGGTCAGTTTCGGTTAAGTTCAAAATTACTAAAAAATCGTCAACATATCTAAAAACCCTTACAACACGTGTGTCGTTTAGAGATCTTTGTAGCATCGAGTCAAATCTTGCTAAAAAAATGTTGCACAGCACCGGCGCAACACAGGAGCCGATACATACCGATACATACATACAGGAACCGATACATATTCATCTTCATGCTGTGCTATCGTAGAATTCAAGTACACATTTAAAAGTTCGAGGAAGGTTTCTAAAGTGATACCACACTTATTCTGGAAGAAAATTGTCCCAGATCTTTCAATGAATTCGCGCACAGCAATAAAAAGTTCGTCATGGGGCACAGAATAAAACAAGTCCACAATGTCCACCGAGAAGGCTGCATTAGCGTCGGGGAAACCGCGATTGAGGCATTCCACCAGGCTCATTGAACCCTGCACAACAAAAGGATCCGTAGGCACCAGGCCCTCGAAGGAACACTGTAGGTAGATTGAAAGCACTTTTTGCCATGAACCTTCTTCCGTGACGATCGCCCTGAAAAGGGTTGACAGGCTTATGTGTCTTTGCTGTGAAGAACACACGCAGGGAGTCTTGCTGGCATTTACGAACTTGCTTCTCAATGCTGCCCAAATTCAACCTATTGAGAAACCTTAAGGCCAACGCCTTGGCCTTGCGCGGTTTTACTTCTGCCTTCTTGAAGTTCTTTTCTATAGCTTCGGCCGCTTTCGTCTTAAAAAGGGAAGAGGGAAGCACCGCGAACCCACCTTCCTTGTCAGCTTGAAGGAGACTGAGGCCTTCTTGTTGGAAGTGGGCGACCAAAGGGCGCATATCCCTGCTTGGTTGACGTCGGCCCGTCCAGGTTCTCATGAGACAGTCAACACCCTCTGAGACGCAACGAGCTTTCTCCTCAAAAGGGGCCTTGTCAGCCACTCTGTGAACCACTGCCAGAAGCTCGTGCTTGCGGGACCTTGGTTCAAGGGAGAACTTAGGTCCGCGCTTCAGGATGTCGTCGAAAACTGAGGGAAGAGAGGCTTCGCCCAGGTATGTGACAGCTGTACCAGTTGCTTTTTGTATCCTTTTCCTGGGCAGAAATCGCCGAAAGTCATTCCAGTAGGCTTCAGTGAGTAATGAAGCGAGACGAAGATGCTCCCGAAGCCTACTTGCAGCCGCCCAAGGTTGTCCGGCTTGAACGCACATAAGTCGCATCCATTCCCTCAAGTGTCGGACCTGCCGGTAGAGCTCCGATTTCAAGATTTTGCATACACGCTTCCAGTGTCCTGTAGAAGGTTGCAGAGGTCCGAAAAGCTGGCAGACTTCTAATGGTGGGATTCCGCACTTCAGTCCATGTGACAGCGCTCGTGCCTTGCAAGTAGTGAGAACAATAGCGCTGACGCAGGAAGATAAACCATCAGTAGATGTATGAAGACACATAAAAGAGCCCGGTGTAGAAGAATAGTAGTTCAGGAGTGCAAACTGCTGGGCTAGTTGGTTCATATTGCATAGAAAAGGAACCAGCGAAAATAGACGCAAGACAAGAACAAAGGAGGCACACACCACAACGCTGGACTTACAACTGATTTATTGCGATGAAGAATCGCTCATTTTAAAGAATCGCTCGTTTTAAAGAATCGCTCCTTTTAGCATCACTTTAGAATCCTTCCTCGAACTTTTAAAAGTGTTCTTGAATTCTACGATAGCACAGCATGAAGATGAGTATGTTGTGCAAAAACATGGAATATGTATCGGCTCCTCTGTTGCGCCGGTGCTGTGCAACATTTTTTTAGCAAGATTTGACTCGATGCTACAAAGATCTCTAAACGACACACGTGTTGTAAGGATTTTTAGATATGTTGACGATTTTTTTGTAATTTTGAACTTAACCGAAACTGACCAGCTTACCCTTGTGGCAGACCAGATTTTAAATATTTTTAGCACTTGTTCTAAGAACTTGGCTTTTACGCATGAGATTCCTTCTGACAAGACCATTAGGTTCCTGGATTTAGAATTGACTTTTTTACCCAATCAACACGTGTGCTGGAAATATGCGCCCAGATCTAAGAAGGCACTGTTGCCGTATGATTCGGCCCATTCTAAGTTAGTGAAGCGCAGCATTGCAAACTTATGTTTTTTGAATGCCTTAAAGAAGAGTTGCCCTCATGTGATGCAGCAAAGTCTGGTGGAGCAGGTTGAACGGCTACAATGTTCTGGGTTTCCTCCCTCGGTTTTGCTGGCGGTGGCGGAATCCTTGGGGAAAAAACTGAAGTTATCTTCAAAGGATGCCAGGCCAGTAGAAGTGCCAACAAGAAAGTTGGTAGTGATGCCTTACTTCCACAAGACTTCACATGGTCTGAAAAAAGTGGCTCAGAAGTTTGGTGTCACTGGCATTTTCTGCTCCTTGCAAACTGTCCGGTTTGTGCGCCCAAACCTTTGCAGACATGCGCAGAACTGGTGTTTGCAACACGAAACACCAGACTATGTTCACCACATGCGCAGTGGGCGTGGTGTATTAAATCCCATTGTCATGCGGGAAAATCTACATAGGCCAAACTGGAGCATGCTTGAATGAGCGCCTGAGGCAATATCGACAACTTTGGGCACAGGCACAGGCAGCAATGTAGCCTTACATGTAAAGGACTGCAAATGTTCTCCTAGTTTTCACATTGCCAGCATTATCGGGCGGGGGAAATCTAAACGTGAGCGTGAGCTATTGGAGGCATTCATGATCAGAAAGAATAAGCAGAAATGCGTCAGTGAGCCGTCTGTGATTATCGCTGAAAAGGAGTACAAGTTTTTTATCGTTATAGTAGGCATGTCATCATGTGGTGCGCGAAGTATATTGTCTGTAGAGTGGGTGCGCAGGCAGGAATTTCTTTTAAAATGAGCGATTCTTCATCGCAATAAATCAGTTGTAAGTCCAGCGTTGTGGTGTGTGCCTCCTTTGTTCTTGTCTTGCGTCTATTTTCGCTGGTTCCTTTTCTATGCAATATGAACCAACTAACCCAGCAGTTTGCACTCCTGAATAGCTGCATAAAATTCAATAACGCGGTCTGAAACGAGTGAATGTCGTCTGAACCACATAACAGTGAAGAGCTATCTGCGCAAATGGGAGAGTTAATTCAGTAAGCAAAAGGGCCACTGGCAAAAAAGCAACTAATATGCTTAGCATTCCTTTTAGGGCTTTTGCGCTTGAAAAAAAATGCGACACTTTTTGATTTCATTTTACGTGCGAACTCTGCCGTATGCGTCATCATGTATTAGCACTTCGTCTGCTGAAGAATTCATTAGCCAAAATATTTTTCCAAAGGAAGAGTTACTTAATTGTGCTCAGAATAATGAAAAAGATAAATCTACAGGCATTTAGAGTATCCTTCAATTCCAGCTTCTCGGTTTTTGGAGCATTTGCGTGAACAGAGAAAGGCTGCCATCATCACGAACCAAAGACTGTCAGATACCTTATTATCAAGGTTCTGCGGATCTGTACGCCGCAGCTTATGAAGTGCTAAAGCTGCTTCTGAATGCAAAACGAGCCGCATGTCTATGAGTGGGTTTTAAAGATAACAGGTTGATCTTACTTCGATGAGCTGTCGCAAGGGAGAACAATGCAATTAACTTCCCAGACACATACCTGTTTTTCTGAGATAATAGCCTAAGAACGATTTGATGCAAATTTTTCAAATGTCGTCAGCAAAGAAACCTTCGCATTCAAAGAAGCATTTCGCATCCAAAAAACATTTCGCATCCAAAAGAAAAAGACACTAAAAAAGGTGGATTTTAAAACTCTTTGCTGAGCGAGGATTTGACCGTAACACCTGGATAAGAAAAAAGATCCATGACACCGGAAGAACATGGAAGCTTTCAGGAAACGTTTATGAAGTCATGAGCCGTACAAAATCGAAATTTCGTTCAAACAGCGTCCCCTGCTTTGCAGACAGATAAGCTTGAGCATTAAAAGCTTACAACAAAGCCAACAGCAGAGGAAGAAAATTCAAGTGCATCCATGCTGTGTGCTAACGCAGATGCAACAGAGGAGATCAAAGCCAACGCAAGAACTGAATATCGAAAGACTAACTTCATTTCTTGGAACTTTACAGCTAGCTACACTTACTGCTGCACCGACAAAATGGTCGATAATACGACGCCAAGCACAAGAGGGCTGCTATCCTCCTTCCCTCAGCGCATAAAAGTCATCATCATCATCATCATTACTCTGACTACACCCACTGCAAAGCAAGGGGCCTCTCCCATGTATCTCCAATTAATCCGATCCTTTGCCAGCTGCGCCCGCCCTATGCGTACGAACTTGTTAATCTCATCCGCCCACCTAACCCTCTGTCGCCCCTTGCTACGCTTCCTTTCTCTTGGAATCTTGTAAGAGTATTAGCCCTGAAAAGCCCTTGTGCTGCGCCTTCGTGAACGGATCACTGATCGCGCGGAGAAAAAGGATAAAAAGGCCTAAGAAAACCTTAGACACCAATCAATTTTTCCCACACACGTAAACGTCGTCTTAAAAGTTTCCTTAACTGTTTTTGCAGCCTCTTTTTTCTTATATGTAGCGTACGAGGCAAATCTAATTACGCCGTATCATAAAATCTTTCCCTTTATACTTAGCAAACAATGCACTACAGCTAGAGGGCTATGGGATGAATTAAAGTCAACCATAAAAGTCCTCCCGAAAAAAGACCGAGAACGTAGCTTAGCAGAAAGGACGGGCCACCTAAATATAGCACTAAGTGATTACGAGGCAACCGGTTCGCAGTGCCATGATGCCCCAGACAAAGGCGTGCGCCACCGCCGAGTCTTTGTTCCCCTGATGTTATCGCGATATCAGCGTGACAGCACCGGCGTTTCATGATAGCACGTCGTATCAACGTGAACGCGGCGTTCATTAACGCCAGGAAGACGCAGGGCCTGCAAGTGGTTTTGAAATTTTCCTCGATCTTTTGTTGCGAAACTCAGTGGTTCATCTAAGCTTTTCTAAACAACTCTTCGTCTTCTTCAGTCTTTTGCAGATTTTAATAACTGATTCAGTTTCGAAGTTTATGAACATCATCAATTTCGCACAAAATATAAATGTGGCGATGAAACACCCGCACTCAGAGTCTGCGTCACCTTTGTACTCATTTCGTTCTTGAAAATAAATTGCAACATGATTTGTGCGCTAGTCGGTTCATGCCGATTGAAAAGGGTATTCTGCGCGAAAGGGTTAAGACAAAGAGAAGTAAGTGTCGTGTGTGTTCCTTTCTCTTTGTCTTAACCCTTTCGCGCATAATACCCTTTTCAATTGGGAAATAAAGGAGGAATAAAGAATAGAAAGAAAGGCACGAAATTTGGCGACCACATAAGTGATGCCCTTATGATGTAACAGAGTGAATTCAAAAGAATTCGAAACGCAGGGCAGGAGAGTCCGAAAGCAAGGCAGAGAAAGAGGATAACGGGGCCGGTGCTAGCGCAAAACAGTGATATACCAGGTGTTGCAGGAAAGACTGAAGTAATTTTGAAAAATAGGCTTTTTGGGTTAAAATATGGCTTTCGCGGCATAGTATTACCAGTATTGGAGGACACCAAAAAACCGGTGAATTGTTTCATGTAATAAGCTGGTAAACTAAGTTTTGATAATTAACTTTTTAACTATTAGAGTTATGCGCCTAGTTGCAATTAGAGATTTGTAGCTGGTGGTTACTAATAGCCATATCAGTTTTTAGCATTTCGAAAACGCGATTATCCTCGGCGCTGTGGCTCGACAAAGTTTGGCTACACCGTTCCAAAATACATGCGCTTTCGAAAAGCAAGCATGCAAAGCAACCTTTACAGTGCACGTAACTAGTCAAAAAAGCCAAATTTTGTCCAAAGCATGCGAAGCGTGCAAATTAGGCGAAGATGCCCACGCTCATGCGTAGGGTACACATATTTGGGGTGATTTGTACCAAAAGAGTTCCTGTGAGCAGACATCACAATGACGTCATCAACTGAAGTGTCATCGCAATTGCGGTAGAGGAAATTCCTGGATTTATTACGCCCGATTTCAAGGATCATGGCTTAGTTCCATCAGCGTAACTTTGCGTCTCTTAACTTCTTCTACAGTGGTGCAAAGTGGAGAGGAATGAAATATCCTTGAAAGGCATCACCCCCCCCCCCCCCCCCCCAGCTCTCCTATGTTACATTAGAGACGAATGAAAGAGACGAGTGACAAGGAAGGCCAAACTTCTAGGTCTATTGGACACCTTCCTGAGGACACTCGAGAAAGCTATGCTGAGCTCACAAGTGTAAGAGAAATCTTATTTTAACTTGATCTGTGAAGGCTCCTAACAAAAATTTCTTTAGACAGTCTATAGACTCTCCACTGACTTCTTACTACAAAGTCTATAGAAAAATCATAGAGAACAGTCTATGCGCAATACAAATCCCTTAGACCGTCTACAGACAATCTATAGGTTTATGGCCATACACTTAATATATTTTTGTCTACAGACACTCTATAGACTAGGAATAGAAGAAAAGAAATCTCTAGGAAGGAAATAGAATATATAGGAAGTCTATTGACCGTCTATAGACCATTTTTGTAAGAGGCCTAGCCGACAGAAAATTATGCCGGCTTTTAGAAGCAGGACATCATTTTGGCATCATCATAAACAGACGCCTTCTGTACACAACACCCAAAGTAGGATATTTGCCACTAAGCGTACAGCCCCTCAAGACAACCCTTTTACCCGAAGAACTGCTTAAGTCGTTTTACGACGCTGTCAAGAGGAACTGTATGCGCTTAAAAATATAGCCGGGCTGTCAAAACACGTCCCCGTTTCCCGAAAGCGGCCGAACAAAACGAAAGACACTGCCGGCGTTGAAAGTCTCCGGGGGAACTCCAGGGGAGACGGCGACGCACCAGTCAACAGCCCGTCGCCCCTTGAAATGCGATCCCTTAAACGTTTTACTTCAGAGAGAGGCCTCAAGCGCAGTGCGACGCTTTGTGTGTACTCAATGTACATTATATACAGAATTAAAAAGGAAAGCAACCTTTCAGAAAAGCAGTGTATGCTGCGAGAGATTGCCTACGCTAGAGAACACACATCCTGCCAGCCTTGTTTTGGTATCCTGACGAGATGTCGCCCGCTTGCAGCGTTACTGTTTGCCTCAGGAAGGACGTGTGAAGCCGTCAACAGTACCGATGACGCCTGTCACTAAAAGGATGGGGCGGAGTTTGCCGAGTTTAATTGCGCGGCTATCAATGAAACACCGTACGCTGGGGTAGTCAGGCTTCAAGATCGAATGTGCGGTTGTACATTGCGGTACTCATAGTAGGACGTTATTCTTTTTTTTTTGTAGTCGGGCAGGAGCTACAACATGCAGTTGGCACCAAGGCGACTCAATTTTCATAGGCTGGCGTTGCGGAACAATCGATGTGTCGTTACTGGACTAATTACTAGCTCAACGGGGTCATAGACAGCTAAAGTTGAACGGGATTCGTAGCGCCTCCGAATCTAGCAGTAACCTCGTAGGGAGCCAGCCTATGTAATATCTAGAACGTTGCCCGAATGTCATCTTATGTTTCATATCTCCCCGCCACAACCTGCAACACTTTATACAGTACTCGGCGAAGCTCGATAACTAGCGAGCTCAAATCGTACACAGTCTTATGTGGTATCGACTTAACGGGGTCTTATCTGACTCCAAATTTATAATTTTTCTCGCTAACTCACCACCTAAAGCCAAAATCAGAAGCATCTTTGACAGTCAACAGGGAATTTGGCCTGTGTCAAACTCGCATAAGGGATCAAGGGGCTTCGTATATAAAGCAACAGACTATGTAAAGAACGGGAATATTTCTCACTGTCAATGACGGCGAAGACGATCATCTCCCAAATTTTAGAAGCATTTCCTTTCATGATGCTTCGACATATACGCTGGCAGCCAGAGGCAATAAAACACTCACTGGAAAGTCAGCTAAACCAAACCGAATAACCACAGTGCCGCTATCGAATGAGGAAAGTGTTCCTTAGATGAGCCTTTACGCACAATGCGTTAATGCGCGTTGCATAAAACTGCTTAAAATGATTCTCTGACACATCAGTTTTTCTCGGAGACTATTTTGGGGATGCGCGATGGGTCACAGAAGGGGCGGGAGGTGGAAGGACACTGTCGGCTACGCACAGTTGAGGGCAAAGCCCGATTTCCTTCCACACAAACGCCAATTTCTGCATTTACATTGGGGCGGTTGCTCCCTTCAACGAACCGCATCACAATACATGTTGGTCAAGATTTCGCACGGCTTTAATGGCCTGACCAACGCGTGGACATAAAACGTCTTCTGGTTCCAGTTGTGTGATATCTGGTTAAATTTCCTTCAATAAACTGGATAAGAATAAAGGTGATGACAACCATTCTTCAGAGGTAAATCAAGCTGATTCAAACAAAAACATTTAAAGGGAAAAACTGAGTGCAGTTGGTCTTATCCAGTCGTTGGTCTATCGGGCCTTCGTTGTGAACTGGACTGCGGGCTGAAGACGACTGCCTGAAAGCTCGTTTGGTTTAACGGCAACCAATTATTCCCGCTGAAGCCTCACTGGGGCCAAATCTTAGGAACGCCCTAGGCGAAAGCAATGTAAGGCTTCCACACTTTGCCAGTAGCGGACAAGGCACTTGAGCTCCTTCTCAGAAAAGTTGTTCCGAAGGGGCGCCCGTGACTCGTAGAAATCGATGCTATCCAACCTACAGCGACGAGAAGTTCACTTTCGGGACAAAGATATCAGCCCACAATTAAAAAGAGACAGGTAAAATGAAGAAGACGAAACTATAAACGCGACGCGATGTTGGACAAAGTCGGCGCAGTGGGTGAAGACGTAGAGAGAGTTGAAAAGCAAGCCAGCATATCTGTATCTGCATGAGTGCTGCGATTTGCAGCGTCGCGCCGCGTTTCACCAGTTATTCCATCTATTTTCCTGGCGCGTTTTGAGGCTTCGGCGGCGTCCACTCGTTTCGCCACTTCGGCGGAAACAATTTCCTGCGTTCCTTCCCCCTCCGTATAGTGCACACACATGAAGCGGAAACACGAGCAACGCAATAGTTAAGCTTGAATGCACTTTCCCTTTGTTCGGCTATAGTGTAAGGAAAGACGCGCTTGCTTAGGGAAGGAAGAAAGGCGAGCACTGCTCTCGAAGCGGAGATTTCCTCTCTGGCGGTTCCGCAGCGCTGAGTGTTCCATGAACGTCTGGCCTGGAGAGATGCGTCACCGATAACGTGATGGCGCGTTTGAAAGCGCAGAGTGTGGCTGCAGCACAGCAGAGATAATCGGAGCTCGATCACAAAGACCCTTGCCCAGCAGTGTGCTTTACTTCGGCGATGATTATGATAACGACAACGGTGATAACATTGCTGATGATTATAATTACGTGGCGAAGGCTGTCTTGGCGGTGTGGCTGGGGTTAGGCGGTACCGATGTCCCAGTTGTTACAGGGAAGGGAAAAAAAATGTGCTAAAGCAGAAGCTGTAAGCTGTTCAGCTTAGGAGGCTTTCACGCAGGACAATGAAAGCTATGGATTTTAGAATTAGCTTCAGCTAGCGGTTAGACTGTTGAAAGCTTCTCCCTGTCTAAATCATAATGCATTACGGAAGTTAAATGTCGGAACTTCTTTTAACTTAGTACAACTCCCTTTGTTTCGCTGTAATTTTCAACAGAATTTCAATTAAACTGAGAAGTTGCGCCGCACGAGGCGTTGCGTGAGTATTCATCGTTTAATCGTGTATTGGAATATATGGGCCTTCGTAGAAGTAATAGAAATTATTAAAATAGCAGCAATAGAACAGTAACATTAATGGTAATAGATGTAATAGACAAAAATAATATAATTAATTAACATGTGCCACTTGCGTTACTTCTGAATGGACACAGCAAATTATTTGGGCAAAATTTTCTTAACTGGTTATTTCACTTTCGAAGAATAATTTTCATGCCTGCATGTCTCTACTTCCTGGCCTCCTTAAGCAAAATCAAACACAACTGACAAATCACAAGACTGAGTATAACCTTTTTTTTAGGGAAGGAAATGGCGCGGTATCTGTCTCATATATCGTTGGACACCTGAACCGCGCCGTATGGGAAGGGATAAAGGAGGGAAAAGAAAGGAAGAAATAGATGCCGTAGTGGAGGGCTCCGGAATAATTTCGACCACCTGGGGATCTTTAACGTGCACTGACATCGCACAGGACACGGGCGCTTTTGCGTTTTTCCCCCATAAAAACGCAGCCGTCGCGGTCGGGTTCGAACCCGCGAACTCCGGATCAGTAGTCGAGCGCCCTAACCACTGAGCCACCGCGGCGGGTATATCAACCTTCCCGAACACGATTCAGAGCGCTGAAACACTAAAGAGAAAATTAGGCCAGCGACAACCCATGAAGAGAGAAAATGGGTCAGGGTGTGGTCTCGGAGAGGCCGTCTGAACTGTTCACCCGACAGGTCAGATGGCCCGCGGAGAGCCGGAAAGGCGGGTCTTCACCACTCTAGCTTGACACGCTGATCCAGATTCTGTCTCGAGGGCCCTTGACCTCTCCCTTGACTTGTCTTTATAGAACGCCTACCCAAAATCGCTCGGAAACGTATCTTGCAATTCTTGCGTTTTTATGTATGTGGTTAGGGCGCTCGACTACTGATCCGGAGTTCGCGGGTTCGAATCCGACCGCGGCGGCTGCGTTTTTATGGAGGAAAAACGCTAAGGCGCCCGTGTGCTGTGCGATGTCAGTGCATGTTTAAGATCCCCAGGTGGTCGAAATTATTCCGGAGCCCTCCGCTACGGCACCTCTTTCTTCCTTTCTTCCTTTTACTCCCTCCTTTATCCCTTCCCTTACGGCGCGGTTCGGGTGTCCAACGATATATGAGACAGATACTGCGCCATTTCCTTTCCCCCAAAACCAATTATTATTATTATTATAATTTTATGTATACATGTACCGTCTTCTATGGCTGCGAGTTGCAACTGCACTAGTCTGGTCGTCCGCTATTATTTGGTTACATGAAATGCTCGAGGTTGAATTCTTGGAATTTTCTCCTCGGTATAGTGACTGTGACCCGCATGTCAAACACCAAGCGTGGTCCGCCCCCTTACCGTTTCAGTGAGAGCAAATATAAACACCCCGCATACAAATTAAACAGAAGTAAGGAATCAGGAGAACCTTTTTTTTAAAGATTATCACCCAAAGCCAGTTATTCGCAAATTTTCTTACCACTTCAAACATCTGACCGCTCTGTCATTCACGCAGCATCACTCACGATTTAGTTCCTCATGTGGTTAAGAGCACGCAGGCCACTGTAAAAACGCACTGTGTGATCTCGATGGCAATGCCACCTCGACAATGGGCGCCAGGAAGTCGGCAAGGACACAAGTTTTAGGATTTTTAAAAATAATTGGTGCTTACACTTGCGGCAATGGGGAAGATCAGCGCTTGCTGGTTCACCTAGTGGGTTTTCATTTGTGGCACTTGCTCTGAATGGTGCCGCGGCGCCACGCTTGAGTCTGTAAAGATTTTGTTTCTGTTTTCAAATGGTTACAATGAGTGATTTATGGTGTGCCAGTTGTGTTCGCACTGGTCAAAGCATCTTGTCGTGCAACGCGTTTGCTGGCAGCGTAAACAGAGCGCCCGTCCTCTGTAGAACCCGCCGCAGGAAATGGCCTTGACGAATGTTGAACGTATGTGCCACATTTGTCAAACAAAATTTCGTTCTTACATCCTGGGGTTGCCACTGTCTGCGCACTCCAATGCTATCGCGTTAAAACAAAATAGCGGCCCACAGGAACCCTCAAAACTAACCCCCTTAGCAGATCAAGTCCTTTATAAATCCCTGCCCAAAGTCCTGCCAACGTGACAGCCCAAAGGCTCAAGCGAATCCGCCCTGGCATTACGCCTCGGGGCAACTTCTATTACACTCATACAGCGCACAAAAAATACCATCCCGATAGGCCGACTGTCTGGCAGCACGAAGCGGCTGTAATATCGAAAGCAAGCAATGAAACGAGAATGGTCGAGAGAAACTATCCGGCTCTACTTTTGATTTGCTTGTTTATGACCTGACAACAACGACACCTCGAATTCTTATTGCTGCATGCTTTAAGCGCGCAAAAACACTGCAATGACCGGTTCAAAGTTTTTTCACTAGTTATTAATGGTTGTGAGCGTGAAGTCGTTCCGGGGCTTGGCAGGCACTACAGCCCACTCCCGCACCCCCCCCCCCCCCCCCACCTTTTGCTATCTCTTCCTAAGTGCCCAAAAAGGAAAGCACAGTAGAACACTGCAAACAGAAAGCATTCCAAGCAGCTTTCTTTTCCGTCGCCAAAATAAAGGTGCAGTTCAGTCGACAGGAAGCAGCCTTGTTCCTCAGCTTAGAAAAAAAGCAAAGAAAGAGAAAAGTAGAAAAAAAAGCTGGCTTTCAGGGAGGCCGTCCTTCGCGATGGTCCGAATGAGAGCATTCCGACCCAAGGGGAATTACGCATCGATCCACCACCTTACAACGCTTGCCTGCTTTAGCAGCGTTTCCTTCTTTCTTTGTTGCTCTTTCACCTGCTGCCTGCAGTCTTGCACTTTTCTGCACTGCCAATGCGCTGCCTGTTTGGCTATGGCAGTAGCATTGCTTCCCCGTTAACTACCAATGTTTCTTTGCACTTTGTTTTCTCGTCACAGCTGCTAAATCGCCGTGCAAAGCCTGGCTTGCTTCCTGCAGGCAGTTTGCACCCCACAGTGGAAGATCGTTTCTGTAGCGCTGAAAAACCTTTGTCACGGAAGTGGAGGATTTGTGGCGGAAATCCCTTTCAGGACAAGCCACGTCTCTTCACAATCTCGCTACATGCTCAAATCTCCACGCCTTTCTTGCTCCCTGCTTTCGACCGCTTTATCCCTTTCCTCACAAATTGGTTTAAGTGCTGACCAATACTGCGACTGCCCCGATCGGTGGTATCCTTCAATTTCTCACTAAAGTAAATTCTGAAGCGCCTCCTCCGCCGTCACAAATACTGTCAGAGACTGTAAATCACTTTGGCTATCTGCTAATAACACAAATCGTCAGCGCACGTACACTCGGCCCCCACTGCTCGGCGACTATTCCGCCTAACCTGTACGAGAGACTATTCTCTAGCTTGCTTTCGCCTTCTTTATATTTTCATTGTACACATCGCGAACAACAACGATGATAACCAACACATACTGATCAGTTATTTTTGTGTACCTCACTTGTTGTACCGCACCTAAAAGCTCGCCATTAGATCTCAACTTCATTATGTCAGCAAATTTTCTTAATCAGTTCTATTATATCCTGACCGATGTCTTCAGCTTTGGGTATGCACCACAAGAGCCTACTATTTCGCTGTATTATACAGAATTGATGTCCAGGAAGGCTAAATCTAAAGACCTGCTCTCCGACATACCTATTTCTATAGGGTGATTATTTTTAACCTTCACAGATTTTATTTTAAAAGTGTGAGAGATACGTCGATGTGGTTTGTTGAGCGGGGCTGTACTGCAACGTGAGTGTTATTGATCGTATCTAGATAAATAATTAGACGATCGATTCACCTTACGGTTCACAATAAAGTTTTTATTTTTGATTTTAACGGGTAAAGTTGTATTGCGAAATTGATGAGCGTCAACACCGAAGGTGAGCTGTCTTAAATTTTCATAAACAGCTCTGTGTTCCGAAATATCTAACGTCAGAAATAGGCATTTAGAAGCTCGCTGAGCTGGCTTTCCCCGATTGCGTATTTATAAAATGTCATCTCTCGCATTTATTATGGACCAAATACAGGTGTAGTTGGAGTATTTGATGATGCAGAAGAAGTTAACATGATTTCGGCGACGATAAACCCCGAAGAAAGGCCATTCTATAATTAGGTAGGGCGGGAAAGCCAACTCAACAAGCTTTTAAAAGTATTTGTCACGTTTGATATTTTGAACCTTAATATTGATTAAGCGAATCTAAAGGCAAATGATAACGATAAAAGCGATTACAACGGCAATCAATTTCGTGACATAACCTTCTCGCCTAATATGAAAAACGAAGAGTTTATTACTAAATTTTAGTCAACCGTTTATTGATCCAAATAGCGTACATAATAATGTTCCCGTTGCTGTACTGTGCAATTCAACCGACCGCACCTATGTATGATTCATTGTTTTTAAAATAAAAATCTCTAAATGTTAAAAAGTCACCCGGTATACTGTATCAGGCCGAACACGGCGATTCGAATCCAGCGCCACCGACCGACCGGCAGGACGCAGTATCGAAGCGATGAATGCTGAAGAGGATGGTGCGCTATACACATCCGGTAACCAATTTTATTCCCTAAAGAGGGAGCTACTTTCCAAAAGATGGCGCATGTTGAAAACCTGTGCTCTCAGGCTTCGGATTGACATCACACGGGCATTCGTTCTCGCTTAAAGCCACGGGTTTCTATCGTGCCGACATCCCCAGCTTCTTTCTTTGCTCCTCGACATCTTGCCTTCTTCCCCAAGCTTTCAGCCTCGTCCCTAAATAGGGAATCTAGAGAGCTACCAGTCTTCGGACTGACGTCACACGGGCATTCCTTCTGGCTGAAAGCCACGGGTTTCTCTCGTGCCGACATCCCCAGCTTCCTTCTTTGCTCCTCGACATCTTCCCTTCTTCCCCAAGCTTTCAGCCTCGTCCCTAAATAGGGAATCCAGAGAGCGACCAGGCTTCGGACTGACGTCACACGGGCATTCCTTCTGGCTGAAAGCCACGAGTTTCTCTCGTGCCGACATCCCCAGCTTCCTTCTCCTTTGCTCATCTACATCTTCCCTTCTTCCCCAAGCTTTCAGCCTCGTCCCTAAATAGGGAATCCAGAGAGCGACCAGGCTTCGGACTGACGTCACACGGGCATTCCTTCTGGCTGAAAGCCACGGGTTTCTCTCGTGCCGACATCCCCAGCTTCCTTCTCCATTTCTCCTCGACATCTTCCCTTCTTCCCCAAGCTTTCAGCCTCGTCCCTAAATAGGGAATCCAGAGAGCGACCAGGCTTCGGACTGACGTCACACGGGCATTCCTTCTGGCTGAAAGCCACGAGTTTCTCTCGTGCCGACATCCACAGCTTCCTTCTCCTTTGCTCCTCGACATCTTCCCTTCTTCCCCAAGCTTTCAGCCTCGTCCCTAAATAGGGAATCCAGAGAGCGACCAGCATCGAAGGCGATTTCTTATTTATTTTTAATTATTACAGTACCCGCAGCTCCCTTGGGCATTACAGCGCGGGGAGGGGGGGGGGGGGGAGAACCGAGGAAAGAAAAACAACACAGGTAACGCAACATCTCGTGCACATCGGGAACACCATCAATACATTGTGAATAAACTTCACGGGAACGCTTCAAGACAGACGCACACGCGCAAACAACAGACACAAATATTAGTATTCTATTTCAAAAGGGATACAGAGTTTGAAAATACCTCGTTTGAGTGTGTTCACACATAATGGGATGGAAGCTTGTTCCATTCACGAATAGTTTTGGGAAAAAATGACATTTAAACGCTTGAGTTTTACAGTGTATTTCTTTATTCTTATTTGCATGGTCTAGCCTCAATGACACGTAATCAGGCTTGTATAAATACCTCTCTGGATCTATACCAGTGCAAGAGTAAAATAGGTTGTGAAAAGTTTCAGTCTAAGATATTCCTAACGCAGTAGCAGGAGCAGGGCACTTGGGAGCTAAGCACATCTTCGGGAACACAGGCGCACGAAGAGCAGCCGTGCCTGACTTGGTCAGAGGAGTTGTAAGATCTCTGCTTTGCATTTGTCATTCAATTTTACAAAATAAGAAAATGACGGGAAGGAAAGTGTGTCATAAGTGTTTGGGTCATGCGTACAGCCGCCTGGTTGTACTTTTCAGCATTGTATCGCCAGTTCTGCCTAGATGGCGAAAGCTCGGATGCTTTCCTGACAACCTGTTGAATCGACCTACCACCCTATAAGGCGGCAAAGCTTGACATTCACTACAGCTCTTTAAAGCATGCCACCGCTTCCACACCACAAACGCAACGTTAATGTTGTGCACGCGGTCATTCTTCTCATTTGTATTCTATTTAAATGACAAAATAAGAAGGGGGTCGGAAAGTGGCGATGGCTTTCAATTGGCAGGGGAGAAAAATCAGCAAGGGCCGACAATGCAATACACGACCCACAACAGAAGGTACAATTGAAAACGCAAGCCACCGTTAACCACAAAGAGTTCCATCGCCTTCCCCAACTTTTTCGTTACCACGCCTACTCCAATTGTTCAATTTAAACGATGACGGAAAATCTCCCACTGTGCGCGATGCGTGTTTCAGTTTAATAATAATTGGTTTTCTGGGGAAAGGAAATGGCGCAGTATCTGTCTCATATATGGTTGGACACCTGAACCGCGCCGTAAGGGAAGGGATAAAGGAAGAAGTGAAAGAAGAAAGGAAGAAAGAGGAGCCGTAGTGGAGGGCTCTGGAATAATTTCGCCCCCCCCCCCTTCCTTTTTCAACTTATGCCTCATGGCACACTTCTCGAATAAAAAAAAATTTAGCCCACCTGGGGATCTTTAACGTGCACTGACATCGCACAGCACACGGGCGCCTTAGCGTTCTGCCTCCATGAAAACGCAGCCGCCGCGGTCGGGTTCGAACCCGGGAACTCCAGATCAGTAGTCGAGCGCCCTAATCACTGAGCCACCGCGGCGGGGGTGTTTCAGTTTCAGATTCGTTTTTTCGTCAGCCCTATGAGGGAGTATTTGTAAACTTCATGTGAAATCTACCAACGCGGATCGATCACGGTGAGCATGTAGTGACGTCCATGGTGGCGTCCCCAACTCCCAGTGACTTTCTCATCAACGAGTGTTCATTTCGCAGAATCGACACTGGTTTTACAGATGCAAGCGACACCTTTGTGTGAAAATATGGCGTCTATTCGTCCAGGTTTTGTTCCCACGCAGGTGACTGCGCTGCCCAGTCGGGACAATCGACATGTCCCTGTCTGTAACTTTCATTCTTGCCGTTGCCAAAGGCATTATGGGCTTTCCGAGCTGCTCTGTATGTGCTAAGCATGTGCAGAACCATTCCGTGTCCCCAGAAGTGAAGCGAAACGAGTTTCCTCCCAGACGGCCTGCTGTGAACTTTGGCACCGCACTGTAAAGTAGCCCGAAGCACTTCGCGCAAGCAACTGATTTTTTTTTACACTCATGATCAACTTAAGCATGGAGAGTCCTGAAACATTTAATTATTGTTTCTCATATAGTAGCGCATAAAGCGCATCTTCTAGGTTATTTTATTTAATTTTGTTGCTGAATATGTTTATTACTTTTGTGCATTCTTGAGGGAGTCCATCATATTTTGCTAATCAAAAATTTTTTTCCTCGCAGGATAAAGACGTCCTCATTTTTTATTTAAGTAATAAAAAGGCAGCTAGATGATATCCTCTTCATTTGGCTTGTCTTGGACTGGAGCAGATGCGCTTGGACACCCAGCCAAGCCAAGGAAGGACAACTACAATGGTCTTCAGTTACACGACGACTTCAGGCGGGCTTCCATAGCCAGCTTCTGCCGTAAAGAAGGCCGGAGAAAAACTTTTCATTCTTTTCTCACATTAAGCAAGCAATCCGAATACTAATGAAACTTTAATTTGAGGTAGGTGGTGCATGACAAATAACTGAGAAGAAGGCTGGCCTTCCTTCGAGTCTTCTGTTCGTCATTCTGGCGCAGCCGAATCTCTTTATCTCAACTCCCCTTTATCCCTCCTTCGCCGCATCGCAGGAAAATTTTATACCTGCGAGATCATACTGCCGAATACGATGGCTGCGCCGTTGGCGTCCTGTAACTAAACATATTTCCATTAATTGTGCTATACAGCTGCCGCGGTGGCTGAGTGGTTATGAGGCGATATTCTAGAGGCCCGTGTGCTGCGCAATGTCAGTGCACGTTAAAGAACCCCAGGTGGCCGAACTCTCCGGAGCCCTTCACTACGGCGTCCCTCATAGCCGGAGTCGCTTTGGGACGTTATACCCCCATAAACCAAACTTAACTGTGCTATACCGGAAGTGTTAGAGAAAGCACTCATAGAGGAGCCGGTGCTGGTAGTCCACAGCTCTGGCAATATTACATAGCATGAGGCGGTTACAGTTAATTAGACCGAAGGAGCTATATTTGATTCTCAATATGTTGGAAAGCGCATGTATGCCGGCAAATCATCCCACGTAATTGCATTGCATCGCCCTTTACCGGCATTTACTTTGCATCGAAAGCGAAGGCTTTGCATAAAAAGCAAAAACAATGCTGTTTTCTATTTCACACTCCCCTGCGTGCAATTTCATCGTTCGCAGCTGTCAGGCTGAGCAAGTATGGGCCAACGTATAGAGCTACTTTTGTGTGAAGATAAGAAAAAAAAGGGGGAAAGACTGAGTAATACTCGGTTACCATACAATAAAACCGTCCCGACCCATGCAGGATATTGAAGGAAGCCAAAACTTTTCCCGCGCCCAGAGGATGCTACGCAAGGCATCAGTGTTCGTCTTGCCCCAAATACGATCAAATATTACTCGCCTCATACAACTAGAAGTTGACGCAACTGGCTCAATACGTATGCTAAAAGGCGCTCAAAAAATCTCTGCGTTGTCAGCCCCAACTTTTTCATTACATGATGGAATTAAATAAAGTTAAGTTTCGGCTGTTGTACTTTTCATGAGCCCATCCTTTCTAAGTGCAGTTCCAACCAGCGGCTGTGCACTACCGCTACCTGCGCTCATGTCTCCGAAAGCTGTTACATGAATGAGGGTTTGGTATAGATGAAAATCAGTACATCACAAGGCTGGCGTGCAAAATTACACGAAACATCCCTTTCCCTTATTTACATGGACATGAAAGGAGAAGTTGGCGGCTGACAGCGGCGCTGACTGCTCCGTTTCTCGTAGGTGCAGAAATGTCAAGAACTGACGGGAAAAAAATGCACAACAAAGCCACAACAAAAAATATACAAAACAAGATATTTTAATACAATGCACAAAATGGAAATTCTGAAAGTAACGGAAAATGGGAGACGAACACTCAGCAATAATAAAGCATAATATCAGTAGATGCTAACTAAACAATAAGCACCACAAACGGAGAATAGGCAGGGATTTAAAAACGTAACCATAAGCTGGGAGGTACGTTTTAGAATACGTATTGAGCCCGTTGCGTCAACGCTAGTTGGGTGAGCCGAAGAAACCCGGATAGTATCGTTGAGGGAAGAAGAGTGAAGAGGATCCTCAGGGGCAGGGAAAAGTTGGAGGAGGAGGAGGAGTAGGAGGAAGATGAAGAATTTGGGTTTCTTCAATGTCAGACACGGTTCGGTATCGCTGAACTTAACGGTAAATGAGTATTACTGACGCTTAGGCTCTCTTTTGTAGCGATAGCTACATTACGGTAGCATTTCGATCCTTCAGCGCGGCGGTTCCGTGGTGGTACGTCGCGGCGCCGCCCCCTGTGGGTGCGCCGCCACGCTGTCACGTGGTTGGTCACGTGACCAGCCACGTTGTGCGCAGCAGCTGCTGCTGCCGGCGGCGCGGCGCGCCGGCAAAACCAAGCTGCCACAGCTGTACGCATGCGCCGTGTCAAGCGGGACGAAGATGAAGGAGCTCCCAGCGAAACGGACTGACTTTCAACTGAGCAAGTTACACTATCGCGTCACTACAGGTTTAACCAGATCTAAACCACCGCCAATTTTTTGTTATCTTCACATAAAAATGGTTCTATACGTTGAGCCGAACTTGTTACGTTAACGTAGGAATAAAGTTAAAAATCACCGACATACGAAGGTGTGACCAAAACTTTTACACACAATCATCGCACTCATTATTAGGCAATTTGTGCACAATAAACCGAACATTGTAAATTAAGTGGACACAGCCACGAGACGCCAATGATAGGTAGTCATTCGAATGTACAATAATTCAACCAGCATCTACCAATTCCCAAAGATGTCGCCATCCACAAGGAATGATTTCAACCCTGTGATTGATCGTTCTTGCGGCGTAATCGTCAACCGTGGGCGTAGCAGCCTTTGAAGACAGACAGGCTATCAAGCGCTGTCAAGTTCATATTTAATCGTGTTAAGTAACGGTCCTGTTCTAGGCATTCGAGTAAAATATTACATCTTCCTCATAGACTCAAGGGCTCATAGATCTTAAAGGCTGTCTGCGCGCGCAAGTCTGCTTAGAATGTGATTCGTGTAGGGTGGTCCCAATCTCAAGCGGTTAACGAGATTATTTAAACTTCTGCTAAGAGATAATAGATAAAGAATAAACCGCGACAGCAGATCTATGAAATATGTCAAAACTACTACAATTAGGCTAGAACTGCGTCTTTTTGCTCATACCTGCATTTACGGACTTCAAAAGACGTTCAATGGCGTTGAAAGTAGGGATAGTTGGTAGGTCCCGTTGAAATAAATAAAAATTGGAGGGGACACCTAAGCTCCGCGTTAGCGTATCAGGTTAATCCCCATATATGCAGAAAGTCATTGTGTACTTTACAATAATAGATATCCTTGGCAGTCATCATACCCCTCCTAGCGCAGTGGTGCAGCGGTTAAACGATGTGCCAGTATACCCTCCCGAGCAGCACAGGTAATCGGCCCAATAGTGGAGATATATTGTCTAAGTATGGCCCGTTGTCAGACCGGCATTAGCCAATATATATCCATTATTGGTCTGATTAGTTGTGCTGCTGGGGCTGCGATGGCAGGTGCTGCCAGCGGTGGGCCTTGTGCGACCCAGGTTGTTCTTGCAACTGCCGTATACCACGGTGCACGCAAGGTCACGTGACCTAGGTAGCTCCCACCTGCCTCCTAGGTGGCTCTCTGGACGCATCCCACCAGAGTCATGCTCGTGATTTTTCATTCACAACGCCGACGTCGACAGCGCCGACATCGGATTTTCTGGACAACGGAGGTTTTAACGCTACCGCGTGAATGCAGCGCGCAGCAGGGCGATGCAGTTCGCACCCGGAAAACGGAAGGCCAGAAGTGGTACTACTGGTGTGTGTCTGCACAGCTGCGGCGTCCGGGTATTCGTTGAAAGACTATAGCGCGCCGCTTTCTGGTAGCCTCGGCATTTTCTCATAGTGCATCATATACCAGCCCAACTTTCATAGTACAAAACCCGCTCTATCGATGAATTTAATGCGGAGTATGAGTTGCTGAAATTTCGCACAGTTAAGTACAACCTACTCTGAATGCACCTGGTGGTTTCTGAGAACAGTTATAGTGAGGTTAGCGTGAATTTTTGATCGCGTGTCTACCCGATGTACAGCACTTCACAGCGCAACTTGCAGCTTTCACGGAAGGTCAATATGCTCTTTTCTTAGACCGAGCTTCTTTCTTTGGTTGGTTGGTTAGTTGAAGTTTTTTTATCACAAAGCAATGTCATCACTTCAGAGTGCTCTAGCAGTAACCGCATCGCAGTGCACCCAAGAGGGGTCTTTATTGGTTGGCAAGCATCAACTTTTTTTTTGTCGTCTGGACGTCCGTCTTCAAACCAACGTAATCTTGTTAGAAAAATATGAACAGCAGTTATGTTTTTCTTGGCTTCTTTTCTCTTATATTTTTTACGCTCATCGCAGAAAACCAGCCATGTGCAGAGCAGCGACGTAAGGGATAACACACTTAGGGACTTTACGATGGCCTCGCCATCGTCTCACAGCATGAATTTGTTAGCCATCGCCCTTCGGCAAACATGCCTCGGAAAACTGGCGTGCCGAAGCTCATATCCAGGGAATGTCTTCCAGCGAAGGATGGACAGTAGCATAAAATGACTTCCTAGTTCACTAAGGTCGTGAACGACTTGAGCGAAAGACCCCCCCCCCCCCCCCCCCTACTTACACCTCTCTTTCCTTTCCTCCATCATTCTCTCCTTCCTTCTTTCTTCACTTCCTTTCTTTTCTTCTTCCTTCACTCTGTTTTTCTTCCTCCCAATCTTTTTCTTTTTTCTTCCCTTCTTCCTTCCCTGCTTTCTTAACTTTTTATCTTTCCTCCTTTTCTGCCTCCTTTCTTTTCTTCTTCTTCTTCCTACCCTCATTTTTTTTCTTTGTTGTTTCTTTCCTATCTTTATCTTTGTAACATTTTCTCTTATTTTCTTTCTGTAATTATTTCTTTTTCTTTCCCCCTATGTTGTTGGAGTCATGAGTTCAGGGCGAAGAGAGCCTAATAACGTCCTTAAAACAACTCTCGAGAATTGCACATCTGCGGAGCATATCTTGGGCCCGAGGCGGTTGTTTGTTTGCCTTGAGATAATTGAATGCAAGAAACACGGTCCGGGTGTTTACGTAAACCTGCTGCGTGGGTCTCAGCAGCAGCGCTAGAAAGTGGTCCAGCCAGCTTGCGCGCAAACTGCCAGAATACGCTGCAAGTACATTACAACGCAAACAACCGTGTGTTTCCTGAAGAAGTAGAGAAAATTTTACTTCCGCACAGTAATAAGCAATGGCGGGTATACTATGTTTATGTAACTGCTTCGCAAAATATGTGCGTGATGTTCACTATGATGCTTTTTGTAAGAAAACACTGCATAAAGTGAGGAAATACTTAAAAGAAGCTTATAAACCTGTAGAATAGAAAAAGAAAACGACCATGAATTCTCTCTTAGCTTCCTTGCTATGCATTTAGTGCGCACTACTTGTTCTCACGCTGAGCAGCGCTGTAGAAGCAATTTTTGAACTACCGGAGACGTTCTAAAGTTGCGCTAGAACAGTGTAAATAGCCAGTTTTTGACAACGCTGAGGCAAACAGTGCTACGAATACAATAAAGAAATCAGCAAGGCCGAATATTTCCACATTTATTCCAAGAAAGTGCATTTTCTAATCAGATTGTCATTGCTCAAGGGCGCCAAATACCAACCTACAGCGATATCTGCCAGCGGTGCCTTCTTGGTAGGGCTTAACAGTGAGGCAATCAAGAAAGGTCAAAATATTCGGGTCACACCCGCCGAAACAATGCCCGTAAACAATTAACACGAGTAGCTTGAGTAAATGCCACAGATATGACAACTGCCAGCATTCTGTTGCGACAAGGCGAATGGAGGCATGACAGCCTCATCTTTGAAAACCTTGTAGGCAGAACACGAAATGCAGGGAAAAGGTCATGAACTTCCGTGTGCGGTAGTGTCTATTTTACACCAAGAGGTTAGACATCAGGTCGGCAGGCTATCTACCGAATAATCCTAGACACCGAAGTTCACAGTGAAATAAAGCTCTCAGAAGCTAGTTTTCCTTTATTAATTTTACATACGCTTTTAGACAGGACTCCTTGGGCTCTTATAGAATCACCCTAGACTCAGTGTTGAACGAGCGCCGCCCAGTGGCGAACCCAAGAGTAACTCCGACGACTCGGTGTTTTTTGCTGCGAGCAGTAATTTCAACGCACATGTGTTCTCTAGCGTTTCGCGACGTAAAGAAATCTCGATCTCAGTAGCGGAAAGCGCGAGCCACTAATCCACATCTGCGACGTAAGTCTTTACTAGCAAATGAAGAACGCCAAGCGTTCGAGCCACTACGGGACGACCGTCAGGGGAGCAATCTGAGGGACTCGCGAGCCTAGAGATGATCGCGCCAACACCTACGACTGGGAGTGCATCCAAAGTTGAGGGCGGGTCGGGAGAGGAGATTGTTGGAGGTAGTGAGGCCACACTCCGCTGACAACGAGACAAGGAAGAGAGGGAAAGGGGAATGAGAAAGAGGGAGAGAAGAGGCTGAAGAAGAGGATGACCAGGAGAAGGCGGCGCTTCTCGCACGGAGGCAGTTTGGGTACATCCCAATTAGCGCTCCTCCGGCGGTCGTTAAGAGAGATTAATTGCATATGGGCATGGGTCCACTAGAACTTGTGTTCGCCCCGTCGCTGGCGGAGACCGGCTCTCGGAGGCTACTTTATTATGCGAAGCATACTAGCCGCACAACCGAGCTCTTCCTTGCTGCGCCGCGCGCGGCCGCGTAGCTACCACTTGACCTACATCGGCGCACCACGTGATATGACGTCACAACAGCTGTGAAAGCTGGGGCTCAACTCGTGCGCTCGCTTGCGGACGCGCAGCCTCCGCCGGCGGCCTAACTCCCGCTCCTACCGCTAGGAGATACTGACGTCACGCAATTGTATAAAAGGCGACGCACTCGTTGAGTCAGTTGAGCAGCGAGATGTCGGCCAAAGAGAGGGCGGCTCGCCAGACCGCAAAGCGCAAGTTACAAAGAGCCACGGAAACGGGAGAAGAACGAGAAGTACGGCTTGCCAAGCGACGTATGCTTCGCATCCTAGGCTTAACCATAAGCTGAGCCAGGCCATTTTTTCATTGCAGACTCGCTAATAGTCCAAGCGCGCGACGAGCAGCGAAGAGCGGTGCGTTCGGGCACATGGGTGTGGCGTAAACGATGTTACGAATACATCGTCAAACCGAAAGGCCGAGCCTACATTCTAAAAAAAATACGCCTATATGGCAGTTAAAAACGAGTAAACTGTTCTCTGGAGCAATAACTTTTATAAAAGAGAGTGCGTTATATGACAGTTTACTCCCTTGTTACTCCTTTCTGTTTAGACTGTACTGAAACACAAAAGCACGTTACAGTGGCGCTTGTAAAGAGAACAGTTTAATCCTACACTGCGCGATCAGTAAGACCGCATCCGCATTGCACCGTAACGGAAAACTCCCATATTCATTTGTTGGACAATGAGAATGTTATGGCGGTGGTGATCGCTCCAAGGAATGCACCATGTGTAATCGTGCGATTATTGAGAGCCTCACCTCAGCGGTCCTCAAAGTGAGCGTTACAGAACTAGACGATGGAAAAAATAAAGACCCGCAGGAGACGCAAAAAGCCGGGAAATAAACCGTGTAAATAAATACAGACTGTCGAACAAATATACGCAGAAATTAACTGAAAGTAGAACGCTTCGAAACAAGTATTTTTTTCTTTTTTTGAGTGGAGCGGACTTAGTGCATGAACGTGAATTTTTGAAGTCTAGAGTCTGACGGAAACCCGTCTCGTCGGGATGGCACATGACGGAAGTAGGAAGCACCCACCAAGAGAAAGGATGGAATGACGTGTCGTGAATTTTGTGACCATAAAATTCTCTAAGTTGCAGCATATACCAAATGGACTTCCAATTTAAGTCAACACTGCCTTGCACGAAACAATGACACTAACTGAATACGCCATGCCCTGAATTGATAGCAGAACACGATCCACAAAAACTAACAATCGTAGTTACCGAAGCACACATGTCAGAGATCTCTTAGCACACTTTGGCGTTCCCTGCTTGCGTCCTCTGTGCTGCTGTGCTTCTTTATTTCTAGCTGTTTTCACTGCAATCTTAGTTCTTACAGATGCGATATGTCGCAGCCTCCATGCGTGGATAACTTTTTCATATTTCGTTGTCCCCCTTGCCACCCTCTTTAATCCACGCCCTCACTCCCTCACGTCGCGTCCTTCTTGGATTGAAGACCTTACCTTCCTCTCGCAAAGGTGACCGCAATTCCCGGTCGAAATTTCTTACCTAACCTAACCTAGCCTTGCCTTGCCCAACCTTGCCCAACCTTGCCTAACTTTGCATAACTTTGCACAACTTTGCACAACTTTGCACAACTTTGCACAACTTTGCACAGCTTTGCATAACCTTGCCTAACCTTGTCTAAATTTGCCTAAATTTGCCTAAATTTGCCTAACCTTGCCTAACCTACGGGCAGAAACGTGGAGGCTAACGAAAAGGGTACAGCTGAAGTTAAGGACACCACAGCGAACCATGGAAAGAAAAAATTATAGGTGTAACATTAAGCGACCGGAAGCGGACAGAGTGGGTGAGGGAACAAACACGCGTTCATGACATCCCAGTCGAAATCAAGAGGAAGAAATGAGCCTGGGGCAGGGCATGTACTGCGAAGGAAAGATCTTTAAGGGTAACGGAGTGTATTCCAATAGAAGGAAAGCGTAGAAGTGGGCGGCAGAATATTAGGCGAGCGGATGAGATTAAGAAGTTTGCAGGAATAGGGTGGGCGCAGCTGGCAAAGGACAGGGGTTAATTGTAGAGACATCGGAGAGGCATTTGCCCCGCATTGGGTGTAGTCAGGCTGATGATGATTATGAACTAACCTCACCTAACCATCCCTTACCGTACCTTACCTTACCTAACCTTTTACATGTGTAACAACGTCATTGTTGCACATGACAGTCTTATAAACATGCAACGACTGACCAAGAGACTGACTGGAACGCATTACGAAACCGTGCTCAATATACAAAATAGTTATGAGCTGTGCCTAGACTATACAACTTCTTTCCCCCAAGATGGGAGACATTTCCCAGGTATGAAGACATCATCACAGTAGGGTTCATACTTTCTGTGGCTGGGATCATTTGAGGAGTAAATCGGCAGCTAAACCTTCACTGAAAAGAGTAAAAACCTAATAGAAGCTACGCGCAGAAACGGAGTTCTCTCCTGTAATGGCAGCGCCTTACAGATGACCCAAGCGATTCCTCGGGCCCAATCCCAGCAGCACCGAAAACCTATCTTCGCTGGCCAGGTAACCGGAAGTGCGCTCGTTTGCGCTCATCAATTTTGGGGAGCCGAGAACAAAGTTCATCTCAGATTACGACAGCTTCGAACCAGAACCACGATTTATTATTCCATGGGCAAGAGTCCAAAACACGGACGGGATTTGACCCAACACAGCAACGCCTCAAATTTCCCGTAATTTCGACGCCTCTATAAGTGGACTACTTTCCGATACAGCGATTACTGGGACGATGCTCTTTGCACAGCGGGCTGGAACTGTTAGGAAACTCGTTTAACCGAAATTACGCCGCAGTCTAAACGGTTGCATAATTACTTACAGCTTAGCAACGTCGAATGTGATCGCTCGTACTCTGCATAGCTGCGGTGACCTTAGTACGTTCCTACTTGGCACCCATTTTCTCGAAAATTTCCCGCTGTAGGAGATCCCGTCTTAAAAATCCCAAGAGAGGGATTTCGCCAGCGCAACTGAGGCTGTAATCCTAAGCGATAATCATGGGGCTTGCAGCATTCACTTGGTACCTGAACCCCCTGGAATGTGGGACTGGGACGGACTCGAGGTGAAAGTTCGACCCATCCTATCCCCTTTCTACACATGGCCATCACTTTATCATCGACACTATCATTTTATGCTACCCTCGTGGACATTAGGCCGCGGTTGTTGAATTTTAAGGGAGCATATTTTAGAAAAGCAACAATAATCAGTGAATGTCCAAAGTAGCTGGTAATAGGAGGATGCCTCACCATGGTAATATTAGGGGCGCTATACCAATGTATAGTGAAATTTTATGGAGGGCGATATACCAATGGCTGCGCCTACTCTAATGTCTCGCAAGGAAGCGAAATTCTCCCAGTGTCGACATCCGATCTCAGCCTGGACAAATGCTACCGTTGTTTCAGCAACAATTTTTCTATCCCCCTGCCCGAAATTCCAAATTGTTGAGCCGTTTGAGTTGAGCCATTTCGTTTACTAGATTCTAAAATCCGATATGGATATTACTGACGGCCGTCTACAAATCTGAATCTAATGAGGCGCCTATCGGCAATATTTAGAAAAGTTACCTATTAGAATATACTTAAGCTCTTTCCTAGTTAACATGATTCGCCTGGTTTCTGGCATCCGCCAACGCTTGTATTACTATACCGCAAAAACCGTCTCTATACCTGAGAAAACCTATGTTTCAAAACTAGTGACGGACTTCCCCGACACACCTGTCATAGAAAGGGGCACAGAAGACACGACAGGTATGGCCCGACACACCTGGCATAGAAAATATAAACTTCGTAGTTTAGATTTTTCATTTGAAAGGCTATGAAGCAATTGCTCATTTAGAGCTAGTGTGTAGTGTGTAACTGGTGAAAAATGCTGTATTTAGTGTTTATTTATAGAGCCGTAAACAGGAGAACAAAAAAAAAGCGATGACCATACAATGAGCGCAATTATAGCTACTGCTTGTTCTAATCACTAAATTTCAAGACTAACATAAGAAGTCGTCGACACAAAACGAAAAAAAACGGTGCATACATCGACAAAGAATTTAGGCCACATAAAGTCAAGCCCAAAAAGTGTGCACGCTGTGGCAAAGCCCTAGCACCCATTTATTATGTGGTTCCGAATAGTGGATTGCGTTGTTTTAACGCAAAGAAGCGGCTCAGGCTATGAAAAACGCCGTAGTAGAGGGCTCCGGACTATTAGAGAACTTGGCGTTCCTTAACATGCGCTGACATCGCGCAGCAAACGAACTTTTCCCTTACAAAAATTATCTATAGAGAGTCTATAGACTTCTTATAGACTGTATAGTCTTCCTATAGATAATTATTTGTGTCTATTTCCAGTCTCTAGATTGTCTACAGAAAAAAAGTCTACTAAACAGCATGGCCATAAGTCTATCTATTGTTTGTAGACTGTCTATAAAATATGTGTTGCCTATAGGCTGATCTCCACAGTGTCTTTAGATAGTCTATTTTATACACAGAAGTCTATGGAAAGTCTATAGACTGTCTAAATAAATTTTTGTGAGGGTTTTGCATGTCGCCTCCATCAAAATACGACCACCGCGCCCAGCATCGATCCCGATGACTTGGGATCAGCTATCCAACTACAATACCACGGAGTCACCGCGGGGGGGTTTATTTCGGATTCTGATTGCCATCCTTGGCTGTTGCTTCACGAGAAAGAAATTAAGCCTGCCGAACACATAACAGGACTGAAAATCAGCAGGTTCTCAGATGCGGCAGGTAGTCGCATTTTTCCTTCATGAGCGCCCTTTGTGTTTTTTTTTCTTTTCTTAGTAATTTTTGTTTCACCATATCGCTTTCGTTGTCTGATTTATAAGCTCAAAATTCAGCTGTTAGAATGAAGCGCCGATAAAAGAGCTTGTACTTATTTGTAAGATTTTTTCCACTCTTTCGTTTACGAGGTTGGTCGTTCAGTGTACAATGCGTCAGTTTTTTTTCGGCCGGCTATCTTTCTTTACTTCCTCCTTCATTACTGGCGCGATCACGGATTGCTCTTCGCTACTGCCTCCGTCAATAATGTTCTGATTACATTCATTACATTCGGTGCTGTATAGATTCGTGTAGAACTCTTCGGCTACATTAACTATTAATGACACTGCCCTCCTTTTCTCTTAAAGCATACATGTGATTCATAGCTATGCCTAGTTTCCTCTTCACCGCTTTTAGGCAACCTCCGTTCTTAAAAGCATGCTCGATTCTCTCCATGTATTAAACTTCCTTATGTCGGCTACCTTGTGCTTTTAAAGACGACTTCGGACACATCAGCCAGTGGAAGCAAACTGCAGAGCGAGTTCTCAGGAAATGAATCCCGAGATACGTGTGCGGGAAGCATATCGATTGATTCGAAGCCATCTATAGAACCTTCCCCAGCGGCGTTGGTCAGACGCGCGCAGGCAGCTCGCAGGGCTTGCCTGGAAAGAAGAGGAAAGGTTCGGTCGCGTATTTATAGAGCTCGCCACGGACCGCGACTAGAAAGCGGAAGACAGTATCCCAGACAGAAACAAGACTGAAAAATAGACTCTGGAAAGATAGGCCGTACGTTTTTGACGGCTCTACGCTGCATTACTGTGGCCGGTGAAAATGATACGCGAACTTAAATGAGTTAGAATAAATGTGAATTTTTGACAGCCCCGCTAACACTAACACAATATGGATTCTGATTTCGTTCAATGATGGTTTGGTATATGTGGGCGTAAAGTTTCAAAGCGACTCAGGCTATGAGAGAGGCCCTGGTTAAGGGCTATGAAAATTTAGAACCCTTGGGGATCTTTAACCTGCACTCGCATTGCGCTGTACACGGGCCTCCTGAATTTTGCAAGCATCGATTTTTGACCACCGCAGCCGGGATCGACCACGCGTCGTTAGGGCCTCCAGCCGAGCGCCACAAACACTGATCTACGGCGGCGGGTTTACGTTTAATGCGTAATAATTATTAGTAGCAACGTTAAAAGGTGAAAGGATGGGTGCTATACAGTCAGCAATCAGTCTGCAGTCTGACTTGGCATTTCACACTTCGACAAGGAGCTTCTAGATAATCGTTTCGCACATACGCTTTATATTACGCCAACATCTACATCCTGTAGTGCAGTGTCTAACCTTCCTCGAAAATGAACTAACTATCGCCGAGACCCACCGCGGTGGCTCAGTGGTTAAGGCGCTCGGCTACTGAGCCGGAGTTCCCGGGTTCGAATCCGATCGCGGCGGCCGCGTTTCGATACCGGCGAACGCAAAGGAACGCGTGTGCTGTGCGATGTCAGTCAAGATCCCCCGGTGGTAGAAATTATTATACCGAAGCCCTCCCCTATGGCACCGCTTCCTTTCTTCTTTCCCTCCCTCCTTTATCCTTTCCTTTACGGCGTGGTTCAGGTGTCCGCCGATATGTGACACAGATACTGCGCCATTTACTTTCCACATAAACCAATTTTCATTTTCATATTATTACTATCCCCCAGCAAGAACCTCCTACCAATCTGCGCTCGGTGGACAGTCGTCTTCCGGGAGGCCAGGCTATGTCGCCTTCCTATATAGATGTATTTCGCTCCTCTTTTCGTGTTCTTCGAATCCTCGCGCCTCCGTCATCGTGCGCATGCGCAGCTGGGGCTAGCGCGTTGTTCCTGCATTCCCGCGCGTTCTTTGTCGGCTCCTCTTCAGCGGGGATCACGGAATCATTTTGGGTGTAGAGGTCCCGAGTTCAAATCATGTGGTGAGCAAATTCGTAAACGAAATTCGGCGATAAACAAGTATTTCGCTGGAGGACAAACATCAACGTATTCAGAATGAGCCACAGTATCCATTTTTCTTAAGAAGAAGTTGTCCTCTATGTCCTTTTAAGCACGAGGTTGCGGGTTCAATGCCCGCCGCTGAAGCCACATTTCGATGAGAAAGAGATTCGAAAACGTCCCTGAGCTTCAAAGAAGCAATGATGATCACAATCAATCCGTGGCCCTCGGCCACACCATGACCAATAGCCCAGGAGCAGCTTTAGGAACACAAAAATACATTAATTCGATCTGATTTATTTGCACGTCAGGCTCCGTAATTGGTGGCGTTGGTGGTCAGCTACCGATGCGTTAGGTACATTTCGCTAAAATTGAATCTCGGCCGCGGCAAGAATAACAAAAAAGGGACGTCACCACTGCAGCGTAATGTTGTCACCCTCGGTCCAATGAGGATGGAGGATTGGCGTGCTACATTCTTCTCCTAAGAACAGTGAGAAGTGATCACACTACCACTAAAGGGAGGTTCTCGACGGCGTCTGTTTTATCCCTGTACTGTCTTAATACCCTTTATGTGACATATCCGACTGTAAAGATTCGGCGTGCTGGGGTGGAAATTTTTTCTTCCGGTTGACCTACTGCTCACTGTAGTTTTTGAGGTTACCCCCAAGCGCACAGTGCGTTGCGTGTTGCAGCCGTGCCGTTCTTTCTCCTTTAAAATCAAAATTCTTGATCGCGCTTCTTCCCCTCACTTTTGAGGGAAGGAGTACAATGTGCCAATAAGTAGTACCAACCTGTTCTTACATGCTGATGTCCACAGCACACAAAAACATCGCAACTCTCAAAAGCCGCTCCATGCCAGGCACCGCATCTTTGCTACAATCTTTTCAACAAGGTGCGCTGTCAATTCGGAAGGTTGCACATCGCCAAAAATAAACAAGCCTCCGCCGCCCATCCAGCGTCGTCATTGTGCTGGGATACATCATCACTCGCCTACTCAGCATCACCCCTGCTCTCCCTCACTCTTTTTCCGCGCAGCCTTAAATAAATCCTCCGGACCCCAGCCGCCAACGTTCTTACTTCTCGGGGAAGGTGCACCTAAGACCACTAGGCATCTGCGACCGAGCTCGCAAGCTGCCGAGAAGCTATTCTCGTTCATACGAGATCCACAAATCGAGATCATGCACGCGCGCCCTGCACCTCACTTTGGACAAGGGAAGGAAGTGGGAAAAGGGTGGCAGAGACTGCATTTCCCACGCGCGCCCCGACGTATGTGCTTGAGGGACAGCACAAATATCGCAGCTCATAACACGGACATGCAAAGCTGATGACTTCCGAGAGGCCTCGGGTACAAAATGCCACGTCTATAATAATAATAATAATAATAATAATAATAATAATAATAATAATAATAATAATAATAATAATAATAATAATAATAATAATAGGTTTTGGGGGGAAAAGAAAATGGCGCAGTATCTGTCTCATATATCGTTGGACACCTGCACCGCGCCGTAAGGGAAGGGTAAAGGAGGGAGTGAAAGGAGAAAGGAAGAGAGAGGTGCCGTAGTGGAGGGCTCCGGAATAATTTCGACCACCTGGGGATCTTTAACGTGCACTGACATCGCACAGCACACGGGCGCCTTAGCGTTTTTCCTCCATAAAAACGCAGCCGCCGCGGTCGGGTTCGAACCCGGGAACTCCGGATCAGTAGTCGAGCGCCCTAATCACTGAGCCACCACGGCGAGCCACCACGTCTATAAGAAACGAAAATTTGCAGCGGGGACACCGACATTCTCTTTTTTTCGCGCTTCCTTCTGTTACTTGTTATGCACGCTCACTTGGAAAAACGACTTCCGGGTCATCGCCGTGCCACTAAAAGCTCGTGGCCTTTGAAAACGTGCCCCTTGCACGAATCCAGTTCTACGCCCCCTGTAGAAAACACACTTCGTTGACATGCCACGCAAAAGAGTAACGCATCAATGAAAAAAAATCTTGTGAGCAATGGAGTCTAGACATAGGCGCAGTTGATTTTTACCTCGAAGACGCGATGACTATTTTTCGGAAGTGCTAGGAATCCCTACTGAAAGTTTCACTAACACGAGCTCCGTAATTCCACACGCTTTCATAAGAAATTGTATTGAGTCCGTATGGAGCATATGGATTCGGTATGGGCAATATAGAAACACGTATGGGATCTTACGAGCTCCATATGGCGTCATGTACACTATTGAAATCGTATAGAAATTATGGGGAATGCTTATGGGCTCCGTGCTAACAAGATAGGGATTTCCATAGAGCTTTTTTTTATATCTTATGAACTGCATATTCCCGTAATTCCATACGAGCGGCTCATATGAAACGCTTCAGTAAGGCGAACTCCGCATCTATTCGGTCATCATCATCATCAGCCTGGCTGCGCCCGCTGTACGGCAAAGGCCTCTCCCATGTCTCTCCGACCAATCATGTCCTTTGCCAGCTGCGCCGACCTTGTGCCTTCAAACTTCATAACCTTATCCGCCAACCTGGCCTTCTGCCGCCCCCTTGCTACGCTTCCCTTCTCTTGGAATCCAATCCGTCACCATTAAGGACCAGCGGCTATCTTGCCTTCTCAGTACATGCCCTGCCCAAGTCCATTTTTTCCTCTTGATTTTGACTAGGATGTCATTAACCCGCGTTTGTTCCCTCACCCACTCGGCCCGCTTCCGATCTCTTAACGTTAAACCTATCGTTTTTTTTTTTCCATGGCTCGCTGCGTTGTCCCTAGCTTAAGCTGAACCCTTTTCGATAGCCTCCACGTTTCTGCCCCGTAGGTGAGTACCGGTAACATACAGCTGTTGTACACTTTTCTCTTGAGGGATATTGGTAAACTGCTATTCATGATTTCAGAGAACCTGCTATATGCGCTCCACCTCATTCTTATCCTTCTAGTTATTTCCCTCTCAGGATACGGATCAGCTGTCACTACCAGTCCTAAGTATTCCTTTACCACTTTCAGCACCTCGCTGCCAATTATGAACTGCTGTTCCCTTGCTAGACTGTCATCTATTTGGTATCAGCCAATATATAGGAGTTTTATGCTCGCGTTTCTGCTGGTCTGTTGGTGATTCATCTATCGATGACGGCATCTTCGAGGCAACCGCGTTATGAAATCACTTTTTTCTCGGAAAGCCTGAGAGGCGAAGCAATAACCGCGACCAAATAGAGTGCCCCTATTCGCAGATCTCAGCGACCGATAAAGCAGTCCACACCATGCGCCGAAAGTATCGCAAAGTATGAAAGTGAACTCGGGAGTCACAACGTGCCGGGTGCAGCACAAGGTCACACATCTTTTGGGATGTACAGGGCCGGGCAAAAGTTCCCAGTCCAAAGGGTCTGCTTTCGAGCACTACTGTCCGGCAGTTACGACGCCCCGCCGCTCAGAATCTCTACAGAGGATAGGAGAAGTATCATTCTACCTCTTAGAACCTTGATAGCTTTATTGTTGTCATAAGTGGCTGAATATGCCGCTGAAAAGCAGACCTAGCGGCCCGAGAACTCTTGACCAACCCTGGATATATTTTGAGGCGTAAGAACCTCAGGGGCTCAAGAGTAGATTGCTCTGAAACACAGGAGTCTAAAAAAAGACAAGCTAGAAGAAAAGCAATAATTACTTTGGAAAGACTCCCGACGTACAGAAAGTCGTCCCTATTGCCACCTGTCCGAAGCGTTTCGACTTTTTTTTATCGCTGGGACTATGATGGAAGTGGAGACAATTCCCGTTGGCGCTCCTATGCGGTAATTAGTGGTGTGATCTATCAGTACAGTTTTCGCAGACGTGGCTAAGATATTTACTACATTCAGCTCCATACCAAAATGTTGGACCGGACACTTAACACTTAACCTCCGCCTCAAGGGTGTGGCGCGGAAGCATATATATATATATATATATATATATATATATATATATATATATATATATATATATATATATATATATATATATAGCAGACAAGTTAAAGGAAATGAGGGGCTTGTTTTGACAAACTTATGAAGGGAGCCAACAGTCACCGAAACCAAGGTGCATAGGAGAATGCCTAATTTTTTTTATGTGTTGTGGTAATCAGTGGGATAACAATACTTAGATTACTTTGTCGCTTAAAAAAATTACTTATAAAGGAGCAGAAAAAACAACCATGCCGCCGGTGGGATCCGAACCCACGACCTCCGAATATCGCGTCTGGTGCTCTACCAACAGAGCTACGGCGAAGGCTGTCCAATAGGTTGTGGGTTCGGATCTCACCGGCGGCATGGTTGTTTTTTCTGCTGCTTTATAAGCAATTTTCTTTAAGCGATAGATTAATTTAAATATTGTTAACCCACTGACCCACTGATTACCACAACACAAAAAAATTAGACATACCACTATGCACCTTGGTTTCGGTGACTGTTGGCTCCCTATATTATATATATATATATATATATATATATATATATATATATATGGTTAGTTCTATATATCTATACATGCAGAAAGTCATCCTCTACATTCATAGATCCTTGGGAGTCCTCATACCCTCCTGGTGCAGTGGTGCAGCGGTTAAGCGATGTGGCAGTACACCCGGCGATAGCAGGTGCTCCTAGCGATGGTCCACGTGCGACCAAGGTTGCTCTTCGCGAACGAGCAAGCAATAATTTAACCACCACCTGCCACGGTAGGCAGTTTGCTCACTATCTGGAGGCCACGTTGTGATGACGCGCGCGCAAGATCACGTGACCTAGGTTGCCCATTTGCCTACTAGGTTGCTCTCTGGGGACCACCTGCCAGATGAATACCCGTGATTTGTCTGTCATCGTACCGACGCCGACACGTCGACATCGGAATTTCTGGTTAACGGGGCTAACGGGGATAAATGATCAAACGAACAAGTAATAATAATAATAATAATAATATTAATAATAATAATAATAATAATAATAATTGGTTTTGGGGGAAAGGAAATGGCGCAGTATCTGTCTCATATATCGTTGGACACCTGAACCGCGCCGTAAGGGAAGGGTAAAGGAGGGAGTGAAAGGAGAAAGGAAGAGAGAGGTGCCGTAGTGGAGGGCTCCGGAATAATTTCGACCACCTCGGGATCTTTAACGTGCACTGACATCGTACAGCACACGGTCGCCTTAGCGTTTTTCCTCCATAAAAACGCAGCCGCCGCGGTCGGGTTTGAACCCGGGAACTCCGGATCAGTAGTCGAGCGCCCTAACCACTGAGCCACCGCGGCGGGCCTAACGAACAAGTAGCCTAGACCTGTAAGAAGATTCTTCATGCACAAAATAAATGTTTTCAACGAACAAGTAGAAAACATTTTTTTTTTGTGCATGAAGAATCTTCTTACAGGTCTAGGCTAGGAGCATACGCCAAATTTTTTTGACTGACATTTACTGTTTTTACTTAAAACGCGAAATATATGCATCCACACGTCCACCTTGTACATGAAGCACTAGAAACGGGCCCGTGATAGAGCACCGTGCATTCAACTAACCTAATCGCGCCACGGTGGTCCCTTTTAGGTCACAAGTTTACAGGGTTGTTGAATATCATGCTATTTTAGTTCAATGCATTTAGGAGAGACCTACAAGGTGGTGTTGACTTCAATTAGGAAGTAATATCAGGTACTCGTAACTGCGAAGTGTCAGAAAAAACTGCAAATTTTTTTTCTAAATCGGCACATGGCCAAGGTCGTGAGGACACTAACGAGTAATTTCTTCCTAAATGACCGCGAAATGCGAGAACCTTCTTGGATATCCTGCTCAGCTGAGTAGAGTGGAACCCCCTTCATTCCGGTCTAGCCGCAACTGATTTTTTACATTCCTCAATTCATCTGTGAGCAGTCTCATTGGGGGAACAGCCAATATACCTTCACTGCAGGGGATAATGCGACAGAACACAGTTCAAGCATTTAGAGAATAGAAATGAGATGATGCACGACTGTTTCAAATTCAAGGTAATGAAGAGAAAATACAAGCGCCGGTACACTAGTTACTAATTAAGCTAGATAATTAAACTGGTAGACTTCTCTTCCTCTTGTCATTCCTCCTAGTATGGAGCAGCACCATAGATACACGGTCCCTCGGTCTTACCTCTCATCAACTATTTTGTTTAAAACGCATCTCTTCCTTGTCCTAGGTATACGCAAAAGTAATAGAAAACAGAAGCACCCAACCGTATAACAACGACGGCGCTCAAAGACAGTCCACGAAGACGCTTAGCGCGGCGAACTGGTGGGTTAGGGAGGCACGAGGGTTATATCGGTGAAGCTGGGGGATAGGAAAGAAGAAGAGAGGGAGGAAGGGAGGGAGGGAGGGAGGGAGGGAGGGAGGCCTGAATTCCTCGCGAGAGTCATCGCTCTCAGCTGCGTGAAAGCCGCGGAATTTCCACCGTCACCAGGTTGTCGGGCCGAAGCAAACCACGCCGCCACCGCGATGCCGCAGCCTCTGACGTCATCGTCGTCTTTGTTATGTGAAGGCGCGCGAAAGCCATAACCTGCACAGCGTGCTTTTTCTTTTTTTGCAGGAATTCATTATAGGTCTTGAAAGCTGGACCTTCCGCTACCCACGTAATAAGAGCGCGCTGCGGACACCTCACAAATAATAAAGCTCACCTGCCTTACAATTAAGCTGCAGGTAATATATGTTACAGTAACGGGTCTCTCCGTCTTTGTAACATACGCAGTGACGCATACAGCACTCTGTGTACAAGGCCACACGAGAAGAGGGTGGGTACCAGGTGTAATGTTATTGTGTATCATGCAAGCATATAGGCTACTATCACAAACCAGTAAAAAGAGAAAAGAAAGGTCACTAATAATCACGTGAGATACCACGTCGCATATTTGCCTAGATCTTAAGCGAAGAGTTATCCGTGTTTCTTGACACTCAGCTATTCGAACAGAAAAATTGACACGCGAAGAAAAACGCATCTTTGTGCGCGCAACTGGCCGTATTCATGAAGCCGCTATCAGAAAAAAAAGACATACCAAAACTTTTTCCTGCATTATGTCTGGATCTAACAGCGGACTATTGAAGGGGCTGCGCAAAAGTTTACAAACACAATAGGTATGAGGGCAGGTTGCCCAAAAACTGCGATATGAAGTATATCGCCACAACAACTCACCAACTCCTTTCTTCTTGCGCAAACATTCATTATTGTACTATTCATTATCGCACGGATGCAATGGTAGGCGGCGATCGCAGATGAAGTCAAGAGCCTACTTTAGTTGGTCCGCTCACCGTTTTAAAGAGCTCAAATATGAAAATAATTTTATCTGGGGACCAAAGCATGGGCGTACAGGGTCCGTATTAGACCGCTGAAGGCGTCCTATACGCGCGTCGCTCACTTTTAAGTGAGTTTCTTCCTTGGATAAGGGCGAGCGCGTCAGATGCGCTGCCGTTTCTTCGTTCCACACATAGCATGCAGTCAAAGATTCATTCGCAAGGTAGCTGGCAGGCGGGCTACATTTTGCATTTGAAATGCAAAATGCAGTCACACTGCCGCTCCTTAAAAACAAAAGAGGGCATCGATTACACCCTGCACTCAGAGCAGAAATGGTTAAAGTAAACCTAACTGCATCACTTACTCCCTGCGATGGTTGGCTTGTCTTTGGAAAAACTAACCCTGTCTTATAACCCTTTATATCTAATATGCAGGGATCCACTGCGGCGCTTTGGGGGACTTAGCTAAGTTTGTGGAATTGCAGTTAATATCGAATAGCTGCCATCTGTACAAATCTTAATCACCTCTGGCTTGAAACGCAGTCTCTCTGCAGTCAGTGGAGGTATTGGAGCCCAGGCTGGCTACTCTTCAGAAACACGTACCCACTCACCTGGAAAGAAATGAGGAATCACTGTCAGAAGTTCACCTCAGAAAATGAACACCAAAATAGCAAAAGACGCTTGCAAATATCCAGCTCTGCAGCAGCTGGTATGTGACAGCACGCAAGGGAACCAATGGTTCATTCAGTTCTCTAAGTGACACGCCAATGACGGCTCTAATTAAAAGCAGGGCAAAAGAAAGCACGATAACGCGTGGAAAGTTGGTAATTTAAGATTGTCATTGCTATAATAATTTACGTTTCATCAAAGGTTTTAGATAAGCTGTGAAATCCACGGTATTAAATATTTACCATATAGCAGCGTGCTGTGCCAACTGGTTAAACAGTAAATGCACATAGACGCTGTATCAAGCATGGGTTTCTTTGTCGTCGTTTTCAATCGGCCACTTGGTTCGTTGACACTTTTACTCGGTTGCGTGTCCTCCTGTATTCTCTGCGGACCCCTACAGAATATTCGCGCAAGACTTGGTCAAGAACCACAGTGAACCGATATACTCAGCAAGATGCATAAGTTATTGACTTCTCCTAAGTTCCAAATTTGAGTTGATGGCATAAATTTCCAGAGTAATGACGTAACGCATATAAACAAATAACAGTACCGAATTAAATCACTGCATCGCTAATCCCAGCTACATAAAGAAAAACTTTGAACTTCTCAGGAAGAACTTTTTTGCACTTCAGAATTTATATATATAATTTATAATTGGTTTGGGGAGGAAGGAAATGGCGCAGTATCTGTCTCATATATCGTTTCACACCTGAAACGCGCCGTAAGGGAAAGGGGAAAGGAGGGAGTGAAAGAAGAAAGGAAGGAAGAGGTGCCGTAGTGGAGGGCTCCGGGATAATTTCGACCACCTGGGTATCTTTAACGTGCGCACTTAAGAAGGAAAACCTTGAATTCAGCACGGGCACACGCACCCCATGAATGACACGTGGAAACAATATTTATATATGCTTCATTTTCTTTAGGAGAGTCAGATATGTAAAGGCTATAAAAATATCGCAGCTCTCGTTCATCAATGTTACAATATCGCTGCCATGACATGATATACCAGCAACATATGTATGTGGGTTAGCCACAAGACATATGATGCTAGCATACGTTGTAGTACTTGGCCGAACATTAGCCCACCACTCCTGTTAGAATATGCAAGATATAGAACATGACGCTGTTTACCTTGTAGTTTTATTTCGGACAACACCACACAAATTAAAACTCCCCTTCAACGTTCAACAAAATATTCGTCCAGCCAAGACTCGCGGCTTACAAGTACTAGCGGTATTTAATCAACCTCGAAGAACAAAGTTCAAACGTGCAAATGAATATACAGCAGTTACACCTCGACAAAAGATAACACAAGCGCAGTTTGTTATCACCGACCCAGAGCGAGAATAGCTGTTTTAAAGTGTTAAACGCCCACACAAGGCTAATTTCCTTACCTGAAATGCACTGATTTAGCAATTTGGGCTTAAATCATCCCCTTCACTTTTCTTCAGACGCTGACAGTGTAGAAATGCGATTTAATGGAGGACGTATTCTACTTGTCGATTGCCGAAGTGTTCAAATACTCCCCGCGATGAATATTCACCAGCTGGTTCACTGAAGCTAACTACCCGCACACCTAAAATTAATGAACTGCATGAATGCGTCAGGAATGCAACGCGTGCCGAGCGCAAAGTAGCGCAAAAACAAAAAGGCGTTTTTCGTTTTTTGTCGACAAGAAACGATGTGTGCTCTCTAGATCTAGATAAGAAGCTACCTTCGAAACAAACACCCTCACCTTTCGTGCAACATTTCTTCGTTTTGTGAATATAAATAATGGAAACAGGACTCACCCTACATACCACAGAAAAACATAAACCGACGCAAAAGGAAAGGAATAGCGAAGCAGGTTTAACGTTTAACAACGCCTGGAAAAGTAAAAAAATTAAAAGCACTGCTTCTCGACATGAGCCGCTCGGAATCACAGCCAGCCGCCACCCGCGACCAATGCCAAATTAGAGTCGCCGCAGCAACCTTCTCAAATAAACACAATGTAAGGCAACTACGCCTCCACGCTGCGCTATGAAAACCACACCTCCTGGACTGTCTCACCACGCGTGCGAGCCAGGGTTTGCGCCCTTAATTGTTGAATGCACGCCAGCCTCTCTCCGTCCAAGCGTGTCCGCTGCGCTGTGCGTCGCTGTGACAGTCGCCGACGTACGCGCTCGTGAGATACGTGCACACGTACTCGGAAAGACATACGCTGTTGTGCTCGCGCTCCCTTCCTGCTGTTGAGTTCGGCGAATTTGGACATGGGGAGGATTCCCTGAAAACCACCGCGAAGGTGAATGAGCCCTCTGGAAGAAACGTGGCTGCAGGTATGTCGGAAGCAGCGACGATAATAGCGTCCCCACGTGTTCGTTCCGGTCAACAGACGACGAAGTACAAGATCAGTGTTGCCCTCTTCAGTCACGCTGGGGTTGAACAATTGCCCGAGAGCTGCGCCTTCGACAGAGGTTCCGCGTTCCGGTCATCAGTACAAGATCTTTCAACCCCTGCTGGGAGACAGCCTGCATTCCTGTGTCACGCAGGCGCCTTCCGGTTCTACATGGGCGAGGTCCGGACACACGTGCGCGCCCACCTGGAGGCCGCGTGGACGACAACGTGACCGGGTCGTGTTCCCTTTCCCTCGACCGAGCTGCGAGAGAACATCAGGACCGCTCTGCCGTGGGTGGTACCATCAGTGCCATCGTGTGATTGGACATCATTCTTCGAACTATATTCCCCAGCTAGGGATCTGGGGAATACGAAGAGTATTTAACGAGCTGCTCGTTTGGTGCCAGAGGAGAGCCGCATTCTTGAGAAATACCCTTTGCTGGGAGAGACTCCCGGCTGCTAAGAAGCTCCCTTTACTGAGAGGCACTCTCAGTTGCCCTTACTTGTACATTATGCAAATAGTCTTTGTATAAAGTTTCCAAAGTTTTCTTCCTCCGATCGTCCTCGTCTCTTCTCCGGCCCAGTCACGCCACCTGAATCCCAACAACGCTGCAATGCCGACCTGAATATGCACAACTGTTTCATTAACGATGAGCTCTTTTGATAAGCATACAGCTCGGGAGCACTGATTACGCAGGTCATTGCTGATTCACGGCGCCCCATTATGCAAGTTTCCGGAGGCCCTATTGGGGCGGCAGAATAAACGGTCTTCCTCAAAATGTCGCGTGGCAAATGTCAATTCGGCAAGAAGCATAGATGAAGGTACAGGAGACCAGCGGTGTACGAAGGAGATGACTAACCGCGCCCGCCTCATTGCTTGGGACTTAACGAGGCTCATGATTACGCATAGTAAATTGATGCTTCGAGCAGCCTTTCGGAATACGCAAGCTCTTATCGACATTCTTGAATCTTACAGTGGGACGCAAACTGGGGAGAAAACAGAGCAGTCTAGGCAGCTGCTGATAATCAAACATATTACCGACCAGTGGGGAATTCGCGTTTATGAAAAATCAATGTTTTTTGGTGGTCAAATGTTAAGGGGAATCCCCTAAGAAAGAGTAGATTTGTAATAAGGGAGTAATTACTCATTGACATCCACCCAAGCGTAGCCACACAGCTTCAAAAGAGACTCTATACAGTTTTCTCAGAAGCTTCGCTGTTGAAGAAAAATACCGAATTCGAACCCTGGACCAAAACGAATTTCAGAGCGAAGTTTCTGAGGAAGCTGTATAGCTTTCCTCGGTAGCTGTACGGCAGGGCTTGGGTGGATGTCAATCAGTAATTACTCCCCTATTACAAATCTAATCCACCTAGTGGGATTCCTCTATACATTTGACCAACACTGTTCCCATTTGAAGTTATTGATCAATTCGCTCTCGCCCTACCATTAACTCGCTGTCCCGGTTAGCTCAGTTGGTAGAGCGACTGCCCCAGTGAAGCGGTGGTTCCTGGTTCGAACCCTGGAAAAGGACGAATTTTCCGTTAACTGCGAACTTTCCGAGAATGCTATAGAGCTTTCCTTTGTAGAGTTACGGCTGCGCTTGGGTAGTTGTCAATGAGTAATTACTCGCCCATTAGATTTTTGTTGATCTTCACGTATTTATTTATTTATTTATTTATTTATTTATTTATCACCATACCCACAGCGCCATTGTCTGGCAACACAGGGGGAGGGGGTTACAAAGAAAAACTACACAAATACCACCGCGTGCAGGTGGTTACAAAAAGATAACATTCAGATAGAACAAGGAATTATTATACATAAAATATAAAGAAAGCCTTGCTCGGCATTTGCCAATTACATGAATAACTGATAATTGACACGGCATTTCTGAAGGTTTACCCTTACGACCGGCAGAATTTATTGCCAGCCCGGGATCTAAATAGAAGTGAGAATGGCAAAAAACAAACGGCAATATAAATGCCGATACGTCATTTGTTGTAATTCTAGCAATCAAAGGAGGCTGTTTTAAGCGCTGCAGTGAGTTAAAACTATGTATTGACCTATATATTGCTGTTTTTTTTTTGTGCGTTACGTGACATAAACAGCAATCGTACGGTTGATGAGACAGAAACAGAAACAGCAACAAAAAAAATTCAATTATATATCATTTACCTGTCGTAGACGAAAACCACGCGGTGATCTATGCATCCTAACGTCTAAAGCATCATTTGTAAGAAGAAAGCACGCAATAAAATTAGGTGTCTGTAGAACTTTAAGAAAAAATTATCGATAAGTTTACTGCACAGCTGTGAGGACTTGAGAGTAAATTAATCTTTTAACTGCACAGATAATTACAAGTTTTCAGCTTCGTAAATTTTAGATAATTCGGAGCGTCCCGTTCCATCTGTTGTGCGCCAAGGAATCAAAAACTGAGGTCTGGGCACAGCGATCGAGCCGACATCGCAGCTTAAGACTGATTGGGGGCAAAACAAACCTCTCAGACCTGGTTAGGCAATTACCGACGATCGATGTTCTCACGGAGTAAATGCACTTACGCGATAAAGAGAACAAATCTCTCGCTATCCTATTGGGATCGGAGAAGACAAGAGACATGAGATTGAGAGGAACAACACAAGGGTCCTTTTAGACAGGGTGGACGTCCATCTTTTCGCAAGCATTTGGTGTTGCGTTCAAAAGACAGAAAAGTTGAAAAGAATGGAAGCGTTGCATTCAAAGAGGAAGGGGTGGGGGGGGGGGGGGCGATCGAAGAAAGGCGCTCCGTTGTGGTACCTCGTCTCGCTGTGTCTGATGTTTACGCAACCTGCTTTACTGTTTATAATACATTAGTGAACGTAACGTCTTTGAAGAACGTCTGTTTTGTGAACTGTAGTAAAGCTGCTTGTGGCGCTCAGGTAGTTTTAATTTCTGCTCGGTTTTGTACGCGTCTCGTTGGTACCGCAAACGCGATGCACATTCTAGACAACACGCCCGTTTGTTACATCGTGCGACAAATAAATTCATCATCGACCTATTCTGTTGAATGCATTTCAAGTTTTTTTTAAGGAGGTGATTATTCTTGCGCAGAGTCCTGGCAACACAATGGCAGGAGCAACAAAAAAGGAACAAAAAAAAATACAAAACAAGATCTCCTTGCGAAACGTGATTGAGGCTAAATATATTAGACAGTATATTTATCATCGAAATAATCATGACCCGACTCCAACCAATTGAAGCCCTGTCTTAACGTTACTGTTCACAAAAGCGGACCTAGTCCCAACGTAATCTAAAACGTACAAAAATGTGCATACATGTCTACAATTTTCTTACAATCGCATAACGATACAGCAGATAGGTTCTCTTATTTATCCTCAGAGTTTAAAAACAACTTCATCCCATTGGGGAACGATATTATGTTATGAAATTGTTTGGCAGGGACGAGACCTTGGAACGAGATTCAGTTTGACTCGGTACGCAGTAATTAGCTTACCGGCCTGTGTAGTTCACTCGTGAGAGGGCGCTATGAGCGCATTGGTCTTTGGCTCGGTACGCGCTTCGGCGAGATCAGCGGCAAAGGTGCTTCGTAGTGTGGAGTGGCAAAACCAGGACTAGGTCCATTTCAAGAATGCAGCTAGTATCATCTATAACCACACCCGACTACACCAGTACTACAAAGCATTTCATGGTTACGACTCTCGACGAGAAGAGAGACGAAAATTTATTGGTTATTTTTGTTTTCATTCTGCAACTATAATATGCGTAACGCGGCACTTTGGGTTTATTGGATCTGGTGTGTCCCATGTGCCTTCATTGTTGTGCCCTCGTTCCTGAGTGCGCTGTATGCTTCTGTTGTAATGCGCGCTTGATTTCTCTCTGTTTGTGGACTAAAAACTCTGCGTTATGTTGCGCACTTGCTTTATATACGAACACGAGACTTCTGCTTTTCCGCACGCACCTGACATGTCCAATAGAGTAAATTTCTGGGCTAGTTGGTTCGCAATGCATAGATGATGGAACCGGCGAAACTGACGCAGGACAAGAACAGCGAGGCACAAAACACCGCACAACACAAAACACAGCACGCACAACACGACACAACACAACACGACACTACAGAACACAACAGACACAACACTACACAACACAACATTACCGGTGCTGGGTATGGGCTTCCTTGTTCTTGTCTTGCGTTAGCTTCGCTGGTTCCACCATCTGACATGTCGTTTCTTCTGGTTTTGATAGTGTGCGCGGCTTTTGTCTTGTTTCACCTTCCAATGTCCATTTAGCTTAAGGTGTCCCTGACAGAATGGCCATCGCATTTTACTTCAGTAACACGGCGGTACGTCCCGCACTGACGCGCACATGAAATGGTCTGCTTTTTGATCGATCTACGTCGATGAGAGCCACACGTTGATCCAAGGATTCACGTGCTGGGTGTGTCCCACTGCAACTTAGTGGCGGGAACCGCACTCTGCTGTATCTAGAACATTTCTTGAGGAAACGGTTAAGTGAAATCTCAAAGGTGGTGTAGCCTATTTATAAGGAAGAAATTTCTTATTAGAATTCGTCCAAATACAGTCTTACGGCTCTAAATAAAAATATTTCTTTGTAGCTGCATGGCTGTGCTTGGGAGAATGCAGCAAAATTTCTGTAAACCACGGGAGCCAAACAACACCAGGCAGTGTAAAGCGCATGGGTTGGCGCAATTGCAGCGGTCCTCGCCATGAATCAGCCTAGAAACAGCCGCACTATCTATGTCGTGCATACACACACACTCGAGCATTCAGCTAAGCACGCATGCGCGCACACAATCTATGTAGAATAAAAGAATATAACCGAACGAGAGCAGCCTTCACCCCAACGTCGATACTTTGCCATCCGCCGATGAGAGCCGGCATAGACGCCCGTCAATGACCGCTGATATTTTCCGAAAAACGGGGCCTATATGCAGCCATAAATACTTGAAAATCGACAGGAAAGCATACGCGCTGCCGATTGGCCGTCAGACGTCCAGCGTAGATCTTAGCCTTTTTTCTCTCGCTCGGCGAATTCTCCTTTCCTTTTCTTATTTAGTTTCTTCAACGGACGGTCTCTTCGTTACCCTCTCTCATATCCCCCTTCCCAAAGATCGGCGGTCGATGTCGGCAGAAGAGGTCTGGCTCTCTCTGATTGGATGGGCGGGAATATCGACTGAAGAGCGCGGTACCGGCTGACATTGGATTAAGAAAATAAAAACAAATGTCTTCTCTTCCTGTGTGCGCCCAGTTCTCTAACAAAGCAGTACACCTCTTTCTTTTTCTATGCACTGCAACAGCTGTGAGAGCTCCGTTGAAACCGAGCCAAGGCGAATGGAAAACACAAGGACAGGACGGAGCGCTCGTCTTGCGACTCCACAGATCCCTGAAGCGCTTTCTATGGCATGACTGCTGCAGGTCCCTAAAGCTAAGAGCAAGCTCTGAGCTATGGGACCTCCCTTCTAAATTCACGGGACGCAGAGACGGCGTTATCCGGGAACCCCAACGAGACCTAAACATAGCGTTCTTGGCAGACCCAGTTATTATCTAGCGGTTCTGGTTAACATAAAGTTGGTTCTAAATCCAAATGTTTAAAATAAAGAGAGACTACCATTGTACAACAGTAGCTCCCCTACCATATCCAGATAATGCATTTAATAAACCGGATCAGTAAGAACGTCTAAAACGGGAAAGAAGTTTATTACATAACAACGTTGTGTCATTTCGTAAATATTCAGCATCCACGTAAATATTCAGCATCCACAATTACAACTTCGAGCGAATAACTTAACATCCCTGTACTTCCACTTTCACGAGCGTTGACTGATGTCTTTATCTGCTCTCGTTGCATATTTAGGGGTCTCAAACGTAGGGTTTAAATCCTTCTATTGTGAAAGTATGCGGCCAGTTTCTGTGTCAATTTGAGACCCTAAGCGGAAATTTTGCTTCGAAACAGTAAAATTTCTTCTAATAGCATAAGAAAATTGCGTTAATATCGCTTCAGCTATTGCCAAATGAAAGCACTTCTGGATTACAGGTGAATATGTTTTGTTAAGGCTTCGTCTCCAGGACATAATAAACTTAGTGAAGGCCGGATCAAATGTGCACCCGTCTTCATAAATACAAGTAACAGGACTTTTGCGAAGATATGTTTTCAAACAAATCTTCGCTGCTTCAAAATGAATGGTCTCCTCTGCCATTTGCACATTGGAGACGGAACCCTCTACAGTTATACCAGGCTACGTGCAAAGACAGCGATGAAACAAATGTTTTTCTTTTTCATGAACAGAGCGTTCCACAAAGATAAGTGATAAAAGCATGAAGTGAAGTTCTCGCTCTGGTCGAGTCCGCGGGCCTTTTAAAATCTTCCCTGGGGTTATTGCTAAGACAAACGTCTTTTATTCCCCAGACATCCCTATCACAAAAACTTTTCCTGACAACCGCACAATGTCGGGGCAAACAGGCGCCGCCGATGACGGGATCAATATCGTTTACTCGTTTTCTGGAGCTCAGTGTCATATCGCAACTGAGCCAACCCGGCAATTTTTATTCAGTACAAGTTGCACTGCAAGCGCTATAATTCCGCAGTGACGCAAGTAGCGTCGCGCTGCAGCAAAATAGGTGGTGGACGGATTCGGCCTCATGGGGAGGAGCGGAGCCGCAATACGAAAAAATTTTGAAGGACGCTTAAGCATCGCCTTTAAGAGTGGAAGGACACAGCGTGTTGCAGCACTGCCAGGGAGTCCACGGAACGTCATCGCCCGTTCGGCGCGACGCCTTGCCTGTTAGACAAATCGCTCTGCTACGTACGGTGAAACGGACGCGCGGAGCGGCAAACCACGTAGAAGAGCTGCCAGGCGCCCTGCCAAAACGCGCGGGACTGAAGTTGCAGTCGTAGTTGGTCGGCACATCGTTCTCGACAAACCTGATGCCACGAACGCCAGCATAGCTTCCGCGCCGAACGAAGGGGCAGCAAGCCGCAAGCTTCGTGGTGAACGCGCTTTGGGTGTGCGCTGAGTTGTTCGCCGCTCACCGCGTGATTCCTGCGTGCCTGCACGGCCAAACTGCGCCCGAACGAGACGAGCGGGAGGCGCTGATTTTGGCCTTCAAATGAGCCAGAGTAATTAATAATTGGTTTTGGGGGAAAGGAAATGGCGCAGTATCTGTCTCATATATCGTTGGACACCTGAACCGCGCTGTAAGGGAAGGGTAAATGGCGGAGTGAAAGAAGAAAGTAAGAGAGAGGTGCCGTAGTGGAGGGCTCCGGAATAATTTCGACCACCTGGGGATCTTTAACGTGCACTGACATCGCACAGCACACGGGCGCCTTAGCGTTTTTCCTCCATAAAAACGCAGCCGCCGCGGTCGGGTTCGAACCCGGGAACTCCGGATCAGTAGTCGAGCGCCCTAACCACTGAGTCACCGCGGCGGGTGAGCCAGAGGTAAAAACCTCTTACGGTGCGGTTCGGGTGTCCACCGATATATGCGAGACAGTTACTACGCCATTTCCTTTCCTCAAAACTGGTTCGGGTGTCCACCTATATACGTGAGACAGTTACTGCACCATTTCCTTTTTCAGTTTTGTTCGGGCTGTGGCGGACATTGCGAGGAGGAGGAGGAGGGATTTTTCGCTCCCGGGGAGGAGGAGAGATTTTTCGCGCACGGCCGACGCCGACAACACCGGCTTTTCTGCGACACGAGCTCATTAACGCTCTCGTGTTAAAACAAAGCGATACTTATGTCGCAGGATGTGTTCTGTGGCGCAGGAAGAACTGCTTCCTGTTAGTCATGCCTCTATGGGCGCTACGCTATAGTGTCTATTCCAATGCTGTCCGTGACCTGACAAGATATTCTCGCTGTCGTCCGCTTCAGTGTCTTATAATAGGAGCCGCAAAGCGCTCGCGCTTTCATGACGTACATTCTACAAATCATCGGGTTTTGCATTTCGCATATTTCCTGCGCAAGAAAGGCATGATTCGAAATGGGTGGCAGAACCCTTTTTTCTTCAGTGCACAACAACAAAGACTATATCGATGACAGAAGCGGCAGCGATGGCAATGGCGTTGATGGTAGTGGAAGGGGGATGGCGGTGATTAAGGCGTCTACCGACTTGACTGTTTTATTTTTATGTGATAGCGGAGGGCTCTGGGAGAGTTAAGACCACATCGTGTTGCTTTTCAAAAGGGCGAAACGAAATCTCACAACATAGAATCATATTCTTTTTTTACAATTCGCCTCTTTCGAAATGCCGCTGCGGCCGCAGACGGTATCGAACCATGGGCTACACAGCCGAACGCTATCAAGCCACTAAGCCATGCCTTGGGTGCTAAGACTGCAGACGTGTGCAGCATCGGAAATCGGTGGAGAGGACGGTATACATTCCCCCAGCCTGCAGCGCAAAGGAGTCGACTATGTGCGGCACTAGCCCGGCAGAGAGAGGGCTCCACGCTAACAAGGAAGACGGGGAGTGCTATGCCCACACCTCGAGCTTCTCTGTGCACTCAGGACTGGCAACGTGCGTAGCATGCGAAGCGTACACGTTGGGCGGAAAAAAAAAACAAGCCGGCAAGCCAGTTAGAATGCATTCAGGGCGCTGACTGCGTCTCCGGGATCGCTTTGTTGTCGCACCTTTCGGCGACACTTACTATCTCCGCGGCCTTGCATTCGGGACCTCTTCCTCCCTGCCCTACTGGTTTCGACACGATCCTCGGCGTAGACCTGATTGTGCCTCCCGCAGACCTAACCCTTACAAAAATGGTCTATAGACAGTCTATAGACTTCTCATAGAATGTTGGCTTCCTATAGATACGTTGTTTTTCTTTTTTGCCTATTCATGGTCTATAAACTGTCTATAGACAAAAGTTGTTGTTGTTGTATGGGGTTTTATGGCGCATAAGCAACTATGGCTATCATGCGCCAAACACAAGGTTAGATGATGCTATGTCAAGTGTACAGAGGTTACATTATAATAGATTTAAAACACTGGCTTTCTTTAGAAACTTACAAACAAGTGAAAATTCGACGAGTGTTTGCTCGCCTAAAAGCAATGCGGGATGAAATGGAATGTGTTCATTGTAAAATACCGTAAAAACTTTTTGTCTAAGTTCTTCGAGATGCGAACAAGAAATTAAAATGTGATTTACTGTGAGCTCTTCACCACACATTTCACACACAGGTTTGTCTTTTTTTGTTAATAAGAAGTTATGGGTGATGTGTGTGTGACCTATGCGTAAACGACATAAAATTACTTCGATAAAACGCTCTTTATGGTGGCATGATTTCCATTATTTTATAATGGGCTTTATGGTATGCAGCTTGTTGTGTCCTTCATTTTCCCAAGAAGCTTGCCACTTGTCTCTTAGTCTGCTATGCACTAACTTCATGTAATCCCTAGGAGGCAAATTCACATGTTTTATTTCCATGGTTCTGGTTTGTGCAGCACACATGTCGGCTCTCTCATTGTCCTGAATGCCAACGTGACTGGGAACCCAGCACAATTTTATAACATGTTTTTGTGTTGTGACCTTTACTATATTATGTATGATGCTTCCAATCAGTGGCTCCGTGGCATTTTTAGAGTTTAATGCTGTAAGGACGCTCAGTGAATCTGTATAGATGATGCTGTTTTTGATGTTTTCATTTGTTATTTTCTGCACCGCAACACTAATAGCATAACACTCCGCGGTGAAAACTGTAGCACATGAGGGAAGTCGTACTGCATTTTCATTTTTTCCTTGTATTACTGCGCTTCCTACATGAGCATGAGTTTTTGACCCGTCAGTATAAAATGGAGTGTAATTTCTGTATTTTTCTTGTAGTGCTAGATATTCTTGTATTATCTGGTCGTGTGGTGTACAAGTTTTCCTGAGGCGTGTTAGTGTGACGTCACACACTGTGGGAAGAGTGTACCACGGTGGTAGCGCTTCGCATCTTGGGGCAATATTTTTAATTTCATTTAGTATGTTTAGTGCTTGGCATTTTTCTTCGAAGCGCAAGAGCAACGGCTTAATTGCGTGAGGCTTGTTGAAGAGTATTCTGGAAGGGCATTTCGTGACGATTGAGTAACAGAGATGTTTGGGGTGAGAAAGGATTTTGAGGATGTATGTACAAGTTAGTGCAGTTCTTCGATCTTCTAAGGAAGGTTCATTCGTTTCCACATACAGACTTGCTATTGGTGAAGTTCTGTAAGCACCAGAAGACAACCTTAAACCAAGATTGTGGATAGGATCTAGTCGTTTTATGTAGGACGGTCTTGCTGAGCCATATACTATGCACCCATAGTCTAACTTAGAGCGAACCAGAGAACGATATATATGTAATAGGCATGCCCTATCAGATCCCCAGCGTTTTCTTGACAGTAGTTTTAGCACATTGAGGGCTTGGGAAGCTTTTTTCTTTAAGGTGTTTATATGTGGCAAGAAAGTGAGCTTTTTATCGAAAGTTATCCCTAGAAATTAATGCTCTTGTTTGACAGGTAATTGGGTTTGGTTTAGATATATTGTGGGGTTGGCCTGTAGGCCTCGTCTCAAAGAGAACAGAACCGCTACTGTTTTCTGAGGGGAAAATCTAAATCCGTTTCTATCTGCCCAGGCAGCCAGTTTATTTATTGTTATTTGTATCTGTCGCTCACAGGTGGGTATGCTGGATGACGTGCATGCTATTTGGAGGTCGTCTACGTAAACAGAGTACATTATGGATTTTGGGATTACTTTTCCTATTGAGTTCATTTTGATGATGAATAAGGTCGTGCTGAGGATGCACCCCTGGGGTACGCCAGTTTCTTGTGTAAAAGTGTTGGAGAAGGTTGCACCTAGGCGGACTCGGAACGTGCGGTTGGTTAGGAAGTCATTCAAACAGCTCAGCATCCTGCCGCGGATACCTAGGTCCGCTAGGTCACGGAGGATACCGAACCTCCACGTGGTATCGTAAGCCTTCTCCATGTCGAAGAAGACCCCGATACAGTGCTGGTTGTGGATGAACGCTTCCCGAACTGTGTTCTCAAAGCGAACGATGTGATCGGTTGTGGAACATGTCTTTTTAAAACCGCACTGGTGTATATCTAAAAGTTGCCGGGACTGAAGTATGAAGGTTAGTCTGATGTTTAGAATGCTTTCGAATGATTTTGCTATACAGCTAGTGAGTGCTATTGGCCTGTAACTGGTGGGAGTAGTTGGTGGCTTGCCAGGTTTTAGGAAGGGTACTATGATTGCTTCTTTCCATGCTTGGGGGATTTCTCCACTCATCCATATTTTATTGAAAAATTTTAGGAGAGCCTCTATGGCAGTCTCAGAGAGGTGAGCAAGCATGGCATAATTTATATTGTCTGGGCCTGGTGCTGTCATTTTACCGGATGTTAGTACTGTGTTTAGTTCCTGCATTGTAATAACCTGATTGTAGTCTTCGTGTATGCATGTTCCAAAGGGAAGTTTTTGTTTTTCTACTATTGTTTTGTGCTTTTGAAATGTTTGTGTATAGTTGGATGAGCTTGAAACTGTGGAAAAATGCTTACCCAATATGTTGGCCTGTTCTTCTAATGTTGTTTGAGTACCGGGTGTTGTTAGCATTGGAAATGTGAATGGAGTAAAATTTCCAGTAAGTTTCCGCACCTGCTCCCACATTTTCTTGGATGTTATTGAGCTGTTTATGGAGGATATGTACTGTTGCCATGATGCCCTTTCTGTGTTGCGTCTGATGTATCGTGCTTTGGCTCTAGCCCTTTTGAAGATGAGCAAGTTTCCTGCAGTGGGATATCTGCGAAGGTTGCCCCAAGCCTTGTTTTGCTGCTTTTTAGCCGATGAGCATTCGTTTGACCACCAAACTTTATGTGTTTTTCGTGCAATTTAAGACGTTTGTGGGATGGCTTCTATTGCTGCAGATATTAAGCATGTGACAAATTTTTCATTTAGTTCTTCTATAGTAAGGGTTTCGGCATATTCTTTTTCTAGTGTGGCCTTCGTTCTGAAAAGTGCCCAATCGGCGAGGTGAATTTTCCATCGCCGTGGCTTCGTAGGGATGATGGATGTAGCTGATGTTAGCTTTAAAACTGTAGGTAAGTGATCACTTCCCCGAGGGTCGTCTAAAACATCCCAAATAAAATAATTAAAAACCGATGGTGATGCAAACGCTAAATCTAGGCAGGTCATTTTTCCAGAGCTGGGGCAGCAGTACGTTGCTTTTCCAGTGTTCATTAAACATATGCTATTTGAAAGAATAAAATCCTCGATGAGCTGACCCCTGGAATCAGTATGCTCACTTCCCCAGAATGAGGAGTGTGCGTTAAAATCCCCAATTATGACATATGGCTCAGGCAACTGTCCCAGAAGTTCTTCTAGGTCATGCATAGTAATTGTGTTGTGTGGTGGTATGTACACAGAACATATTGTTATTGTTTTATGGCTAATGATGTTTACTGCGACCGCTTCTAAGTTCGTCTTTAATGATACCTCTCTTGCAGGGACATCGCTTTGCGTAATGATAGCGACGCCTCCTGAGAGTCGGCTAGCTTGTTCTCGGTCTTTCCGGAAAATATTATATTTTTTTAAGATGTTTGTGTGCTGTGGTCCAAGGTTCAATTCTTGCAGGCACACAGCTGTAGGTGCCATTGTTTTGAGCATATCGGTTATGTCTGTGTAGTTTCTGTGTAGACCTCTACAGTTCCATTGTATTAGATATGCCATTGTGATAAGTTGGGGATTGGGGAAAGTCACTTATTTTCAGGAGCAGTGATTCGTGGTTTCCCTTTTTTCTCTAGGGAGTCTCGCCGCCGCTGCAGCGGTGGCGAACTAGGAGTTGTATCCATCGCCACTTTCGTGGCGCCGGATTTCTGCGGAGATTCCGCGGATGCGTGTATTTTAGATGTCCGCGGACTTTCGCTGACATCCATCTCCTCCACGGTGGACGTGGAGGATGCTTCTTGGTTGCGATGGCCCGTGGCCTTCGCATTCGTCTTTTTTGCTGGCACCGCTGAACCAGGCCCTGCTCCAGCGGCAGAGTCTTTTGGGCCAGTAGTTGCCTTCTTATAGGGGTGGGGCGACAGGTCCAGTTCAGCATAGCTGTTCTGGGTGTCTATCGCCGAGGATGTCACTGCTGAAAGTAGGGCCTGAGGGCCTCCGGCGAGGATCGCGTGGTCTTCCCGCGAAATTTTCAGCCCTGTGGACTGTGTCTTTGACTTCTGTGGTGGGGACTTTGTTGTCGACCCCAGGTCCTTCGGATCAACCTGTGTGCCGACAGAAACCGAAGGCGGCGGCGGTCCCCGCGTCACCGCTTCGGAGTATGTCCCTTTCTGTTGGAAAGAGACACGTTTTTTTGCTTCAAAGTAGGACAGGTTTTCTGTGGTCTTCAAAGTTATGATTTGTTTTTCTGTTTTCCAAACTGGGCACGACCTGGAGTACGCGCCATGTGCGCCATTGCAGTTGATGCATTTTGGAGTGCGTTCGCATCTTTCTTCTGTATGTGCGTCTTCTGCGCATGTGACACACGTGGGTTTGCCCCGGCAAGCCAACATGCTGTGTCCAAAGCGCTGGCACTTGAAACATCGTCTCGGATTTGGTATGTATGGGCGGACTTTACAATGGAGGTATGCGGCGTGGATGGAATCAGGGAGAGTTGTACTATTGAAAGTTAGGACGATGTGTTTTGTCTTGATTTCAGCATTATTTCTCCGGATGGTTATTCGTCGGGCTGCTATTACTCCTTGTTCAGCTAGTTCTTCTTCCATTTCCGCATCCGTACTCTGTAGGAGTTCATATTCAGATATGACGCCCTTTGAGTGGTTCAGGGTGCGGTGCGGGGTTACCTGTACGCTCATTTCTCCAAGATTCTGTAAAGACATCAGTTTCGCGCTCTGTTCTTTTGTGTTTATTTCTACAAGGAGATCTCCGGTTCGCTGCTTTTTTGCTTTGTAGTTTTTGCCTACACAGCTTTTTAGGGTGTTGGCGATGACAAATGCCGACAGGTTGGCTACCGGTTCATCAGTGTTTGAGTGAACCATGAAAAACTTCGGAAACGTTTCTGGTTTCTGTGGCATCAATTGTTTCGCATCGGTGCGACTCCTTTTTGGGAGCCGATCAGATTTTTTTGAAAATTTTTCCATACGGCATGTACTGGCTAAGGGTTCCAAATACTTTGTCGCCTCTGATTCACCCTTATACACAGAGGAAGGTCCCGGGACTCCCCCCCCTGGTAGACAGACGAGGAGCCCTTCGGCCGAGGATTGACCACTTCCTCGACCGCCACCGTTCAAGGTTTCTTCCCTCCACCTTTCAACCTATCGCCACGGTACGGATGACAGCTTCGGTATGGGGGCTAAGGGTCCGTGGTGGCGCCAAGCACCAACACCTCGTTACACAAGGTGCCCTTGCGGGCTATAGACAAAAGTATACTAAGAGTATATGGCCATAAATCTATAGGTTGTCTGTAGTCTATAGGATTTGTATTGCCTATAGAGTGTTGTCTAGAGTTTGTCTTTACACTTTATAGACTTCTATCTATAAAATCTATACTCTTTATAGACAAACTCTAAAGAACAGTCTGTGGGCAATACAAAATCTATACTCTTTATAGACAAACTCTAGAGAACAGTCTGTGGGCAATACAAATCTTATAGACAGTCATAGAAAATGTATAGATTTAATCTAAAATTATTTTTGTAAGGGAAGACCTCTTCTGTCCCGGTCCTGCGGCTCCGGCTATGTTTCATCGGACTCTTTCTTATCATTGCCCTTCAGCACATCGGAAGGCGGAAGGAATGAAGCATGAGTAGCGTTAATAACTATTGATGTTACAGCTGACGACAGTGACGTAAGGAGTCAGAGCTACAGTTCAATCAGAGCTAGGGGTATTCGCCACTGGTGTGGAAATTGTCAGTAAGGAGCAGTAGGAAAGTACTGGCAAGAACGTAAATCAGGAGATTGCTCTGGTTGACCACCCAGTGCTTCAGGATTGCAAAGAGGAAAAATGAGAGTGCAAGAACATCGATAACAGACAGAAGTAAAGATGAACGGCGTAAATGAAGAAAGCCGCCAAAGAACGAAGCGAATTGAAAGAAAGGATGATCATCACGAAGCGCCGCCAATCGAAAGCGCTCTGACGGTGGCTAACTCCGTCTCTGCAATCTGTAATAGGTCACGGTGTCAAAAGATATAAAAGTACAAATGGGAATACATTTTTCACGTCACCTGCAAGCAATAAACAGAGAGCGACCTAGAAAACTGACTTTCTATAAGGCGAAACCGCATACGTTATTGGGGTGCTTTTATGTCTATTGAGTTGAGTCACAGCCCCGGATACTGTCTTCCAGCACGGATTTAGTGAAAACGGATCTAGAAGACGGTTCAGAAAGCTCAGTTCGCACTCCTCTTAATCGAGAAACGTCGGTTTATCAAAACATGCCGAAATATCTTCAACCTAGAATGTTCGAACAGTCGCCCAAAGCGGCGCCATCAGTCCCGACAATAAAATCTTGCACAGTCATACAACACTCTGCAATACCGAATGCTCTTGATCTTGCATAACTGATCTAAAACCGACAAAAGAAGTGCAGAACGTGTTCAACGCTTCTGTCCCGCACAAACACACAAAACTATAATGTTCTCTTGAAGAGAAAATCAAAAAAATTGAAAGTAGCCTGTATCAATCACCACACTTTTTAAGGTGCCAAGTTACCTTCACTAAAGCAGACCAAGTATAAGCGTGGAAATAGTGATAAATTACTGGCGGACATCGCCACCACAGATATTTTCTAGAGCTAAACTATGCTCATCTCGGAGGCAATGCATTTTGTTTTTGTCTCAGAAAACGGATGACTATGAAAATGTAAATTAACGCACGGTTTAGTAAAAAGCTTCAGTGAGCTTTTATCGCACGCGAAAGGAAAAACATAACTAAACTAACAGACACAAATATCTTCTGATATCATCAATGTTACCACATTGACTCAGAGAGGAGGGAGAGTATTTGCAGAGTAACTGCAAACTTTCTAGGAATGAGCCTTTTGATGACGCCACTGTAGTTTGTTCTACACCAAAAGTAGGGCTATTCGATTATTCGGGGGGCAAAAACACATCGAAATTCACCCCAGTGAGCCTTCAATATGCAGGGATGAGCATAATAATGCAGGTTCAGTGACTATACGTTCGCTGAAAGCTGATTACTTTGAACGAATATTTCAAACACGAATATTAGTTCCATCAAAAATTAACCACGTTTTGATGATCCTTCATATGCCGAGTTATAATATGCGGAGTTTATTAACATCGCGAAGCTGAAACTCAGCGATGAGGGAGGCCGTAATGATGGTATCCGGATTGATTTTGACCACGTGGACTTTTTTTAACGTAATATAACATAATTTAAGTAATTTTGATTAATTTACCCTAATGTAAGTAACTTTTATTAATTTAACGTAATTTAAGTAATTTTTATTAACTTAACGTAATTTAAGTAACATAATGTGGCCTGAAATCACAGAGCACACGAGCGTGTTTCCACTCCGCCTCCACAGAAATGCTGCAGCCACAGCTGGGATTCGATCCACCGACCTTGGGCGCAGCAGCCGAATAGAAAAGCCACCGAGCCATCACGGTTCCACGCCATTGAGGCACAGAGTGACATTTCTCTAGTGCATTCCTGCACAGTGATGTAGTCGATCTGCAGAGCGTATTTACGAAGTAGTTCCCTGGTAGGCTATGGCCCCGTCAAATACAGTGTACCCCACACAGTGTATCAATGATAAATGATAAATATGTATTTTTAGTTGATTATTGACATGTTCTGCCCACCCTTGCAAAAATTTCTGTAGTTAGTCTATAGACTGTCCATAGACTTGTCTATACACAGTCTGTAGATTTATGGCTATACACTTTTAGTAGACTTGTCTATAGACAGTCTATAGACTATGAATAGACAAAGCAATATCCATAGGAAGGCAACAGAGTCTATAAGAAGTCTATGGACCGTCTATAGTTCATTTGTATAAGGGCACAGCGCTTGTAATTAAGATATTTCTTTAAACATGCGTTATTACTGTGAGTTACATCTACTTCCCCCGTCACGCCGCCCGGTACGCCAAGCTCCTATTGTCTGTGCCATCCAAAGAAAAATTAGCTCTGGCTACGCGCTTAACCTGAGGCATCGTTTGCTTCGTGCCAGTTTGCTCGATCAGGTGATGAAGTTCGCGCCGATGAAATAGCGAGCGTATGAGTGATGGAATATTTTATGGTTTTTCATGTACCAGGACAATATACTATGGGCTACGAGGCACTCCGCAGTGACGGCAGAGAACTAATTTCAGTCATTTGGAATTTTGGCCGCACCCAAAAATTTGGGCGCATGGGAGTCTTAGGATTCCTCATATATCAAAACACCCCTGCCGGGGCCCGAGTTCTAGCACGCGACATCATGCTAAGTATCTAGCAGCAGCGGTTGGCAGAGGGAGGACACTGTGTTCGTAGTATCGACCTCATGTAAACTAATCGAAACTTCGTCAAAAATGAAGCAGACGCCTACTGCGTCAACAGGATCAGAGAATCAGGGTCACAAAATTCGCGAGCAACGTTACGTGGCCCGCAGCCGAAGAGTAGACAAGACTGCTATGCGAAATAAGTGTCCTCGCCTGCTGGTTAGCCTAGCCAACTGGTTAGACTAGCAAGCAAGTACGCTTTGTTCCGGAAAAAAAATCTACACAAGGGGAAGAAAGAATTCTCAAGGGATCACTAATTTTCTTCGCAAGACCCGATTCGACCGAGATAGCCATGCCCCAGGCGGATCGGCACAGCTCTTATTTTCCCACCTAGGAGATGCGACCCTACCGGGAAAGACACTCGTTATAATGAGTTGTACGGCGCTGTAAGCTATAGAGACACATACAGGATGCACTCCGGGCCATTTCCCAGGAACGAAGTAATTAATTATTCACGGAGAGACCGAGTTCAGTCAATTACAAGGGCGGCTCACGCGTTGCTTTCCTGCCGCCCTCCCTGTGATATCGGGGCGACCAAGAAGTGCGAAACACGAAGCGATATCCATGCCGCCGGCATATTACCCGTAATTAGTAGTAATGAGGCCTACTAGATGCCGCTAGCTGTGCGCGCCCGTCTGCTATGCGGCGGACCACCGCGAAGACACGGCAGCTAATGTTGTCGGAGAACTATGTGTGCATTCCGCAGGCGCGAAAAGTCGCGCAGGTTTTGTGCGTGTGTGTGCGCGCGCGCAATACCAATGGTGTTCAGGATGAAGGATGCTTTCAGTAATTTGTGAAGTCCCACCCAAACCAAACAGATAGAGAGTACGTGCATGGGATTTGCGGTCAAGGCCTGTACGCGTGAGTTGCCCGTCTTCGTATGGTTGGCTCTTCGAAAATTTCGGAACAACGACAATGACAGCAAAAAGACCACGGACACGTTGCAGTGACGTCGAGGTGACAACTATGTTGGATGTTGAATACATGGTGCGCAGGGAAGATTGTGCACATTTGTTTAACCCGCTTGCCGGCTCGTGCTCGGACCTCGGTGGAACATCAGCATGGTGTCGGTGACGTCAAGTCCTTGACATCCATACGCAAATACCGCTCTTCCTAAGCCGTGGTTAAGTTGTAAAGTGCTCCTTTCGTTTACCGCATAGCACTTGGTGTATGCTGCGTCATGCTGCAGTACGGCATTCGTTTTGGGTTTCTTAGCTATGTCCTACTGTTCGAAATAATTTAGTCATGGGACACCTCAAGAACGTTTTTGACGGAATTAAAATAAACCGCAAAGCTCTTAGGATGACATACTGTGATCGCTGATCAATAATATTAAACGAGGCTTGCTGCAGACATTTCTGTGATCCACCGTCAGTAGTTAGATTATGTAGCTAGTGAGATATGAACCCCAAGAAACCAGAACAGGCTTCATATTCGCGACACGCCAAACGTTCCGTTAGACGCACTGCGCTAGGCAATAGGCAAACAAGAGTTCACACTACCGGCATGTCTTAATTCCGGAGCACATCAACGAGGCGTGTCATCAAACATTGTAGGCCGAAAAGAAGCAAGGGAGAGCGCATTGTCGCGAACAGAGCGAACACTTCCTCCTTTCACGCTTTCCTCCTTTCACGCTTACCTCCTTTCACGCTTACCTCCTTTCACGCTTACCTTCTTTCACGCTTACCTTCTTTCACGCTTACCTTCTTTCACGCTTACCTTCTTCCACGCTTACCTTCTTCCACGCTTACCTTCTTCCACGCTTTCCTTCTTTCACGCTTTCCTCCTTTCTCTCTATTTCCTCCTTTCTCTCTATTTCCTCATTTCTCTCTATTTCCTCCTTTCTCTCTCTTTCTTTCTCTTCCTTTCCTTCTTTCTTTTTTCTTCTTTCCTGCTTTACGAAGTCACGTTCTGACAACAAAAAACTGAAATGCTCAGCAATATGCTCGCGTACCTCGAAATTATTCTTGACAGCCGAAAGAGCCCGTGTACACTTTTATTAAAGCGAAACTGAAAGTCAGCTGAAACTCGTAGCAGTTCCTACCCGCGGGAACACTAAGCACGTTTCTCTAAGCGCTGAGTAGAGAATAGTATTCAATGAACTCGTCGAGCAAAGCTGTTCTGAAAAGGAAGAAATAGTTTTGTAGAGAGGGCATGCACAAAAGTCACCCGTTCGATTCGAGGAACTATAATCGTCGAAACTCAACAGCGCTCTCGCACAAAGAAGAGGGCGCCTGATCTTCGAATGCCGGCACCGACTACTAACGTATATGCACAGGGGTCGCAACAAAAGATGGGAAATCGCTGCTATAGAACCTGACAAGCCAGTAATTGGATTCCAGCGAGTAAAAAATAGACAAGAAAAAATCGCACCAATAACCAGAGCGGTCCGGAAGAATTTTAAGTTTGTTACATGACCGGCATGATGATGCCTGTGCAAAACAGTCTAACGTTGTTCTGCTCAAACAGCAGAAATTGCGGAATGAAGTTCTAACTTTCGGCCTGTCGCTGTTGTCTCTTTATTGAAGAAATCTAAAAACTTCGTAGGTTTGCAGAGAATTATACTACTACTGTGCGATTAGAATAAGCAAACTAGGCTGATTTCTGGCCTCTCAAAAGGACAAAATGGGCGTAAACGCTGGAGCACACAAAGAGTCGTGAGTCAACAATGAAATTCAAATTAGTTCCGACCCCTGTTCTTGTATTAGAACGACCTTTATAATGTAATGTTTTAGCCACGATGCTTTGCTCTAAAGGTGGTGATATAGAACGTGCTTGAACATCTCTGGCAGTCAACACTTCCTTAAATAGGACACATGTTCGAAAATACGTTTGGCGCGATACTGGGTCAATATCATTAAATATTTTTATGCGAAAACCAAAAATACGAGCTGCATTACAAGTGATAACAGTATTTAGGCACAGAGCGGTCGTGGCAGTAGTAATAGTAAAAGCAGTAGCAACAGGAGGACTGCAATAGTAGTGGTATTTACTTTTAGTAGTAGTTATAGTAGTAGTAGTAGTAGTAGTAGTAGTAGTAGTAGTAGTAGTAGTAGTAGTAGTAGTTGTAGTAGCAGTAGCAGTAGTGGTGGTGGTATAATTGGAAGTAGAGGTAGTAGTAGTAGTAGTAGTAGTAGTAGTAGTAGTAGTAGTGGAAGTAGTGGTAGTAGTAGTAGTAGTAGTGGTAGTAGTAGTAGTAGTAGTACTAGTAGTAGTAGTAGTAGTGGAAGTAGTAGTACTGCCAACAAGAGCACTGCTGGCCATATATCATTCACTCTTTAGTTTTTGCCTCAATTACAGCAATTTATTGTGGAGAAAAGCGTCGCAAGAAAACATCAATAAGCTACTCGTATTACAGAAAAATTTTCTTAGAATAATTGAAAGTGTTCCTAGAACATTCCATACACATGTACGTTTTCTAAACACAAAATACTTCCGGTAACTAAATTGTACACCTTTCACTTAAGCCACGCTCTGAAGCGCGAAATTTATAATCACACGTCCTTCCGTCATGAACTGTCCAACATTGAAGTAAGCTATAAAGTACACAAGACAAGAAACGTCGATCAGTGGCATATTAAAACATACACAACAACATATGGCTGCCAAACACTTGAAAACATGTTACCGCGTCTACTAAATGTTCTTTGTGTCAATAACATTAACCTGTAAACCGCCTCACACAGAAAGCTTTTAGAATTTTTTTATTTACAGACACTGCTTTGAATTTGCGAAACAAATTGACTGTATTGTACTGTTCATTGCTTTGTTTGTTATTTTATTTTCCTTACGGAAAGAACCCGTCGCGATTATTTGAAACATTGTATTGTAATTATATAGTATTATAATTTGAAAGTGTGCCACTGTTTTGTTGCCAAAGTTCGCAGCCGTGTGTCCATGGCCAGGTCAACCGGTCCAAGAGGCCGCTTTTACTATGGACACCCTGTCATCATGTATATTGTTGTGGTAAATAAATAAATAAAATGAAATGACAGTAATGAAAGTAGTGATAGCAGTAGTAGTAGTACTTGTAGCAGTAGAAGTAGTAGTTGTAGTAGTAGTAGTAGTTGTAGTAGTAACAGATGACTTTACTGAAAAGAAAACGGAAGGAAGAGATGGGTGTCGGCCGCAACAACCGTTATCTACTTTTTTTTATTATCATTTCTTCAGTACAGTACATAACATCACTGTCTGGATCCTTAGCCAAAGGCTAGTTATGGATCCATGCAAATAAAGCAAAGAGATTAGTGAGGAGAAATGATTTCTACTGCATGCCAAAATAATACACATAAGAATGGTGGAAAAATGCAAAGCGTACAAGCAAGATGGTTCAAAGTACAGAAATACAAGAGGGAACATGACAAAAAAACATATGAAGACAGGAACAGCATTGTTCAGCCCCTGAGCTGTGGCTGGCGGAAATAAAACAGGGGAGATGATAGGGACGCGAACACATACGCGCACGCTCACAAGTGCACGCACACGCACACGCACACGCACACACGCATGCGCACGCGCGCACCCGCACACACATAAAACTCGTGCACCGGCGTCCAGACACAGTTCACACCGGACGCGAGCGGTCACTGTCTCTGAATGCACATAGTATACACTGTACACACTGTTATACAAGCCGCACACGTATCGTGCCTTTTCACTGAGTGTCACGGGCTCCTGGCTGCTTCTGGGTGGGTTATGGGGGCTTAACGTCCCAAAGCGACTCAGACTATGAGGGACGCCGTAGTGAAGGGCTCCGGAAATTTTGACCACCCGGGGTTCTTCAACGTGCACTAACATCGCACAGCACACGGGCCTCTAGAATATCACCTCCATCGAAATTCGACCACCGTGGCCGGGATCGAACCCGCGTCTTTCGGGTCAGCAGTCGAGCGCCATAACCACTGAGCCAACTCGGCGGGTTACCTGGCTGCTTTTGTCCACGGGTAACACACGCGGAGAATCCCACCACGGCTCGTCTGCTGGGCGAGCAGCGGACGGGACGCCGCAAATTATATGGCGTGTTTGAGAGAATAAAAGTGAATCTGAACTGAGTACGAAGTGTTTCAACATTACTGAACCTTGAAGCTAATCATTCCGGTGAAACAGCATAAATTTCATGGGCGTACAGCTACGTCGACAGAGAATAGAACTCTGCCTAAGAGTTATGGCGTGTGCTTGTGCATGGGTGCAGAGTTCAGTTCCACTCTTTTCTCGGCGTTCAGAATTTCGCTTCATATGAAAATTTTTCCTACAGGACGATATGTTTGCCGCTGAATCTACCCACTTAATTTTTTATCCTTTTTTAGACTTCTACAATATCAGTGCCACTTACGTCGAGATTTTGGAAGTTCAGAACAGTTTTCCCGCATTCAATTGCCCTGCCTTGCCAAGTTAGGGCCTCTTCTGCCACCAAAAAATGAGGAAATTCGACGAAAAAAAAATCAGGTGCTTGCTCGGACATATTTTAATGCTGCGGGCCCGGCCAACAGAACAAATATAACAGGCCCAGCAGCCGGCAAAGCTATGTGAATGCGGCGTTCCCTGATGGGACAAAATCGATATAGACGAAAAAGAAAAAAAAGTACCTGCGCCGTCTTGGTTGGGAAATGTTTACGTTTGTATTTTAAATAACCGATAATAGCGCGTCACCGGCAGGTGCAGATCAATACCGGGCCGGCGGAATTTTCTAGTAGTTAAGCTTTTGTTCTGATTGATCGTCGCTACTTTGTTAGTTAATGCGTGTGCAAAGAACAAAAAAAATTGTGAAAGGGCCCAGTAATGTTGGAGAGGAGTAATTACGTCAGTGCGTCAAGAACTTTGGCATGGAAAAAAATAGCAACGCAGTTTTTTTCTCCACATAAAAGTGTGAATGATGCGTGACTTTTTTTTTTTACTCGACGAGTGTGTGATAGAGGTAAGCTTAGAGGGGACACGAGGGTGACAGGTGACTTGTTTGCCGAGTGGCTTAGTGAATTCGACTATGACTTGACCAAACAAAAACCTTCGAGTACTCCCGTGCTGCGCTTATGAATTGAAGCGGTAGCGTACACCGTTTGGTGCGTCATCTGATCCTGATGCGACTCTTTAGGTTGTTTGACTCGTCACCTGCTTTCAATTCTGAGCAGTTTGACACCAATGAGCGCATTTCTTGTTTTTGTCTAATGTTTCAATTCATTAATTGATCAATTACACACTTAATTTTCTTAATTATCATCATCAAGCATTGGCTTTTCATTCTGAGCATTTTCATACCTTCGAACCCCCTTTTACCAATCAATCATTTATATCATTATTTGAACAATTATGATTTCGTTAACTCGTCATCGCCTATCACACACCAATCAATCATCAATAACGACAGGCACAAATTACCATCAAGAGTTTTTTTTTTATGCAGCCACCGATTATTTCCGACACTCGGTGCCGATTACTACTACGCCGACGGCTTATCGACCGAACGAGCTGCGTACGCTGTCGCTTAAAAAAAAATAAATAGGACGGTCGTTATAGTGGGCGACAACCGTGCGGCGCACCGCGTCCTGCCTTCCCTCACTACGGTGACCACACTTCTGCCAGCGATCGCAACGAGCGAGACCAACCACTTGACATGAGCATAATTCACGTTCTCAATGTGTCCTGGCCGCGGCACGTCACTGGCGCTCACTGTTATCAATTCACTCACCAGGTGCCGCGACTTTCCAGTTCGTATTTCTCTGCTCCCCGCTGTTAAATGAAAAGAGGTCTCGTGGATGGAACTGACTGCGGAGTGCATCAAGAATTGCTTTCCTAAGGAAGTACTTAGGAACCCAGGAACGATGGAGGACGCTGTCGAACACCACGTTATCGGACGTGTGTGGATTTGTGGCAAGGCGCAGTTGACGCGCAGCTGCCTCGACCTGACCTCATCTGGGATGACTTCGTCGGTGGAGATTATGATGCCGACATCGGAAATTCGTACATTGAAGAAAAAAACTTCGCGAAGTACGGGAACTCTCACACTGCCAGGCATCTCATGAGAACCATGCTGAGGAGCCTGAACTACAAATTGTCACTGAGAGCGCATCTACCGCGGTTACGTGCAGTCTGTCAAAAGTATACAGCCCAAGGGGCCCGCTTCTGAGTCGTGCATCACGGCTTCTCTTGCACACTCAGGGACCCTAACCTAACGAAGACGGGACGAACTTAGTTCCCGAACCCTCTCAAGCTTAGAGGTGTCAAATGTGCTAAAGAGCTCCGTTACACGGAGCAGTCTTGGCAAAGACTGTACATCGCGTGCCTAAACGAGCTTGTTGGTGGCAAGAATATCGCCGAAGATCATGTAACTGCGCTGGAAAGCATGAAAAGCCACGTAATACGGCCTAGTTTGAATGACTACATAGGTATCATTGACTTACACTATCCGACTTAGTATTTCTGGCTGAAACATGGGAACTCCCCTTAATACGAACGTCGGATACAACAAACCCAAACCACGCAATACGCATCAGGTTCGTTATAAGTGGGCTCGACCGTATACGCGTCCATAAACTAACCGCTAACGCTGAAGGGCACGTGACTGCTATCTGGAACTTGGAAAGCGCCGTAACAGGGTCTAGTATAAATAAACCGACGCACATAAGAGATTTTGCACTGTGACTGTATTTTTGGCTGTAACACGCGAAGTGAACATAGTACGAAGCTCGATTACAATAAACGCAATCCACGCGACCGTCAGGTTAATTATAAGCGGCCTCGACTGTGTATTCAATCGCTATCTGCACGGTGGCATATCTTGAATTTACCTCTGCGCCAAACTGCCAAGCCCTCGTGAACAGCTTGCATTCCAGAGTGAAAATGAGGTCCGCGATTCTGCACACTTTCGATATGACGTGAACTGGTAGGCGAGTTGATCAGACATGGTTCTTATAAGACAGCGCAACGGCTCGAAGCCAAACGAGGAAGGGACAAAACAGAGTGCTGATTTTTTCAGGTGGTCCTTGCACAACTTCACTTGGCGTTGCCATTCGGCCCTCGGGAATCTGTACATTCTTATGCCATGGCTCACTGAAGGGCGAAAGCCCCCAAACCAGGCCAGCACCTTAGGAGGCAGAATGTGCTTTCGAATACAGAAACTTAGCATTCGTGATTTACACGAAGCATTCGCGATGACGGGTAGCAAACGAGATGGGTCGACGAGACAGGATAAAAGAAATACGGCCCCTTGTGCAAGAAATAGAGCAGCACAACATGAACTGGTGGGAGACTTGTATAGACATGGTTCTTGTCTCGCTGTGTTTGTGTGTCTCTCCCTCGTTTGGCTTCAGCCGTTGCTCTTTTTTTTACAAGAACACCTTCTATGCTTCCCATTGTTAGGCCTGTGTCCTTTCAACGCATTTCGCAAGCAAATAGATGAACTCTGCAAAAGAATACGCCTATATGGGAGTAAAAAAGGAAGTAAGCTGTCCTCTAACACAATCTTTTTTTATAAAGGGAGTGCACTAGAGGACAGCTTGCACCCCTTTTACTCCTTTCTGTTTAGAGTGAACACCAAACGACAGAGGAAACGTGCAGTAACCGCGACGGTATCGTTAGACCTTTTCCCGCCTCATCCTTATGCTACGTCACCAGGGCTCACATCGAAAGGCGCGTGAATCACCCCAGGCATTGTCTCAACAAGACAATCGATCTTTCTCGCGCTTATGGCAACCGATAAAATGCCCGTGCTCTAAACCCTCCTCCCCAGCATTTGCGCACATACGCACACTCTTGAGGAGACAGTAAAAGGTGTGGTCTACGGTCGCTAACAGCAAGAGCTCTGGCGTAGACATCAACGCCGGCGGAGGCTTTTTCTTCCCAAACCTTCCAGCAGCCGTTACACTTCCTGCCTTCTGCTCAGAGTGCTTGCACCGGGCTTTAAATGGCAGTGTCTCCATTCCCGCTGTCTTTTTGCAGCTTCGCATTCTAGAAGTCTTATTTTCCTCCCTTAGGCTTCTACGCTGCAGCCACCCGCCTGTCGTCGCCACGGCAAATTATTGCTCCTCCTCCGAGTCTTCGGCTATTTTATTTTTTCTTCCTCGAGAAGGCCGACGCAAGACAATGTCTTTGTTGCTGTCTTTTATGTGGCCCTTTCACAACGCAGCGGCAACAGCAGCGAAAACAGAAGTCAAATGCAGCGAAACTGCCAAGCATCCCAGCCGGAAGGGCAAGCACGCTAGCGGTGACCGCGGTGACTCCCTCCAGCACCGTTTTCTTGTCTAGCCCAGCTCTCCTGCGAGGAACCGGAAAGAAGTGTTCGCCTCAGGAAACACGGAAGGCACCGGAGCTGTGTTAGTCGGCTTTTCCGAAAGGGAAGGAAGTTTCTTCCGCGCGGTTTTCTTTTCGGATGCTTCGTTATTTCTTCATTCCTTTTTCCATACTTTCTTTCGTGCTGTCCCTCTCTCTGTATTTTCTGTCACCGCACTTAATTGTGGCATTTCGTTTCAAGGCAAATTGACAGGTGCTTTTCTACGGCTACATCTGGGCACAAATGCATTGCGCTGCGCTTCGCGGGGCTACCGAAATCTGTAGGAACACTGTAGGGGACAATTAAGCACCGCTTTAAGGGTATTGCCACAGTGTTAGCCATTTACCGGCGCCGCCATGCGGTGGGACAGCACCCGGTGGTCTTCTTTGCCTTCCCCGGTTCGTGCTTTCATTCGCTGAGTGCGTCTGCCTGGCTAGTCCTGGTGTGCCCTTCTGCCGGCTTTCGGTGGCGGTATTATGACTCCATAGCGTTAATGGGTTAATGCCCATATATGCGGTATTGTTCATTCTCCACTGTACATTCACAGATCCCTGGGAATCCTCATACCACTCCTGGTGCTGTGATGCAGCGGTTAAGTGGTGCTCCATTGCCCTGATTTGGCACCTCCCCGGTAAATCATTCATTTAACTGCGACCTGCCACGGTGGTCAGTTTACTCGCAGTGCGGTGGGCAAGTTGTGATAACTCCACAAGGTCACGTGACCTAGGTGCTTCGCCAGCGTTTATTTCGCTGACAATGCAAACTACGATGCCGGATTTTCTGCAGAACGGAAGCCTTAACGCTATCGCGTTAAAATAAAGCCAAGAAAAGAGCCGCCAGCTAAACGAAAGGGGATAGAAGTTAAGCTGAGACAGATTATGCACGTTTTTGTTACGATTTCTAGCGTATACAGGCGTACCTCATGTGGTTATATTAAATGCCCGGCTGCAAAGAAAAATTGCACTGGCCTCGAATGAGGCTTACGATTATTAATTGGAAATAATTGTTAAACAAATTTGGAATACTCGACATACTGACTGCCCCTCTCAGGCTCGAAGACGCGTTCAACTGTGGCGCTGAGGACACAGAATATCAGAATACCTATTGATTTTGTCGGAATACTGGGTAGACAACTCTAGTCGACCCGCTGCGGTGGCTCAGTGGTTAAGGGCGCTCGACTACTGATTCAGAGTTCCAGGGTTCGAACCCGACCACGGCCGCTGTGTTTTTATGGAGGCAAAACAGAAAGGAGCCCGTGTGCTGTGCCATGTCAGTGCACGATAAAGATTCCGGGTTAAATTATTCCGGAGCCTTCCACTACGGCACCTCTTTCTTCCTTTTTTCTTTCACTTCCGGCTTTATTCTTTCCCTTACGGCGCGGTTCAGGTGTCCAACAATATATGAGACATACTGCGCCATTTCCTTCCCCAAAACCATTATTATTATTATTATTATTATTATTATTATTATTATTATTATTATTATTATTATTATTATTATTATTATTATTCTAGTACCTCAGCTTTTACAGCACGCAGTGCGATCATTGGCAGTTACTCTTCGAAGCTTGGCCCCGTGATGGTCAGAACAGCCTTCCTGTACTTCTACAGGCTTCACCTTTAATAGTCTAAATTTAACACAAATTAACCTCGTGGACACGAGACATTTATCTCATTGGCCGACCGCAGTATAAGCAGATGTGCATAGTTAACAGCTAGCTCTATAAGTTAACCGAGAGCTGGGAGCTCAGCCACTAGCACCAGTCGCCGATTGCACAAGCCCACTCGATGCGCCCGATTTGGCCGCTATCCGTGACGTCACACGGATTCGAGCACAAAACAGCGTTAACAGCCGGGACACGTAGTCCAGTCGTCAGCTGTCAACGACAGCCCGGTCTGGCCGCCGCGGGGCCCTGGCGTGTCGTCAGCAAACGGCAGTGCAGCATCGGTGGAAAAACAAAACACCGACCGCTGGACTCCAGGAGCGGTTCATTGTTTTTACGCGCGGAGACAGACGCCACACACTCTTTCCACATTTTCCCTCTCCACTGCTCTGAGACGCTGCCCTCTGGTGATAGGCACGCCAAAGCTCCAGCGTCGAAACAAGCACGCATTAGCATACCTGGTGGTGCCTCCGTGGGGCTAGACGGTGTGCCGAAAAAGCATCGATCTTGCTGCGTCTTTCCCATGCCTAGGTCGACAAACGCCCCCTCGGCTCGTGACGTAAAGTACCGGCATGGCTAACCATGCTGACAGGGTGATCAACGCAGACAGCGTCGTGTAGCGGAAAAGGGACAGGATCATTGGGGTAAAGGAAAAGGGATAGAGATGGGAAAAAGGACGCGGAGAGTCCGCCCAAACCACCCACGCTCCTTTTCAGAACACTATTCTATGTCACGTGCAAAAAAGGCGAGCGCTGTCAAACGATACAGTGCAGAGTGCTCAGTTCAAACGGTAAAGCACTACGAACTGGGGCTCGTGAGCCTATACATGTCACAGTGAACGCAAAACAGGACCGGTACGATTAAGCAACCCGCCGCGGTGACTCAGTGGTAAGGCCGCTCGGCTACCGATCCGGAGCTCCAGGGATCGAACCCGGTCGCGGCGGCTGCGTTTTTATGGAGGCAAAACGCCAAGGCGCCCGTGTGCTGTGCGATGTCAGTGCACGGGAAAGGTCCCCACGTGGTCGAAATTATTCCGGAGCCCTCCACTACAGCACCTCTTCCTTTCTTATTTCAACCCCTCTTTACCCCTCCCTAACGGCGTGGTTCGGGTGTCCATCGAGATATGTGAGACGATTACTGCGCAGTTTCCTTTCCTCAATAACCATTTTTCATCTGCTGCAGCCGAAACAGGATTGAGTTGTAATTTTTTGATTGGAAGAGGCGCATTAATACATTATACTGTTCTCATTTTTCATGCTTCGTGTAATAATCTGGTTGAATCAGCAGAGTGTAAGGTTTCTTGTTGCTTTGGAAAAAAAATATCAATGTTACATCTCTGCAATACCAGCACTCTATTGCAAGATATTAGTGTAATACAATGTGTTGTTCTTAAGAACATGAAAGTCGCTAATTATAAGCGATGGCTTCATTCGCAGTCGGACCGTCTAGCGCCTAAGCTTTGCGAAAGAAAGTAAAGGACTTATGAAAGGAACATTAATAACGTGGATAGACAGTCCACCAACAATATATGAGAAAGATATTGCGTCATTTCCTTTTTCCAAAAACCAATTATTATTACGGCTAAGCAACCCGCCGCGGTGGCTCAGTGGTTAGAGCGCTCGGCTACTGATCCGGTGTACCGGGTTCGAACCCGACCGAGGCGGCAGCGTTTCAAAGAAGGCGAAACGCAAAGGCGCCCGTGTGCTGTGCGATGTCATTGCATGTTATAGATCCCCAGGTGGTCGAAATTATTCCGGACCCCTCCACTACGGTACCTCTTTCTTCCTTGATTTCCTCAGTCCCTCCGTTATCCGTTCCCTTACGGCGCAGTTCAGGAGTCCGCCGATATATGAGAGAGATACTGCACCATTTCTTTAAACCGACCAACCGAAAACAAAAGCAAGGCGCATAACTTTCCACGTGGGACAGTGGACATAGTGTTCGCGCTTTAACCTACGTGGCGGTAGCGACAGATGGGCGCTGCATGCGATGGCATTCACAACGTTGTAGCACAAACGCGGCTTTGAAGCTGTAGGCCATCGGTGTTCAGTGTGTCATTCCCGTTGGCGTTGACAACGTTCTAGACTCCGATGCTTTTGAGGAAAGGAAGGCGCATATGAAACGCCTTTTGGGCAGTGGGCGCGTCAATCACGCTCTGAGGTACGTGGAGGTGGTGAGAAAGAGATGCGGGCTGCGTGTATCAGCGCTGGCAACGTTGTGGCACACACGCGGCACTGCAGCAATAGGCCGCAGCGTTCATTGGGTGACCGACCTCACGCGATCAATCATTAACTGCGTCCTGCCATGGTGGCAGGCTGGGCCCACTGCCTATACCGTCTGCGAAACGCACACGTTAAAGCCGCCAAGCCGCGTCTAGTTTCCCGATAGACCACAGCTCTCGCTCTCTAACCAGGTTTAGCAGTAGTTCAACCGCAGCTAATTTTTGAAGCGAAAGGTTCACGGGGCTAGCGGCGCGCGTATCGCGTACGCCGGCGTTTGACCGTCAGCCGAGCTACAGGTATTCCGACGCGCGTCGTCGCCGCCACCGCGAGCGGTTCTGGTGTCCATCGAAATATATGAGACAGTTACTACGCCATTGCCCTTAATAATAATAATAATTGGTTTTTGGGGAAAGGAAATGGCGCAGTATCTGTCTCATATATCGTTGGACACCTGAACCGCGACGTAAGGGAAGGGATAAAGGAGGGAGTGAAAGAAGAAAGAAAGGAGAGGTGCCGTAGTGGAGGGCTCCGAAATAATTTCGACCACCTGGGGATCTTTAACGTGCACTGACATCGCACAGCGCACGGGCGCCTTAGCGTTTTTCCTCCATAAAAACGCAGCCGCCGCGGTCGGGTTCGAACCCGGGAACTCCGGATCAGTAGCCGAGCGGCCTAACCACTGAGCCACAGCGGCGGGTCAACACTGCCCTTCCTGAAATCCAATTTTCAAAACCAGTCTTCACGGGATGGAACCAGACCGCGGCGGCTGCGTTTTTAGGGAGGGAAAACGCTAAGGGGCCCGTGTATTCTGCGATGTCTGTGCACGTTACAGATCCACAGGTGGTCGAAGTTATTTCGGAGCCCTCCACTACGATATCTTTCTTCCTTTTTTCGCTCCCTCTTTTATCCCTTCCCTTACGGCGCGGTTCAGGTGTCAGCCGATATGTGAGACAGATACTGCGTCATTTCCTCTGCCCAAAAACCAATTATAAAACCAGTCTTCTCGACGAAGACGAAACTCAAAGGCGCCCGTGTGCTGTGCGATATCAGAGCACGATAAAGATCCCCAGGTGGTCGGAATTATTCCGGAGCCCTTCACTACACCACCTCTTTCTTCCTTTCTTCTTTCAGTCCCTCCGTTGTAAATTCCCTTACGGCGTGGTTCGGGTGTCATCGAGATATGCGAGACGATTATTGCGCAGTTTCCTTTCCTCAATAACCAATTTTCGTCTGCTGCAGCCGAAGCAGGATTCATTCGTAATTTTTGAATTGGAAGAGGCGCATTAATACCTTACACTGCTCTCATTTTTCATGCTTCGTGTAAGAATCTGGTGGAATCAGCAGAGTGTAAGGTTTCTTGTTGCTTTGGAAATAAAAATATCAATGTTACATCTCTGCAATACTAGCAATCTATTGTAAGCAATTAGTGCAATACAAAGTGTTGTTCTTAAGAACATAAAAGTGTCTACTTATAAGCGTTGGCTTCATTGGCAGTAGGTACCTCCAGCGCTCAAGCTGCTTGCGAAAGAAAGCAAAGGAATTATGAAATGAACATTAATAACGTGGATAGACAGTCCACCAACAATATGTGAGACAGATACTGCGCCATTTCAAAAACCAATTTTTATTACGTCTAAGCAACCCGCCGCTGTTTCTCAGTGATTAGAGCGCCCGGCTACTAATCCGGAGTACCGAGGTTCGAACCCGACCGCGGCGGCAGCGTTTCAATGAAGGCGAAATGCAAAGGCGCCCGTTTGCTGTGCGATGTCATTGCACGTTAAAGATCCCCAGGTGGTCGAAATTATTCCGGACCCCTCCACTACGGTACCTCTTTCTTCCTTGATTCCCTCAGTCCCTCCTTTATCTGTTCCCTTACGGCGCAGTTCAGGACTCCGCCGATATATGAGACAGATACAGCGCCATATGTTTAAACCGACCAATCGAAAACAACAGCAAGGCGCATAACTTTCCACATGGGACAGTGGACATAGTGTTCGCGCTTTAACCTCCGTGGCGGTAGCGGCAGATGGGCGCTGCATGCGATGGCATTCACAACATTGTAGCACAAACGCGGCTTTGAAGATATAGGCCATCGGTGTTCATTGTGTCATTCCCGTTGGCGTTGACAACGATCTAGACTCCGATGCTTTTGAGGAAAGGAAGGCGCATATGAATCGCTTTTTGGGCAATGGGCGCGTCAATAGCGCTCTGAGGTACGCGGAGGTGGTGAGAAAGAGATGCGGGCTGCATGCATCAGCGCCGACAACGTTGTGGCAGACACCCGGCACTGCAGCAATAGGCCGCAGCGTTCATTGGGTGATCAACCTCACGCGATCAACAATTAACTGCGTCCCGCCATAGTGGCAGGGTGAGCCTACTGCCTATACCGTGTGCGAAACGCACACGTTAAAGCCGCCATGCCGCGTCTAGTTTTACAATAGACCACAGCTCTCGCTCTCTAACCAGGTTTAGCAGTAGTTCAAACGCAGCAAATTTTTGAAGCGAAAGGTTCAGGGGGCTAGCTGTGGCGCGTATCGCGTACGCCAGCGTTTGACCGTCAGCCGAGCCACAGGTATTCAGACGCGCGGTTCTGGTGTCCATCGAAATATATGAGACAGTTACTACGCCATTTCCCTTCCTCAAATCCAATTTTCAAAACCAGTCTTCACGGGTTGGAGCCAGACCGCAGCGGCTGCGTTTTTATGGAGGGAAAGAGCTAAGGGGCCCGTGTATTGTGCGATGTCAGTGCACGTTACAGATCCACAGGTGGTCGAAATTATTTCGGAGCCCTCCACTATGGTATGTATCTTCCTTTTATGCGAAGCATAATAGGGACACTACTTAGCTCAACCATAGCGCAGCCTGGCGCGGCCACGACCACCAAGGCTAACTCCCACTCCTCCCGCTAGGGGCGCTGCAGCCGAGCACGTGGTCTGACGTCACGACAGCTGAGGAGAGACGGGGCTCAACTCGCGCGGTCGCCGCGCGGCCGCGACCACCAAGGCTAACTCCTGCTCCTCCCGCTAGAGGCGCTGCAGCCGAGACATTACCGGGACTAATATATGCGGACGATATAGTGATAATGGCTGACAACAAGGAAGACCTGCAGAAGTTGTTAGACATATGCAGTACAGAGGGAGATAGATTAGGCTTCAAGTATAGTAAGGAAAAATCTGCAGTCATGACATTTAATGAAGAGGGCGGCGAGCATAGAATACAGGAGTTCGTGCTAAAAGTAGTGAATGAGTACAAGTATCTTGGGGTGTGGATAAATAACAGTGTTGAGTATCTGACAGAGCATGCAAAATATGTAATGAATAAAGCTAGTAGGAATGCAGCTGTCATGAAAAATAGGGCACTGTGGAATTACAATAGGTATGAGGTGGTAAGAGGGATCTGGAAAGGGGTGATGGTCCCTAGCCTGACCTTCGGGAATGCGGTCCTGTGTATGAGGCCAGATGTTCAAGCAAGGCTGGAAATTAGGCAACGGGGAGTAGGGAGGTTAGCTTTGGGAGCACATGGTAATACACCAAATCAGGGGGTACAGGGTGATATGGGATGGGCGTCTTTCGAGAGCAGAGAGGCTAGCAGTAAGATAGCATTTGAGGAACGATTGAGAAGGATGGAGGAAAAGCGGTGGGCTAGGAAAGTTTTCAGATACCTGTATATAAAGAATGTTGACACAAAATGGAGAAAGCGAACTAGAAAATTGACAAGCAAATATCTGGACAGCAGTAAGGGGGCAAATCAGCAATTATCGGTTAAGAAAAAGGTTAAAGAAACAGAGAGAGCTTTGTGGAAAACAGGGATGCTGACGAAATCGGCACTAGAAACATACCGGACCTTTAAACAGGAAATTGTCAAAGAAAATATCTATGATAATTGTAGGGGAAGTTCTTTGTTGTTTGAGGCCAGGACTGGAGTTTTGCGGACTAAGACGTATAGAGTCAGGTACCAGGAGATAGACACTTTGTGCATTGCGTGCGGAGAGGAGGAGGAAACGGCTGAACACTTGATACTTTTCTGTAAAGGGCTTCACCCTACAGTGGAAGGCAGCGGGGCTGACTTACCCAAGGCATTGGGGTTTAGGGATAGTGAAGGGAAAGTGGATTTTAAGAAGTTAGAAGTAACCAAGCGAAGGTTATCTGATTGGTGGCTAAAAGCAAGACAGGAGTAAAATTTCACAAGACATGGCTAGGTGGCTTGAGCCACCGCCCGATGTAAAGGGTTCAGCCGTATCCATCCATCCATCCATCGTCTGACGTCACGCCAGCTGTGGAGAAACGGGGCTCAACTCGCGCGGTCGCCGCGCGGCTGCGACCACCAAGGCTAACTCCCGCTCTTCCAGGAGATTGCTAAACAACGAAGAGACTAGCCTGACTTACGGGCAGGCGATACCGAATCCCTTTCAAAAATCTATTATGCTTCGTATCCTAGGCTTAACCTTAGCTAAGCCAGGCCATTTTTTTTCGTTCACTCCCTCCTTTATCCCTTCCCTTACGGCGCGGTTCAGGTTTCAGCCTGCATGCGAGACAGATACTGCGCCATTTCCTTTCCCCAAAAACCAATTATAAAACCAGTCTTCACGACGAACGCGAAACTCAAAGGCGCCCGTGTGCTGTGCGATATCAGAGCACGATAAAGATCCCCAGGTGGTCGGAATTATTCCGGAGCCCTTCACTACACCACCTCTTTCCTTTCTTCTCTCGGTCCCTCCGTAATCCTTTCCCTTACGGCGTGGTTCGGGTGTCCATCGAGATATGTGAGGCGATTACTGCGCCGCTTCCTTTACTCAATAACCTATTTTCATCTGCTGCAGCCAAAGCAGGATTGAACTGTAATTTCGGGATTGGAAGGGGCAAAATAATGACTTAAACGGTTCTCATTTTTCATGCTTCGTGTAAGAATCCGGTGGAATCAGCAGAGTGCACGAATTCTTAGTGTTTTGGGGAAAAAATATATCAGCGTTACCTCTCTGCAATACTAGCACTCAAATGCGAGCAATTAGTGTCATACAAAGTGTTGTTCTTAGAACATGGAAGTCGTCTAATTTTAAGCGATGGCTCCATTAGCAGTTCGTACCGTTAGTTCATCTTGTCACTGCTTGCGAAAGCAAGCAAAGCAATTATGAAAGGAACATTAATAATCTAAGGCCGGAAGAGGAAGTCTGAGGAACGTGGATAAACAGTCCACCACGGCTACGATCGCACTGCAGCAATAGGCCGCAGCGTTCATTGGGTGACTAACCTCTCGCGATCAACAATTAACTGCCACCTGCTAGGGTGGCAGGTTGGGCGCGCTGCCTATCCTGTGCGCGGTACGCACTCAACGTTACAGACGCCAAGCCCCGTCTAGTTGCCCGATACATCACAACTTTCGCTCTAAAACCAGGTTTAGCAGTAGTTCGACGGATTCTTCGGTGGGCGTTCGAAGCGAGCGGACGTGTTTTTTAGCTCTCTGCTCCTTCGGACGCTGGGCCTAAGGCTTCGCGGCGTTGCGGGGTCTCCCCATGGAGGCCACAGACACCGTGAACGAGCGAAGGCCTGTGTTTGGCGGTGACAATCAGCAACGTAGGGCAGGCCGCTCTCGCTCACGATCACGGAGACGAACGCCGTCCAGAGGAAGGTCGTCCAGCACCATTCGGCGAATGCAGGCCGAGATCGCTGATCTGCGGGACACGGTGAGGTGCCTGACGGCGGCGCTCATCACCACCTCGGAGAACCTTGAGTCCGTCATCGGGACCTTGGACGTGTCGCCGGCGGACCCACGCGTTCTAGCCTTGCGGGACGCCATGGCGCTCGCTCACCAGACGCAGAACTCCATGGCGGCTCCCTCCCCGCCATTTCTGGCCACCCCTGCGCTTCCTGCCGCCATTGCTGCTCCTGGGGAACCGGCTGTGATGCCCTCTCCCCCTGATGCTGCTGCTGCGGGCTCACCGCGGACACCTGCAGCCGAGGAGAGCATGTGCACCCCAATGGACGAGTCTGCTCTCCGGAAACGGCGACGCTCAACGGGGTCCGAGGAGGAGAGGGACTCGGAAACCAAAAGGGACATCGCGGTGGCCAAGCGGGAAGCTCGAAGGCCCCCCACCGTCACTGTTCCCTCTCCCTCCACACTCGAAGGAGCAGGGCCTTCTAAGCAGGAGCCCCATGGAGCCCACCTCCAGCCTGCTGCTGATGCTGCTGCTGTTGCTGGTGGGGCGACGGCGTCCGGAAGAAAAACGGGTGCGACCTAACCAAATCCCGCCGCACGAGACCAGGCTGCGGCTGGGGCTTCGTCTGCTGGCACCGAGCGCGCCCAACTCCGCGGCGCGCCGCAGCAATGCCCCGCAGGCAGCGGCGACGCTGATGCTGGGGCCAGCCTGGTCCCGTGGCGCATTATCACTACCAAGGCGCAGCGGCGTCAGAGAGCTGCCCTGGAGCGAGCCGCGGCTGCCGTGGAGGTCCCGTCCAGCCTGGTGGGGACGGTGCTGTTTCGGCCGGCGAACCGGGGCACCGCCTTCACCAGGGAACAGGGCTGGGAGTTGGCCGAGGAGATCGGATCCCGCCCGGGCGTCCTCGCCGTCCGGGTAAACATGCGGCGTAATGTGGTGCAGTGGACGCAGGGAGCAGCGATGCTCTCCAGGCCCTGCTAGCCACGGCCGTCATCCGCGGCGTGCCGGTCTGCGCCAAGCAGCCTCCTCCTCGGAATCAAAGCTCCGGCCTGGTCTTCGGTGTGGACGGGCGCAGGACGGCGGAGGAGCTGCTAGCGGCGGCGGAGTCAACGGTACCGATGGTGTCGGTGTCTCTGTCGCGCAGCACACTCGCTCTCCGTTTTGCGGCGCCGACACCCCCGGCGTTCATCACCATATTCAAGCGCAGGCTCGCGGTCCGCCCTTGCCGTCCCCGGCCGCTCCAGTGTGCCAAGTGCGCCAGGCTGGGGCATGCCACTGAAGTGTGTCGTGCTCCTGCCCGATGCACGCGCTGCGGCGGGCCACACGAGCCTGGTACCTGCGCGAGCAAGCCCCGCTGCATTAACTGCGGGGAGCGGCACGCAGCCATTGACCCAGCGTGCCCGCACTGGCAGCGAGAGCGTCACGTGGCCACTTTAATGGCCACATCCATGGCCCCGATGTCCAGGCGGGTTGTCCGAGCCGTCGTCCAGGCTGAGACAGCGGCCCCAGCCCAGCAACATCAGCAGACGCCGCGCGCTCTTTCTTATGCGCAGGTCGTCAGGGGAACACCCCAGCAGCAGCAGCAGCAGCAGCAGCAGCAGCAGCAGCAGCAGCAGCAGCAGCAGCAGCAGCAGCAGCAGCAGCAGCAGCAGCAGCAGCAGCAGCAGCAGCAGCAGCAGCAGCAGCAGCAGCAGCAGCAGCAGCAGCAGCAGCAGCAGCAGCAGCAGCAGCAGCAGCAGCAGCAGCAGCAGCAGCAGCAGCAGCAGCAGCAGCAGCAGCAGCAGCAGCAGCAGCAGCAGCAGCAGCAGCAGCAGCAGCAGCAGCAGCAGCAGCAGCAGCAGCAGCAGCAGCAGCAGCAGCAGCAGCAGCAGCAGCAGCAGCAGCAGCAGCAGCAGCAGCAGCAGCAGCAGCAGCAGCAGCAGCAGCAGCAGCAGCAGCAGCAGCAGCAGCAGCAGCAGCAGCAGCAGCAGCAGCAGCAGCAGCAGCAGCAGCAGCAGCAGCAGCAGCAGCAGCAGCAGCAGCAGCAGCAGCAGCAGCAGCAGCAGCAGCAGCAGCAGCAGCAGCAGCAGCAGCAGCAGCAGCAGCAGCAGCAGCAGCAGCAGCAGCAGCAGCAGCAGCAGCAGCAGCAGCAGCAGCAGCAGCAGCAGCAGCAGCAGCAGCAGCAGCAGCAGCAGCAGCAGCAGCAGCAGCAGCAGCAGCAGCAGCAGCAGCAGCAGCAGCAGCAGCAGCAGCAGCAGCAGCAGCAGCAGCAGCAGCAGCAGCAGCAGCAGCAGCAGCAGCAGCAGCAGCAGCAGCAGCAGCAGCAGCAGCAGCAGCAGCAGCAGCAGCAGCAGCAGCAGCAGCAGCAGCAGCAGCAGCAGCAGCAGCAGCAGCAGCAGCAGCAGCAGCAGCAGCAGCAGCAGCAGCAGCAGCAGCAGCAGCAGCAGCAGCAGCAGCAGCAGCAGCAGCAGCAGCAGCAGCAGCAGCAGCAGCAGCAGCAGCAGCAGCAGCAGCAGCAGCAGCAGCAGCAGCAGCAGCAGCAGCAGCAGCAGCAGCAGCAGCAGCAGCAGCAGCAGCAGCAGCAGCAGCAGCAGCAGCAGCAGCAGCAGCAGCAGCAGCAGCAGCAGCAGCAGCAGCAGCAGCAGCAGCAGCAGCAGCAGCAGCAGCAGCAGCAGCAGCAGCAGCAGCAGCAGCAGCAGCAGCAGCAGCAGCAGCAGCAGCAGCAGCAGCAGCAGCAGCAGCAGCAGCAGCAGCAGCAGCAGCAGCAGCAGCAGCAGCAGCAGCAGCAGCAGCAGCAGCAGCAGCAGCAGCAGCAGCAGCAGCAGCAGCAGCAGCAGCAGCAGCAGCAGCAGCAGCAGCAGCAGCAGCAGCAGCAGCAGCAGCAGCAGCAGCAGCAGCAGCAGCAGCAGCAGCAGCAGCAGCAGCAGCAGCAGCAGCAGCAGCAGCAGCAGCAGCAGCAGCAGCAGCAGCAGCAGCAGCAGCAGCAGCAGCAGCAGCAGCAGCAGCAGCAGCAGCAGCAGCAGCAGCAGCAGCAGCAGCAGCAGCAGCAGCAGCAGCAGCAGCAGCAGCAGCAGCAGCAGCAGCAGCAGCAGCAGCAGCAGCAGCAGCAGCAGCAGCAGCAGCAGCAGCAGCAGCAGCAGCAGCAGCAGCAGCAGCAGCAGCAGCAGCAGCAGCAGCAGCAGCAGCAGCAGCAGCAGCAGCAGCAGCAGCAGCAGCAGCAGCAGCAGCAGCAGCAGCAGCAGCAGCAGCAGCAGCAGCAGCAGCAGCAGCAGCAGCAGCAGCAGCAGCAGCAGCAGCAGCAGCAGCAGCAGCAGCAGCAGCAGCAGCAGCAGCAGCAGCAGCAGCAGCAGCAGCAGCAGCAGCAGCAGCAGCAGCAGCAGCAGCAGCAGCAGCAGCAGCAGCAGCAGCAGCAGCAGCAGCAGCAGCAGCAGCAGCAGCAGCAGCAGCAGCAGCAGCAGCAGCAGCAGCAGCAGCAGCAGCAGCAGCAGCAGCAGCAGCAGCAGCAGCAGCAGCAGCAGCAGCAGCAGCAGCAGCAGCAGCAGCAGCAGCAGCAGCAGCAGCAGCAGCAGCAGCAGCAGCAGCAGCAGCAGCAGCAGCAGCAGCAGCAGCAGCAGCAGCAGCAGCAGCAGCAGCAGCAGCAGCAGCAGCAGCAGCAGCAGCAGCAGCAGCAGCAGCAGCAGCAGCAGCAGCAGCAGCAGCAGCAGCAGCAGCAGCAGCAGCAGCAGCAGCAGCAGCAGCAGCAGCAGCAGCAGCAGCAGCAGCAGCAGCAGCAGCAGCAGCAGCAGCAGCAGCAGCAGCAGCAGCAGCAGCAGCAGCAGCAGCAGCAGCAGCAGCAGCAGCAGCAGCAGCAGCAGCAGCAGCAGCAGCAGCAGCAGCAGCAGCAGCAGCAGCAGCAGCAGCAGCAGCAGCAGCAGCAGCAGCAGCAGCAGCAGCAGCAGCAGCAGCAGCAGCAGCAGCAGCAGCAGCAGCAGCAGCAGCAGCAGCAGCAGCAGCAGCAGCAGCAGCAGCAGCAGCAGCAGCAGCAGCAGCAGCAGCAGCAGCAGCAGCAGCAGCAGCAGCAGCAGCAGCAGCAGCAGCAGCAGCAGCAGCAGCAGCAGCAGCAGCAGCAGCAGCAGCAGCAGCAGCAGCAGCAGCAGCAGCAGCAGCAGCAGCAGCAGCAGCAGCAGCAGCAGCAGCAGCAGCAGCAGCAGCAGCAGCAGCAGCAGCAGCAGCAGCAGCAGCAGCAGCAGCAGCAGCAGCAGCAGCAGCAGCAGCAGCAGCAGCAGCAGCAGCAGCAGCAGCAGCAGCAGCAGCAGCAGCAGCAGCAGCAGCAGCAGCAGCAGCAGCAGCAGCAGCAGCAGCAGCAGCAGCAGCAGCAGCAGCAGCAGCAGCAGCAGCAGCAGCAGCAGCAGCAGCAGCAGCAGCAGCAGCAGCAGCAGCAGCAGCAGCAGCAGCAGCAGCAGCAGCAGCAGCAGCAGCAGCAGCAGCAGCAGCAGCAGCAGCAGCAGCAGCAGCAGCAGCAGCAGCAGCAGCAGCAGCAGCAGCAGCAGCAGCAGCAGCAGCAGCAGCAGCAGCAGCAGCAGCAGCAGCAGCAGCAGCAGCAGCAGCAGCAGCAGCAGCAGCAGCAGCAGCAGCAGCAGCAGCAGCAGCAGCAGCAGCAGCAGCAGCAGCAGCAGCAGCAGCAGCAGCAGCAGCAGCAGCAGCAGCAGCAGCAGCAGCAGCAGCAGCAGCAGCAGCAGCAGCAGCAGCAGCAGCAGCAGCAGCAGCAGCAGCAGCAGCAGCAGCAGCAGCAGCAGCAGCAGCAGCAGCAGCAGCAGCAGCAGCAGCAGCAGCAGCAGCAGCAGCAGCAGCAGCAGCAGCAGCAGCAGCAGCAGCAGCAGCAGCAGCAGCAGCAGCAGCAGCAGCAGCAGCAGCAGCAGCAGCAGCAGCAGCAGCAGCAGCAGCAGCAGCAGCAGCAGCAGCAGCAGCAGCAGCAGCAGCAGCAGCAGCAGCAGCAGCAGCAGCAGCAGCAGCAGCAGCAGCAGCAGCAGCAGCAGCAGCAGCAGCAGCAGCAGCAGCAGCAGCAGCAGCAGCAGCAGCAGCAGCAGCAGCAGCAGCAGCAGCAGCAGCAGCAGCAGCAGCAGCAGCAGCAGCAGCAGCAGCAGCAGCAGCAGCAGCAGCAGCAGCAGCAGCAGCAGCAGCAGCAGCAGCAGCAGCAGCAGCAGCAGCAGCAGCAGCAGCAGCAGCAGCAGCAGCAGCAGCAGCAGCAGCAGCAGCAGCAGCAGCAGCAGCAGACACAGAAGCAACGGCAGCGCCGGCCGCGGCAGCGGCGATCCGGTTGCCCGGCGTCCCGTACAGCGCGGCCCGAGCCTGCGGCCGCTTCTCACGGCCAGCCCCCTGACGCACGGGACACGGAGATCGCGCGCCTAAAGCTGGCGTTGCGCGCGCTCAGCGCACTTTTCCCGGAGGGCACCGATGGACACCGGGCTTGCTTAGAAGCAGCGGGTGCTCCCGCACAGATAAGCCAGCATGATGGCTAGCCGCCGGCATCCTGCAGTGGAACGTGCGCTCGCTTGCGGCGCGGTACGCCGAAATGCGAGTTCGCATCGCACAGGATTCGCCGGAAGTTATCGCGCTGCAGGAGACGTACGTACGTTCACATAACGGGGAGCCCCAGATGCGGCTACCTGGCTACATTGGCTACCACTCAGCCACCACGTGCGAGGAACCCACCTGTGCTGCAGTGCCCTGTTGTGTCACATCTCATCGCCCCGGGAAATCAAGGTGCGCGATATACGTGCGGCAGGACGTCCAGCACACCCTCGTCGGCTCGGCGGCGGCGACATCTGACGCCCAGGAGTGCGTGGTGGTGACAGTGCGCGTCGGTGGTGTTGGCACATCGGTGGCCAGTGTTTATGTGCGTCCAGCTGTCGCGTGGAACGCGCTGTGTTTTCGTGCTGTCTTCGTGCTGTGCCCCGCGCCAAATCATCTGTGGTGATTTTAACGCCCACCATAGTGCGTGGGGCAGTGCGCGCCACTCCGCGCGGGGAGACGACCTGCACGACGCAGCAACGCAGCTGGGACTCACCCCCTTGAACACCGGCGAGCCCACCTTTCGACGACGCGGAACCGGCTCCTGCATCGACGTTGCCTTCGCATCCAGAGGCATCGAGGCGACATGGCGCCGATCACCATCTCTCTGGGGCTCGGATCATTACTCCATCCTAATTGAACCCACTGCGATGGAGGCGCGTCCCAAACGTGCCTACTCCATTACCAACTGGAGTGCGTTCAGGCGGGCGGTCGACGAGGCGGCGGCCACTGGCGCAGATTTCTTTTCAAGTCTAGTCCGAAGCGCTCTCGCAGCCACCCAACGAGCAGAGGTAAGGGCAGGGCAGCCCACACCTGATATGAAGCTGCTCAATCTGCGCGAGAAGAGAGATCGCGCAGAGCGACGGGCGCGACGGACTGACAGAGCCGCCGACTGGACTGTCTACAACCGCTTGGACGCAGCAGCACGCCGCCACGCCAACAAGCTATACCGCCGGCAGTGGGCTTCACTATGCCAAAGGATGGAGGAAGATGTCAGCTCGCGGAGGCTGTTTGACACCCTGCGGCGCATCACCGAACCACAGGCAAACCGTCAACCGCTGGCCGCCCTCGCAATCTCCAGCGGGCTCAGCTTTGTAGAATTGGCAGAGCGGTTTGCCGATCGGTTCGCGCCGCCCAGCCCCGCAAACGCCGCGAACATAGCTGCTCCTGAGAGCCCCAGAAGCGACGCCAGTCCCTCGCCCGTCGCCTCGGAAGGTCCATGTGATGCGCCGTTCACCGCGGCGGAATTGAACAATGCGCTGCAGCGCTGCCGCCGCCGCTCGGCGCCCGGACCGGACGGGGTGACATACCAAATGCTGCGAAACCTGGATGCGCAGCAACGACAGATCCTCTTGCAGCAGATCAACCTGGTGTGGGAACGCGGGGAGCTACCGGAGGATTGGCGAACCGCGGTCGTTTGTCCCATCCGAAAGGCAGGGCGCCCACCTACGGAGCTGAGCGAATACCGGCCAGTGGCATTAACATCGGCGGCAGGTAAGCTCATGGAGCATATGGCGTTGCAGCGTCTGAACGAGCGGGCTGCGGAGGCTGATTTGTTTGACGAGCGGCAGACGGGTTTCCGTGGGATGCGGTGCACGGCTGATTCTATATCGGACGTTGTTACAGCGCTGGAGCATGCCAGGGCGGCAGGCCAGGTTGCGCTGCTGCTGCTGCTGGACGTCTCGGGCGCTTTTGACAACGTTCACCGCGCACCAATTCTCGCGGTGCTTGAGGGGGCCGGTGTGAGCGGGCGCCTTTTGCGATACGTTCATGGCTTTCTGAGCGGGCGCACCATGCGCGTACGAGTAGGGGGTAAGCTCTCGAAGCCTCGCCCGGTCGACATGGGCGTGCCGCAGGGCTCTGTCCTATCACCATTTCTGTTTAATGTGGCCATGTCGGTGGTGCCGGCCTCCCTCCCCACGAGCGGGCGACACCATGTGTACATGTCCATATATGCAGACGACATAGCTCTGTGGTGCCGGGGACCACCGGGCGAGGCGTTCCGCGTGCGGGGGTGCCTTCAGGGAGCCCTGACCGCAATCGATGCCAGCTTGCGCGGCCTTGGTCTGTCGCTGAGCGCGGACAAATCGGTGGCCATGGCCTGCGTTTCGCGCTCGCGCGCGCACCTTGCGCCACTGTCACTGGACGGGACTCCTATTCCTTGGCGTAAATCGGTGCGGTACCTTGGCCTGGACATCGACTGGCGCCTTTCCTTCCGACCCGCGGCGACCAAGGCCTGTCTGCAGATGAAGAGGATCACCGCCGCCGTGCACAAGCTCACCGCTCGAGGCCAGGGCATCTCCCAGCAAGCCGCGCTGCGTCTACACAATGCCGCAGCTTTGGGGGCGGTGCTCTATGCGCTGCCGCTCGTCACGGTGCGCAAGCCGTGCTGGAAGAAGCTCGAGCTTCAGCACCGCAAGTCCCTGCGCGTGTGCCTAGGCCTGCCCAAAACCTCGCAGTGCGCCGCAACGTTGGCCGAGGCAGGAGCGTGACCCCTTGAGCTCCAAGCAGCGCGCAGGGCACTGAATCACATCGACCGGCTTCACCGCGCACCGGACGGCGGCTCGCTGCTGCAGCGTATGCGCTCGCACCCGCGCTCACGAATGGGCGCGGCGCTGTTCGAGTATGAGCAATTGACCCAAGGCCCACCATCCTACGGCTCCTGCGCGCCCTGGCCTGCTGCCTCGGAGGTACAGCGAGAGATCGTCGGCATCGCGGGAAAGCGGAGCACACCCCTCTGCGCTGTGCAGCAGCTGGCCAGAGCCGTCATACACGAGGAGCTCCAGGACCATCTCCTCGTGTACACCGACGGCTCAGTGGCCCGCGACAGCTGCTCCCTTGCTGCGGCGGCCACCATCCCCGCCCTGCGACTGCACAGCCAGCAACACGCAACCTTCCTGGGCTCCTCCACCATGGCGGAGTTGATGGGGATCCGGCTCGGGCTGGACCTGCTGCTCACCCTCGGCCCTCCGCCGCCCAGGAGTGCTCTGCTGTGCGACTCCCGCGCCGCCCTCAGCCGCCTGCAATCTAACGGCCGCGGTACCCCACTAGTGCGGGAAATTCGCTCGCGCATCGAGCGCCTCGCGCAGAGAGGTTGTGCCGTGCGTGCACAATGGGTGCCCGGTCACTGCGGCATCGCCGGCAACGAAGAAGCTGACGACCTCGCGACCGCTGCACACCAACTACCTGCCAGCGATCTGCCCCTTGCGCTGGAGGACGTGCGTGCGGCCATTCACGACCATCTCCGAAAGCAGCACCCCGACCCACGCATCGCGGGAGGTGAGCGCATCGACAGTGTCACCGGCTGTCGCGCACTTACACGGTCGCAACGTGCAATGATCCTCCGCGCGCGCATTGGCTGCGTGTGGCCCGGGGAACGACGGGTGCGTCACGGAATCGCGACGAGTGATGTGTGTGACGGATGCGGTGCAGTGGAAGCACTAGAACATCTGCTCCTTCGCTGCTCCGCGTTCGCCGATGCTCGTCGCGATATGCTGGCGGCCTATAGGGCGCAGGGCATACTACCAGACTCCATCAAGACGCTATTGTGGCCGCAGGGCAGTGCGCGCACTCGTGAGCGAACTTTGGTGAGCCTCTGTGCATTTCTCGAACACACGGGCTTGACGTCCCGTCTGTTCTCCGTCAGGTAGTTACACGCAGTGACCGAACGCTCCGCGAGTTCTACCTTGAACGATTATTAACTGGACGCCCCACTCCAGTTGTAACCTACACAGTGCTGTGCGCGTGTGTGATTTAATTCCTCTAAAATGAACTAATCACGCGCACAACCTGGACACATTACTTATTGTGTAAATAGTTTGTACATATTACTTCTCCCCCTGTCCTCTATTCCTGTCCCCTCACCTCTTTCATTTCATTTCTCCATTCTGCCTGCTGTCCTTTATTTCCGCTGCCCCAGCTCAGGTGCTTCAGTATCGATGGCAGATGCCGGGGCTAGCAAAAATCTTTTCCTTCCTTTTTACCATTATTTTTAATAAAACCACTACCACCACCAGTAGTTCGACCGCAGCTAGTTTTTTTAAGTCTCGGCGCTGTCGACCAACCAAATCTGGCTGCTGACTCTAATGAAGTGTGCAGGCAAAGCAACCTCTTCAGTGCACTTAAGTTGAGGGAATATCCAATACTGGCCGAGCCGCAGCGGCAAGGGTATCAACGTTTTCGAAATTATACCAGCTGATGCAGATATTACTTAGGATGCGCTACACACCTCTTGATAATTGAGGAGCCTAACAGAAAGAGGTAACTTAATTATTCAATACTACTAAACGATCCTGCTAGTTAGCACGACTTAGCTGCATGTGTTGTGATGTACTAAAGCGCTGAGAGTGCTATGCTGACAAAAAGCAGCGTTCTAATTTGAACGGTCTACCCACGCATCCACGTTGCGATTTTGAACACCGAATGATATTTTGAACACAGAATGGACCCGCCGCGGTCGATCAGTGGTTTGGGCGCCCGACTACTGATCCGGAGTTCCCGGGCTCGAACACGACCGTGGGGGCTGCGTTTTTATGGAGGAAAAACGCTAAGGCGCCCGTGTGCAGTGCGATGTCAGTGCACGATAAAGATCCCCAGGTGGTCGAAATTATTCCGGAGCCCTCCACTACGGCACCTCTCCATTTCTTCTCTTACTCCCTCCTTTATCCCTTCCCCTACGGCAGGATACAGGTGTCCGCCGATATATGAGACAGATACTGCGCAATTTCCTTTCTCCCAAAACCAAATATTATTAACACGAAAGGTCTATTTTTAAATATTCTTTAAAATCTTAGGTGAAACATGCAGTATTTACTTGCCGAAGAACCGCAACCGTCTCTGAGGCACACTGAAGGGGGGTCTCGGGATTAATTTTAACCAGCTCAACTACGATATTTCTAGAAACAATGGCAGGGAACAATGTCCTACTTAAAGGAAACTGCCCGCCCTTTGGAATTGGTAAGATAGCCCGATGTCGGAAAATGTTTACATTAGGACAAACCAATAAAGGCGTAACTTATGATGCGATCGAGTAGGGAGGCTAATTTAAAACAAATTGGCGGTTGGGGAAAGGGTATGGCGCAGTATCTGTCTCATCTCTGCGGACACCTCCACCGCGCCTTAACGGAACGGAAAAAAGACGGTCTGAGAGAAGAAAGGAAGAGGTGTAGTAATGGAGGGCTGGTTTGTTGGTTGGTTTTTAGGGAAAGGAAATGGCGCAGTATCTCTCACATATCGGCGGACACCTGAACCGCGCCGTAAAGGAGGGGATAAAAGAAAGAGTGAAGGAAGAAACAAAGAAAGGTGCCGTAGTAATCGTAAAGGTGACGATTACTGCGCCGTTTCCTTTCCTCAATAACCAATTTTCATCTGCTGCAGCCTAAGCAGGATTGAGCTGTAATTTCTGGATTAGAAGAGGCACATTAATACCTTAAACACTTCTCATTTTTCATGCTTCGTGTAAGAATCCGGTGGAATCAGCAGAGTGCACGAATTCTTAGTGCTTTGGGGAAAAAATATATCAGCGTTACCTCTCTGCAATACTAGCACTCAAATGCGAGCAATTAGTGTCATACAAAGTGTTGTTCTTAGAACATGGAAGTCGTCTAATTTTAAGCGATGGCTCCATTAGCAGTTCGTACCGTTAGTTCATCTTGTCACTGCTTGCGAAAGCAAGGAAAGCAATTATGAAAGGAACATTAATAATCTAAGGCCGGAAGAGGAAGTCTGAGGAACGTGGATAAACAGTCCACCACGGCTGCGACCGCACTGCAGCAATAGGCTGCAACGTTCATTGGGTGACTAACCTCTCGCGATCAACAATTAACTGCCACCTGCTAGGGTGGCAGGTTGGGCGCTGCCTATCCTGTGCGCGGTACGCACTCAACGTTACAGACGCCAAGCCCCGTCTAGTTGCCCGATACATCACAACTTTCGCTCTAAAACCAGGTTTAGCAGTAGTTCGACCGCAGCTAGTTTTTTTTAGCCTCGGCGCTGTCGACCAACCAATTCTGGCTGAACACTCTAATGAAGTGTGCAGGCAAAGCAACCTCTTTAGTGCACTTAAGTTGAGGGAATATCCAAAACTGACCGAGCCGCAGCGGCAAGGGTATCAACGTTTTCGAAATTATACAAGCTGATGTAGATATTACTTAGGATGCGCTACACACCTCTCGATAATTGAGGAGCCTAACAGAAAGAGTTAAGTTAATTATTCAATACTACTAAACGATCCTGCTAGTTAGCACGACTTAGCTGCATGTGTTGTGATGTACTAAAGCGCTGACAGTGCTATGCTGACAAAAAGCAGCGTTCTAATTTGAACGGTCTACCCACGCATCCACGTTGCGATTTTGAACACCGAATGATATTTTGAACACTGAATGGACCCGCCGCGGTCGATCAGTGGTTTGGGCGCCCGACTACTGATCCGGAGTTCCCGGGCTCGAACACGACCGTGGGGGCTGCGTTTTTATGGAGGAAAAACGCTAAGGCGCCCGTGTGCAGTGCGATGTCAGTGCACGATAAAGATCCCCAGGTGGTCGAAATTATTCCGGAGCCCTCCACCACGGCACCTCTCCATTTCTTCTCTCACTCCCTCCTTTATCCCTTCCCCTATGGCAGGATACAGGTGTCCGCCGATATATGAGACAGATACTGCGCAATTTCCTTTCCCCCAAAACCAAATATTATTAACACGAAAGGTCTATTTTTAAATATTCTTTAAAATCTTAGGTGAAACATGCAGTATTTACTTGCCGAAGAACCGCAACCGTCTCTGAGGCACACTGAAGGGGGGTCTCGGGATTAATTTTAACCAGCTCAACTACGCTATTTCTAGAAACAATGGCAGGGAACAATGTCCTAGTTAAAGGAAACTGCCCGCCCTTTGGAATTGGTAAGATAGCCCGATGTCGGAAAATGTTTACATTAGGACAAACCAATAAAGGCGTAACTTATGATGCGATCGAGTAGGGAGGCTAATTTAAAATAAATTGGCGGTTGGGGAAAGGGTATGGCGCAGTATCTGTCTCATCTCTGCGGACACCTCCACCGCGCCGTAACGGAACGGAAAAAAGACGGTCTGAGAGAAGAAAGGAAGAGGTGTAGTAATGGAGGGTTGGTTTGTTGGTTGGTTTTTAGGGAAAGGAAATGGCGCAGTATCTCTCACATATCGGCGGACACCTGAACCGCGCCGTAAAGGAGGGGATAAAAAGAAAGAGTGAAGGAAGAAACAAAGAAAGGTGCCGTAGAAATCGTAAAAATGACGATTACTGCGCCGTTTCCTTTCCTCAATAACCAATTTTCATCTGCTGCAGCCTAAGCAGGATTGAGCTGTAATTTCTGGATTAGAAGAGGCACAATAATACCTTACACAGTTCTTATTTTTCATGCTTCGTGTAAGAATCTGGTGTAATCAGCAGAGTGCGCGGTTTCTTGTTGCTTTGGAAAAAAAATATCAACGTTACTTCTCTGCAATACTAGCACTATTGTAAGCAATTAGTGCAATACAAAGTGTTGTTCTTATGAACACGAAAGTCGCTAATTATAAGCGATGGCTCCATTGGCAGTCGGTACGTTGATGCTCAGGCTTGTCACTGCCTGCGAAAGAAAGCAACAGCAAATATGAAAGGAACATTAACATTCTGCCGCCGGAAGAGATAATCTGTGCAACGTGGATAAGCAGACCACCACGGCTGCGATCGCACCGCAGCAATAGGCCGCAGCGTTCATTGGGTGACAAACCTCACGCGATGAACCATTAACTGCCACCTGCTAGGGCGGCAGGTTGGGCGCGCTGCCTATCCAGTGTGCGGTACGCACTCAACGTTACAGACGCCAAACCCGGTCTAGTTGCCCCACACATAACTGTCACTCTCAAACCAAGTTTAGCAGTAGTTCAACCGCGGCTATTTTTTTTATAGTCAGCACTGTCGACCAAAAAATTCTGGCTGTATCGCGGCAAAGGTAACAATGCTTTCGAAATGATACAAACTGATGTGGATATTACTTAGGATGCGCTACACGCCTCACGATAATTGAGGAGCCTAAATTATTCATTAGTACTATACGATCCTGCTAGTTAGCATGTCTTAGCTGTGTTGTGATGTACTACAACGCTGATAGTTTTATGCTGAAGAAAGGAGCGTTCTAACTCAAAAGGTCTATTTTTAAATATATTGAAACTTATGCGAAACACGCAGTATTTACTTGCCGAAGAAGAGCAACCGTCTGCGAGGTACACTGAAGGGGGTCTCGGGATTATTTCCAAGCAGCTCAGCTACGCTATTTCTAGAAACAGTGGCAGGGAACTATGACCTAATTACAAGAAACTGCCCGCCCTTTGGAACTGATAACATAGCTCGACGTCGGAAAATCTTTGCCGTAAGGACGAACCAATAAAGGCGTAACTTAAGATGCGATCGTGTAGGGAGGGCTAAATTAAAATATATTGTCTGTTGGGGAAAGGTTATGTCGCAGTATCTGTCTCATCTCTGCGGACACCTCAACCGCGCCGTAACGAAACGGAAAAAAGACGGTCTGAGAGAAGAAAGGAAGAGGTGTAGTAATGGAGGGTTGGTTTGTTGGTGGTTTTTAGGGAAAGGAAATGGCGCAGTATCTCTCACATATCGGCGGACACCTGAACCGCGCCGTAATGGAGAGGATAAAAGAAAGAGTGAAGGAAGAAACAAAGAAAGGTGCCGTAGTGGCGGACTCCGGAATAATTTCGACCATCTGGGGATCTTTAACGTGCACTGGCATCGCACTCTCCCATTTCCTTGAAGAGAGCTATTTCAACGAGCCTGCGCATTTTAAAAGCGACAGTTTAAGGAGCTCGTGTCGCAGAAAAGCCGATGTCGTCGGCGTCTTTGGCCGTGAGCGAAAATTGGCGCATCTCAGTGGACACCTGAACCTCGCCAGGGGAAAGGATTGTCCTTCCCTTACGGCGCAATAGGTGTGTCCAGCGATCATTGTGAGACAGACGTCATTTCCTTTCCTTAAAACCAATATTTTATTTGATTTTCCTTGCCTTACTGGCCGGGTTCGAACCCGACCACGGCGGCTGCGCTTTTATGGAGGAAAAACGCTAAGGCGCCCGTGTGCTGTGCGATGTCAGTACCCGTTAAACATCCCCAAGTGGTCGTATTCCGGAGCCTTCCACTACGGCACCTCTTCCTTCCTTTCTTCTTTCACTCCCTCTTTTATCCCTTCCCTTACGGCGCGGTTCAGGTGTCCGCCGATATATCAGACAGATACTCCGCCATTTCCTTCCCCCAAAAAGCAATTATTATTGCCTTACTGCCCGGTTCGTGTGTCCATCGAGACATGCGAGACGCGTCATTTCCTTAAAATGTCCAACGGGCCACGTGTCACGCCGAATGGGCGATGGCGTTCCGTGGACCCCTTGGCAACGCTGCAACACGACGTCGCGTCTCAGTCTTAAAGACGAAGCTTAAGCGTCCTCCAAATTTTTCTGTGGGCTATGCTCCCGTTCCGCAGTTTGCTGCGGTATTAATTTAATTTTAAGGTTAAAGTTTTCAAGTTGAGGAAGGCTTCGCTATGCGCCACACCTAGTCGCACCTCCTGCACTATGCTTCCAAAAGTCGCATATTTCAATCAGAAGAATGCTCGGAAGGGGCGCTATATAAATGCATATATAAAATATATTGTGGGGGTCGCCGATGAAGGCGACCGCGGACGCATTTATTTAGGGCGGCCGGAGATAGCGTGGAGCAGCGGCGGTAGCGCCCGGCCCTGGTCCCGAGCGTTCTCCCCAGCGCGTGCTGGGAGAACTTCGGCCTCCTCGACATTTCGCTAGTTCCGGCCGCGTGGGTTGCTACAATATAATATACAAAATATATAAAAACAAAAAAGCAGACCACATAATGACTTTCCCGGAAACCATATATAGTAGGTGTGTAATTTTCGCTTTCAAACCCTTGACGTCATGACAATTCAGGTGGGCTGCCGTTCTGCGTCCAGAAAGAGCACACGTGGCTGGCGTGGCTGCAGCGCCTATCCTTTTTTCTAATAAACTATTCTATTAAACACCAATTTTTATTATTTTTAAAAATAAACCACTAATAGCAACTTTGTCCAGAACAGTTGGAAGTCGCTGGTGCAATGACGAAATTTGCGTTAAAGGTCACCACGAATAGCAACAGGACAATTTCAGATCTTTTGCAAACCCCACATCTCACCCGTTCACCCAAGTTTTATTTGTTCCGTTGTGAAATTGTAAGCAGTGAAGGAGACATGAAATGAAGTATTACTGAAATGACTATCGTCCATAAATAAACAATAATTCGGCGACGCCGGTAGCAACAACCCTGCTCGGTGGTCATCGAAGTGGAACCTTCAAGAAAAGGCACTAAAATAACTACAAAAACACAGAATGAAGTCGAGATAGTTGCGACTGGCTGCAATCCTTCCAGATAACGCTGATCGCATCTCGCATAACAAAGTGATATTCCCGAGCGCCCACGATTTTAACTCGAAAAAACAAGTAGTACAACAGTTTCGCGGAGTTCCTTTTATCAAAGGAGCATCGGCCGGATACTTAAACGAAAAGTAAGGTCCACAACAGCAAAGACAATGAAAAATAAACAATGGCAGCGCAAACAATGAGAGCGCAAAAAGCTTCTCACTGAGGCCGCGTTGTCAAACGGGCGTCCCACCCGTACACGGTCGCCAGGCTTGTATTGCGTGTGGCGACGGAGTAATACGCGGAATACAGAATAGCCGGCCGAAGTGCCGAAGGGGAGGTGTTCCCAAGGTGTGTCAAAAGATGACTCACACTTAATCTGTTCTGGTTAGGCGAACCCAACACTGCTTCTAACTACAGGCTGTATACCCCACCCTACCATGGTAAATGTATTTTCGCAGAAAAAATGCAAGGCAGCTTAGGGGGACCCAAAGAGGAAAAAGTACTTTTCCTTGTGGCGGTTGAGTTGTGGGTTACTGGAAAAAGGTCAATTCTGTGACCACCACCCCTTGAGACGGATCACTCTTTTGTGCTTCCGTCTCCAAGCTTTGGCAGCATATAAACAGAAAGTTCTCGGCTCTACATTTTGTTCGCGGAAGAACTAATACTGTCGTGTTGCAGTCAAGGAGGTGCCGCGGTAAAATTTACACACCTGGAGGGGAAACAGAAGTTACCTCCATTTTGTGGTACTTAAGTGCTGCCATCTATCGACAGAAAAAGTTCAAATCTGAGTTGCCTCGCTGCTGGTGAGCCCTCTTAACGAGCTGCGTGCTGTCACACCACACTGTTAACTCTGCACTGAATTGCCCAGCCCCGCCTTCACCACGTCACGAACAGCAAGCATTCAAGAGTGAAACTGATCTCAGCGTTGTTGAGCCAATTTCAAAGGTTTCTATATTGGACTTATTTGGCAAGTGGCTCCTGCTGGGCCAAACGCCCCAGGAAACAAGATGAACAGCGATGGCATCGCGAGCTAGGCCTCATCTCGTCTCACCCTTATACTCCACGCCACGATGGCTCGCATCGAAAGGCGCGTGAATCGATCACGGAATGGTTCCAACTAGAAACTCGTTCTCTCTCGCGCTCATCGAACCCGGCAAAACGCCCATCCTCTGTGCTCCCCCTAGCCCTCTGCGCAAACACACACACACTTGGAAAAGCAGTAAACAGTGCAACAACGCGCGCGACAGCTTTTAAAGCGAAAGCTTTCCTGGCCGCAAACGCGATTTCGCTCTGGTGGTGCTCCGAGGAGTAACATGACGTCACAACGCGCGCCTCGCCGCGGAGCCGAACCGGTCTGGCCGGGCCGGCGGCAGCTGGCGCACTCAGCGCGAATCGAGACGTGCTCCAAGTCTCCGCCAGTGCGGTCAGAGTGCGCCGAAGTCGCCGAACGCGTCGGCGGTCAAGCGCAGTTCAGTTGGAGTACAGAGGGTCTCGCTTTGATTATGAATAAAGGGGAATCTAGTGAACGCACTCTTCCGATGAAGAAGTCACCGCGCTTTAGCTACGCACATCCTGGTCTAACAGAGCAAGACCATCAGCAATTGTTCCTTCTTGATCCTTCATAGCCAGCACCAGGTTCGCCCACAGCTCTCTTCTCTCCAGATTGCTTGCGCCGCCATTTACAAGGCAGCGTTTTGTGTCGCGCTGTCTTTGCAGTTGTGCCTTCTGGAATTCGTGTGCTCCTGTCCGATTTCTGAGCTGTCTGTCTGTCTGTTGTTGCCAGGAAGAAAGAAAAGGAAAGTGCACAGGCCTGCCCACTGGCTCAAGCCGAGCCACAATCGCTACCACGTGCAGATAGTAGGAGAGTTGAAAGATGGGATAGAAAGAAAAGATAGTAAAGACGCGCTAAAGACAAGGCGCATCCCGGAGGTAGTGCAATACCGGGACAATCGGTGGCGGGAGTGAAGCATCCTTCAAACTCTACGCCACATTTCCAAAAATAAGTCCAATTGGACCCGTAATAGATACTCTACGGGGTGTGGAAAATCGCATGAGCTGCAAACAACCGCCTAGCCCCATCATACCAGATTATTGTCTGTCTCCGAGTGTGTGGTTTTTCTTTCCTCACGAAGGACGACGCCAACCGTGTCTTCATTCCCGTTCTTTATGTGGCCCATGTCGCACAACAGCGGCAACGCCAACGAGAAAACATGTAGAACGCAGCGAAACTGCTTGACATCGCAGCAGAGTCGGCGACAGAGAAAACTCCAGCAGCTGCGTCTTTGTTCGTCACCGAGCCCTAGTGCGAAGAATCCGAAAGCGGCCGTCGCCCCAGGAAACACTTTTATCGCGATAGCATTTCGGTTGTCGCCGCACAGAAAATTTCTGGCTTCTCTTTCACGACATTCCCGGATTGGTCGAGAGAAGTTTCGTCACATAGTGACGCCGTCACAAACTGCCCCCCCCCCCCCGTGGCAGGTGCTTAAATTAACAATTAGCGAAAGAGGTCACGTGAACTTGCGATGGCATCACAACCTGGCCGCCATGGCAATATATCATATAATTGGTTTTTGGGGAAAGGAAATGGCGCAGTATCTGTCTCATATATCGTTGAAAACCTGAACCGCGCCGTAAAGGAAGGGATAAAGGAGGGAGTGAAAGAAGAAAGGAGGAAGACGTGCCGTAGTGGAGGGCTCCGGAAAAAATTTCGACCACCTGGGGATCTTTAACGTGCACTGACATCGCACAGCACACGGGCGCCTTAGCGTTTTTCCTCCATAAGAACGCAGCCGCCGCGGTCGGGTTCGAACCCGGGAACTCTGGATCAGTACCATGGCAATTGGCAACCTGCCCACAGCGTTGTGAGCTACCTACCAGCAGTGGCAAGTGGCAATTAAATTAATTCAAATAAATTCAATACAACTGCCACCTGTCCAATGTGCCGCTGCTCATGAGCCTTACGGTCACTTAAAGAAAACTGACAGCTGCTTTTGGATGCCTAATGCAGGCGGCACTACCATTGCTGTCCGTGTGCGGTGCAACCGAAAATTTTAAAAGTGGCGATTACCGCGGACAGCACAAGAGTGCAAATAACTGGCACTTGGCATGCACAAAAGAAAAAGAAACAAAAGTTCGTTAACGATTTTCCACGTTACTTTTACTCCAACAGATGACAACAACAACGTTCATGTTAAGTTCTCCAGCCCGTAGATGCTCAATATAGTCGGTTACAACGTTAGGTGACGGCAATCTGAGGAATACGGAGTAACATGACGAATGGTGATGGCCCGATTTAATGGTTGCGGGCCTGGCGGGGGCACTCCTGTGTCTGAAGGCCTTGCCTTCTGCTAGTTCGTAAAAATATTAAAAATAGTTTCCGGCCCGCAAAATTTCATTAGCCAGGAATGAGCGCTTCTTTTGAATGAATAAATAACGAAGTAATAATGAATCAAACAATTATTCGGTTGATTGACTGGTTGACTGCGCCTTGCACCTTGGTGAACACGTGTTTCGCTGAGGCACTGTAGATCAGGAATGCCAGACTATCCAATTAATTTCAGAGTAATACTCATCAACCAATTGGGAACGTGAACCCTCAGAAAGAATGCTGGGTAGACCACGCTATTTACTCAGCTGTGAAATCTCACAATACCAACATGACCACAGATCCGCTTGAAACTTCTTTCCTTAGGGTGCTCACAGAAGGATTTCTTTATTCCTTCAAAAATTTAAACTTGACCTGAACATGACCAAACCTTAACAGAAGTTCCTGCTTGAAGCCGTGACCGCCCGCTGAGCAGGGTAATGCCGTAGCAGCTGATCCACATAGCTTCGCGGTGCGGAACCACCCTAACAACCGTCTCTGGGTTAGCACAGAGCTGGGAGCTTAGCTCAACAGTTGACACCAACAAACACACTGGCCCCGCGCTTTTCAGCCGCTCTCAATGACGTCGTATGGATTTCAGCGGAAAATCGCATCAACAGCCGAGTCACGTAGTCGCCCCCGTCAGCAGCTAAAGACAGCGGGGCCTAGCCGACGGATGAGCGGCGCTCAACAGAGACATGTCGTCTGTGAATGGCGCGCTGCACAGGCGGGACACAAAACAATCGCCGCAGGAGTCGAGGAACGAGCTACTCAGGCTCTTTTTCTCGCCTAGACACGCGCCACAGTCTTTCCACCACCAAACCCTTTCCACTACACTCTCACGGACTGTCCTCCGGCGATAGGGACCCGATAGCGTGTCCGCCGCAGAGCCGATACAAACACGCAGTAGCATACCCTGTCCAGCCGTACGCCTGCACGGAGTTCTACGAAGCATCGATCCTGCAGCGCTGTTAGCCCCGACCGCGGCGGCTGCGTTTTTATCGAGGCAAAACGCAAAAGCCCCAACTCGATGGACACATCCTACGCGTACCGGCGGAGCGCCTACGCGCACGGGCGTACGCTGTATCCTGCCTGGGCATGCGCAAAGCGCGACGCGCGCGCAGGCGCGAGCAGGGCAGAGATATCTATACATCCGTGCCTGAGCGCGCGCGTCGGAAGCGGGGTGCGGTTTACAACAATAGGAGGACCGCGGGGCTCTCGGGGACACTTTTCTTCATTACTTGCAGCTCTCTCAGGATTCTGGAACTTTTCTTCGCGGTTTAAGTTGTCCTTTCAGCGCCCCCCAAATCCCCTTTTTCAACGCTTGAAATTCCTTCGGTCGGCTCCAGAGGGGGGACGCGCCAGCACAGGGAGCATTGGAGGTGGATGCCTTTTTTCGACGCCCGTCGCGGCGCGTCGCTGGGCGCGCAGGCGCACCGCTGTACGCCTAGGATGTGTCCACCGAGTTGCCGCGTAAGGCACCCGTGTGCTGTGCGATGTCTGTGCACGTTAAAGATCCCCAGGTGGTAGGAATCATTCCGGAGCCCTCCACTACACCATTTCTTTCTTCCTTTCTTCTCTAAGTCCCTCCTTTACCCATTTCCTTACTGCGTGGTTCGGGTGTCTACCGAGATATGTGCCCACCGACAGACAATACATACGTCTCTCGAGAACCACCACCGGCAGACACATCCTACACACCATCGGCATCAGGATACCAGCCACGGATCCCACACAGCTCCCGGTCGCCCACCACATTCACCGCGGACTACTTAATAAACCTCTCCCGAAAAATATGCGCCCCACCTACCACGAACCCCGCCGCAAAAGCTCGCGCACGGGCGCTCCAAAAACACTATGGCATGGAACCGGATGCCGTTTGGGTGGATGCCGCATGCACGGGCGAGGACACGGTTGTAGCCATCACGAACCCCTCCCTACAACCGATTGCTACCCTTCACATATCTCCCACTGCCACTTCGGAGGAGGCTGAACAGGCCGCTATTGCCCTAGCAATCACGCGCACGGAGCCCCGGTATATACTATCGGACTCTAAAACTGCCATACTAAACTTCACACGCGGGAGAGTTCACGTCCCGCATTTCGCATATTGAACTCCCTCGCCGCACACCCGCCCCGCCACATGGAGCTCATATGGGTGCCTGCCCACTCCTGGAATCCCGGAAACGAGGCTGCCAACGCTTTAGCCCGAGGTTCTCTCAATCGGGCACCGGCGGCCTCCGATCTGGGGTTCTCACGGAAGCGCATGCATTCCTTCAGTGAACTGACGCAAGCCTGCAAAGCCGAGCGTCGGCTGTACCCCCCACCCCATCCTTCCCTCGACAATTATCGGATACTTTGGAGGCGGATCCAAACACGCACCTCACCCTCCCCTTATATACGCTCGCGCTATCACCTAGTCCAAACAAACCCCTCCTGTACCCTCTGCCACCACCCCAAAGCCCCTCTCGATCATATCCTTTTCCTCTGCCCGGCGGATCCTCCCCCGCGGGGCCTGGAGCACCTTACCACTTGGGAGGCTTGGGAGACCCTACTGCGCTCCGAGGCCCCGGCCAAGCAAGCCATCGCCACAGGCCGGGCTGCCAGCGTCATGAGCCTCCGAGACATGAACGTTTGAGTGCAGTGGGGCCGTGCGGGGCCCAAGGACCTGCGCGTCCTAAACTCCCCTGTATTTAATAAAGTTTCCCCCACCACCACCTGAGACGATTACTGCGCCGTTTCCTTTCCTCAATAACCAATTTTCATCTGCTGCAGCCTAAGCAGGATTGAGCTGTAATTTCTGGATTAGAAGAGGCACATTAATACCTTATACAGTTCTCATTTTTCATGCATCGTGTAAGAATCTGGTGTAATCAGCAGAGTGCGCGGTTTCTTGTTGCTTTGGAAAAAAAATATCAACGTTACTTCTCTGCAATACTAGCGCTCTACTGTAAGCAATTAGTGCAATACAAAGTGTTGTTCTTAAGAACATGAAAGTCGCTAATTATAAGCGATGGCTCCATTGGCAGTCGGTACGTCGATGCTTACGCTTGTCACTGCCTGCGAAAGAAAGCAAAAGCAAATATGAAAGGAACATTAACAATCTGCCGCCGGAAGAGATAATCTGTGGAACGTGGATAAGCAGACGGCTGCGATCGCAGCGCAGCAATAGGCCGGAGCGTTCATTGGGTGACAAACCTCACGCGATGAACCATTAACTGCCTGCCACCTGCTAGGGCGGCAGGTTGGGCGCGCTGCCTATCCTGTGTGCGGTACGCACTCAACGTTACAGACGCCAAACCCGGTCTAGTTGCCCGATACATCATAACTTTCACTCTCAAACCAAGTTTAGCAGCAGTTCAACCGCGGCTATTTTTTTTATAGTCAGCACTGTCGACCAACAAATTCTCTCTGTATCGCGGCAAAGGTAACAATGCTTTCGAAATTATACAAACTGATGTGGATATTACTTAGGATGCGCTACACGCCTCACGATAATTGAGGAGCCTAACCGAAATAGTTAATAAGCAAAGTAATCAATAGTACTGTACGATCCTGCTAGTTAGCATGTCTTACCTGTGTTGTGATGTACTACAACGCTGATAGTTTTATGCTGAAGAAAGGAGCGTTCTAACTCAAAAGGTCTATTTTTAAATATTATTGAAAGTTATGCGAAACACGCAGTATTTACTTGCCGAAGAAGAGCAACCGTCTGCGAGGTACACTGAAGGGGGTCTCGGGATTATTTCTAAGCAGCTCAGCTACGCTATTTCTAGAAACAGTGGCAGGGAACTATGACCTAATTACAGGAAACTGCCCGCCCTTTGGAACTGATAACATAGCCAGATGTCGGATAATGATTGCATTAGGACGAACCAATAAAGGCGTAACTTATGATGCGATCGAGTAGGGAGGCTAATTTAAAATAAATTGGCGATTGGGGAAAGGGTATGGCGCAGTATCTGTCTCACATCTCGGAGGCACCTCAACCGCGCCGTAAGAAAACGGATAAAGGAGTGACTGAGAGAAGGAAGAAAGAGGTGCCGTAGTGGAGGGTTCGTTGGTTGGTTGATTTTTAGGGAAAGGAAATGGCGCAGTGTCTCAAATATCGGCGGACACCTGGACCGCGCCGTAAGGGAAGGGATAAAAGAGGGAGTGAAAGAAGAAACAAAGAAAGGTGCCGTAGTGGAGGACTCCGGAATAATTTCGACCACTTGGGGATCTTTAACGAGCACTGACACCGCACTCTCCGATTTCCTTGAAGAGAGCTATTTCATCGGAGCTGCGCATTTTGATTTACGGTTTATGGGGGTTTAAAAGCGTCTCAAGCTATGAGGGACGCTGTAGTGAAGGGCTCCGGAATGTTCGACCACCTGGGGTTCTTTTACGTGTACTGACATCGCACAGCACACGGGTTCTAGAAGTTCGCCTCCATCGAAATTCGACCGCCGCGGCCGAGATCGAACCCGCGTCTTTCGGGCCGGCAGCCGAGCGCCATAAGCACTCAGCCACCGCTACATCGCGCATTTTAAAAGCGACAGCGTTAAGGAGCTCGTGTCGCAGAAAAAGGTGTCGTAGGCGTCATTGGCCGTGAGCGAAAAAAGGCGCATCTCAGTGGACACCTGAACCGAAACGTAAGTGAAAGGACTGTCCTTCCCTTACGGCGCGATACGGGTCTCCAGCGAGCATTGTAAGACAGCCTCATTTCCTTTCCTTAAAACTAATTTTTATTTGATTTTCCTTCCCTTAAGACCGGGTTCGGGTGTCCACCAAGATACGCGAGACAGGCGTGCTTCCCTTAAATTGTCCAACGGGCCACGCGTCGCGCCGAACGGACGATGGCGTTCCCATGGACCCCTTGGCAACTCTGCAACTCGCTGTCGCGTCTCACTCTTAAACACTAACCTTGAGCGTCCTCCAAATTTTTATGCGGGCTATGCTCCCACTCCGCAGTTTGCTGCGGTATTGATTTAAGTTTAAGGTTGAAGTTTTCAAGTTGAGGAAGGCTTTTCTACAGAAAGGGATCCTTATCGCAATCATGTTAAAATACTCGGGCTGCACGAGGCGCACGTCTTCGTCGCGTACGCACAAAGCACGTATTCGCCCTACACGTTCAATCACGGATCTTAACGAGCTGCGGCCCCGCCGCGGTGGCTCAGTGGTTAGGGCGCTCGACTACTGATCCGGAGTTCCCGGGTTCGAACACGACCGCGACGGCTGCGTTTTTATAGAGGAAAAACGCTAGGCCGCCCGTGTGCTGTGCGATGTCAGTGCACGTTTAAGATTACCAGGTGGTCGAAATTATTCCGGAACCCTCCACTACGGCACCTCTCTCTTCCTTTCTTCTTTCACTCCCTCCTTTATCCCGTCCCTTACGGCGCGATTCAGGTGTCCAACGATATATGAGACAGATACTGCGCCATTTCCTTTCCCCCAAAACAAATTATTATTATTAACGAGCTGCGTGCTGTCACACCACACAGTTAACCCTGCACTGAATTGTCCAGCCCCGCCTTCACCACGTCACGAACAACAAGCATTCCAGAGTGAAACTGATCTCAGCGTTGCTGCGCCAATTTCAAGGGCTTCTATATGGGACTTATTTGGCAAGTGGCTCCAGCTGGACCAAACGCCCCGGGAAACAAGAACCGCGATGGCATCGCGAGTTAGGCCTTCCCCCGTCTCAACCTTATACTCTACGCCACGATGGCTCGCATCGAAAGGCGCGAGAATCGACCACGGAATGGTTCGAACGACACTCGTTCTCTTTCGCGCTCATCGAACCCGACAAATCGCCCATCCTCTGCGTCCCCCTCACGCGCGCGCACGCGCACACGCACACGCACACACACACACACACACACACACACACACACACACACACACACACACACACACACACACACACACACACACACACACGCACACACGCACACACGCGCACACGCACACACGCACACACACACACACACACACGCACGCACACACACACACACACGCACGCACACACACACGCACACACACACGCACACACACACACACGCGCGCACGCACGCATGCACACGCGCACGCATGCACACGCACACACACGCACACACACGCACGCACGCACGCACGCGCGTTTGGAAAGGCAGTAAACAGTGTGGTCTACGGCGATCAACAGGTGTCAAAACAACAACGCGGGCGACAGATTTTAAAGCGAAAGCTTTATTGGCCGCGAACTTGCGATTTCGCCGTGGCGGTGCTCAGAGGAGGCACATGACGTCACAACGCGCACCTCGCCGCGGAGCCGGACCGGTCTGGCGGGGCCGGCTGCGGCTGGCGCACTCGGCACGAATTAGAGACGTGGTCCAAGTCTCCGCCAGTGCTGTTAGAGTGCGCCGAAGCCGCCGAACGCGTCGGCGGTCAAGCGCAGTTCAGTTGGAGTATAGAGGGTCTCGCCTTGACAATAAAGGCGCATCTAGTGAACGCACTCTTCCGATGCAGAATTCACCGCGCTTTCGCTACGTATATCCTGGCCTAACAGAGCTAGGCCATCAGCAATTTTTTCTTCTTGAACCTTCATAGCCAGCACCAGTTTCGCCCACAGCCCTCTTCTCTCCAGAGTACTCACTTGCGCCGTTATTTACAAGGCAGCGTCTTGTATCCCGCTGTCCTTGCAGTTGTGTCTTCTGGAAATCGTGTTCTCTCCTTTGATTTCTGAGCTGCACTCAACCGTCTAGCACCGTCATAGCACATTATTGTTTCCTCTCCGAGTGTGTGTTTTTTTTTTCCTCACGAAGGACGACGCCAACCATGTCTTCATTCCCGTTCTTTATGGGGCCCATGTCGCACAACAGCGGTAACGCCAGCGAGAAGTAGAACGCAGCGAAACTGCTTGACATCGCAGCAGGGCCAGCGACAGAGCTCTAGTGCGAGGCCAGGACATCTCCCAGCAAGCCGCGCTGCGGCTATACAATGACGCAGCTTTGGGGGCGGTGCTCTATGCGCTGCTGCTCGTCACGGTGCGCAAGCCGCGCTGGAAGAAACTCGAGCTTGAGCACCGCAAGTCTCTGCGCGTGTGCCTAGGCCTGCCCAAAAACTCGCAGTGCGCCGCAACGTTGGCCGAGGCAGGAGCGTGGCCCCTTGAGCTCCAAGCAGCGCGCAGGGCACTGAATCACATCGACCGGCTTCACCGCGCACCGGACGGCGGCTCGCTGCTGCAGCGTATGCGCTCGCACCCGCGCTCACAAATGAGCGCGGCGCTGCTCGAGTATGAGCAATTGACACAAGGCCCACCCCCCTACGGTTCCTCCGCGCACTGGCCTGCTGCCTCGGTGGTACAGCGAGAGATCGTCGGCATTGCGGGAAAGCGGAGCTCACCCCTCTGTGCTGTGCAGCAGCTGGCCAGAACCGTCATACACGAGGAGCTCCAGGACCATCTCCTCGTGTATACCGACGGCTCAGTGGCCCGCGACAGCTGCTCCCTTGCAGCGTCGGCTACCATCCCCTCCCTGCGACTGCACAGCCAGCAACACGCAACCTTCCTGTACTCCACCACGGCGGAGTTGATGGGGATCCGGCTCAAGCTGGACCTGCTGCTCACCCTCGGCCCTCCGCCGCCCAGGAGTGCTCTGCTGTGCGACTTCCGCGCCGCCCTCAGCCGCCTGCAATCTAACGGCCGCGGTACCCCACTAGTGCGGGAAATTCGCTCGCACATCGCGCATCGAGCGCCTCGCGCAGAGAGGTTGTGCACAGTGGGTGCCCGGTCACTGCGCCATCGCCGGCAACGAAGAAGCTGACGACCTCGCGACCGCTGCACACCAACTACCTGCCAGCAATCTGCCCCTTGCGCTGGAGGACGTGTGTGCGGCCATCCACGACCATCTCCGAAGGCAGCACCCCAACCCACGCATCGCAGGAGGTGAGCGCATCGACAGTATCACCGGCTGTCACGAACTTACACGGTCACAGCGTGCAATGATCCTCCGCGCGCGCATTGGCTGCGTGTGGCCCGGGGAACGACGGGTGCGTCACGGAATCGCGACGAGTGATGTGTGACGGATGCGGTGCAGTGGAAACACTAGAACACCTGCTCCTTCCCTGTGCCGCATTCGCCCATGCTCGTCGCGATATGCTCGCGGCCTATAGGGCGCAAGGCTTACTGCCAGACTCCATCAAGACACTATTGTGGCCGCAGGGCAGTGCACGCACTCCTGAGCGAACTTTAGTGACCTCTGTGCATTCCTCGAAGATACGGGCTTGACGTTCCGTCTGTTCTCCGTCAGGTAGTTACACGCAGTGACCGAACGCTCCGCGAGTTCTACCTTGAACGATTAATAACTGGACGCCCCACTCCAGTCGTAGCCAACACAGTGCTGTGCGCGTGTTTTAATTCCTCTAAAATGAACTAATCACGCGCACAACCTGGACACATTTCTTATTGTGTAAATAGTTTGTACATGTTACTTCTCCCCCTATCATCTCTTCCTGTCCCCTCACCTCTTTCATTTCTCCATTCTGCCTGCTATCTCTTAATTTCCGCGTCCCCAGCTCTGGTGCTTCAGTATCGATGGCAGATGCCGGGGCTAGCAAAAATCTTTTCCTTCCTTTTTACTATTTTAATAAAAACCCACTACCACCAATGCGACATTGTTTCGGTTGTCGGCTCACAGAAAATCTCCGGCTTCTCTTTCACGATATTTGCGGATGGGTCGAGTGGAGTTTCATCACGTTGTGACGCCGTCACAACCCGATCTACCCACCGCGGCAGGTGCTACTTAAATTAACGATTAGCAAGGGAGGTCACGTGACCTTGCGATGGCATCACAAGCTGGCCACCAAGGCAATTGGCAACCTGCCCACAGCGTTTTGAGCTACCTATCCCCCGTGGCAAGTGTAAATGAAATTAATCCAAATAAATTCAATATAACTGCCACCTGCCCAATGTGCCGCTGCGCATGAGCGTTACGGGAGCTCGAGAAGACCAACTTGGGTCTCACAAGCCCCGCCGGTAGCTGTGCTTGAAACAGCCACCTGCCAGCGCCGCGGCGCATCGCTTAGCCCTTGCACAACTGCGTCAGGAAAGGTATGAGGAATCCCAGCGATCTTAGAACGTGGTCGAGAAAGTTGTGACGTTTCGCCCACGTGACCACTATTAGGTCAAACGTAGGGCCCCGCGAAATATGGGAATCTGCGGACACTCAAAATTTGGAAGTTGGCCAACCTTCAAATTCCCAAAGGACTCTCATACTCCCCTATGAAAATCCAATAGAAGATCCTGGAACATTCCGGTACGTGATGAAGCATGAATACCATGCATTATAAGGGTAATGTAACCGGCGCCAACCAAAGTTTTCAGAGGAAATCGCCAGAACATTGCACACTCATTGTAGACATCACAGCAGGTAATCTAAACGCTATCACGTTTTCTTCTTTAGGAATGTGATTAAGAAGCGCCTCAAGTTATTTCTCTCTACTTTTCCTTCACTCTTTTGTGAATATGTTCCTTTCCTGCTCTCTGTCTTTCTCTCTCTCTCTCTCTGTCTGTTATCTGTCACCGCACTAGCGAAAGAGTTCCGCACCTGTATGATTTCGCTTCAAGAAAACTGACAGCTGCTTTTGGATGTCTACTGCAGGCGGCACTACCATTGCCGTACTCTGTGAGGTGCAACCGAAAAGTTTAAAAACGGCGATTACTGCATTCAGCACAAAAGTGCAAATAACTGGCACTTGGCATGCACAAAAGCAAGACACAAAAGTTTGTTGACGTTTTTCTGCGTTCCTGTCACTCCAACAGATGACAACAACCACGTTAATTTTAAGTTCTCCAGCCCGTAGATGCTCACTATAGTCGGTTACAACGTTAGGTGACGGCCATCTGAGGAATATGGAGTAACATGACGGATGGTGATGGCCCGATTTAATGGTTGCGGGCCTGGCGGGGGCACTCCTGCGCCTGAAGGCCTCATCTTCTGCTAGTTCGTAACAATATTAAAAATAGTTCTCGGCCCGCAAAACTTCACTAGCATGGAATGAGCGTTTATTTTTAATAAATAAATAACCAAGTATTAATGAACCAATCAATCAATCGGTCGATTGATTGTTTCATTCACTGCGCCTGGCGCCTTAATGAACACGTGTTTCACTGTGGCGCTGTAGATGAGGGATGCCAGACTATTTAATTTCAGAGAAATCCTCATCAACCAATTGGGAACGTGAATCCTCAGAGAATGCTGGGTAGACCACGCTATTTACTCAGCTGTGAAAGCTCACAATGCCAACATGGGCACAGATTCGCTTAAAACTTCTTTCCTTAGGTGCTCACAGAAGGATTTCTTTTTCCTTCAAAAATTTAAACTTGACCTGAATATGTCTAAACCTTAACCGAATTTCGTGCTTGAAGCCGTAACCGCGCGCTGAGTAGGGTAATGGTTTGGTTTATAGTTTATGGGGGTTTAACGTCCCAAAACGACCCAGGCTATGAGAGACGCCATAGTGAAGGGCTCCGGAAAGTTAGACCACCTGGGGTTCTTTAACGTGTACTGACATCGCATAGCACACGGGCGTCTAGAATTTCGCCTCCATTGAAATTGGGCTGCCGCAGCCGGGATTGAACCCCTGTCTTTCGGGTCAGCAGCCGAGCGCAATAAGCACTGAGCCACCGCGGTGGCGCTGAGCAAGGTAATGCCGTAACAGCTGATCTACATAGCTTCGCGGTGCGGAACCACCCTAACAACCGTCTCTGGGTTAACGCAGAGCTGGGAGCTTAGCTCAACAGTCGACACGACAAACACACTCACCCCTCGCTTTTCAGCCACTCTCAATGGCGTAATATGGATTCCAGAGGAGAATCGCATCAACAGCCGACTCACGTAGTCGGCCCCGTCAGCATCTAAAGACAGCGGGGCCTGGCCGACGGATGAGCGGCGCTCAACAGACGCATGTCGTCAGTAAATGGCGCGCAGCACAGGCGGGACACAACGAAATCGCCGCAGGAGTCGAGGAACGAGCTTCTCGGGCTCTTTTTCTCGCCTAGACACGCGCCACAGTCTTTCCACCACCAACCCCTTTCCACTACACTCTCAGGAGCTGTCCGCCGGCGATAGGGACCCGAAAGCGTCACCGCCGCAGAGCCGAAACAAACACGCAGTAGCATACCCTGTCCAGCCGTACGCCTGCACGGATTTCTACGAAGCATCGATCCTGCAGCGCTGTTAGCCCCGACCGCGGCGGCTGCGTTTTTATGGAGGAAAAACGTTAAGGCGCCCGTGTGCTGTGCGATGTCTGTGCACGTTAAAGATCCCCAGGTGGTCGAAATTATTCCGGAGCCCTCCACTACGGCACCTCTTCTTCCTTTCTTCTTTCACTCCCTCCTTTACCCATTTCCTTAATGCGTGTTTCGGGTGTCTACCGAGATATGTGCCCACCGACAAACACAATACATACGTCTCTCGAGAACCACCACCGGCAGACACATCCTACACACCATCGGCATCAGGATACCAGCCACGGATCCCACACAGCTCCCGGTCACCCACCACATTCCCCGCGAACTACTTATTAAACCTCTCCCCAAAAATATGCACCCCACCTAACACGAACCCCGCCGCAGAGCTCGCGCACGGGCGCTCCAAAAACACTATGGCATGGATCCGGATGCCGTTTGGGTGGATGCCGCATGCACGGGCGAGGACACGGTTGTAGCCATCACGAACCCCTCCCTACAACCGATTGCTACCCTTCACATATCTCCCACGGCCACTTCGGAGGAGTCTGAACAGGCCGCTATTGCCCTAGCAATCACGTGAACGGAGGCCCGGTATATACTATCGGACTCTAAAACTGCCATACTAAACTTCACCCGCGGGAGAGTTCACGTCCCGGCATTTCGCATATTGAACTCCCTCGCCGCACACCCGCCCCGCCACATGGAGCTCATATGGGTGCCTGCCCCCTCCTGGAATCCCGGAAACGAGGCTGCCAACGCTTTAGCCCGAGGTTCTCTCAATCGGGCACCGGCGGCCTCCGATCTGGGGTTCTCACGGGAGCGCATGCATTCCTTCAGTGAACTGACGCAAGCCTGCAAAGCCGAGCGTCGGCTGTACCCCCCACCCCATGCTTCCCTCGACAATTATCGGATACTTTGGAGGCGGATCCAAAGACGCACCTCACCCTCCCCTTATATACGCTCGCGCTATCACCAAGTCCAGACAAACCCCTCCTGTACCCTCTGCCACCACCACCCCAAAGCCACTCTCGATCATATCCTTTTCCTCTGCCCGGCGGATCCTCCCCCGCGGGGCCTGGAGCACCTTACCACTTGGGAGGCTTGGGAGACCCTACTGCGCTCCGAGGACCCGGCCATGCAAGCCATCGCCACAGGCCGGGCTGCCAGCGTCATGAGCCTCCGAGACATGAACGTTTGAGTGCAGTGGGGCCTTGCGGGGCCCAAGGACCTGCGCGTCCTAAACTCCCCTGTATATAATAAAGTTTCCACCACCACCGCCTGAGACGATTACTTCGACGTTTCCTTTCCTCAATAACCAATTTTCATCTGCTGTAGCCTAAGTAGGATAGAGCTGTAATTTCTGGATTAGAAGAGGCACATTAATACCTTATACAGTTCTCATTTTTCATGCTTCGTGTAAGAATCTGGTGCAATCAGCAGAGTGCGCGGTTTCTTGTTGCTTTGGAAAAAAAAAATATCAACGTTACTTCTCTGCAGTACTAGCACTCTATTGTAAGCAATTAGTGCAATACAAAGTGTTGTTCTTAAGAACATGAAAGTCGCTATTTATAAGCGATGGCTCCATTGGCAGTCAATACATCAATGCTCTGGCTTTTCACTGCCTGCGAAAGAAAGCAAAAGCAAATATGAAAGGAACATTAACAATCTGCCGCCGGAAGAGATAATCTGTGGAACATGGATAAGCAGACCACCACGGCTGTGATCGCACCGCAGCGTTCATTGGGTGACAATCCTCACGCGATGAACCATTAACTGCCACCTGCTAGGGCGGCAGGTTGGGCGCGCTGCCTATCCAGTGTGCGGTACGCACTCAACGTTACAGACGCCAAACCCGGTCTAGTTGCCCGATACATCATAACTTTCACTCTCAAACCAAGTTTAGCAGTAGTTCAACCGCGGCTATTTTTTTATAGTCAACACTGCCGACCAACAAATTCTGGCTGTATCGCGGCGAAGGTAACAATGCTTTCGAAATGATACAAACTGATGTGGATATTACTTAGGATGCGCTACACGCCTCACAATAATTGAGGGGCCTAAATTATTCATTAGTACTATACGATCCTGCTAGTTAGCATGTCTTAGCTGTGTGGTGATGTACTACAACGCTGATAGTTTTGTGCTGAAGAAAGGAGCGTTCTAACTCAAAAGGTCTATTTTTAATTATTATTGAAAGTTATGCGAAACACGCAGTATTTACTTGCCGAAGAAAGGCAACCGTCTGCGAGGTACACTGAAGGGGGTCTCGGGATTATTTCCAAGCAGCTCAGCTACGCTATTTCTAGAAACAGTGGCAGGGAACTATGACCTAATTACAGGAAACTGCCCGCCCTTTGGAACTGATAACATAGCTCGACGTCGGAAAATCTTTGCCGTAAGAACGAACCAATAAAGGCGTGACTTAAGATGCGATCGTGTAGGGAGGGCTAAATTAAAATATATTGTCTGTTGGGGAAAGGTTATGTCGCAGTACCTGTCTCATCTCTGTGGACACCTCAACCGCGCCGTAACGGAACGGAAAAAAAGACGGTCTGAGAGAAGAAAGGAAGAGGTGTAGTAATGGAGGGTTGGTTTGTTGGTTGGTTTTTAGGGAAAGGAAATGGCGCAGTATCTCTCACATATCGGCGGACACCTGAACCGCGCCGTAAAGGAGAGGATAAAAGAAAGAGTGAAGGAAGAAACAAAGAAAGGTGCCGTAGTGGAGGACTCCGGAATAATTTCGACCATCTGGGGATTTTTAACGTGCACTGGCATCGCACTCTCCCATTTCCTTGAAGAGAGCTATTTCATCGAGCCTGCGCATTTTAAAAGCCACAGTTTAAGGAGCTCGTGTCGCAGAAAAGCCGATGTCGTCGGCGTCTTTGGCCGTGAGCGAAAATTGGCGCATCTCAGTGGACACCTGAACCGCGCCAGGGGAAAGGATTGTCCTTCCCTTACGGCGCAATAGGTGTGTCCAGCGAGCATTGTGAGACAGACGTCATTTCCTTTCCTTAAAACCAATTTTTTATTTGATTTTCCTTGCCTTACTGGCCGGGTTCGAACCCGACCGCGGCGGCTGCGTTTTTATGGAGGAAAAACGCTAATGCGCCCGTGTGCTGTGCGATGTCAGTACCCGTTAAAGATCCCCAAGTGGTCGTATTCCGGACACCACTACGGCACCTCTTCCTTCCTTTCTTCTTTCACTCCCTCTTTTATCCCTTCCCTTACGGCGCGGTTCCGGTGTCCGCCGATATATCAGAGAGATACTCCGCCATTTCCTTCCCCCAAAAAGAAATTATTATTGCCTTACTGCCCGGTTCGTGTGTCCATCGAGACATGCGAGAGGCGTCATTTCCTTAAAATGTCCAACGGGCCACGTGTCACGCCGAATGGGCGATGGCGTTCCGTGGACCCCTTGGCAACGCTGCAACACGACGTCGTGTCTCACTCTTAAAGACGAAGCTTAAGCATCCTCCAAATTTTTTTGTGGGCTATGCTCCCGTTCCGCAGTCTGCGGCGGTATTATTTTAATTTTAAGGTTGAAGTTTTCAAATTGAGGAAGGCTTTTCAACAGAAAGGGATCCTTATCGCAATCATGTTAAAATACTCGGGGTGCACGAGGCGCCAGGTCTTCGTCGCGTACGCACAAAACACGTATTCGCCCTACATGTTCAATCCCGAACCTAAATTATTATTATTATTATTATTATTATTATTATTATTATTATTATTCCGGGCCCCTACTCCAGAATAGACATCTCCGTGGTGTAAATAACGTGATGTCAAACGTTCATGGCCTGGCTGGCAAAATCATCCAGATTTGCTTCTGAACCGTTTTCGCATGTGTCAAGATTTCTCGAAATGTCTTTATTCTCCCAATTAGATACGCCTCGCTATGCGCCACACCTAGTCGCACCTCCTGCACTATGCTTCCAAAAGTCGCATATTTCAATCAGAAGAATGCTCGGAAGGGGCGCTATATAAATGCATATATAAAATATATCGTGGGGGTCGCCGATGAAGGCGACCGCGGTCGCATTTATTTAGGGCGGCCGGAGATAAGATAGCGTGGAGCAGCGGCGGTAGCGTCCGGCCCTGGTCCTGAGCGTTCTCCCCAGCGCGTGCTGGGAGAACTTCGGCCTCCTCGACATTTCGCTAGTGCCGGCCGCGTGGGTTGCTACAATATAATATATAAAATATATAAAAACAAAAAAGCAGACCACATAATGACTTTCCCGGAAACCATATAGTAGGTGTGTAATTTTCGCTTTCAAACCCGTGATGTCATGACAATTCAGGTGGGCTGCCGTTCTGCGTCCAGAAAGAGCACACGCAGCTGGCGTGGCTGCAGCGCCTATCCTTTTTTCTAATAAACTATTCTATTAAACACCAATTTTTATTATTTTTAAAAATAAACCACTAATAGCAACTGTCCAGAACAGTTGGAAGTCGCTTGTGCAATGACGAAATTTGCGTTAAAGGTCACCACGAATAGCAACAGGACAATTTCAGATCTTTTGCAAACCACACATCTCACCCGTTCACCCAAGTTTTATTTGTTCCGTTGTGAAATTGTAAGCAGTGAAGGAGACATGAAATGAAGTATTACTGAAATGACTATCGTCCATAAATAAACAATAATTCGGCGACGCCGGTAGCAACAACCCTGCTCGGTGGTCATCGAAGTGGAACCTTCAAGAAAAGGCACTAAAATAACTACAAAAACACAGTATCAAGTCGAGATAGTTGCGACTGGCTGCAATCCTTCCAGATAACGCTGATCGCATCTCGCATAACAAAGTGATATTCCCGAGCGCCCACGATTTTAACTCGAAAAAACAAGTAGTACAACAGTTTCGCGGAGTTCCTTTTATCAAAGGAGCATCGGCCGGATACTTAAACGAAAAGTAAGGTCCTCAACAGCAAAGACAATGAAAAATAAACAATGGCAGCGCAAACAATGAGAGCGCAAAAAGCTTCTCACTGAGGCCGCGTTGTCAAACGGGCGTCCCACCCGTACACGGTCGCCAGGCTTGTATTGCGTGTGGCGACGGAGTAATACGCGGAATACAGAATAGCCGGCCGAAGTGCCGAAGGGGAGGTGTTCCCAAGGTGTGTCAAAAGATGACTCACTTATCTGTTCTGGTTAGGCGAACCCAACACTGCTTCTAACTACAGGCTGTATACCCCACCCTACCATGGTAAATGTATTTTCGCAGAAAAATGCAAGGCAGCTTAGGGGGACCCAAAGAGGAAAAAGTACTTTTCCTTGTGGCGGGTGAGTTGTGGGTTACTGGAAAAAGGTCAATTCTGTGACCACCACCCCTTGAGACGGATCACTCTTTTGTGCTTCCGTCTCCAAGCTTTGGCAGCATATAAACAGAAAGTTCTCGGCTCTACATTTTGTTCGCGGAAGAACTAATACTGTCGTGTTGCAGTCAAGGAGGTGCCGCGGTAAAATTTACACACCTGGAGGGGAAACAGAAGTTACCTCCATTTTGTGGTACTTAAGTGCTGCCATCTATCGACAGAAAAAGTTCAAATCTGAGTTGCCTCGCTGCTGGTGAGCCCTCTTAACGAGCTGCGTGCTGTCACACCACACTGTTAACTCTGCACTGAATTGCCCAGCCCCGCCTTCACCACGTCACGAACAGCAAGCATTCAAGAGTGAAACTGATCTCAGCGTTGTTGAGCCAATTTCAAAGGTTTCTGTATTGGACTTATTTGGCAAGTGGCTCCTGCTGGGCCAAACGCCCCAGGAAACAAGATGAACAGCGATGGCATCGCGAGCTAGGCCTCATCTCGTCTCACCCTTATACTCCACGCCACGATGGCTCGCATCGAAAGGCGCGTGAATCGATCACGGAATGGTTCGAACTAGAAACTCGTTCTCTCTCGCGCTCATCGAACCCGGCAAAACGCCCATCCTCTGTGCTCCCCCTAGCCCTCTGCGCAAACACACACACACTTGGAAAAGCAGTAAACAGTGCAACAACGCGCGCGACAGCTTTTAAAGCGAAAGCTTTCCTGGCCGCGAACTTGCGATTTCGCTCTGGTGGTGCTCCGAGGAGGCACATGACGTCACAACGCGCGCCTCGCCGCGGAGCCGAACCGGTCTGGCCGGGCCGGCGGCAGCTGGCGCACTCGGCGCGAATCGAGACGTGCTCCAAGTCTCCGCCAGTGCGGTCAGAGTGCGCCGAAGTCGCCGAACGCGTCGGCGGTCAAGCGCAGTTCGGTTGGAGTACAGAGGGTCTCGCTTTGATTATGAATAAAGGCGCATCTAGTGAACGCACTCTTCCGATGAAGAAGTCTCCGCGCTTTAGCTACGCATATCCTGGTCTAACAGAGCAAGACCATCAGCAATTTTTTCTTCTTGATCCTTCATAGCCAGCACCAGGTTCGCCCACAGCTCTCTTCTCTCCAGATTGCTTGCGCCGCCATTTACAAGGCAGCGTTTTGTGTCGCGCTGTCTTTGCAGTTGTGCCTTCTGGAATTCGTGTGCTCCTGTCCTTCGATTTCTGAGCTGTCTGTCTGTCTGTTGTTGCCAGGAAGAAAGAAAAGGAAAGTGCACAGGCCTGCCCACTGGCTCAAGCCGAGCCACAATCGCTACCACGTGCAGATAGTAGGAGATTTGAAAGATGGGATAGAAAGAAAAGATAGTAAAGACGCGCTAAAGACAAGGCCCATCCCGGAGGTAGTGCAATACCGGGCCAATCGGTGGCGGGAGTGAAGCATCCTTCAAACTCTACGCCACATTTCCAGAAATAAGTCCAATTGGACCCGTAACAGATACTCTACGGGGTCTGGAAAATCGCATGAGCTGCAAACAACCGTCTAGCCCCATCATACCAGATTATTGTCTGTCTACGCGTGTGTGGTCTTTTTTTTCCTCACGAAGGACGACGCCAACCGTGTCTTCATTCCCGTTCTTTATGTGGCCCATGTCGCACAACAGCGGCAACGCCAACAAGAAAAGAAGTAGAACGCAGAGAAACTGCTTGACATCGCAGCAGAGTCGGCGACAGAGAAAACTCCAGCAGCTGCGTCTTTGTTCGTCGCCGAGCCCTAGTGCGAAGAATCCGAAAGCGGCCGTCGCCCCAGGAAACACTTTTATCGCGATAGCATTTCGGTTGGCGCCGCACAGAAAATTTCTGGCTTCTTCTCTTTCACAACATTCCCGGATTGGCGGAGAGACGTTTCGTCCCATAGTGACGCCGTCACAAACTGCCCCCCCCCCCCCCGTGGCAGTGCTTAAATTAAAAATTAGCGAAAGAGGTCACGTGAACTTGCGATGGCATCACAACCTGACCGCCATGGCAATATATCATATAATTGGTTTTGGGGGAAAGGAAATGGCGCAGTATCTGTCTCATATATCGTTGGACACCTGGACCGCGCCGTAAGGGAAGGGATAAAGGAGGGAGTGAAAGAAGAAAGGAGGAAGAGGTGCCGTAGTGAAGGGCTCCGGAAAAAATTTCGACCACCTGGGGATCTTTAACGTGCACTGACATCGCACAGCACACGGGCGCCTTAGCGTTTTTCCTCCATAAGAACGCAGCCGCCGCGGTCGCGTTCGAACCCGGGAACTCTGGATCAGTACCATGGCAATTGGCAACCTGGCCACAACGTTGTGAGCTACCTACCAGCAGTGGCAAGTGACAATGAAATTAATTCAAATAAATTCAATACAACTGCCACCTGTCCAATGTGCCGCTGCTCATGAGCCTTACGGTCACTTAAATAAAACTGAGAGCTGCTTTTGGATGCCTAATGCAGGCGGCACTACCATTGCTGTCCGTGTGCGGTGCAACCGAAAATTTTAAATGTCGCGATTACCGCGGACAGCACAAGAGTGCACATAACTGGCACTTGGCATGCACAAAAGAAAAAGACACAAAAGTTTGTTAACGATTTTCCTCGCTACTTTTACTCCAACAGATGACAACAACAACGTTCATGTTAAGTTCTCCAGCCCGTAGATGCTCACTATAGTCGGTTACAACGTTAGGTGACGGCAATCTGAGGAATACGGAGTAACATGACGGATGGTGATGGCCCGATTTAATGGTTGCGGGCCTGGCGGGGGCACTCCTGTGTCTGAAGGCCTCGCCTTCTGCTAGTTCGTAAAAATATTAAAAATAGTTTCCGGCCCGCAAAATTTCATTCGCCAGGAATGAGCGCTTCTTTTGAATGAATAAATAATGAATCAAACAATTATTCGGTTGATTGACTGATTGACTGCGCCTTGCACCTTGGTGAACACGTGTTTCGCTGAGGCACTGTAGATCAGGAACGCCAGACTATCCAATTAATTTCAGAGTAATACTCATCAACCAATTGGGAACGTGAACCCTCAGAAAGAATACTGGGTAGACCACGCTATTTACTCAGCTGTGAAATCTCACAATACATGCATGACCACAGATCCGCTTGAAACTTCTTTCCTTAGGGTGCTCACAGAAGGATTTCTTTATTCCTTCAAAAATTTAAACTTGACCTGAACATGACCAAACTTTAACAGAAGTTCCTGCTTGAAGCCGTGACCGCCCGCTGAGCAGGGTAATGCCGTAGCAGCTGATCCACATAGCTCCGCGGTGCGGAACCACCCTAACAACCGTCTCTGGGTTAGCACAGAGCTGGGAGCTTAGCTCAACAGTTGACACCAACAAACACACTGGCCCCGCGCTTTTCAGCCGCTCTCAATGACGTCATATGGATTCTAGCGGAAAATCGCATCAACAGCCGAGTCACGTAGTCGCCCCCGTCAGCAGCTAAAGACAGCGGGGCCTGGCCGACGGATGAGCGGCGCTCAACAGAGACATGTCGTCAGTGAATGGCGCGCTGCACAGGCGGGACACAAAACAATCGCCGCAGGAGTCGAGGAACGAGCTACTCAGGCTCTTTTTCTCGCCTAGACACGCGCCACAGTCTTTCCACCAACAAACCCTTTCCACTACACTCTCACGGACTGTCCTCCGGCGATAGGGACCCGATAGCGTGTCCGCCGCAGAGCCGATACAAACACGCAGTAGCATACCCTGTCCAGCCGTACGCCTGCACGGAGTTCTACGAAGCATCGATCCTGCAGCGCTGTTAGCCCCGACCGCGGCGGCTGCGTTTTTATCGAGGCAAAACACAAAAGCCCCACTCGATGGACACATCCTACGCGTACCGTCGGTGTGCCTACGCGCACGGGCGTACGCTGGATCCTGTCTGCGCATGCGCGCAGGCGCGAGCAGGGCACAGATATCTGTACATACATCCGTGCCTGAGCGCGCGCGTCGGAAGCGGGGTGCGGTTTACAACAATAGGAGGACCGCGGGGCTCTCGGGGACTTTTCTTCATGGCTTGCAGCTCTCTCAAGATTCTGGAACTTTTCTTCGCGGTTTAAGTTGACCTTTTAGCGCCCCCAAATCCCCTTTCTCAACGCTTGAAATTCCTTCGGTCGGCTCCAGAGGGGGAACGCGCCAGCACAGGGAGCATTGGAGGTGGATGCCTTTTTTCGACGCCCATCGCGGCGCGTCGCTGGGCGCGCAGGCGCTCCGCTGTATGCCTAGGATGTGTCCACCGAGTTGCCGCGCAAGGCGCCCGTGTGCTGTGCGATGTCTGTGTACGTTAAAGATCCCCAGGTGGTAGGAATCATTCCGGAGCCCTCCACTACACCATTTCTTTCTTCCTTTCTTCTCTAAGTCCATCCTTTACCCATTTCCTTACTGCGTGGTACGGGTGTCTATCGAGATATGTGCCCAACGACAGACACAATACATACGTCTCTCGAGAACCACCACCGGCAGACACATCCTACACACCATCGGCATCAGGATACCAGCCACGGATCCCACACAGCTCCCGGCCGCCCACCACATTCACCGCGAACTACTTATTAAACCTCTCCCGAAAAATATGCACCCCACCTACCACGAACCCCGCCGGAAAAGCTCGTGCACGGGCGCTCCAAAAACACTATGGCATGGATCCGGATGCCATTTGGGTGGATGCCGCATGCACGGGCGAGGACACGGTTGTAGCCATCACGAACCCCTCCCTACAACCGATTGCTACCCTTCACATATCTCCCACTGCCACTTCGGAGGAGGCTGAACAGGCCGCTATTGCCCTTGCAATCACGCGCACGGAGGCCCGGTATATACTATCGGACTCTAAAACTGCCATACTAAACTTCACACGCGGGAGAGTTCACGTCCCGGCATTTCGCATATTGAACTCCCTCGCCGCACACCCGCCCCGCCACATGGAGCTCATATGGGTGCCTGCCCACTCCTGGAATCCCGGAAACGAGGCTGCCAACGCTTTAGCCCGAGGTTCTTTCAATCGGGCACCGGCGGCCTCCGATCTGGGGTTCTCACGGGAGCGCATGCATTCCTTCAGTGAACTGACGCAAGCCTGCAAAGCCGAGCGTCGGCTGTAACCCCCACCCCATCCTTCCCTCGACAATTATCGGATACTTTGGAGGCGGATCCAAACACGCACCTCACCCTCCCCTTATATACGCTCGCGCTATCACCAAGTCTAGACAAACCCCTCCTGTACCCTCTGCCACCACCCCAAAGCCACTCTCGATCATATCCTTTTCCTCTGCCCGGCGGATCCTCCCCCGCGGGGCCTGGAGCACCTTACCACTTGGGAGGCTTGGGAGACCCTACTGCGCTCCGAGGACCCGGCCAAGAAAGCCATCGCCACAGGCCGGGCTGCCAGCGTCATGAGCCTCCGAGACATGGACGTTTGAGTGCAGTGGAGCCGTGCGGGGCCCAAGGACCTGCGCGTCCTAAACTCCCCTGTATTTAATAAAGTTTCCACCACCACCACCTGAGACGATTACTGCGCCGTTTCCTTTCCTCAATAACCAATTTTCATCTGCTGCAGCCTAAGCAGGATTGAGCTGTAATTTCTGGATTAGAAGAGGCACATTAATACCTTAAACACTTCTCATTTTTCATGCTTCGTGTAAGAATCTGGTGTAATCAGCAGAGTGCGCGGTTTCTTGTTGCTTTGGAAAAAAAAATATCAACGTTACTTCTCTGCAATACTAGCACTCTATTGTAAGCAATTAGTGCAATACAAAGTGTTGTTCTTAAGAACATGAAAGTCGCTAATTATAAGCGATGGCTCCATTGGCAGTCGGTACGTTGATGCTTAAGCTTGTCACTGCCTGCGAGAGAAGGCAAAAGTAAATATGAAAGGAACATTAACAATCTGCCGCCGGAAGATATAATCTGTGGAACGTGGATAAGCAGACCACCACGGCTGCGATCGCACCGCAGCGTTCATTGGGTGACAATCCTCACGCGATGAACCATTAACTGCCACCTGCTAGGGCGGCAAGTTGGGCGCGCTGCCTATCCTGTGTGCGGTACGCACTCAACGTTACAGACGCCAAACCCGGTCTAGTTGCCCGATACATCATAACTTTCACTCTCAAACCAAGTTTAGCAGTAGTTCAACCGCGGCTATTTTTTTTATAGTCAGCACTGCCGACCAACAAATTCTGGCTGTATCGCGGCGAAGGTAACAATGCTTTCGAAATTATACAAACTGATGTGGATATTACTTAGGATGCGCTACACGCCTCACGATAATTGAGGAGCCTAACCGAAATAGTTAATAAGCAAATTATTCAATAGTACTATACGATCCTGCTAGTTAGCATGTCTTAGCTGTGTTGTGATGTTCTACAACGCTGACAGTTTTATGCTGAAGAAAGCAACTTTCTAACTCAAAAGGTCTATTTTTAAATATTATTGAAAGTTATGCGAAACACGCAGTATTTACTTGCCGAAGAAGAGCAGCCGTCTGCGAGGTACACTGAAGGGGGTCTCGGGATTATTTCCAAGCAGCTCAGCTACGCTATTTCTAGAAACAGTGGCAGGGAACTATGCCCTAATTACAGGAAACTGCCCGCCCTTTGGAACTGATAACATAGCCCGATGTCGGAAAATGTTTGCATTAGGACGAGCCAATAAAGGCGTAACTTACGATGCGATCGAGTAGGGAGGCTAATTTAAAATAAATTGGCGGTTGGGGAAAGGGTATGGCGCAGTATCTGTCTCACATCTCGGAGGCACCAAAACCGCGCCGTAAGAAAACGGATAAAGGAGTGACTGAGAGAAGGAAGAAAGAGGTGCCATAGTGGAGGGTTCGTTGGTTGGTTGATTTTTAGGGAAAGGAAATGGCGCAGTGTCTCACATATCGGCGGACACCTGGACCGCGCCGTAAGGGAAGGAATAAAAGAGGGAGTGAAAGAAGAAACAAAGAAAGGTGCCGTAGTGGAGGACTCCGGAATAATTTCGACCACTTGGGGATCTTTAACGTGCACTGACATCGCACTCTCCGATTTCCATGAAGAGAGCTATTTCATCGGAGCTGCGCATTTTGATTTATGGTTTATGGGGGTTTAAAAGCGTCTCAAGCTACGAGGGACGCTGTAGTGAAGGGCTCCGGAATATTCGACCACCTGGGGTTTTTTTACGTGTACTGACATCGCACAGCACATGGGTTCTAGAATTTCGCCTCCATCGAATTTCGACCGCCGCGGCCGGGATCGAACCCGCGTCTTTCGGGCCGGCAGCCGAGCGCCATAAGCATTCAGCCACCGCTACATCGCGCATTTTAAAAGCGACAGCGTTAAGGAGCTCGTGTCGCAGAAAAAGGTGTCGTAGGCGTTAAAGCCCCTCCATGACGTTTTTTTGGTAGCGTCATGGAGGGGCTTTAGTAGGCGTCATTGGCCGTGAGCGAAAAAAGGCGCATCTCGGTGGACACCTGAACCGAACCGTAATTGAAAGGACTGTCCTTCCCTTACGGCGCGATACGGGTCTCCAGCGAGCATTGTAAGATAGGCTCAGTTCCTTTCCTTAAAACTAATTTTTATTTGATTTTCCTTCCCTTAAGGCCGGGTTCGGGTGTCCACCAAGATACGCGAGACAGGCGTGCTTCCCTTAAATTGTCCAACGGGCCACGCGTCGCGCCGAACGGGCGATGGCGTTCCCAAGGACTCATTGGCAACTCTGCAACACGCTGTCGCGTCTCACTCTTAAACACTAACCTTAAGCGTCCTCCAAATTTTTCTGCGGGCTATGCTCCCGCTCCGCAGTTTGCTGCGGTATTGATTTAAGTTTAAGGTTGAAGTTTTCAAGTTGAGGAAGGCTTTTCTAGAGAAAGGGATCCTTATCGCAATCATGTTAAAATACTCGGGCTGCACGAGGCGCAGGTCTTCGTCGCGCACGCACAAAGCACGTATTCGCCCTACACGTTCAATCGCGGATCTTAACGAGCTGCGTCCCCGCCGCGGTGGCTCAGTGGTTAGGGCGCTCGACTACTGATCCGGAGTTCCCGGGTTCGAACACGACCGCGGCGGCTGCGTTTTTATAGAGGAAAAACGCTAGGCCGCCCGTGTGCTGTGCGATGTCAGTGCACGTTTAAGATTCCCAGGTGGTCGAAATTATCCCGGAGCCCTCCACTACGGCACCTCTCTCTTCCTTTCTTCTTTCACTCCCTCCTTTATCCCTTCCCTTACGGCGCGGTTCAGGTGTCCAACGATATATGAGACAGATACTGCGCCATTTCCTTTCCCCCAAAACCAATTATTATTATTTACGAGCTGCGTGCTGTCACACCACACAGTTAACCCTGCACTGAATTGTCCAGGCCCGCCTTCACCACGTCACGAACAACAAGCATTCCAGAGTGAAACTGATCTCAGCGTTGCTGCGCCAATTTCAAAGGCTTCTATATGGGACTTATTTGGCAAGGTGCTCCAGCTGGACCAAACGCCCCGGGAAACAAGAACGGCGATGGCATCGCGAGTTAGGCCTTCCCCCGTCTCAACCTTATACTCTACGCCACGATGGCTCGCATCGATAGGCGCGAGAATCGACCACGGAATGGTTCCAACGACACTCGTTCTCTTTCGCGCTCATCGAACCCGACAAATCGCCCATCCTCTGCGTCCCCCTCACCATCTGCGCGCGCGCGCACGCACACACGCACACACGCACACACACACGCACACACGCACACACGCACACACACACACGCACACACACACACACACACATACACATACACACGCACGCGCACACGCGCACACGCGCACGCACGCACACGCACACACGCGCACCTCCACACACGCACACGCACACGCGCACGCACACGCGTTTGGAAAGGCAGTAAACAGTGTGGTCTACGGCGATCAACAGGTGTCAAAACAACAACGCGGGCGACAGATTTTAAAGCCAAAGCTTTATTGGCCGAGTACTTGCGATTTCGCCGTGGCGGTGCTCCGAGGAGGCACATGACGTCACAACGCGCACCTCGCCGCGGAGCCGAACCGGTCTGGCCGGGCCGGCTGCGGCTGGCGCACTCGGCACGAATTAGAGACGTGGTCCAAGTCTCCGCCAGTGCTGTCAGAGTGCGCCGAAGCCGCCGAACGCGTCGGCGGTCAAGCGCAGTTCAGTTGGAGTATACAGGGTCTCGCCTTGACAATAAAGGCGCATCTAGTGAACGCACTCTTCCGATGCAGAATTCACCGCGCTTTCGCTACGTATATCCTGGCCTAACAGAGCTAGGCCATCAGCAGTTTTTCCTTCTTGAACCTTCATAGCCAGCACCAGTTTCGCCCACAGCCCTCTTCTCTCCAGAGTACTCACTTGCGCCGTTATTTACAAGGCAGCGTCTTGTATCCCGCTGTCTTTGCAGTTGTGCCTTCTGGAAATCGTGTTCTCTCCTTTGATTTCTGAGCTGCACTCAACCGTCTAGCACCGTCATAGCACATTATTGTTTCCTCTCCGAGTGTGTGTTCTTTTTCTTCCTCACGAAGGAAGACGCCAACCATGTCTTCATTCCCGTTCTTTATGTGGCCCATGTCGCACAACAGCGGTAACGCCAGCGAGAAGTAGAACGCAGCGAAACTGCTTGACATCGCAGCAGGGCCAGCGACAGAGAAAACTCAAGCAGCTGCGTTTTTGTTCATCGCCGAGCTCTAGTGCGAGGCCAGGACATCTCCCAGCAAGCCGCGCTGCGGCTATACAATGACGCAGCTTTGGGGGCGGTGCTCTATGCGCTGCTGCTCGTCACGGTGCGCAAGCCGCGCTGGAAGAAACTCGAGCTTCAGCACCGCAAGTCCCTGCGCGTGTGCCTAGGCCTGCCCAAAAACTCGCAGTGCGCCGCAACGTTGGCCGAGGCAGGAGCGTGGCCCCTTGAACTCCAAGCAGCGCGCAGGGCACTGAATCACATCGACCGGCTTCACCGCGCACCGGACGGCGGCTCGCTGCTGCAGCGTATGCGCTCGCACCCGCGCTCACAAATGAGCGCGGCGCTGCTCGAGTATGAGCAATTGACCCAAAGCCCACCCCCCTACGGTTCCTGTGCGCACTGGCCTGCTGCCTCGGAGGTACAGCGAGAGATCGTCGGCATTGCGGGAAAGCGGAGCACACCCCTCTGTGCTGTGCAGCAGCTGGCCAGAACCGTCATACACGAGGAGCTCCAGGACCATCTCCTCGTGTATACCGACGGCTCAGTGGCCCGCGACAGCTGCTTCCTTGCAGCGGAGGCTACCATCCCCGCCCTGCGACCGCACAGCCAACAACACGCAACCTTCCAGGGCTCCCCCACCACGGCGGAGTTGATGGGGATCCGGCTCGGCCTGGACCTGCTGCTCACCCTCGGCCCTCCGCCGCCCAGGAGTGCTCTGCTGTGCGACTCCCGCGCCGCTCTCAGCCGCCTGCAATCTAACGGCCGCGGTACCCCACTAGTGCGCGAAATTCGTTCGCGCATCGAGCGCCACGCGCAGAGAGGTTGTGCCGTGCGTGCACAGTGGGTGCCCGGTCACTGCGGCATCGCAGGCAACGAAGAAGCTGACGACCTCGCGACCGCTGCACACCAACTACCTGCCAGCGACCTGCCCCTTGCGCTGGAGGACGTGCGTGCGGCCATCCACGACCATCTCCGAAAGCAGCACCCCGACCTAGGCATCGCGGGAGGTGAGCGCATCGACAGTGTCACCGGCTGTCGCGCACTTACACGGTCACAACGTGTAATGAACCTCCGCGCCCGGGGAACGACGGGTGCGTCACGGAATCGCGACGAGTGATGTGTGACGGATGCGGTGCAGTGGAAACACTAGAACTCCTGCTCCTTCACTGTGCAGCGTTCGCCGATGCTCGTCGCGATATGCTCGCTGCCTATAGGGCGCACGGCATACTACCAGACTCCATCAAGACGCTATTGTGGCCGCAGGGCAGTGCACGCACTCGTGAGCGAACTTTGGTGAGCCTCTATGCATGCCTCGAACACACGGGCTTGACGTCCCGTCTGTTCTCCGTCAGGTAGTTGCACGCAGTGGCCGAACGCTCCGCGATGTCCACCTTGGACGATTAATAACTGGACGCCCCACTCCAGTAGTAGCGAACACAGTGCTGTGCGCGTGTGTTTTAATTCCTCTAAAATGAACTAATCACGCACACAACCTGGACACATTTCTTATTGTGTAAATACTTTGTACATATTACTTCTCTCCCTATAGTCTCTTCCTTTCCCCTCACCTCTTTCGATCATTTCATTTCTCCATTCTGCCTGCTATCTTTTATTTTCCGCTGCCCCAGCTCAGGTGCTTCAGTATCGATGGCAGATGCCGGGGCTAGCAAAAATCTTTTCCTTCCTTTTTACTATTATTTTAATAAAAACCCACTACCACCAATGCGACAGCGTTTCGGTTGTCGGCCCACAGAAAATCTCCGGCTTCTCTTTCACGATATTTGCGGATGGGTCGAGTGGAGTTTCATCACATTGTGACGCCGTCACAACCCAACCTGCCCACCGCGGCAGGTGCTACTTAAATTAACGATTAGCAAGAGAGGTCACGTGACCTTGCGATGGCATCACAAGCTGGCCACCAAGGCAATTGGCAACCTGCCCACAGCGTTGTGAGCTACCTATCCCCCGTGGCAAGTGTAAATGAAATTAATCCAAATAAATTCAATACAACTGCCACTTGCCCAATGTGCCGCTGCGCATGAGCCTTACGGGATCTCGAGAGGACTAACATCGGTCTCACAAGCCCCACCGGTAGCTGTGCTTGAAACAGCCACCTGCCAGCGCCGCGCAGCATCGCTTAGCCCTTGCACAACTGCGTCAGGAATGGTATGAGGAATCCCAGCGATCTTAGAACGTGGTCGAGAAAGTTGTGACGTTTCGCCCACGTGACCACTATTAGGTCGAACGCAGGGCACCGCCAAATATAGGAATCTGCGGACACTCAAAATTTGGAAGTTGGCCAACCTTCAAATTCCCAAAGGACTCTCATACTCCCCTATGAAAATCTAATAGAAGATGCTGGAACATTCCGGTACGTGATGAAGCATGAATGCCATGCATTATAAGGGTAATGTAACCGGCGCCAACCAAAGTTTTCAGAGGAAATCGCCAGAACATTGCACACTCATTGTAGACATCACTGCAGGTAATCTAAACGCTATCACGTTTTCTTCTTTAGGAATGTGATTAAGAAGCGCCTCAAGTTATTTTTCTCTTCTTTTCCCTCACTCTTTTGTGAATATGTTCCTTTCCTGCTCTCTGTCTTTCTCTCTCTCTCTGTCTGTTATATGTCACCGCACTAGCGAAAGAGTTCCGCACCTGTATGATTTCGCTTCAGGAAAACTGACAGCTGCTTTTGGATGTCTACTGCGGGCGGCACTACCATTGCCGTACTCTGTGTGGTGCAAGCGAAAAGTTTAACAACGGCGATTACTGCGTACAGCACAAAAGTGCAAATAACTGGCACTTGGCATGCACAAAAAAAAGACACAAAAGTTTGTTGACGTTTTTCCACGTTCCTGTCACTCCAACAGACGACCACAACAACGTTCATGTTAAGTTCTCCAGCCCGTAGATGCTCACTATAGTCGGTTACAACGTTAGGTGACGGCAATCCGACGAATACGGAGTAACATGACGGATGGTGATGGCCCGATTTAATGGTTGCGGGCCTGGCGGGGGCACTCCTGCGCCTGAAGGCCTCATCTTCTGCTAGTTCATAACAATATTAAAAATAGTTTCCGGCCCGCGAAATTTCACTAGCATGGAATTAGCGTTCCTTTTTAATAAATAAATAACCAAGTAATAATGAACAAAACAATTATTCGGTTGATTGATTGTTTCATTCACTGTGCCTGGCGCCTTAATGAACACGTGTTTCACTGTGGCGCTGTAGATGAGGAATGCCAGACTATTTAATTAATTTCAGAGAAATCCTCATCAACCAATTGGGAACGTGAACCCTTAGAGAGAATGCTGGGTAGACCACGCTATTTACTCAGCTGTGAAAGCTCACAATGCCAAGATGGGCACAGATTCGCTTGAAACTTCCTTCCTTTGGTGCTCACAGAAGGATTTCTTTTTCCTTCAAAAATTTAAACTTGACCTGAATATGTCTAAACCTTAACCGAATTTCGTGCTTGAAGCCGTAACCGCGCGCTGAGTAGGGTAATGGTTTGGTTTATAGTTTATGGGGGTTTAACGTCCCAAAACGACCCAGGCTATGAGAGACGCCATAGTGAAGGGCTCCGGAAAGTTAGACCACCTGGGGTTCTTTAACGTGTACTGACATCGCATAGCACACGGGCGTCTAGAATTTCGCCTCCATTGAAATTGGGCCGCCGCAGCCGGGATTGAACCCGCGTCTTTCGGGTCAGCAGCCGAGCGCAATAACCACTGAGCCACCGCGGCGCCGCTGAGCAAGGTAATGCCGTAACAGCTGATCCACATAGCTTCGGGGTGCGGAACCACCCTAACGACCTTCTCTGGGTTAAAACAGTGCTGGGAGCTTAGCTCAACCGTCGACACGACAAACACACTCACCCCTCGCTTTTCAGCCACTCAATGACGTCATATGGATTCCAGCGGAGAATCGCATCAACAGCAGAGTCACATAGTGCGCCCTCGTCAGCAGCTAAGGACAGCGGGGCCTGGCCGACAGATGAGCGGCGCTCAACAGACGCATGTCGTCAGTAAATGGCGCGCAGCACAGGCGGGACACAACACAATCGCCGCAGGAGTCGAGGAACGAGCTACTCGGGCTCTTTTTCTCGCCTAGACACGCGCCACAGTCTTTGCACCACTAAACCCTTTCCACTACACTCTCAGGGGCTGTCCGCCGGCGATAATGACCCGAAAGCGTCTCCGCCGCAGAGCCGATACAAACACGCAGTAGCATACCCTGTCCAGCCGTACGCCTGCACGGAGTTCTACGAAGCATCGATCCTGCAGCGCTGTTAGCCCCGACCGCGGCGGCTGCGTTTTTATGGAGGAAAAACGCTAAGGCGCCCGTGTGCTGTGCGATGTCTGTGCACGTTAAAGATCCCCAGGTGGTCGAAATTATTCCGGAGCCCTCCACTACGGCACCTCTTCTTCCTTTCTTCTTTCACTCCCTCCTTTACCCATTTCCTTACTGCGTGTTTCGGGTGTCTATCGAGATATGTGCCCACCGACAGACACAATACATACGTCTCTCGAGAACCACCACCGGCAGACACATCCTACACACCATCGGCATCAGGATACCAGCCACGGATCCCACACAGCTCCCGGTCACCCACCACATTCACCGCGAACTACTTATTAAACCTCTCCCGAAAAATATGCACCCCACCTACCTCGAACCCCGCCGCAGAGCTCGCGCACGGGCGCTCCAAAAACACTATGGCATGGAACCGGATGCCGTTTGGGTGGATGCCGCATGCACGGGTGAGGACACTGTTGTAGCCATCACGAACCCCTCCCTACAACCGATTGCTACCCTTCACATATCTCCCACTGCCACTTCGGAGGAGGCTGAACAGGCCGCTATTGCCCTAGCAATCACGCGCACGGAGGCCCGGTATATAATATCGGACTCTAAAACTGCCATACTAAATTTAACCCGCGGGAGAGTTCACGTCCCTGCATTTCGCTTATTGAACTCCCTCGCCGCACACCCGCCCCGCCACATGGATCTCATATGGGTGCCTGCCCACTCCTGGAATCCCGGAAACGAGGCTGCCAACGCTTTAGCCCAAAGTTCTCGCAATCGGGCACCGGCGGCCTCAGATCTGGGGTTCTCACGGGAGCGCATGCATTCCTTCAGTGAACTGACGCAAGCCTGCAAAGCCGAGCGTCGGCTGTACCCCCACCCCATCCTTCCCTCGACAATTATCGGATACTTTGGAGGCGGATCCAAACACGCACCTCACCCTCCCCTTATATACGCTCGCGCTATCACCAAGTCCAAACAAACCCCTCCTGTACCCTCTGCCACCACCCCAAAGCCACTCTCGATCATATCCTTTTCCTCTGCCCGGCGGATCCTCCCCCGCGGGGCCTGGAGCACCTTACCACTTCGGAGGCTTGGGAGACCCTACTGCGCTCCGAGGACCCGGCCAAGCAAGCCATCGCCACAGGCCGGGCTGCCAGCGTCATGAGCCTCCGAGACAAGGACGTTTGAGTGCAGTGGGGCCGTGCGGGGCCCAAGGACCTGCGCGTCCTAAACTCCCCTGTATTTAATAAAGTTTCCACCACCACCGCCTGAGACGATTACTGCGCCGTTTCATTTCCTCAATAACCAATTTTCGTCTGCTGTAGCCTAAGCAGGATTGAGCTGTAATTTCTGGATTAGAAGAGGCACATTAATACCTTATACAGTTCTCATTTTTCATGCATCGTGTAAGAATCTGGTGTAATCAGCAGAGTGCGCGGTTTCTTGTTGCTTTAGAAAAAAAAATATCAACGTTACTTCTCTGCAATACTAGCACTCTATTGTAAGTAATTAGTGCAATACAAAGTGTTGTTCTTAAGAACATGAAAGTCGCTAATTATAAGCGATGGCTCCATTGGCAGTCGGTACGTCGATGCTTACGCTTGTCACTGCCTGCGAAAGAAGGCAAAAGCAAATATGAAAGGAACATTAACAATCTGCCGCCGGAAGAGATAATCTGTGGAACGTGGATAAGCAGACCACCACGGCTGCGATCGCACCACAGCAATAGGCCGCAGCGTTCATTGGGTGACAAACCTCACGCGATGAACCATTAACTGCCACCTGCTAGGGCGGCAGGTTGGGCGCGCTGCCTATCCTGTGTGCGGTACGCACTCAACTTTACAGACGCCAAACCCGGTCTAGTTGCCCGATACATCATAACTTTCACTCTCAAACCAAGTTTAGCAGTAGTTCAACCGCGGCTATTTTTTTTATAGTCAGCACTGTCGACCAACAAATTCTGGCTGTATCGCGGCGAAGGTAACAATGCTTTCGAAATTATACAAACTGATGTGGATATTACTAAGGATGCGCTACACGCCTCACGATAATTGAGGAGCCTAACCGAAATAGTTAATAAGCAAATTATTCAATAGTACTATACGATCCGGCTAGTTAGAATGTCTTAGCTGTGTTGTGATGTACTACAACGCTGACAGTTTTATGCTGAAAAAAAGCAGCGTTCTAACTCAAAAGGTCTATTTTTAAATATTATTGAAAGTTATGCGAAACACGCAGTATTTACTTGCCGAAGAAGAGCAGCCGTCTGCGAGGTACACTGAAGGGGGTCTCGGGATTATTTCCAAGCAGCTCAGCTACGCTATTTCTAGAAACAGTGGCAGGGAACTGACCTAATTACAGGAAACTGCCCGCCCTTTGGATCTGATAACATAGCCCGATGTCGGAAAATGTTTGCATTAGGACGAACCAATAAAGGCGTAACTTACGATGCGATCGAGTAGGGAGGCTAATTTAAAATAAATTGGCGGTTGGGGAAAGGGTATGGCGCAGTATCTGTCTCACATCTCGGAGGCACCTCAACCGCGCCGTAAGAAAACGGATAAAGGAGTGACTGAGAGAAGGAAGAAAGAGGTGCCGTAGTGGAGGGTTCGTTGGTTGGTTGATTTTTAGGGAAAGGAAATGCCACAGTGTCTCACATATCGGCGGACACCTGGACCGCGCCGTAAGGGAGGGGATAAAAGAGGGAGTGAAAGAAGAAACAAAGAAAGGTGCCGTAGTGGAGGACTCCGGAATAATTTCGACCACTTGGGGATCTTTAACGTGCACTGACATCGCATTCTCCGATTTCCTTGAAGAGAGCTATTTCATCGGAGCTGCGCATTTTGATTTATGGTGGTTTAAAAGCGTCTCAAGCTACGAGGGACGCTGTAGTGAAGGGCTCCGGAATATTCGACCACCTGGGGTTCTTTTACGTGTACTGACATCGCACAGCACACGGGTGCTAGAATTTCGCCGCCATCGAAATTCGACCGCCGCGGCCGGGATCGAACCCGCGTCTTTCGGGCCGGCAGCCGAGCGCCATAAGCACTCAGCCACCGCTACATCGCGCATTTTAAAAGCCACAGCGTCGAGCTCGTGTCGCAGTTAAAGGTGTCGTAGGCGTCACTGGCCGTGAGCGAAAAAAGGCGCATCTCGGTGGACACCTGAACCGAACCGTAAGTGAAAGGACTGTCCTTTCCTTACAGCGCGATACGGGTCTCCAGCGAGCATTGTAAGACAGGCTCATTTCCTTTCCTTGAAACTAATTGTTATTTGATTTCCTTCCCTTAAGGCCGGGTTCGGGTGTCCACCAAGATACGCGAGACAGGCGTGCCTCTCTTAAATTGTCCACCGGGCCACGCGTCGCGCCGAACGGGCGATGGCGTTCCCATGTGCTCATTGGCAACACTGCAACACGCTGTCGCGTCTCACTCTTAAACACTAACCTTAAGCGTCCTCCAAATTTTTCTGCGGGCTATGCTCCCGCTCCGCAGTTTGCTGCGGTATTGATTTAAGTTTAAGGTTGAAGTTTTCAAGTTGAGGAAGGCTTTTCTACAGAAAGGGATCCTTATCGCAATCATGTTAAAATACTCGGGCTGCACGAGGCGCAGGTCTTCGTCGCGCACGCACAAAGCACGTATTCGCCCTACACGTTCAATCGCGGATCATAACGAGCTGCGGCCCCGCCGCGGTGGCTCAGTGGTTAGGGCGCTCGACTACTGATCTGGAGTTCCCGGGTTTGAACACGACCGCGGCGGCTGCGTTTTTATAGAGAAAAAACGCTAAGCCGCCCGTGTGCTGTGCGATATCAGTGCACGTTTAAGATTCCCAGGTGGTCGAAATTATTCCGGAGCCCTCCACTACGGCACCTCTCTCTTCCTTTCTTCTTTCACTCCCTCCTTTATCCCGTCCCTTACGGCGCGGTTCAGGTGTCCAACGATATATGAGACAGATACTGCGCCATTTCCTTTCCCCCAAAACCAATTATTATTATTAACGAGCTGCGTGCTGTCACACCACACAGTTAAGCCTGCACTGAATTGCCCAGCCCCGCCTTCACCACGTCACGAACAACAAGCATTCCAGAGTGAAACTTATCTCAGCGTTGCTGCGCCAATTTCAAGGGCTTCTATACGGGACTTATTTGGCAAGTGGCTCCAGCTGGACCAAACGCCCCGGGAAACAAGAACCGCGATGGCATCGCGAGTTAGGCCTTCCCCCGTCTCAACCTTATACTCTACGCCACGATGGCTCGCATCGAAAGGCGCGAGAATCGACCACAGAATGGTTCGAACGACACTCGTTCTCTTTCGCGCTCATCGAACCCGACAAATCGCCCATCCTCTGCGTCCCCCTCACGCGCTCACACACACACACACACACACACACACACACACACACACACACACACACACACACACACACACACACACACACACACACACACACACACACACACACACACACACGCACACACACACGCGCACACACACGCGCACACGCACACACACACACACGCACGCACGCACGCACACACACACGCACGCACACATACACACACACACACACACACACGCACACACACACACACGCGAGCACGCACGCATGCATGCACACGCGCACGCACACACGCACACACGCACACACGCACACGCACACACACGCACGCACGCACGCACGCGCGTTTGGAAAGGCAGTAAACAGTGTGGTCTACGGCGATCAACAGGTGTCAAAACAACGCGGGCGACAGATTTTAAAGCGAAAGCTTTATTGGCCGCGTACTTGCGATTTCGCCGTGGCGGTGCTCCGAGGAGGCACATTACGTCACAACGCGCACCTCGCCGCGGAGCCGAACCGGTCTGGCCGGGCCGGCTGCAGCTGGGGCACTCGGCACGAATTAGAGACGTGGTCCAAGTCTCCGCCAGTGCTGTCAGAGTGCGCCGAAGCCGCCGAACGCGTCGGCGGTCAAGCGCAGTTCAGTTGGAGTATAGAGGGTCTCGCCTTGACAATGAATAGAGGCGCATCTAGTGAACGCACTCTTCCGATGCAGAATTCACCGCGCTTTCGCTACGTATATCCTGGCCTAACAGAGCTAGGCCATCAGCAATGTTTCCTTCTTGAACCTTCATAGCCAGCACCAGTTTCGCCCACAGCCTTCTCCTCTCCAGAGTACTCACTTGCGCCGTTATTTACAAGGCAGCGTCTTGTATCCCGCTGTCTTTGCAGTTGTGCCTTCTGGAAATCGTGTTCTCTCCTTTGATTTCTGAGCTGCACTCAACCGTCTAGCACCGTCATAGCACATTATTGTTTCCTCTCCGAGTGTGTGTTTTTTTTCCTCACGAAGGACGACGGCAACCATGTCTTCATTCCCATTCTTTATGTGGCCCATGTCGCACAACAGCGGTAACGCCAGCGAGAAGTAGAACGCAGCGAAACTGCTTGACATCGCAGCAGGGCCGGCGACAAAGAAAACTCAAGCAGCTGCGTTTTTGTTCGTCGCCGAGCTCAAGTGCGAAGAATCCGAAAGCTGCCGTCGCCCCAGGAAACACTTTTATCGCGAGCACTAACTCACCGCTCGAGGCCAGGACATCTCCCAGCAAGCCGCGCTGCGGCTATACAATGACGCAGCTTTGGGGGCGGTGCTCTATGCGCTGGTGCTCGTCACGGTGCGCAAGCCGCGCTGGAAGAAACTCGAGCTTCAGCACCGCAAGTCTCTGCGCGTGTGCCTAGGCCTGCCCAAAAACTCGCAGTGCGCCGCAACGTTGGCAGAGGCAGGAGCGTGGCCCCATAAGCTCCAAGCAGCGCGCAGGGCACTGAATCACATCGACCGGCTTCACCGCGCACCGGACGGCGGCTCGCTGCTGCAGCGTATGCGCTCGCACCCGCGCTCACAAATGAGCGCGGCGCTGCTCGAGTATGAGCAATTGACACAAGGCCCACCCCCCTACGGTTCCTGCGCGCACTGCCTGCTGCCTCGGAGGTACAGCGAGAGATCGTCGGCATTGCGGGAAAGCGGAGCACACCCCTCTGTGCTGTGCAGCAGCTGGCCAGAACCGTCATACACGAGGAGCTCCAGGACCATCTCCTCGTGTATACCGACGGCTCAGTGGCCCGCGACAGCTGCTCCCTTGCAGCGTCGGCTACCATCCCCGCCCTGCGACTGCACAGCCAGCAACACGCAACCTTCTTGGGCTCCTCCACCACGGCGGAGTTGATGGGGATCCGGCTCGGGCTGGACCTGCTGCTCACCCTCGGCCCTCCGCCGCCCAGGAGTGCTCTGCTGTGCGACTTCCGCGCCGCCCTCAGCCGCCTGCAATCTAACGGCCGCGGTACCCCACTAGTGCGGGAAATTCGCTCGCGCATCGCGCATCGACCGCCTCGCGCAGAGAGGATGTGCACAGTGGGTGCCCGGTCACTGCGCCATCGCCGGCAACGAAAAAGCTGACGACCTCGCGACCGCTGCACACCAAATACCTGCCAGCGATCTGCCCCTTGCGCTGGAGGACGTGTGTGCGGCCATCCACGACCATCTCCGAAGGCAGCACCCCGACCCACGCATCGGAGGAGGTGAGCGCATCGACAGTATCACCGGCTGTCGCGGACTTACACGGTCACAGCGTGCAATGATCCTCCGCGCGCGCATTGGCTGCGTGTGGCCCGGGGAACGACGGGTGCGTCACGGAATCGCGACGAGCGATGTGTGACGGATGCGGTGCAGTGGAAACACTAGAACACCTGCTCCTTCACTGTGCCGCATTCGCCCATGCTCGTCGCGATATGCTCGCGGCCTATAGGGCGCAAGGCATACTGCCAGACTCCATCAAGACACTATTGTGGCCGCAGGGCAGTGCACGCACTCCTGAGCGAACTTTAGTGACCTCTGTGCATTCCTCGAAGATACGGGCTTGACGTTCCGTCTGTTCTCCGTCAGGTAGTTACACGCAGTGACCGAACGCTCCGCGAGTTCTACCTTGAACGATTAATAACTGGACGCCCCACTCCAGTCGTAGCCAACACAGTGCTGTGCGCGTGTTTTAATTCCTCTAAAATGAACTAATCACGCGCACAACCTGGACACATTTCTTATTGTGTAAATAGTTTGTACATATTACTTCTCCCCCTATCATCTCTTCCTGTCCCCTCACCTCTTTCATTTCTCCATTCTGCCTGCTATCTCTTAATTTCCGCTGCCCCAGCTCAGGTGCTTCAGTATCGATGGCAGATGCCGGGGCTAGCAAAAATCTTTTCCTTCCTTTTTACTATTTTAGTAAAAACCCACTACCACCAATGCGACAGCGTTTCGGTTGTCGGCTCAGAGAAAATCTCCGGCTTCTCTTTCACGATATTTGCGGATGGGTCGAGTGGAGTTTCATCACATTGTGACGCCGTCACAACCCAACCTGCCCACCGCGGCAGGTGCTACTTAAATTAACAATTAGCAAGAGAGGTCACGTGACCTTGCGACGGCATCACAAGCTGGCCACCAAGGCAATTGGCAACCTGCCCACAGCGTTGTGAGCTACCTATCCCCCGTGGCAAGTGTAAATGAAATTGATCCAAATAAATTCAATACAACTGCCACTTGCCCAATGTGCCACTGCGCATGAGCCTTACGGGATCTCGAGAGGACTAACGTCGGTCTCACAAGCCCCACCGGCAGCTGTGCTTGAAACAGCCACCTGCCAGCGCCGCGGCGCATCGCTTAGCCCTTGCACAACTGCGTCAGGAATGGTATGAGGAATCCCAGCGATCTTAGAACGTGGTCGAGAAAGTTGTGACGTTTCGCCCACGTGACCACTATTAGGTCAAACGTAGGGCCCCGCGAAATATGGGAATCTGCGGACACTCAAAATTTGGAAGTTGGCCAACCTTCAAATTCCCAAAGGACTCTCATACTCCCCTATGAAAATCCAATAGAAGATCCTGGAACATTCCGGTACGTGATGAAGCATGAATACCATGCATTATAGGGTAATGTAACCGGCGCCAACCAAAGTTTTCAGAGGAAATCGCCAGAACATTGCACACTCATTGTAGACATCACAGCAGGTAATCTAAACGCTATCACGTTTTCTTCTTTAGGAATGTGATTAAGAAGCGCCTCAAGTTGTTTCTCTCTTCTTTTCCTTCACTCTTTTGTGAATATGTTCCTTTCCTGCTCTCTGTCTTTCTCTCTCTCTCTCTCTGTCTGTTATCTGTCACAGCACTAGCGAAAGAGTTCCGCACCTGAATGATTTCGCTTCAAGAAAACCGACATTTGATTCTGGATGTCTACTGCAGGCGGCACTACCATTGCCGTACTTTGCGCGGTGCAACCGAAAAGTTTAAAAGCGGCGATTACTGCGTACAGCACAAAAGTTCAAATAACTGGCACTTGGCATGCACAAAAGAAAGACACAAAAGTTTGTTGATGTTTTTCCACGTTCCTGTCACTCCAACAGACGACAACAACAACGTTCATGTTAAGTTCTCCAGCCCGTAGATGCTCGCTATAGTCGGTTACAACGTTAGGTGACGGCAATCTGAGGAATACGGAGAATGGTTGCGGCCCTGGCGGGGGCACTCCTGCGTCTGAAGGCCTCGTCTTCTGCTAGTTCGTAACAATATTAAAAATAGTTCCCGGCCCGCAAAATTTCACTAGCATGGAATGAGCGTTTCTTTTTAATAAATAAATAACCAAGTAATAACGAACCAAACAATTAATCGGTTGATTGATTGTTTCATTCACTGCGCCTGGCGCCTTAATGAACACGTGTTTCACTGTGGCGCTGTAGATGAGGATTGCAAGACTATCCAATCAATTTCAGAGAAATACTCATGAACCAATTGGGAACGTGAACCCTCAAGAGAATGTTGGGTAGACCACGCTATTTACTCAGCTGTGAAAGCTCACAATGCCAACATGGGCACTGATTCGCTTAAAACTTCTTTCCCTAGGTGCTCACAGAAGGATTTCTTTTTCCTTCAAAAATTTAAGCTTGACCTGAATATCTCTAAACCTTAACCGAATTTCGTGCTTGAAGCCGTGACCGCGAGCTGAGTAGGATGAGTAATGGTTTGGTTTATAGTTTATGAGTGTTTAACGTCCCAAACCGACTCAGGCTATGAGAGATGCCGTGGTGAAGGGCTCCGGAAAATTAGACCACCTGGGGTTCTTTAACGTGAACTGACATCGCACAGCACACGGGCGTCTAGAATTTCGCCTCCATCGAAATTGGACCGCCGCGGCCGGGATTGAACCCGCGTCTTTCGGGTCAGCAGCCGAGCGCAATAACCACTGAGCCACCGCGGCGCCGCTGAGCAAGGTAATGCCGTAACAGCTGATCCACATAGCTTCGGGGTGCGGAACCACCCTAACGACCTTCTCTGGGTTAAAACAGTGCTGGGAGCTTAGCTCAACCGTCGACACGACAAACACACTTACCCCTCGCTTTTCAGCCACTCAATGACGTCATATGGATTCCAGCCGAGAATCGCATCAACAGCCGAGTCACGTAGTCGCCCTCGTCAGCAGCTAAGGACAGCGGGGCCTGGCCGACGGATGAGCGGCGCTCAACAGAGGCATGTCGTCAGTAAATGGCGCGCAGCACAGGCGGGACACAACGAAATCGCCGCAGGAGTCGAGGAACGAGCTTCTCGGGCTCTTTTTCTCGCCTAGACACGCGCCACAGTCTTTCCACCACCAACCCCTTTCCACTACACTCTCAGGGGCTGTCCGCCAGCGATAGGGACCCGAAAGCGTCTCTGCCGCTGAGCCGAAACAAACATGCAGTAGCATACCCTGTCCAGCCGTACGCCTGCACGGGTTCTACGAAGCATCGATCCTGCAGCGCTGTTTGCGTTCGTATAGCTCGGCAGACGCGCGCTGGGGTTGTCACGGAAATGCACCGGTGGCGGAGACGAGACGGCTAATCAAGCAGACAGCTTATCCAACTCCTAGAGCTTCGTGAAGTGGGCAAACGAGTAAGGAGATAATAACTGTTTTCTCTTTTTTTTGGGGGGGGGGGGGGATGGCGCAGTATCTGTGTCATATATCGTTGGACACCTGAACCGCGCCGTAAGGGAAGGGATAAACGAGGGAGTGAAAGAAGAAAGGAAGGAAGAGGTGCTGTAGTGGAGTGCTCCGGAATAATTTCGACGACCTGGAGATCTTTACCCCGCACTGACATCGCACAGCACACGGGCGCCTTAGCGTCTTGCCTCCATAAAAACGCAGCCGCCACGGTCGTTTTCGAACCCGGGAACTCCGGATCAGTAGCCGAGCGCCCTACCCACTGAGCCACCGCGGCGGGTAAGGAGTAAGGTGAGAGGTGAAAATTGGACGGGAAAAATCCCCTTTCCACATCGGGAAAGCTCCCTTTTATGAGACTCCGATTTGTGATACCTGTAAAAAAGGCGACCGCTCTCTAGCCATACAGCAATGGTCAGTTAATAATGACAACCGCTTCGAACTCGGGCTCAAGTGCGTATAAAAGTCTCAGCAAATGCAAGGTACGGTTAGCACGGCTATGGTAATAAATTTTTACTTGCCGAACAAGCTCAGTGTGCTGTGAGGCACGTTGTAGTCAAGCTTCCAGAATTATTTAGATCAACTCGTCTGCGCTCATTCTAAATGCCATAGCAGGAAACGGCCACCTAGTTAAACAATGCTGCCCAACTGTTGGCACTGGCCACGCAGCTCTGTGTCGAAAACCGCTTGCCGCATAGGCGCACGAATGAATGTGTAACTTATAAGCATTATAATATAACAATATAAGCATAAGCATAATATAAGCATTACACCCTAAAACGATTGTATTGTCACGTGGTGGTGACGTTGAAGAACACAGTAGCAATACTGTGAAAGACAAAACTAACTTTTATTGGTGTAATGGGGCGTCACTCTCTTCACAGACGCTTCATTACCTAAGTTTTTGTCGAAAGCCACGCTGGCAGTTACGACGCGGGATATGCTCTTAACCTGCGCCTCTATTGAGACGTCTTTTCCAGAGGTGGCAGAAGAGGCCGCGATAGCGCTAGCACTCACGCAGCCCAAAGTGGGAAGAATTGTCACTGACTCGCAAAAGGCGTATAACAGTTACAGAAAGGGGTGGGTGTCCCTTGCAGCACTAGGAATTCTCAAAAGTAAACGCGACGTTCCTGAAAGGAAAGTTGAGTTGATATGGACACCGGCTCACTCTGGGCTGGAGGGCAACGAACTTGCCCACCAGTTCGCCCGAGAGATGGAATACCGGGCAGAGGAAGGTGAGCCACAGTCCATTATTAGTTATAAGGACATTACGAACTATTACAAGACGGAGAGGCGACGTTACCCCGATCCTCACAAATCGCTTACTAGAGAACAGCAAGCGATCTACAGGCAGATACAGGCGGGATCCTTCCCGCACCCTTACCTTCAAAACAAGATGTACCCCGAAAGGTACGAGAAGGAATGTGATTTCTGCAAGGCGCAGTTATATACGCTCCAACATGACATTGGAGTATGCAACTTCAACAAGGAAATATCCCCACCTCTTACCTGCTCCACTACCCCACCCCATCCCTCACCCTCCCTTACCGAGCGATGGGAGACCTTGCTAACCAGCCCCGCCGTGGAAGACCAGCTCGTCCTGATCTCCAGGGGCCAGGCGGCTAGGGAAGCATATGGGTCCCGTGAAGAGGGAACCACTCCCATCGACGGCGTCTAAGCAGACGTCGAGCTCAAATCAATAAAGTTGTTTCTCTCTCTCTCTCTGTGCCCACAAGAGAAGCTACACTTACAGCACAACGGTAGCGGCGAACACGGTCGGCGATCGTCGAAAATCTGATCCGCGGGTCAAGCGCGTCGGCTGTTATATAGCAGTCGTCGAATGTTCCAGACTTATCGTTGGGACCCGCATGCCTTCCACAAAGTTGTACACCATTCGCGTCAGCCGATGAAATCAGATAACATAAGGTTCGTCTACAACAGACAGCGAATAGAAGCATCGATGACTTGCCAGAAACTTCAGATAGATGCAGGCGCGTCCCGCGCTGTGCGATAACACTTGTTAGGCAGCGAAACGTGGTCGCCCGATAAAGATAAGTACACGTGTCAGTATCAACGATTGTATCCTATAAGAAATAATCGTTTTAGGGTGTCATGCCTGTATTTTTAACACGCTGTAGAATTCTTCAAGACAGCATTTTTATCGCAATGCGAATTTTGCTGTGAACTCTAGTGACGTTCTAGGGATTGGTGCGGTGTGAACTGAATAGGACTGTGAACCTGCGGCAACTGTCTTCATTCACTAACAGGACCTCAACTGCTACTCTCTACGCCGACTCGCAAACTATGCCACCGACTACTACAGCGTCTAGCGTATTTATAAAACAAAATTGTATCAACAAAGGCAGGGTTCAGGAGTAACCTCCCTTTGGTCACCGATGTTAAACCATTTTCCTACACACGTGGCCAACGTGCAGACTAGGAAGAATGTTCGTTTTTTTTATTGCCATCAACATAGTATTCGAGTTACTATAATACATCGCCGCCTCATGAAGGTGAATAATAGATGGAATAAATCCTTGTGAATCCGAGATTCGTTGGAGATGACTTTCGAAGCAGACTCAGAAATGACGATAAAAATACGTGCACCACGCAAGGGGCTCAGAGACAAGCTACGTAAGTAATAATAATAATTGGCTTTTGGGGAAAGGAAATGGCGCAGTATGTGTCTCATATCGTTGGACACCTGAACCGCACCGTAAAGGAAGGGATAAAGGAGGGAGTGAAAGAAGAAAGGAAGAAAGAGATGCCGTAGTGGAGGGCTCCGGAATATTTACGTCCCCGCCGCGGTGGCTCAGTGGTTAGGGCGCTCGACTACTGATCCGGAATTCCCGGGTTCGAACCCGACCGCGGCGGCTGCGTTTTTATGGGGGAAAAACGCTAAGGCGCCCGTGTGCTGTGCGATGTCAGTGCACGTTAAAGATCCCCAGGTGGTCGAAATTGTTCCGGAGCCCTCCACTACGGCACCTCTCTCTTCCTTTCTTCTTTCACTCCCTCCTTTATCTCTTTCCTTACGGCGCGGTTCAGGTGTCCAACGATATATGAGACAGATACTGCGCCATTTCCTTTCCCCCAAAAAACCAATTATAGTTATTAATATTTTCGACCACCTGGGGATCTTTAACGTGCACTGAAATCGCACAGCACACGGGTGCCTTAGCGTTTTTCCTCCATAAAAACGCAGCCGCTACGTAAGTATACGTTCTGTTTCCGCTATAAGTGCGCTACCGACGACTGCTTCGAAAATGGACCGAACCAGTTTAAAATGAAGACCCCCAGAGAGTCAGCTCCACTGGGTATCTCTAAACCGCACAGTGTTTTGAAAGCTGAGAGCAGCCAATGGGATATTAAAGCCCGGGGTCAGGAAGCCAATCAGTGCCCGTCGCACAATTAAGCGTTAACAACTGTTGCTAGTACCTCGGCAATTGCGTCACTGACTGCCTCGCTTGGCCAGTCAGTTCAGCCAGTCACTATGATTTTATTCACACGCGAACAACCTGGCATATTAGTCTTCCGATAACCTGAAGGCAACCCCGGCTTCTATACCATACTGCACGGTTTCTGAAAGGACGAGACACGGCTGGCTCCATCATTTTGCAACAGGTAGGAGAGGGAACGATGGAAATGCGATTAACACTCCCCGGTGAGCGCGTCCGGTTGGGGGGGGGTACCAAGGTGCAAGTGATGCATGCGTTTCTCGCCGTTCGGAAACGGGCCACCAGTCATTCGACGACACCCGTGCTCATGAATTTGGCGCTCGCGGAGCGGATCGACAAAAAATGAAGAAAATGTCCGCTTCGGCAGTGTAGACAACCGACAACAGCCCGTCACCGGCAGGTGCAGATCAATACCGGCCTGCAGAAATTTTTACACGCTAGCCTTTGTTTGTTGGTTTATGCTAGATGTTTGTTGGTTAATGCGTCTGTGAAGAATAACAATTACGAAATCACACGGGAAGGGGGGGGGAGCAGCAACAACTTCACGCCTTCATGAACTGGGATGTCGTAAAAAGCGAAAAGACAGATTTATCACCTCCTCTTTAAGCAAGTTACGTTGCCCCAACAACTGAAAACGAGGGGGAGGGAAGAGGAAAAGCTTTATTAAAGTGACGGGGTGTATTGCGCTGCAGTATTGCACAATATACTGGACGTTTAAAATTAGGCCTTAATATTTTTTTTTGCTATGAGGAGCAGTACAAAGCTTAAACCATCGCAAATGGGTTATGTGGTTAGACGGACCTAGTGAGAAAAATTGTGATCGTAACCTGCATAATGAACTAAAATTCGTTAACTTTTTATTTACTGCAGTTCCCATGCATGTTCGTACAGAAATCTTAGAGGCAGTAACATTCAAAGACTATTCGATTTTGTATAATTTTAATAACACGCCCGAGTACTGAGATATATGCACGTCTGAAATTTCAGCCCGACACGGGGAATTGCGCACGCGAGACCGCGGCACACAGCATGAGGCGCCTCTCTGGTGTGACGCAGCTGTTGCGTACGGCGCTCAGCCTGGCGGAGTTGCAGGTGACTACAACTTCTGTGCCGGCGGCGTGGGGCGAGCACAGTTTCAGCGGTTGCTTTTGGAGCGAGAGCCCCACTACCTTACGCTTCGCCAAGGTCATCGGACGCTGAACTTTGACATTCAGCAGGAGGAGGTTTAACTCCAAGTAACCAAAGCGCAATCGTTAACTATTAACTACTTCATGTTCTTTGCGGATACGAGCGATCGCTAAATAATGCAGGGAGATACAAGAACAATACCCAACAAGTGCACCAGACTTCCGTTCCTCGTCGCGTGCGCACAAAGCGGACACGTCACATACATTCATTCGTGAAACTTAACCAGCTGCAAGGATGTACAGTCTTGGACAGAATATGGACCACGCTTCCGCGTTCCACCTCTTCTGCCACATTTCGTGACACAAATAGAAAAGTTTACTGCCTTCAAGAGCAAGGACAAAAGTTCGGTTTGGTTTATGGGGGTCTAACGTCCCGAAGCGACTCAGGCTATGAGGGACGCCGTAGTGAAGGGCCCCGGAAATTTCTACCACCTGGGGTTCTTTAACGTGCACTGACATCGCACAGCACACGGGCCTCTAGAATTTCGCCTCCATCGAAATTCGACCGCCACGGCCGGGATTGAACCCGCGTCTTTCGGGCCAGCAGCCGAGCGCCATAACCACTCAGGAACCGCGGAGGCCTAGTAATAATAATAATAATTGGTTTTGGGGGAAAGGGAATGGCGCATTATCTGTCTCATATATCGTTGGACACCTGAACCGCGCCGTAAGAGAGGGGATAAAGGAGGGAGTGAAAAAAGAAAGAAAGAATAGGTGCCGTAGTTTAGGGCTCCGGAATCATTTCGACCACCTGGGGATCTTTAACATGCACTGACATCGCACAGCACACGGGCGCCTTAGCGTTTTTCCTCCATAAACACGCACCCGCCGCGGTCGGGTTCGAACCCGGGAACTCCGGGTTCGAACCCGACCGCGGCGGCCTAGGACAAAAGTTCCTTTTACTTCGACCGTCGAAGAGGGGTCCATGTTCTTTTGTCCGCGACTGTACGTACGCCATATATTTCACTCCCGGCTAAACACCCAGACCTGTCTTTCCCTCGTGAACAGCCGGCATTCCCGAGTGAAATTGAACTGAGTGTTGCTGTGCCACTTCCAAAGCCCCCGACAATGTTTTCTTTGTCCATTTCCTGCATTTCGCAGGCAAACAGCTTCAGCTACACCAAACGCCACGGGAAACACGAAGACACTGCGCAATCCACGTGACTAGGTCCACATCCCTTCTCACACTTATGCTTTCCACGCTAGGATGGTTCGCATCAAAAGCCGTCTGAATCATCCCCGCAATCATCTCAACGATACATTCGTTGCCTCTCACGTTTATGGCACCCGATAAAACGCCTTTCCTCTGTACCCGCTCCCCAACCTCCGTCCACATAAACACACGTACTTGGGAAGGCAATAAACAGTGCGGTCTACGGTAGCCAACAACTGGAACGCCGCGTGTGAGAACAACGCCGGCGACCAGCCTTTCCATCTTGAACCTTCGTAGGCAGCACCCGTTCCGCCCCAAGCCTTCTCCCCTGAGTGCTTGCGCCAACCTTGCCGCGGCAGCGTCTTGTCTCACGCTCTCTTCGTAGTCTTGTCTTCTGTAACTCATGTTCTTTTCATTCCCTTGGAGTTGTGCGGAGCACACAAACAGCCCCCGGCGCCGTAAGCGCACATTGCTGTTCCTCCAGGCAGTCTTTGTTTAATTTTTTTTTCTTGCAAGAAGGAACGAAGAGGCACAAATGTCTTCTTCCCTGTTTTGTATGTGCCGCTGTCAGACCATACCGCCAACAAACGGCGATCAGAGAAGTGGAAAGAAACGGAACTGCTATTGACATCACGGCAGGAGAGGCGAACATATAGCATGGTGGACGACCGCGGAAACTCAACCACCGTCGTTTTCTGTTGTCGCCCGGCTACACTGCGAGGAACATGAAAGTGGCCGTCGCCTGGGGAAGCAATGGGAGGGCAACAGCGCAATGTTGATGTTCGATTTGTCCATGTGGTCTGAAAGGCGATAAAAGTTATCCATTGTGACGTTTTCCCCCTTTCTTTTGCTACTTTCATTCGTGACTCGGTTTATTTCTTGCTCGCCCTCTCTCTTTCCATGTCTTCTGTCACTGCAGTAGCGCAACTCTACCCCACTTGCGGCATTTCGGCGCAAGAGAATTGGCGTGCTAATAATAATAATAATAATAATAATAATAATAATAATAATAATAATAATAATAATAATAATTGGTTTTTCGGGAAAGGAAATGACGCAGTATCTGTCTCATATACCGTTTGACACCTGAACCGCGCAGTGGGGAAGGGATAAAGGAGGGAGTGAAAGAAGAAAAGAAGAAAAAGGTGCCTAAGTGGAGGGCTCCGGAATAATTTCGACCACCTGGGGATCTTTAACGTGCACTGACATCCCACAGCACACGTGCGCCTTAGCGTATTGCATGCATAAATACGCACCCGCCGCGGTCGGGTACGAACCCGGGAACTCGGGATCAGTAGCCAAGCGCCCTGACCACTGAGCCACCGCGGCGGGTAAGATGCATAATGTGTGCGTTTTTTCCTGGAATCCCGGTGCCTTCGCTAACATTATACGCAATGAACAGGCAACTAGTCTAACACTGGGCTCACCTGAGCCGCCTTATTCGTTAGTCCAGTCGGACATTTTGATGCGGCTGAGGGAATCCTCGAACATCCGTTACTAGCTGCCGCTCCAGCACTATGTTCAATAACGCTGCTCACTTCTAAGGTGACCCGTGCTACAGGGAAAGGAAAGAACCAGAAATGGCGGTTCGCCGTAGTGAAAAGAAAGCGGAAGAGTTATGGAAGCTCGTTTCTTTCTTTGATGGCCGTACTCGAAGACGCTAGCGACGACAGGCTGGGGCGACACCGTTCTCGCCAAAAGCCGGATGGTGTGCAATATAGATCGACTGGGCTCTTCACCCACTTCCGGTGCCTAGACGTGGAAGAAACTGCAAAAGGCTTTTCGCGAAATAGGAAGAGAGAAAAAGGAGATATGAAGGCAAAGGTGCCAGCTATAGAGGATTCTACCTACCAGAGCAAATAGGGTGCCTCGGAGTGATGCTCTATTCGGGAATGTGTATTTTTTTTTGTAGCGATATATAGCTACATTACGACAGCATTTCGAGCCGTGGCTGATCACGTGTTTAGTCACGTCGTTGGTCACGTGACCAAGTTCCACTGAGCCAGCTGTAGCTAACACGTCACTCCAGGTTTAACCAAATCTAAACCACCGCCATATTTTTTTTTTTCAGGAAGCCTGGGAAGAAAAATTGGCAGTGGCTTAACTTGGCTAACCCTTGAATTCAGCGAGAAGCAAGGACGCTTGTTAACTGTCTGAGGGTCGTCCGTGGCAGCTCCGCTACACGCTCGCGACAGGCGTTCTATATACTTCACCCACACGACCACGCAGCTACGACATGGTTTCACATGGTCTTACGAAACCTCGATCGGATGTCATCACGCGGCTTCACATCACCCCATCGGATGTTCTTAAGGTCAAAGGTCCACACAACGGTTACCCAAGATCAAAGGTAAAGGGTCAGAGGTCAAAGCATTGGGTCAATGGTTCGACACCATAAATGTACTTCATATGGTCTACACGCCTATGCTTGGTTGGGCTGAATGTCGTTGAAGGTCGTTGTGCTGCCTACACAGAGACTGATTTACCTGGCGTAGTGAAGCTTCAGTAACAGTGTACGCACGTCCACACATGGCTGGGCTGGAGGTCGTTCAAGGTCATTTTCTGGCCTACGCGACGACTGCTTTACATAGCGTAGTAAGGCTTTTCGCTTGCAAACGTATTAAGACTACGTCTCTCAAGAGGGGGCGTGGCTGTGGACACGGGAAACCAATGTAGCATGACGTGAAAGGTCATCTGCCTCCAAACGGACAGGCCGGCAGTACTGGGACCAGACGACGTGTATATTCCTCATGTTGAGCAGGAGGCGCACGACGGCATCGAGACGAGACGGAGGCACTATATAACTACGAGACCAACGACAACTTTGCTGTTGGTTCCCTTCCCTATAAGAATGAAATGGACACCATACTCGATACATAAAAGTAATTCCACAGAAAAACACACGCTTCGTACCAAAACAGTGTCAAAGTAGGAAGGAAATTCAATATCAGGGCGTGCTCCATTCTAAAGTGGAGCACGAATTGATCGGGTACACACGTACATCTGGCGATTCTCCCGAATTAAATCTGAAAAAAAAGCATTGTATTGCCTAAAAAGCTACGCTCGACTAGGCACCTGATTTATTGTTCAGGTCGAGATCGAGACCATTCCTCCTGTCTGTCTCCGGTGGCTACTGCCGCTGCTTCTCGGCCCTGCGACTTTCGCACGCAGGCAGACATTACACGCAGAACAACGCACTACAGGGACACAGTGGCGGCGAGCAGTCGCAATTCGTCTCGGCAGAAAGAAAGCCGCCAAGGCGCTGCTGCAAGAGAAATATCGACGTTGGGCAATGGTTTCTCCGACTCCGCTCCTGCCGTTTTGAAGTTTGTCACAGCCACTGAGCAATTCGCGGCTGCATGTGTCAATGAGAAAACTTTACAACGCGTGAAGCGAAGCAGCGATACATAAAGATACACCGACCCGTCGAAACCAATTAAGCCTGAGCTCCCTCCACTGTGGTGCTCCCAGGGAGTAAATTTGGATGCCAAAATCCATCATTTAATCTCTGTTTAACACCCCCCCCCCCCCCGCCCGAGCCTCCCCCGTGCAGTCCTCCCCCTCCTTTCTTCTTTAATATCCCCATTCGGTGTTCAAAGTCGCAGCGTGGATGTACAGTCTTGGTAAAAAGTCTTAAGGCCAAATGCTTTTTGCTTCAGCTGCATAACAGCGCCATTACGGCTCTATTAAAAACCGAATGACCTCGAAATGCGAGCAGAAGGTTTTTTTTTCTTGCGGTAGAGAAGCTTCTTGTTTCACCTGTGTTTTAAATGATCCGCTGCACGGAGTATACAAGGAACATTCACTTCGTTGCAGCTGAACGCTGTGGCCTTAAGACGTTTGACCAAGACGACGTATTTATACGAGCGCCAAAAATTGTTATTGATTCAACTGTTCACCCTCCGTTCCCTTAGATAAATCGCAGCAGCGTCTCGCACGCTCTCTTCCCCGTCCCAACGCTTGACGCACGTAGCGCTAAACTTCGACGTCGCCGCCAGCGTCAGCGACAGCTCCCCCACGGTCGCCGTCGTTTCAGTTGCCGCGGCCGCTAATTGCCGCACCAGGCGCGGCTCGGGCGCGCCCCAATTAAGGGCGCGCTGATAGCGAACGGCTCAGACCCTCGCACCCGCTCCCCCTCAGCGATCAGTGGCGGAGGAATGCCAACGCACGCACTGAGTACACGGCCACGCATTTAGCAGCGGCCAAGGATGGAGACGGTCTCCGTCATTCTTCTCGGCCGGGGAGAACACAGCGCGGCAGAGGCGGCGAAACGACCGAGCAGCTTAGGGCCAAACGTTGTCGCAATCGATTTCCGATGTAACACGTGCTCGCACCATACGCCAGTACCTTGCTGGTTACGTAACCAGTGTGTAGAGCGAACGGTCTTTCCTAAGCGGTTGCGAAGTTACAAAATTTAACAAATTCTATGCGCTTAGACGTCGCGCCATTGATCCGTGCCGCGGGAGGCGGCGTGTCGATGAAGGGCCGCAAAATGCAACAGCGCGTTTGTGTATCACCCGCCGCGGTGGCTCAGTGGTTAGGGCGGTCGGCTACTGATCCGGAGTTCCCGGGTTCGAACCCGACCGCGGCGGCTGCGTTTTTATAGAGGCAAAATGCTTAAGGCGCCGGTGGGCTGTGCGATGTCAGTGCACGTTAAAGATCCCCAGCTGGTCGAATTTATTCCGGAGCCCTCCACTACGGCGCCTCTCTCTTCCTGTCTTCTTTCACTCCCTATTTTATTCCTTCCCTTACGGTGCGGTTCAAATGTCCAACGATATATGAGACAGATACTGCGCAATTTCTTTTCCCCCCAAACAATTATTTTTATTATTTGTATACTGAAATAGCAGTGCACAATAATCAGGTTACTCACAGTTTTAGCGTGAAACACGGGAGAGTTTTGCAACCTCCGCCTCAAGGCACTGGACCCTGGACTGCGCCTTCGTCTTCTACGCAACTTAGCACGTCGCGACGTAACACTGTTATGCCGTTTATGGATCGGAGTTGCATTTACCAACCACTATGCTTTCCGGATGGGGATGGCCGGCAGTCCTGCCTGTGAAAGCTGCGGTTGTGAGGAGACCATCGCTCATCTTCTCTGTGAGTGCCCTGCATTTACGAGTGCAAGACATACACTGTGTTGTGCCCTGGGCCGCCTCGATCCTCGCCCATTAACAGAGCAAAAGATCCTCGGTCCGTGGCCACAGCAGTCGACTGCCCTCAAGGCATACAAGGCACTCTTTGCCTACTTGAGAGCGACTGGATTGAGTGACAAATTGTGACAGCGTTGTGCGTGTGTGTGTGTGTGTGTGTGTGTTATGCCTTTTCCCCTTCTTTCTTCCTTCTTTTAGCCCCCTAATCCCTCTTCCCGAGTGCAGGGTAGCCAACCGGAACCCCTTTCTGGTTAACATCCCCGTCTTTCCCTCCTCCTCTTTATCTATCTATCTATAATCAGGTTACGATCTCCCGTAAAGAAAGACCTGAAGTTGCCAACAATAATCTGAAGCTCAACTTCACGGCCTGTGTATCAGAGTCAATCCTTTCGCTTCCACTGCGAGAAATTTGCCAAGGCAAACAATGAACAATCTGCAAAGTTTTGTCTTTCGTCTAGAATGATTAAGTATAGTCTATAGATTTACGACTTCACGCTTTCAGGCGTCTTGCTTCCGTCGACTGCCGGCAAAATTTATATTCTACACCGTCTTAATTATTGGAACTTGGATTGATCGCTCATAGCCTGAGTCGATTTGGGATGATAAACCCCCATAAACCAAAACTTGGCTTGTTGTAGACTTCTGTCCACGACTGCCTACAAACAGCTCTTGTACTATCAGTAGTCAGCCTACAGATTCATTGTATTGCACATTTAGGCACTGCCTATGAACTTTCTCCTGATGATCAATCAATCAATCAATCAATCAATCAATCAATCAATCAATCAGTCAGTCAGTCAGTCAGTCAGTCAGTCAGTCAGTGTCAGTCAGTCAGTCAATCAATGTTTTACCGCTTACATCAACACGAAAACTAACAAACAGTGCTTGGATCCGAAGCCAAGGGCAAACCATGGGTTATAGGCCCCGAAGAAGTGCGCAGATATAGGCAATATTTATGAAAAAAAGGGGGCTTTCATGTGAACAAATACGAAGATCAAATGAAATTACAAATACTATTCAGAGATGCAAGTAGCTTAGCACAATAAAGAATGGGCGAAATCTTAGACAGTTCAACACGCAAAAGACAACATAATATTACGTATTGTATTTACAATTGCAACAAGCGCATATTAATTTGTCGTAGTTTAAAAAAATGCAAAGTTTCTGGAAACATCACATAATTGATGAATATTTATTTAACTCGATCCGAGACTTAAATGGAGTGGAATTTTATTCCAAATTTTGTCACCAATGTACGGTATGAGCCTCTCACCATAGACATTTTTTGGGGGAGGAAGATGGAAATTGCAAAACGTGAACTTTTTTGTGCATCTTGAGGAACAATACATTAGGAATACGGGGAATGGGTAGTTGTTTTTAGTTGCGCTGAAAATCCAAATTTTGCTCATTTGCGAAGGAGAATGAAAACTGCATTGCACTACGAATAGCGAAAAAAAAATTTTCCTCTCTTGTTCTTTGATTGCACATTCAGGCGAATAGCAAGCTCCTACTAGTGTTGGCTTTTTAAGACCACGAACGCCTTTTCCCGCAAGAGCAGCTGTCGTCATTGATCACCGTGTGTTCGAAGGCTTGGCGCGCACACATCGTCGCAAGTGGCGGCATGAAACCCGGCCCCGTTCTTTATCAATAGTAATAATTGTTTTTTTTTTTTTGGGGGGGGGGGAGGAAATTGCGCAGTATCTGTCTCATATATCGTTGGACACCTGAACCGCGCCGGAAAGGAAAGGATAAAGGAGGGAGTGAAAGAAGAAAGGAAGAAAGAGTTGCCTTAGTGGAGGGCTCCGGAATAATTTCGACCACCTGGGGATCTTTAACGTACACTGACATCGCACAGCACACGGGCGCCTTAGCGTTTTGCCTCCATAAAAACGCAGCCGCCGCGGTCGGGTTCGAACCCGGGAACTCCGGATCAGTAGCCGAGCGCCCTAACCACTGAGCCACCGCGGTGGGTTTTATCAATAAGCACGACCAACATTTCACGACAGAGTCACGCACGCTTGCAGCTCTGCCCGTTATAAACGCACGTCCGGATTTAGGGTGTTCCCACTACGGGGAGCATCACGTCGTGCCCTGGGATCATGGCTGTGTAGCTACGCTAGTAAACCGGCCACAGGGTGTCCCGGGTAAGAAATAATGAGGCGATCTCGACCGACTAATTCCACTCCCGCCAATTAAGGGGGATTGCAGCACGGTCGTGACAGACATCATGAGTCGTATACAGCCGTTGGAGGATGCTAGGCGGCCGTTTAGCTTTAACAATTGCCGGTCAGCGTTCTAAAGTCAGCGCGCGAGAATTCCAGTTAAATTAAGAGTCAGAACAGCTTCCACGGCTTGTGGGAATCGTGAAGTGGTTGATGTGGTGTCAATGCAATACTAGCTGCTCCGCTAAAGGCCCAAGAATTGTGGTAGAATAGCAATTATTGTGGCGTAAACTACTTTTGGAATTCGCGAAACGCTCCATGTGACGTTAATACGTGTAGCACCGAAAGCGTCAGAATTCTCGTGAAATAGAGAAAAAAATGACCGCATAGCACCACAGGTATGCGGCTGTGACACTAAGCAGCTATTTCACACTTTCGTGGTAGGCTGTACAGGTCACTGTAAAATACACTGACCCTACCCTGTTTCCTTAATTGTCACAAGGAAGACAGTTCCTTGTGTTGTAACGTCATGAATACAAGCGCGAAGTCGAGCCCTGACTAAAATTATGCTAGGCATAACTGCCCTGGCAAGCGCAGTGCGACTGTACTGAATAGAGCGGCGAACTGAAAGGCGCAAACACGGTCATCAATTAAAACGATACGCTTGGCCCAGCATGTCCCTCTTCATCTTCCCAAAAAGAGAAACACACCTGGCGGAAGAAATCGTTATCTTGAAGAAAAACAAGATAAACAAGAACTGTGCAACTCAGAGTACTTGTCTCTCTTCGTCTCGTAAAGCCCTCTGCAGGCAGGGCAAAGTCCAATAGAGATCTCGCAAAATAATAGGGCACGAAGTTAGGCTTAAGTGTGTATCTCCTTGAAAGAAACCCAAAGGGTTTGAAATCATGCAGTCATAGCTACGGGGCAGGCAGAAAAAAACCCAACTCACGTACAGGTTCACCTAATACAGAAGAGAAGAAAGCTTTAGCATTCAATCAATTATTACTCCACGACTAATGCGAGAAACGCACTTTTCGTGATTTATAAATAGCAGTCCTGTTGTTTATTATCCCGCAATAATTTTCAACTTTAGTAGAGAAACCGCAAAAAAAATTTGCCTTTTTGAGGAAACCGGTTACTCTCTTTCAATTTAGAGGGACCTCTACATATGGAAAGATGCCCTGAGTGTCCACCGCGGTCTACACCAGGTGTTTCAGCATGGACATTTAAGTAATTTTGAAAAATAGCCTTCAAGAGGTAAAAAACATGGCTTTTAAGGCATAGTATACTACCACTTCCGGCGGATAACAGAAAACCAGTGAATCTTCTTAAGTGAAAAGCGGATTAAGAAGTTTCTAACTTTTCTTAACTCTTAGAGATAGGCACCTGATTAGTGAGACTTGTAGCTAGTTTACTAATAAAGGTCATACAAGCTTTTAGAATCTTGAAAACGCGATCACATTAGGCGCTGTGGCACAACAAATTTTGGCCACATGACAAAATGCATGCGCTTTCGAAAAGCATGTAGGCGAAGCAACCCCTCCAATGCACGTAACTATTAATAATAATAATTATAATTGGTTTTGGGGGAAAGGAAATGGCGCAGTATCTGTCTCATATATCGTTGGACACCTGAACCGCGCCGTAAGGGAAGGGATAAAGGAGGGAGTGAAAGAAGAAAGGAAGAAGAGGTGCCGTAGTGGAGGGCTCCGGAATAATTTCGACCACCTGGGGATCTTTAACGTGCACTGACATCGCACAGCACACACGTAACTATTCGAAATATGCAAATTTCATCCAGCCACATCGGCGAAGGTAAGAGCGTTTTTGATGTTTAAAAAACTGATATAGCTATTACTAACGACCGGCTACTAGCTTCTAATCGTAACCAGGCGCTTAAAAAGTTAATTGTTAGAAACTACTAAACCAGGTTACTAATATGGCTAAGACGATTAACCGGATTTCTGGTGTCTGCCAGTACTGATAGTACAACGCCAGAAATGCCATTTTTAGCTTTAAAAAACCTTGTTTTTGACATTTACTTAGCCTTCCCTGAAAAATATTATTATACACTATGTCCCCTTCCTCTATTCTTTTTTTTTAACTAGATTTCATCAGTGATCTCGCGATGAGTCGCGTCCCGTGCGATGGAAATTTTAAGCCGCTGTTACAGAGAGCAAGTCTACGCACAGGTGATGTCGCTTCGGACTTTTGACGCTGTAGACACGGCTTTGCGAGGCATTGATCTGATTTCTTGTGCTGAGGCGGCCAATATGTGTGATAAACTTCACCGAATAAATGCGCAAAAAAGAAGAAATATCACAACGTAATTAGAACCGGCAAATTAGACTAATTTTCGGGCACTGCGCACGCATACACTGGAACGTGCCACGTACCAAAAGCAAAATTTGAGATCACTGCGTCGTGTGTTAATGCAGCAGAAAACATTTTGCAATTTAAGGCTCATAGGCCACAAGAGAGAGCTCAGATTTCGTAGCGAGTGCTGTCAGAGCAAGCATTATGCCCTTCCGAGAGGTCACACCTCGTTCTCAGATATGCAATGGATATTAAACTTTGCGTAATACAGGGATGGTTTCATAGTTTTTACGCTAGACAGGAGAGTATTGAGAGTTATATATCTGAACCTCGCGTGAAACAACGGCTAATAAACCGTTATTCAGCGAGGTACCTGGACCCGAGAATAAGATAAAAACTCACTTCAAAACCAGCCCCTTTGCTACTAATGCAAGGGTTGTGAAAAAAGACCGCATCACGTATTTTCACGACCACTTACACCAGTCTCTGTTTACAGCCGCCTCCACTTTCCGTGTAGCCTTTAGTGGAATCATCGTCATTGTGATTATAATGGGTGCTACAAAAACTGATTTTCGTGAAATTCTACTCTGCTTTTCATCCGACATTCTCAGGCGTGAGCTGGTCCTATAACCCAGTGCCTGGCCTTAGCTGCATCTGCGCAATTCAAGTGGAATGTCTCAACGTCGACAATTTTCTTCAGATTGGTTTATATTTGAGATCACTGTGGCATCACCCTGAGAAGCACCAAGCGATGAGACAAGTAGGCGGTGCGCTGATTTTGACCTTGCAAACTACCGTCTCTCAGTACTCCATTGAATTCGTTTAAGCACGCTTCTTGCTTAGATTGAATTGGGAACTGTAGATATCTAACGTCTGCGAAGTGACTTAAGCCATAACGGGCGCCATAGTGGCAGGCTCCGGATTATTATAGATCAGCTGGCGTTTTTTAACGTGCGCTCACATCGCAGAGCACATAGGCGGTTTTTTGAAGCGAAAGCTTGAATGTGTATGTAGAGCCGAATTCGCCGTGCATTGCCGGTTGACATTGAAGTGAGCAAAGGTCATGTGTGGCTACAGGCCTTGTCACAAGTGGTCCATCATGGTGTCGCACAACTTGACCTTTGACCTTTCGATTCACCGGTAGAGGGCGGTAGATTATGCTGCAGTGTTCATTAGGTGACCAACCTCTCGCGGTAAACTAATAATTTCGTTGCCTCCTGCCAGGGTGGCAGGGTGGGCGCTCTGCCTATCCAGTGTGCGGAACGCACTCAACGTTACAGACGCGAAGCTGCGTCTACTTGGCCGATACACCACAACTTTCATTCTCTAACTGCGTTCAGCAGTAGTTAAACAGCAGCTATTTTTTTCTGTATTCCGCCTCCATTGAAATACGGCCACCGTGGCCCGGATGGAACTTGCGACCTTGAGATCAGCAGTGTTTGGCTTGAAAACACTGCTGCCATCCTGCTATAAAAAAAACTGATGTCATCTATCCTTCATTTGCTATTAGACGCTTGATTCTGCAACCAATTACATGTTATGCCTTTCGAACAGAAGCGATGAATTCGAAGCCCCAGAAAGGAGAGGAAAAAGATTTATAGGACAGGTGTGCCAGAAAGGAGAATGCGGTCATAAAGTGGCAGTATTAAACAAGCACTCGTGCGCCTGAAGAACAATAATAATAATTGTTTTTTTTTTGGGGGGGGGGGGAAGGAAATGGCGCAGTATCTGTCTCATATATCGTTGGACACCTGAACCGCGCCGTAAGGAAAGGGATAAAGGAGGGAGTGAAAGAAGAAAGGAAGAAGAGGTGCCGTAGTGGAGGGCTCCGGAATAATTTCGACCACCTGGGGATCTTTAACGTGCACTGACATCGCACAGCACACGGGCGCCTTAGCGTTTTTCCTCCATAAAAACGCAGCCGCCGCGGTCGCGTTCGAACCCGGGAACTCCGGATCAGTAGTCGAGCGCCTTAACCACTGAGCCACCGCGGCGGGGCTGAAGAACAAGAGAAAATACGTTTTTCCCACGCGCCAACGTGACAGTCCTGAGCTCGAAGCAAAACCAAACCCGAACGTGTTCAATCAAGTCGGTGTTCCCCTTTGGCAGTTGCCGCGAGCGTATACATCATACTGCCACGATCGAACATGTGTCGGAGCAAGCAGCAGCAGTGGAGCCGACAGGAAAACGAGACAAGTTATCACCGCCGCATCGAACAGAAGAAGGAAACTAAAAGTCTCGTGCATGCTGGAATGCGACACGGTGGGATGAATTTCAACGAGACGAGTTTTATACAGCTCAGTGGAGGCTGAAGTCCGCGAAGCGATATGATGTCCCGTCGAAAACATCGACCCGTCGCCGTAGCGTGACGAGTTTTGCAATACGTGGCACGAAACTTATTTCGAGATTGCCGCTGCGATGGCACACACGCCAAGCGATGAGACGCCATTCATACACTGGGTTCATCTTCCACGTGCTGCAGTCGATGGTTCAATATGTAGAGGTTGAAGCAGAACTTAGGTGCTTAAATGTATCTTCTTTATGTGCCATTCGTGCATTATTTTTAAGTCACAACGTGTCAAAGTGGAACGTTAGCCCCTGATGCATGAACGTCATCAGGTTGTAATGTTGCGAGGTGTCATTTGTTTATTGATTCAGTACCCACAGCGCCCGGAGGCATTACAGTGGGGGAGAGGGGTTACAAAGTTTTATGATTTATGGTTTGGTTTATGGGGGTTTAACGTCCCAAAGCGACTCAGGCTATGAGGGACGCCGTAGTGAAGGGCTCCGGAAAACAAAGCATACTAAAGGCTCCTGCCGCACAGTAGTGAAATACTCATTATACACAAAACAGTCAAAAGAAATGAACACCGAGAAAAATAATGCGACGAGCAGAGGCCCCATTAATGACGTCACATATGACGGCACAATGTTCCCAGCGAAGAAAGTTGTTTCATGAAAAAAACCACCGCCATTGAAGGTGAATCTCACAAAGCATTGTTTCGCGGCATCGGACGATGCACAGTAGCATGCTGGCGAAGGCAGTGGATATATGAAGTTTCGGCCGTAATGACGTCACAACGAGTTTCCTTTAACTTTCCTAACGCAGTGAAAAGAAGCCTGAGCATTATCGCGGTTTTAATCGACGATTACGTCGCCATTTCAAGTGCTAGTGAAAATATAATTTGCATGTTTTGCCTACAACCTCCGTAGACTCAAATTTTTGAATAACCTTGAGTGCTCAGAAAACGTTTTTTTCTCAGCAAATTCTCAGAAAACCATTTTTTTTAGCCGAAGCTACCTCAAAGAAAACATTGAAGTGGGAATTTCACAGCCGCCTGCCCAACTTTAAAATAAAAAAATTTGCACTGAATCTAGGGGCGAGAAGTTACCTAACCGTTTTTTTTTTTGTCGTTAACAATTAAGCTGCACATGTATGCGACACCACTGATTGGAGAATATATGTTGCTGGAAGTACCAAAACGACAGTGCCGATGTGGATTCAAGGATCACTCTCAGGAACGGCCTACGAACAGTATTGGCGTTTTGAGGACTTCGCGCCACTTTCCTTCTTGCCGGTTTTACGGGCGCGACATTTTACCTGACACTTGACACATGCGCCGTAAAAGGCTGCATCCGACCATGAGCTTTTCTATTCGGCGTGGAATTCAGCGCAGCCTTTTAGGCCTCCTCCAGAGGCTGAGACTGGGCGTCCGTTTCACGCGTAGCTACTTCCACTTATTTGGACTCGCAGACGCATGGCCCTGATTCTCTTATGACTGTGCAGCAGATTCAGCCATTTGGCCTCATTGTTTGCATTTTTCCCCATCCTCCACATCATACCATTTGCCCTCCCTCAGCCTCACCCTCAATTTGTAAAATTCCCTGGTCCTCCTTGCCCCACCGCGGTGGTTCAGTGATTAGGGCGCTCGGCTACTGATCCGGAGCACCCGGATTCGAACCCGACCACGACGGCTGCGTTTTTATGGAGGCATAACGCTAAGGCGCCCGTGTGCATTGCGATGTCAGTGCACGTTAAAGATCCCCAGTGGTCGAAATTATTCCGGAGCCCTCCACTACGGTACCTCTTCCATCCTTTTTTTCTTTCACTCCCTCCTTTGTCCGTTCCCTTACGGCGCGGTTCAGGTGTCCAACGATATATGAGACAGATACGCGCGATTTCTTACCCCCCCCCCCCAAAAAAAAAAAAAAACAATTACTATTAAACCATTCCCTGGTCCTCCGTCGCACTCACTCTTACCTCGGAAAAAATTGCTGCCCATCAACCTCTCCACTTTCACCTTCAACAATTTTAACGTTCACGTTATTTTTTCTCACTATGCACATGTGCCGATACAACTGCATAATGAGCGTACAAAAAATCTATCAACGAGCTATTGGACGACATAATTTACAGCTGATCTTGTGCAGCACTAATGCTAAGGTAGAAGTTTACAGATATTGGATGCTTTGGGTAACTTGCGAAACAATACCGAGATAATTGCACGGCTGTGCACCAGATTATTTCTGACACGCGCTGCATGGATGTGTGTGCACTGCACCGACAACTTTTTGGTATCTACATGTACCGCGATAATGAATCAGCTTATTGTTAATTGTGTGCTAAAAAATGAATAATATTATCCAAGAAGATTTAGATTTAGAATATATATCACGAGGCCTGTCACACCGCCAATAGCGTGCATCGAAGAAAAAAAGAGGTCACAAAATGAACAAATTGTAAAAAAAATTAAGCCCTCCCTCCTCCTCCTCGACGCAGCTGTCTTTATAAGAGTCCAGCAGAAAGGGGAAAATTCAGAGCGCAAAAGCGATAAAAGCGCATTCGAGTTTAATCGTTATCGACTTGCTTATTCCGAGCAAGTCCCAGTAGTGTGCTGGCTTCGGGTATGTTCGTCATAGGTCTCGGCTGCTAGGAGGTTTGCTGACAGGAATTTTAGGTTCCCGGAATTGCCGCAGTTGCAAGCAATTTGATTCATGAAGAGTGGCAATTCCTCATGAAAGACGAATTAATCAGCGGAAGCTATTATCTGCAAACCAGTACACTGCATCGTTCTGTAGCGCCTCGTACAATGCAAGGCGCTGATGGCGATGGTTGTGCCAGACGTGGTTCCACTCCTGCTTCATTTCGACGGTAAATCTACAGTCGCTGGGTTCGCCCGCTAAACGTTGCGGTGCTTTGCGAGGCGTTGTGGATGCGTTGAGGTGCCACAACACTACACCGCAACGGCGGTGAAAACGTTAGGCAGTTTTAGCGGAACGGAGACGCACTAGGGCTGACGTGCATCGGATTACCAGAGGCTAACAGTGCGCCCACAGTAAGTAGCATGTGCAGCACCTGCTAATGAGCGTGCGCAGCTGGCCTCCGAGAATACGTCCAAGCCAGTGAGTCTCCGATCCTCTAAAACTCTCTAATCTCTAGACTGTGCACGGAGTTTCGCGCTGCTGTACGTGCGGGCAGGAATATACGCTGCTTTCGATCCGCACTCGAATGTAAGACATTTCATCAGAATGCCCTTAGAGGGATTAAAACTTTACCTGACAAATCAGTGGACAGCCGTAAGCGACTACAACTACAACCAGCGCAGTACTCATCGAAGCCCTATGTACGACATTTCATCAGAATGCCCTTAGAGCGATTAAAACTTTACCTGGACAGCCGTAAGCGACAACTACCACCAGCGCAGCACTCTTCGAAGCCCTCTGCCACAACACCACTCTCCATACCATCCAATGGCTCTAGGTTCAGTATTATGATTCTTAAGTGCTTTTACCGTCCTTTCTGATTGAGCGCGCAGCATTTACAATTGGTAACTGTCTACAGCCGTGTACTATATGATTCCCGGTAGAGCAACTTGTACATTTAAAATCTTGCTCTAAATTTAATGGCGAAAAATAGCTTATTCACCTCTGTTAATGCGGCCCAACAAAAAAATATGCGGAGCCAGTCAAACGTCTGCCGGCAACCCGTACACTTGTAGAGTCTTAAATAATATTTGGTTTTTGGGGAAAGGAACTGGCGCAATATCTGTCTCATACATAGCTGGACACCTGAACCGCGCCGTAAGAGAAGGGATAAGGGAGGGAGTGAAAGAAGGAAGGAAGGAAGAGGTACCGTAGTGGAGGGCTCCGGAATAATTACGACCACCTGGGGATCTTTAACGTGCACTGACATCGCACAGCACACGGGCGCCTTAGCGTCTTAGCAGAATGAGTTTTCGTATTTCTAAGCTTGCCACTAAGCAGAATTATCGTTTGCAATGTGGCTTCTTCCCTCACGCTAGCACATATAAAAAGGTTACACTATTTTTAGCGTTCTCACCGGGGTAAATACAAGACAGAGGAAGCCAAGAAAACCGCCGCGCGACGACCACAGAGAAGTCAGCTACGGTCGACATTCAGCGGCCTTTTTAAAACCCGACCGCACGCAACTGGCGCACCCGCGACCACGTCGACGTTCAACGCCTGCTCTCAAAGGTCGTCCTTCGCAACAACACGCCCGGAAGCAGCGGCCAGCAGACGTAAACACTCGCCACTGCGTAGAGGGAGCACCCATCCCTTTGCGGCTATTATGCATATCAGCTTTCAACCGGCGTCCGAGAATCAAGGCAGCCAGGCGTGTCTATGTTCGCTTAATAGCCTAACACAGACGCTAGCGGAAGCCGAAAAAGGCTGGCCTGTTCGGCACGCAGCCAAAAGAAACGCTGTGCCACACGTGTCTTCGGCTTCTACCTCGTACAACGCGGTCGCTGCTCGTCGGGACAGTTAATCGACCCAAACCCATCCACAACAATATTTCGCGAAGCTTCCTAGCGCTGACCGACGAATGCAGCCGTCGTCTCAATATCAGATAAAGATACGGACGTAACCTGAGTTGACTAGTGACTGTGTGTTTGGAGCTCGTTTTCGAAGGAGGTTCTCTTGCGTCAGGAAATACGCCAACCTATCGAAAAACTGATAGTGTTCGTTAAAGCGAAATCGTTTTGCTCGCGATGCACTATCACATCCCAAAATTATTCCCGTTACCACAATTATAATCTTCCATAAACCTTATCGTTGTAATAAATTATACAAAGTGGACCAAACTGAATGAGCGACATTTAGTTGGTGTTAAGAGAAGTCGGACTTGACATATAGACACACCGATGTTATCTTCGGTCTTTAAACTGCATTAAAACTGCACTGGACCCGAAAAGTTTTATGCTTCGCGATCATGGAAATGTGAACGCCGTAGGAGAGATTCGATTCCTGACCCTCGTTTCAGTAGCCAAAAGCCAAAGCCACTAAGTCTTCGCGGTAGGTGTACTGCAAAGAGAACTCTCCTTTAATTGGCAGTTTACTGCCATAATGAGGCAACCGCGGTCGTTAGCTGGCTCCCATTACATCAGTCAGCTCTGAACGCATAATAGGCGCTGTTGCTATGTCTGACACTGTCTTGCTTGCATGGCAGGCTGTGACTCTGTTGAGGCGAAATTCTTATCTGATGGCCTAGGTCACCACGTCACCCTTAGAGAAATTTCTTTCGACCGTCTATAGACTGTCCATCTTGATTGACAGAGCTGTCAATCAAAATGACCCAGTACCAACAGGCCCAACTTCTCGCTCTGCTATAGAATGTCTATAGACTGTCCATGAAGTCCATAGACTCCCTGTAGACAAACCCTAGAGAAGAGTCTATAGGCAATACAAGTTGTATAGACAGTCGATAGACAATCTATAGATTTATGGCCATACACTTTTAGTAGACTTGTCTATGAACAGTCTGTAGACTGAATAGACAAAAAGAAATATCTACAAGAAGGCAATAGAGTCTATAAGAAGTCTGTAGGCTGTCTGTAGACCATTTTTATAAGGGCAACCCTCACTTCCTGCTTTTCACTCTTAATTTTGTTTCTTCCAGCGCAAGGTGGCCAACCGGAGCATTCCTGCTGTTAACATCGGCTGCCGCAAAACCGTCGTCCTCGTGTCTGGACGAATTCAGTGAACTTCGACCGAGGCACAGCGGAGCCCAAGATGTCCTGTACTGTGTGATGTACTCAGCCATTATAACGTAGCCGGACTGTATAAACTGAACTGCTTTGTGGCGAGTGTGCGTGTGTCAACTTATTTCGTACATAACACTTCCTGCTTCCGCCTCGAAGCGTAGAAGAAAACACTCCGTGGGAACATGCATCAACGCCTAACGTGAATCACAGCGACATGTTTCAGCTCCGTCACGCAGTTTCCATTGCATTAATTGCCACGAAAGAGGCGATACGATACAATAAGAGCGTAAGTTGAATATACAAAGAGGCTGAATCGTGCTCAAATTGCAATCTATAAGAAGGCTCGCATGTTTAAGCGAATAAAATAATCACTTATGTCAGTTGATATACGGTTTCCGCTAGAGTAAACTTTTAGAACGAAAGCTCTTTTTCACGAGCAAAGCTGCAAACGCGGGGCCACTGCTGAAGCAATGACCTTGACCTTGAATAAATAAATGAATAAGTATTGCTACAATTGTGATTCGAAACCGCGGTGGCGCGAACAATAGCTTTGCTGGCTGCACGAGAGCACTATGCTTTCGCCGCATCCGATCATGCCTCGTGTTATTGTTGTTGTTGTTACCCTCATGCAATGGCACATGCCCACACAGAGGGACTGGCCATGAATTGGTGGCGCAGAGTTTTCCAGATAAATATTTCCTGGACGAAAATAAAATGAATGCTGAGGAAGGAAGAAGTAAACAAAAAGGAACAGCGAAATGAAACGGGAAATTCATAACGCACGCAGGAGATCGAAACCGATGTTTATAGCCGAGTGGTTAAATGATAATGATAATTATACGAATAAAAATAATATTAAAAAACTATCAAAGATGCCGATTTGATTCAATTAAAAAGATTTGGACAGCGGTAAAAACTGACTTGTGGCTGTTCCCAAATATGGCGGCTCCAAACGACAGTATGACTGGGCTGCCTCGTGTTTAATTGGAACACTCTGGCGCCGTGCATTGCACATCATCGTCTTCATTAACCTTCATCTGCAGCGCGAACAGATCAGATCTGCTTTACCTCGATCGCAGCTTAACCTGAGTCTAATATCGTTGCCAGACGTACCAACGACTGAGGAAAACAAAGCAAAGCCGTGAGCCAAACAGGCTCAACACATGCTTTCGCACGCCTTTAATTACGTTAAAACCCTACCCTTATTTTCTGCATTTGCACTGTCGCTCGGATTCACTTGAGTCACTAACGAGGGCGCTTAATGGCATCGGCAGTTCAGTCTCATCCCTCTGATGCAAACTTTCAACGTCTGTCGGGATTTGCACTGCACTTTAGGCCAGTCCCTCACCTGTGGTTCGTCTGAAAGGCGAACCTATTTTATTTACTGCGCAACTTGTTCGCGCGTTCTGTAAGAGTTGCCGGTAGCGTTAGCCCCGTGTATTTCGGAGTATTTCCAGTGAGGAGTAGATTTTTACTACGGTACTTAGTAATTAGTTACCACGTGAGGCAGTCCAAAGATAAACAAGGGAAGCATACAGAGCACAGCTTCATCTAAATGTTCACAACTTAAAAATCTACGGATCACGACGATTATTCATTTACCTGCGCAGATTCAAATAACCCTGTGTATATTTTCTTTGTATCCTCATGGTGGCGTTAAGTCGGTGCTGGTGAGTAAGTATTGCTTCCTTAATTTGCCTGTTGCAGTGTAACGCTATACTGAATGCGGAGACGCTGCGTAGTTTATCATGCTACTAATTAAAATATATTGCTTCCGTACCGAACGGCAATGCGATTGCTCTGCCTGTTTAACTTTATGTACGCTGGCGCTGTTAACACAGTATAAAAATGTTCGCACAGGCGCACCCAAAAGGGTTTCATTATCTGGTGAAAAAAGTCAATGCACATCCCTTTGAGAGCTTCCCTCCGATAATCACACCGTTTGCCCTCCCTGATGAATTGCACCCTAAGCAAAGGGAGTAAAAACGGAGTAAAACTGTCCTTTAGCTCACAAAAGGGTGTGCGCTAGAGGACAGCTTACACCCTTTTTACTGCCACATTGGTGTATTTGTGTTTAGAGTGTGGGGAATCAACCCGTCATTCTTTTCGAAAAAAATAACAAGAACTCCTGTCTAGCAGATCAGTAGGTGAAAAAGGATAAAGGTGACCCACACGAACACAGCGATGAAAACTCGAATATATCTGTTCGTAGTGCGCAGCAGTTTTGGCCACCTGTCTCCACGATATTAATTTCTTGAGAAAAAAAAAAAAAGCACTTGCGACTTCTGTTCGTGGTTCGCAGGCAGCGGTGAGCGGCGAGACACGAACACTTACATTCATGACATGCTCCCCAGGGATCATACACACGTTGACACAAAACTATTGAAGAGGTAGTAGTTAACGAAACTTCAATTAGATTACGAAACTATCCAGAGCAGTTATCTACCTCTAAGCCTTTGCTGTCCTCGTGACGTTTTAATTTAGCCCTCCCGCCTGACAGGCTTTCAGCGCGACTGGAGCGAAATTAATGAAAAGCAATCCCTAGTGTAATTGAGAGCTGAGCGCAGCTGCGAGGTGCAATCCGTCGAACCCGACAGGAACAGAGAAATGGGTTTTTAATTCGGTGATCAAACGAGACGGGTTCCACACGAAGCGAACATTTGCACTGCGAAAACAAAATGAAAGCAAAACGAAAAGCAAAAACGCTGACCGATGTTGTTGAAATTAGAGTAACAGTTATGTACAGTCTATATTTCGAAGGTGGTCGATTAAGTAATTCGAGTCCCATTAGGCGCACTCTCCAATCTAGCGATAAAACAAAAAAGCGCGTGCCACTGTTCAGTGTGTGCATGCTTCACAGCTGAGAGCGTACAAAAGTGGATAAAGTTAAGAAAACGACCCTCACGGATCGGCTACTTGCTGTTCCACTAGATGTATAGACTCTGAAGCAGAATGCTCTAGGAACGGCATAGGGGTCAGTCTTTGGAAGTAACAGTGTTGCCCTCATCATTAGTTCGTTAAAAAAACATCCCTTCCTCCCCCAAATCAATTCCGAATGGTATCCCCATCTATTAGAGAATACATTTGCACCTTTGATTACTATTAGCGATTACCTTTGCAAATGCTTTGTAGGCAAGGGAGGGTAAGCTGATCGGCCTGTAATTTTTCAAGTCCTTGGCGTCTCCTTTTTTATGAATAGAGACAATATTTGCGTTCTTCCAGGCTTCTGGTACGGTCCAGGTCATAAGGCATCGCGTATGCAGGGTGGCTAGTTTTCCTAGCGCATCTCCCCTCCGTCCTTCAACAGATCTGCTGTTACGTGATCCTCACCAGCTGCTTTTTCCCTTTGCATTGCTCCTAAGGCTTTGTTTACTCGCTCTTTCGTTACTGGCAGGACGACGCATTGCTGTGCGCTGTTGTCTGTCTCATTAACGTTCTGATTGCATTGGCAACAGTTGAGATTTGTGTAGAACTCTTCGGCTGTCTGTAGAGTTAGACGCCATCATGCTTTGGCGTTTCTTAATCAGATCTTTCGTCGCCTGAGAGGCTTGCCGGTATCCTGTCTAACCATCCTACCGCCTACTTCCACTGCGCACTCAGTAATGATAGCTTTCAGATTATCGTTCATTGTATGAACAATAAATCGTCTTCCTCAGTTAAAGCTGAATATTGTTCTGCAACAATATCCTGAATTCCTCTATTTTTGCTGTTACCGCTAACTCGTTAATGGACATCTTCCCTAGCTTCTTCCGTTCCCTCTTCAAATATAAGCTAATTGGAGACCTTACGCTCCTGTGGTCGCTGCAGCGCACCTTTCCGAGGGCGTCCACATCCTGAACGATGCCAGGTTGAGCGCATAGTATGAAATCGATTTCATTTTTAGTCTCCCCTTTGGGACTCTTCCATGTCCATTTCCTGTTCTCTCGTTTGCGCAAGAAAGTATTCATGATCCGTAAATTATTTTTATCTGCGAACTTACTAATAACCTTCCCCTGCTATTCCTAGAACCTATCCCATAGTCACCTACCGCCTGGTCACCAGCCTGCTTCTTGCCCACCTTAGCATTGAAGTCGCCCATCAGTACAGTGTACAGTGATTTTACTTCGTTCAATGTCGATTCCACTTCTTTATAGAAGCTCTTAACGGTCAGGTCATCATGGCTGGGTGTAGGAGCGTAGGCCTGCACCACCTTCAGCTCACGTTAACTCGCCACATTCTTTCGATCAACAGATCTCGCCTTCTGCGCTCCCTGCGAGCACACTGAGCACACAGCTCTGACGGGAGTGTGTTAGTACAGCCACACACATACATCACGTAGAAGCGAAGGCCAGAGTAACCGTGTAATAAGGCCGGTTAGCGTCGCCGTGACGAAGCAAGAGCACTCAGGGGCTGCACATATACGCGTTTTTTGGAGGTGGAAACATATTAACGCGAGAGCTGTTAGGCTCACGTCCCTGGGTGTCGGTCGTAGTCGTCCGCCGTCGTCGCAAACGGCGTAACCCATGGGTGTGCTAGCTCCGGTCAACCTGGGTCGCATAAGTATACGGGTGGCTCTGTTTAGATAAGCCGCCACCCAGTGCAGGGGTGCATCACGTGACCCCTACAGCAGTGCTCAACTGACTTAAATACCTAAACCAAACTAAACACCTAAACAGCTATCGCTGAACCTCGCGTTACAGACTCGCAACCTTCCTGTGAGTTTTTTTTTCAGCCACTGTAGAAATTTAGTCCCGGTAAAAAATTGTACTGCATATACTGCACTCGAAAGCTGCATGAAAGACATGATCTTGATGCTCGTGCTTTTGCCAATTAGCTCAACCGACTGCCACTTACAGCCACTAGCAGATTCAAGGGAACACCTAGTTACGACGCAACCAACGATTACTTTCCAACTCAGAGCGAGAAGTGCACTTTTTCTTGTTTCGCACGGAAGCTGCCTTCTGGACGGATGGTCTTCTGAACTGAAATTCAACTTCACTGCAGGATAAGAAAATGCAGATATCACAGATAATTCGGCTTCCCAGAGACAACCAATTGACAGTGATGTCTATATACTGCACCCCACCGCATGGCCTCTCAGTCACCGCACAAAATGCTGCAAGGCGCAGTTTAACCACGTGACCACAGCGATGGCGCCCAATTATGGAGAGCAGTCACTCCTCGGTCCACATATTTCTCACGAGTCGGATCCACGTGGCAAAACAACACTGTCAGAGGGGCAGAAGGTGGCCTCGGTGACGGTGCGGTTAGAACTGAAAAGGAAGCCGATACCGACCCCTCTCTTCCTGGGGGAGAGTCTCTCACACAAATAACGTGTGATGTGGACTGAGTGCTTCATGGTTTAGATCACGGCAAAACAGCAAAAGTACGATACAGAGCGAAAAACACACACAGCTTATAAGACTTACACGCAACAAAATTTGTGGAAAACATACGCACATAGAGAGTAACACAGTAGTACTAAAAAGAGGTAAGGTTATGAGGAATTTCCCTGTTTGTTTTTTGTGTGTATTTGCTTTTTGTGGTCAACCGTCACTCCTGTTTTTTTTTTGCAATTTGATGCGTCGCACGGCTAAAAGACTAAAAGAATGCTATCTCCTTGATTTCGATTCTATATACTGCTTTGATATCAACATTGATGCACTCTAAGTGGGGCTGAAAGATGTTCGTAAGGAGGTGATTCCCCGAGTACATTGCATTAACACCAGTCCTACAAGCTTCACGTTCAACAATTCGACCTCGCAATGTAACCTCAGATAGCCGTTTTGGTGAGCTTACTGCATAGACTGATATATAGATTACCCCGAACAGTGTCGGACAAGGACGAATTTTTCTTCAAAAGCGAATACACTGAAAACGTTGCGCAGCGTTTCTTTGTACCTGTACACTGCACTCAGGTTGGTGCTTATGAGTAAACGGCTACACATCAAAACGTTTTTCGTCCATGAAAGCTACCCGCCGCGGTGGCTCAGTGGTTAGGGCGCTCGACTACTGACCCGGAGTTCCCGGGTTCGAACCCGACCGCGGCGACTGCGTTTTTATGGAGGAGAAATGCAAAGGCGCCCGTGTGTTGTGCGATGTCAGTGCACGTTAAAGATCCCCAGGTGGTCGAAATTATTCCGGAGCCCTCCACTACGGCACCCCATTCTTCCTTTCTTCCTTCACTCCCTCCTTTATCCCCTGCCTTACGGCGCAGTTCAGTTGTTCAACGATATATGAGACAAATACTGCGCCATTTACTTTCCCCCCCAACCAATTATTCTTATTATCAATGAAAGCTAATTACCCATTTGTTTACGACCTGCACCTGTACGTACGCCAGGCGACGTTGACTCACTTCCGTCGAGGAGGAAAGAGAGAGGGCAGTCCTTGCGCAAACATGTACTACAGCACTGCTGGGGCGTATAGAAGCGACACGAGAAAAAGACGGCGGAAAAGGCGCTGAATCGACTCTAGAAGAGACAGAATGTGCGTTTGTACGCGCGCACGGTGATGCGAATTGAAGTGCCGACGAATGAAGGTGCATTGCGGAGGACGGGCACGCAAACTAAGGGCACACTGAAGAAAGCCTATGCGAGAGACGAAAAAGGGTAGGGGGGGGGGGGGTGGGGGGGGGGGGACAAGGATGGCGGCTCCATCAGAGAAAGAGTGAGAGCAGCGGCGAATCACTGGGGACGAAGGAGGTGTGTTTCCGTCGTTGTCCGGGAGGGGATCAATACGGTGCTCCGGGCCTCCAGCCCCGCTCTTAAGCACCACCCTCCAGCGCTGCTGCGCCGTGCACAGGTAGAGCAGGCACATATTGCTGTTCGCAGATTTGCTTCGTACCTTTGATGTCTTAGAGCGCCGCTCTTAGAGGTGCGTTCGTGGATTCCGCGTCACAGTCATCGCCGGCGTAGTCGGCGTGGCACGCCACCTGACAACCGTGGCAGGTGGTACCAGAGCAAAACGGCAGCTTCCACGGAGAGAGAGAGAGAGAGAGAGAGAGAGCGAGGAGGAATGGACAGATGGAGCGTGGCTGCCACGGGATAATCCCGGAGGGTGGCTAGCAGACTAACACGCCACCTGCCAGCGGTGGCGGGCGGCGTGTGGAGAGCTACGCACAAATTTGGCATTACCGACTATCGTAATTGCCTGTTAATATTTTTCTCTCTAGGCACCGCAGCGGTGGCCTAGTGGTCCGAGCATCCGCCTCGCATGCGGGAGGTGTGGGGTGCGATCCCCAGTGCCGCCGGGTACCGACCGGTGATACAATGGGTACAAGCTTTAACCTGGTCTGGTGCGCGGCTTATTTAGGGTGAAATGCTTAGAAAATGGGTCTTTGACCCCACCTTGAGAGAAAAAAATACCTTGCGCCATGGAGCTCTTTGCCCATAGATGCCCTTGTGCCATAAATCTCCGTCGTCATCATATTTATCTCTCTCTTTTTGTTTTGATGTTAATAACAGGAAACTTACGCGTGTAACGAGCACAACACCAAGAATGAAGAAGAAAAAAAACCGACTCTGGAGGAAAACCTAACGTAGAGAACAGATAATCTCGTCGGGATCAAAGTGGATGCCGAGGGAAAGGAAGTCTAGCCGGAGGTGACCCAGGGTTGTGTAGTCAGGAAATATATTAAATTAGGGGAAGTAAATGGGGGCTCAGTACCGAGGATGAGCATTGCGGGCATGAAGATAGTGATAGAGACACACATTTAGGCAAGTTAAAAGAACAGTTTCAACTTGACGCGCCAAGAGTGGTCACTGTGTGTGCCGACTTCAAGTACAATGTACGCCGGAAACAGCAAGGCCCTTCCAGAGGGATTCTATCTAAACTTATTTGTAGAGAACGCTACATGCGCACTGGATACACGACAACAAGACGAAGCTAATTCATTAAAGCCAAAGGAAAATATGCGTGGGTCGTTTAGAGGAGGCAGCCAATCACTTCTGCCAGTTTGACCCTGCACACTTCTCATTTCGTGCAAGAAAAAAGTTGTAGGGTCTTGACACGGATAAACAGAGTATTCGTACGAAATGGTGCGTTTAGCCTTGTTGGCTCATGGTTTTGCTTTTTGTTTAGCTTTTGTACAGTCTACCACGAGGCGCGATCGGCTGCGGAGATAGTATAGTGCTCCCGCGCAGTGGTCAGCGAAGCTCATCTGTTCACGCCGCCGCGGGCTCGAATCTCATTCGCGCCAATATTTCATTTTTCCAGGTTGGCCAAGGTCACGCTCAAGGTTGAGCTTCCCATAAGATTTGTGGCTGAAACCTTGTTAAGTAGTGGTGGTTCGTCATTAAAAAGCCAAACCGCTATCAACATCAGTAGCATCAGCCAGGTTACGTCAGCTGCAAGAAAAAGGCTGCTGTATTCAACACTGTCTTGACTGAGCCGCCCTACGCGACAAAATTTCATAACCTCCTTTCCCACTTTCCTCCTTTTCCGATTATCAGCGCCCCCGGGTAGATTCCCTTTCCTTTGGTCCACCCTGCTATCTTAGACCATCGGCTATCATGGCGCTCACCGCCCCCACCCTTCTCCCTTAATGTCTGTTTCTTCAACTCGATTTCAGCTGTCATATCACTAAATAGAATTCATATTAAAGTTCGCACTGCCTTCTTCATTTAACAGGTTATAACCTAATCGTTGCCCAGTATGCACTACCTACTCGCCTGTACCGGAGCTTGGCTAATCAGCATTAATTCAAACATACTTAAGTCAGGGCGTTGCCATGGACGTACACAAAAAACGCAGTTTATTGCTTAAAAAAAAAATAACCCTAAAGACGTAGGAGGACTCCAATTCTGCGCTAATGAGTTGACGCCATAGCGTACGCCGTTTGGTGCGTCATCTGATGTTGATGCGGCTCTTTAGAATTTTTCAACGGTTTCAATAATTAATTGATCACTTACACAGTAAATTTTCTTAGTTACCATCGTCAAGCATTGGCTTTTCATTCTGAGCATATTGACACGCCTTTAACCTCCCTCTTTCCATTTTTTTTTCATTTCTTTAATTACAACGATTTCATTAACTCGTCATCGCCTATCACATACCAATCGATCACCAATCACTAGAACCACAAATTAGCATGACAGGATTTATTTCACGCAGCCCCCCGTTATTTTCGACACGCGGTGCCGAATGCTACTGTGCTGACGCCTTTTAGGCCGAACGAGCAATATACGATGTCGGGTAAAACAGATCCCTTCGATGTCTGACGACGATGCAGTGCCGGATCTCTCGGAGTCAACAAACATGTTGGGAACAGCGCTAACAAAGGAGGAAGCGAGAACACAACACAGGCGCTGTGTGGTTTTTTTTTGCTTCTGTTTCTCAAGCGATGTTTATTGCGTCAGGGCATAAAGGTTATGAAATGAGAGATGAGTAAGATGCTTAAAAAAAATGAAAAAAGGTGTGCTGATCTGATGAAATCACGAAGTGAACGATGATATGGACCCTGTGTCCGTGGAATATATGAATCCGGATTGTCCGGTGAGAGTCCCACTGACGCCAGGTGCAGAATTCTCGTCGGCTTCAGCGCCGGGCACTACCACAACAGGTGGTGGATATCCGCCTCACAGTCTCTGTTCTTGCAGACTGGACACCCGGGGCGGGGATATGAATCTTTCAAATGCGGCCACTTGCGTGTCACAGCTGGAGTTAGGGCAACCCCGACCCGTATCCTCCGAAGCGCAACCTGCTCTGCACGGGTAAGACCACGGGGAAGGGTTACCGCACACGGAGGAATTAGAGCACGTGTGCGGCGCCGGAGGTGGTGTACCTTTCTTGTTAAAAAGAGGGTGGTGTCATCCAGAGTGAGGACTCGAGGCAAAGACGAGGTTGGGGTCGAAAGGCGGGTCGTAGCATCTGCGCGCCTTTGTGCGCTCAGGAGGTCTATGTTGGAAACAGCGCTAACACAGGACGGAGCGAGAGCACAGCACAGGCGCTGTGTTGTGTTCTCGCTCCGTCCTGTGTTAGCGCTGTTCTCAACATGATCGTAAACCAACAAGCCCAACTATCCCCTCTTGAGTGAACAACGCGTAGTTTATCCGTGGCATCCGTCACCGCTGCTTGCCTCACAAGACAGGGAACGCGGAAAGACGGCGGGAAGGACAATAAGCGGATGGCATCGTTAAGGCCGTTACATAATCGCAGCCAAAATCGCCTGCCGCGCTTTCCTCCTTGGAGGTTACTGGCGAGCGATGGTTATTATGGCAGCCAGCGCAGAGCCCGGCGAGTAGGGGGTGCACTTTCACGAAACGAAAAGGACAGAAAACAGAAGAGAGAAAAGGATGAAAGCATACCAGAAAGGGAGATGAGACGGAACTACGGAAGAAAGTCACGGTTGCGGCGGCAAACTACGTATCCTTTGTGCGAAGGGTGTACCCCAACAAAAAGCAAGTCCAAGGCATATGAATAACCTTGATGTGTAAGTTCTCGTACGAGATGCTACGAAAAAGGTGGGTCGTGCAAGGAGCTGAGTTGGCTCTAGGGTGACTAGAAGTTGCAAGGGAATGCCCAGGTCGTGCTCCGAACTGAGATTTCACGCGCTTCAGCACTGAACGCAAAAATATAATATCGCACTGGGTGGGATAATATACACAAAAAAACCCATGCTTCTCACTCATCACTGATGAGTGATTGCCAATTTCGGGTTAGAGAGGTACTGCATTCCAGAGCTCTTTGCGACATGCATCTTAAATCGAGAAATTTATGTGCGAACCTAAAATGATCAAAGACGAAAGGAGTGGAATACACACATTTATATCAGGCATAATGGAAACCTCCACGTGCAACATTTTTCGCCCTTCGTTATGACAAGGTTAAACGGTAAATATACACAACAACCACTCGTAGATGGCATGGCATAGAGTACGCACAGTAGTGATGTTTGGTTTATGGCGTTTGACGTCAATAAGCGACTCAGGCTATGAGGGACGCCGTATTAGAGCGCTCCGGATAATTTCGACCACCTGGGGTTCTTTAACGTGCACTGACGTCGCACAGTACACGGGCCTCTAGCATTGATTCGCCTCCACTTAACCGCGACCGCCGCGGCCGAGATCGAACCCGCGTCTTTCGGGCCAGCAGCCGAGCGTCATAACCACTCAGCCACCATGGAGGCAGCAGTACGCAAGTTTCGTTTGGTTTATGGGGTTTAACGTCCCAAAGCGACTCAGGCTACGAAAGACGCCGTAGTGAAGGGCTCCGGGAGTTTCGACCACCTGGGGTTCTTTAACGTGCACTGAAATCGCACAGTACACGGGCCTCTAGAATTTCGCCTCCATCGAAATTCGACACCCGCGGCCAGGATCGAACCCGCGTCTTTCGGGTCAGCAGCCGAGCGCCATAACCACTAAGCCACCATGGATGCAGCAGTACGGAAGTTTGGTTTATGGGGGTTTAACGTCCCAAAGCGACTCAGGCTATGAAAGACGCTGTAGTGAAGGGCTCCGGGAATTTCGACCACCCGGGGTTCTTTAACGTGCACTGACATCGCACAGTTCTCGGGCCTCTATAATTTCGCCTCCATCGAAATTCGACCGCCGCGGCCGGGATCGAACCCGCGTGTTTCGGGCCAGCAGCCGAGCGCCATAACCACTCAGCCACCATGGAGGCAGCAGTAGGGGAGTTAACCCATTTGTTTTTCGCTGCCTCTTGAGCTTCATGATCGCTATACAGCGCGCCGTGCTGAATAATTAAATGGAACAAACGAACATTGTTTCTCGCCCTCGTAAAATTACCCCCTCCCCCCCCCCTCCCCGCACAAGTGTTGCTCTCCGAGCGCCTAGCATTCCACGTTTTCGAGGGCTTCCGCGCGCAGAGCAAAAAAAAAAAAAAAACTATTCGAACGCAGCTGCGACCTCGTAGCGAATACACTGCATTACGAGGATCACCCTTATCTTTCCACAGCCAAAATAGGACGCTACATGCGTGGAGTCCCGAGAAGCCTCGGGCGACGGATTATTGAGCAACTATTGGAGAGCCCAGTTATAAGCGCAGACCTGGTCCCCGTTTGCGTGAACACCAACCATACCGACTGGAGGCGAGGCAGCGACTGTAGCGCCGCCATCGACAGCCAGCACGACCCATTCTTTTCTGAGGTCATTGCGAATAACTGTTGTTCGCTTTGTGCCGCAATGGAACGCATTCTGGGTTCGGGCCTATGGTTGTTTGGTTTTCACACGCTGTAAGTCGAAGAGAAGAGTCGATCGCCCCAGCGACACAACTAATCGGCCCAATATATGGGATATATTGGCAAAGGCCAGTTCTACATCGGACCAGGGTGAAATTCTGCATTTCCGATATTGGCCCGATTACCTGTGCTGCTTAGAGTGCAAAGATTCAAGGACCCAAACGATCACCGTTCTTTGTCCCACACGAATTACTTCATTAGCCTATTTTCTCCGAAAATACGAAGGTACCATTTTCAGCGCTAAAATAAAAATTTAGATGTTCATGTCTACTTATCTAGTTTTCAGGTTTCGGGGTATATACTTTGTCAGCGTTCGTGGCACTTGGGGTTTCTCACGCGAGGACTGCAGGATCTGGGGTTAGTAGCTGATGTGGTTAGCAAATACGCGTTCCGTATGTACCGCGCATTTTCTTAAGATTGAAAAAAATGTAGCTATCCAGCAGAAAGACCGTTTTACCCTATCTTTGACGAGAGCGGAATCCGAACTATCGCAAGCACAACAGGAGCATCTTAGTACTCGGGTGATTTACACACGCACGACACAGCTGCTGCACACACGAACGCATACATACTGCATACATCTGTTTTAAGAAAAAATGCGATGCCGATGAAGCGAGTCGCCCCCCCCCCCCCCCCCCCCCCCCCCCCCCCGGCCAATCACCGCTAGACATTAGGCCTTCCTTGAAGGATTTTGACACAACGTGACAGCCGTGTCTTCATAAAGTTACTAGGCTGCACTAGTATCTCTATTCTGCCTGACAGGCAACGTACAGACAAACCGAGAAAAGAAGGAAAAACAAAATGAAGAATCGGCACACAGGCGGTGAGAAAACACTTCGACGAAACGCTGCAGTATTCAGTAAATGTTCCCGCCGAGCGCGACACCCCGGTGCAGTGAAAAAAAAGAAAAAAAAGCTGAGTCTGAAAACCTTCAAACGCACAAAACAGGACTCGAGAGCGCCTTCAAAAACAAGAGCGCAGTGCAAACTTCGCGCATCGAAGACCGCAGGCGTGTTCGAAGTCGCGCTGTCATCGAGTTCCATTACAGGAGTCTGGCCTGAAGATGACACTCGCGATAACCGTCCGGTCGTTCACGGTAGCCACCGGACACACTACTTATCGCCGACTCGAACCAAAGATAAGTCGGCAGTGGCCCTCCCGCAGACTACACATCATCCGGGACTGGCTATAGCTGTTCAGAGGCCAATGATGACAAGTTTCATAACACCAGGCCCGCGACTGCCGTAGACAAGTTCAAACGTGCTCCGCGTGCAATTGCGAAGCATGCTAGCATGTCTGGCTGGCGCGGGGATTTCGCCAAGCTTACTGCGTGTTCACAGAAGCAACGACTTGCATTATATTGCCCCCCACCAAGCCTACAGCGGTAAGCTTTGTATCGAATAATGCCCAAAGCAGCCTTTTTTTCTGCAAATAAAGTAGGAAATAATAACGCGACATATGGGGCCCTTTATCACTCTTAAGTCTTCCGAAATTGGCCTATAAATAAATGAGTTGATCGCGCATAAACTTGAGCAACTTAATAATTGGTATGTTGTGGAAAAGGAATTGTCGCAGTATCTGTCTCATATCGTTGGACACCTGAACCGCGCCGTAAGGGAAGGGATAAGGGAGCGGGTGAAAGAAGAAAGAGGTGCCGTAGTGGAAGGCTACGGAATAATTTCGACCACCTGGGGATTTTTAACGTGCACTGACATCGCACAGCACACGGGCGCCTTTGCGTTTTTGCTCCATGAAAACGCAGCCGCCGCGATCGGGTTCTTACCCGGGAACTCCAGATCAGTAGCCGAGCGCCCTAACCACTGAGCCACCGCGGCGGGTGCTTCTGAACAGCGTTTTAGCCTGTTCTTTATACGTTAACACAAAATTTATCGATCTTCGGAACGCTGACAGTCTTTTCCATATTCAAGAACTTATGTTAACTTGCAGCAAAGGTGCTAGTCCCTGACATGTGGTTCATGCTGACGCTAACCTCTTCCCACCACTTAGAGCCTCAATATATTTTTTGCTTATGTATTTCTACTCTAGCTACTGTATTGCTCACCGTAAGACGTTGGCCAGAGTGTGCCGACGTCCCTTAAGCGGAAGCCTCGTAGGCACGGGTCTGGGTCCACGTTGCGCCCTGTGCATCTTGGGCGAACTGCTAGACATCACTCGGAAACGAAGCGGCGGCTAACTCCAAAGTAGGAGGGGTCACACGTATTCCAGCCAAGGGGACACTTCACACGGACACACACACTCGCACAAAGGCACACACTCAATCAAACACACGCCGACCATCCGAAGCAGCAGGTAGCACACCCGACCACACCACTGGAACACGAGCGCTCATCATCGAAGCGAATCTGACCGCTGCACTCCCGTGGGTTTCTCGGCGACGAAAGGCCAAGTCGTAATCCACAGGGCGAAAAAGAGAATTGCCAGCGTCGTTTCGTCACCAGCAGCGTAGACCCGGAGAGCCGCTACAAAGCGTGCGGCCACCGCCGCGGTGGGCGTATTCCAGCAAGCGAATTTCCCGCACTCCGCAGACGAGTAAACCGAGTCATGTGCGTTTCGTCGCGAGAACTCGCAGCCGGCGAAGCGCAGAGCAGCGCGCCGCAACGACCGTGCGCGAAACGAACAGTGAGGAAGACGCGATCACACTCGCACCGTGAAAGCGCCGCCCAGTATTGACGCCAGGGGCGCGTCGACTGTCAGCGATTCTAACCGGCTTCTGCGGCCGGTGCGGCTGGTTTTGTTCTTGGCAAATGCGCTCATTCGGCGTTTCTTGTTCGAAACGGTTTATTGCGCGCAGGGAAACTACAATGATTCTTGATACGGAACTGAAAATGAGGGTACACAAAGTTGGAAAGGCAGGTTTCGAAATAATTTCGACCACCTGGGGATCTTTAACAAGCACTGACATCGCAAAGCATATGGACGCATTTGTGTTTCGCCTGAATCAAAACGCGAAGGCACCCGTGTGATATGCGAGATCAGTGCACGTTAAAGATCCCCGGGTGGTCGAAATTATTCCGGAACCCTCCACTACGGCACCTCTTTCTTCCTTTCTTCTCTCAGTCCCTGCTTTATCCCTTCCCTTACGACGCGGTTCAGGTGTCCGCCGAGATGTGAGACAGATACTGCGCCATATCCTTTCCCCCAAAACCGATTTACAACTTTATTTATTTTTTCGCATAGTTTAGCGCTGGTATTGAGGAATGGAATTCTTGCCGCACAGCAGTCTGCGTCCTGGCCGTAGCATGAAATACGCATGATATTTCCGCGAAGAAATCGACACGTACTTATGGTTCAAATTACCGCTGTCAATAGAGGTAAGCAAGCTTGAGTTTCCTGAAACCAAAATACAGTTTTATTTACAAAATAAAAGCCCATCATAAATTCCTAGGCCAATAGCAGAAGCTAGTTGAGGATATGGAGCATGCGTCGTCTTTCTGCACTGTCTTTTTGCGCCAAAAACATGCATGACTCTCTGCAGCCACCTCCTTCGTTTGACTCCCTTGGAGTCCATATACCGCTACCCAAAGCAAGCACTATTTATTTTCCTGTTCGTATTACACCCTACCGCCAACCATTTTGTTCTTGATTTCAGCTAGCATGTTATTAATTCGTGCTTGTTCCCATACCAACTGTGCTCTATTGCTCTTTGTTAATGTTAGCGTGCATCGTATCATTTTCCTTCCAAGAACTGACGGCGCTGTTCTAAATTTAATATTAAGCCTTCTCTTAAACTTGGAAGCTAACGAAAAGCTTGGAAATAAAAAGCTCCGCTAGCCATTGGATCGATAACGTGGCCGAAACCAGAAGTGCTTTTTTCAGATGGCGCATCCGGGAGAGTGACACGGGTCGAAACTTGGAGAGGTGATCTGTTACTTTTGCCCACGATGGTACTTTATCGAATGAATTCTATGGAGCTTCAGTATCGCGATTCTCATAGCAGGCGGCAGTCAATCTTGACTGATGCAATTATTCACTGCGACGTTGGAGGTTCAGTGCCTTTCGTTGCGGAAAGTGTGCGCCCGACCTACTAAAGTAGAAACTTTGATTACTGCGTGAAAAGGGAGGACAGGCTCAAAAATCGCAAGCACTGCATTGACATAAGGGCTTTATCATCCGACGTGTTATACTACCTATGATAAGAGGCCACTAAAAAACGCTTGTAAATGACCTGTGGTGGCCTCAGATGTGAATGCAAAGAGGTTTTTTTTATTTCGAAATGCGCCAAATTCCTCAAAACAGGAACTGAGAAAAGCGCAAAACTCGCCGCGGTGGCTCAGTGGTTAGGGCGCTCGGCTACTGATCCGGAGTTCCCGGGTTCGAACCCGACCGCGACGGCTGCGTTTCGATGGAGGCAAAACGCTAAGGCGCCCGTGTGCTGTGCGATGTCAGTGCACGTTAAAGATCCACCGGTGGTCGAGATTATTCCGGAGCCCTCCACTACGGCACCCCTTTTTTGCTTTTTTCTTTCACTCCCTCCTTTACCCCTTCCCTTACAGCCTGATTCAGGAGCCCAACGATATATGAGACAGATACTGCGCCATTTCCCTTCCCCTAAAACCAATTATTATTATTATTATTATTATTATTATTATTATTATTATTATTATTATTATTATTATTATTATTATAAAAAGCAAACTTTTTCATTCGCAGAAAAGGTAGCGCTCGCCAGGCATTTATATGATATGGTTTGCATATAAGTTATAGCAACTCTACAAAGCTCTGTACTAGTAAAGTACCCATATGGCTTGTGGTGGTTTAACTTCCCTAAGCGGCCCAGGCTATGAGGGGCACCGTAGTGAAGGGCTCCGGATATTTCGACCTCCTGGGGCCCCTTAACGTGCACTGAGATCGCACAGTACACGGGCGTCTAGAATTTCGCCTACGCCGAAACTAGACTGCTCCGGCCGGGAACGAAACCCTCGTCATTCGGGTCAGCAGACGAGCGCCATAACCACAGAGCCACAGCGGCGAAATTACACAGATAATTAAATCAATATCAGGATACAAAAAATTGGATTTCATTCTTTCCGATGTGAAATTCTTGATTTGAGCCAGCTTTCTTCTTCGATGGAGGCGCTACGCAAAGGCGCCCGTGTGTTGTGCGATGTTACTGCACGTTAAAGATCCCCAACTGGTCGAAATTATTCCGGAGCACTACACTACAGCACCTCTTTTTTTCTTTCTTCTCTCACTCCCTCCTTTGTCCCTTCCCTTACGGCGCAGTTCAGGTGTCCGCCGATATGTGCGACAAATACTGCACCATTTCCTTTCGCAAACAATTAATTTTATTTTTTTGAATTTCTTCAGAAAACTTTATTTCTACCCTAGTAACTCAAGCTCTGTTGTCGAAAATAACGCTTAAACAAGATCACGCTGCGAATTAAGCGTAAGAAATTAAAACAATCATTTCGTGCAATTTAGGGGCTCCGCCACCCATTACCAACACAAGTATATGTGAATAGCAGTCTTCTGTCACAAGCTTTTATCCAACCGTCACTTTTTCTTGCGTTCCCACTTCAGCAGTGGAAAAATAAACTATCCGTAATCAATGACACGCAGAATATATTCATCAATCTAGCATCCTAAATTTATGGTTATCATTGAAAAAGCCGATGCAGGCTGGGCTTGAAACGTTTCGACAACGACTAGTCTGGTCATTTCCAGTCTTCGCAATCTTCTATTTCGCTACTAGTAAGGAATTGAAAAGCCAATACAAAACAAAGACGAGCTACGGTGGCTCAGTGGTTGTCGTAATAGCTCGGCTGCTTACCCGAAAGACATTGTTTCGATCCCGGCCGCGGCAGCCGCATTTCGATGGAGGTGAAATGCTGAAGACCCGTGTACTGCGCGACGTCAATGCATGTTAAATAACTCCAGGCGGTCGAAATTATCCGGAGCCCTCCAGTACGGCGTCCTTTATAGCCTGAGTCGCTTTGGGACATTAAACCCCGTGAACCGTGAACCGTGAACCAACCAACCAACCAACCAACCAACCAACCAACCAACCAACCAACCAACCAACCAACCAACCAACCAACCAACCAACCAACCAACCAACCAACCAACCAACCAACCAACCAACCAACCAACCAACCAACCAACCAACCAACCAACCAACCAACCAACCAACCAACCAACCAACCAACCAACCAACCAACCAACCAACCAACCAACCAACCAACCAACCAACCAACCAACCAACCAACCAACCAACCAACCAACCAACCAACCAACCAACCAACCAACCAACCAACCAACCAACCAACCAACCAACCAACCAACCAACCAACCAACCAACCAACCAACCAACCAACCAACCAACCAACCAACCAACCAACCAACCAACCAACCAACCAACCAACCAACCAACCAACCAACCAACCAACCAACCAACCAACCAACCAACCAACCAACCAACCAACCAACCAACCAACCAACCAACCAACCAACCAACCAACCAACCAACCAACCAACCAACCAACCAACCAACCAACCAACCAACCAACCAACCAACCAACCAACCAACCAACCAACCAACCAACCAACCAACCAACCAACCAACCAACCAACCAACCAACCAACCGACCGACCGACCGACCGACCGACCGACCGACCGACCGACCGACCGACCGACCGACCGACCGACCGACCGACCGACCAACCAACCAACCAACCAACCAACCAACCAACCAACCAAAACAGTTTAAAGTTCGATGTAGCAGAGAGCCATCCTTCTTTATTTGGCGATGGGGCTAACGATACCTTCTTTATCGTCGTCTTTTGGGTTCAGGCCTTCCGGTGATCCGATAATATGCACGCAGTCGATCGTAAAGTAGCACTGAATAAGGAAGAAATAAAACCATGCTCATAACAGCCAAGGTCTGAAGTTCCAGCAGACAAAAAGGCTCACACTAGTGAGTTTAGTCATTTTTTATCCATACATTATAAAGACCTTTTTATTTTTTATCTAAAATAGCATGTTCCGGACGTTTTCCTAAGCGTTACGCGGCCGCTTTCTTCGTTACGGTTTTTCCAAAATAAAGATACATGGATGCGCTTGCCGCTAAAAATAATCAGACCTAAAAATAATCAGACTTAGTTTCGGTTTATGGATTCGGCTTATTGAAGCGAAAAAGCTTCACTACGCTAGGCAAAGCAGTCTTCGGGTAGGCAGCACAGCGACCTTCAACGACCTTCAGCCCGACCAAGGATAGCTGTGTATGACCTTATGTGGTACAGTTATGGTGTCTAACCTTTCAGCCCTGACCTTGACCCATGGCCTTTAGTTGACCTGTTACCTTAGGAACATCCGACAGGGTGATGTGAAGCCACGTGATGAGTAACCATGTATGCGGAAGCTTTTCGCTGAATTCCAGAGTTAGCCAAGTTAAGCCACTTTTTCGAAAAACTTGTGTATAAGGACGATTGGTGGTATTCGGGTTTCTACATGCAGTAATTGCTCTTATGAAAGTAATGTCCATGCGGCAATGAAAAATGTCCCAACTCTGCCCTCACGGGGACGAACAGGACGTGATAGGAGAAGCGATAGTGTAATCACATTGAAACAACAACAGCAACAAAAATGCATAAAAGTTGCATACTTCGCGGTTGTTAAGTACCTACAGATCACCGCTGCTGAACCCGAGGTTCGGGGTTTGTTTCCCGATTGCCTGTGTGCGACAATGAGCCCCGTAAAGCCGGCAGTGGCACAGCCACCCAGCGGGAGAAAGCAAGGGCTTGACGATTATTAGTAACGTGCCTCCTTGTTTACAACGTGCAGCGGCGGCGTGTGCAACGAAGTCCCGCATACTGTCGCGGGAATCTCTACCAGGAAAAAAAGAAAGCGCTGGCTAAGTACAGCAACACAGCCATATCCACTGAGGATAACGGATTTCGTTCTTGGCTGGGAACCGCAGAGATGATAAATTTTACACAGGAAGAACGCTGAAAACGACCTGCGTTTCCTAATAAAACAAACAGAAAAAATGAGAGAATAACAATTGTTCTCTTAATCATTTTCCATACTATTACCTTGCGAATTAACATTATATCGACCACACTTTCACCCGCTTCTGTTTACCACTGTTTACCAATTGTGCTAACATGTGCTTTGACTATGTTTCCTATTTCGACACAGTGGCAAGAACATCGTGAATATGTCGCATTAGCGGCGTTTTCTCCCTACCGCCGTTTGCATATTTTTCGTCCTGTTCCGCTATAACAAATGCCGGATAAGGAGCCAAAGCTATTGGTTCGGCAGTTCTGCCTTCCTACTCAAGTTTTTTTTTTTTTACTTAACAAAAAGTGTAAAGTGAAAAATTCGAAAACCTGAAATCTTCAGACAGCTGGCGGGCCTAGTGAATGGAACTCTCGCCACTTTTAATTTTGGCAGAAAACTTGCTAGTGGCTCTGTAGGACGCCAAGAAAACGTACTGGGAAACTAAAGTGACGTAGTGACGGACAGCATGCCGGCAATAGCTTGCTGCGTGCTGGTTGAGCTGTGGCCGTTTCATAATATGTAAATGGCTTTTTCCTCCTCCATACAGGGTAGCGAAAACAAATACGCGAAAGTGGCGCACTCTTCTTTCCGCCCATGTGACTAGTCTGGTGTGGCGTACGGCATGATTATTGTGTAGGGCTTGCCAGTTCTGGGTCGGCCTTTTTGTTGTTTGTATTTGTATTTTGTCGTCATGGTTGTCTTCTTTATCTATCGACAGCCGTCCGCAGGATAACCCTTCTCTTGACACCTATAGTTGCCACATACTGAAAAGTTTAGGTCATTAATATACATAAATAGCGGTATTGTACACGTGCCATTAAGAACCCCTCCCCCTCGCCTTTTCACTATCTCCCAGCGTCATGCTTTCGACCCTCCCACCTTTTTCTGAATTCATTCATTCATCATTTATTCATTCACCTCCGATCTCCGAGTTCTCGACCTCATATTTCCACACGTCCCATATCTATGGGAAAGTTAATCCGCTCCACTTCCTGAACTTGGTCGATCAAACTATCGTGCCTCCTGGAACTTCGGCCTCAACTTGGTATATTAATCCAATGGACGTGTAATAAAGTTTTCTCTCAACCCCCTCACCTTCCATCGATGATTGAATTAGTCTGGAGGGATTACAAGCGGCTTTAGCGGCCACAAACGGCTGCGTTCAGCTTAAACGCGCGTCCTAAGTTCTCAAACGACGCGGTAAGCAAGCCACAGTTTAAGGAAGCACTCGGAGCGTGAGCCAAATTGATTTCTTCGTAAAAGCAGACCTCAAAGACCCTTGACGCAGACCGAGATCGCACGAAACTCCTTTGGTCTAAAACGAATCCAACCAGAGGGCTCTGAACACTGCACGAGAAACATGTCCGCATAACGTCGCAATTCCGTGTCAAAGCACGCCCGTGTAATGAACAGGATGTGAGCAGTCTAGAAAACTTTTTCTATTCAAAGAAATAACTTTTAGGTGATTCTCGATGGATCGTCTGAATGCGTCAGCTTTTTTTTGATGCTGCGCACTCTGCTGTAGCTCTGCCCTAAAGGAATGAATCGATAGCGTTAATGGGTTAATAATGATATATTCGGAATCGGTCATTATCTGCTTTACATTCATATACCGCTGGGAGTCCTCATACCACTCCTCCACAGCCCCCCGGTGGGGCTTGTGAGACCCCGGCAGCTGTCCCCGAGCAATCTCACGCGACGAATCATTCAAGTGCCACCCGCCACGGTGGGCAGGTTAATTGTAATGACGTCACAAGCTTCGCAACGCGTCACGCGTGCCACGCATGACCTCGGTCGCCATTTCCGTCTGCACAGGCTATTAATGCTCGCGCATTAAAATAAATCAAATGGACGTCCCCGTCTCTTTCCCTTAATGTTAATGTTAATTGATTTTTGGGGAAAGGAAATCGGCGCAGTATCTGTCTCATATATCGGCGGACACCTGAACCGCGCCCTAAGGGAAGGGATTAAGGAGGGAGTGAAGGAAAAAAGAGGGGCCGCAGTGGAGGGCTCCGGAATAATTTCGACCACCTGGGGATCTTTAACGTGCACTGACATCGCACAGGACACGGGCGCCTTAGCGTTTCGCCTCCATCAAAACGCAGCCGCCGCGGTCGGGTTCGAACCCGGGAACTCCGGATCAGTAGCCAAGCACCCTAACCACTGAGCCACCGCGGCGATGATTGAATAAATCTGCAAGGCTTACAAGCAACTTTAGCGACCACAAACGGCTTCTCACCAGGTGTCTCGCATCTACGTTGGGTGCCTCACATCGCCGCCAGCCGATGCTTTTGGGTCGGCCGCCCAGGCGAGCCAGTGCGATAAACGCATAGCGGTGCATCGCTGCTCTTTTCACCCTTCGAGCTTATTTACTTCAACGTGACCAGTTGGCTACCACGAATACGCAGTCTCAGCCGGGCACGCGCACCGACACACAAAGTTTTCAATACGCCGCTTCCGGTTCTGCTTGGGTGGGTGCCGATGAGTAACTACTCCCTTATTACAAATTTACCCCACATTGAAAAATTCCGCTATACATTTCATCAACGCTGTTCACACTTCGAGTTATTGATCAATTCGCTCTCGCCCTACCATAAGCTTGCCGTCCCGGTTAGCTCAGTTGGTAGAGGGGACTACGGGGTGGGGGTGAGGAAGGGGAGGTAGTGAGTACATCACCTCCCTTTGACGCATCGAGCCCTCATTTGACTCAGCGCATGTCCGTACTTCAGAACACGACATATAAAACAAAATAAGGGGACCAGGATAGTACTATTAGCTAGAGCTTCCAGGAGGGAGGCGCCGCCATATGCGCGAGTCGGTAACAAAGAACCTGCATTCATTCGTCGACGCCTTCGACGACGGAATGTATCGTGGCTGTGCGAGGCATAAGGGATCACGGCGCTAACCTTGGTAACTGCAGCAGCGAAGTTCGTAAACATGGAAAAGGCTTAGTACGACGCTTGAAATTGGTTTCTGGTTTTTGGGCGAACGAAATGGCGCAGTAATCGCCCCACATTTCGGTGGACACCCGAACCGCGCCGCACAGTGAGTGGGGAAGGTGGGAGTGAAAGAAGAAAGAGAAAAAGAGGTGCCGTAGCAGAGGACCTTGTGTGGTTTCCGTTGGCGTGAAATTTCGCACAATACATCTTTACAGGTCCGTTCTTCCGAATCGGCAAAGACAGTGGAAATCTCCACTTGTGCGTAGAACGCGATTATCTTAAATGAGATCACCCATTCACACCACGCCATTACTACCAATTTTACAAGCTGGAAACCTTGTAAGCCCATTTAGTTTTTCTCGCGTTGAGCTTCATTCCGTTCATTAGCTTTAGGTTTGTCGCGGTTTTAACGTCCCAGCAACTCAGGCTAAGAGGGACGCCGTAGTGGACGGCTCCGGAAATTTCGACCATCCGGGGTTCTTTAACGTGCACTGACACGGGATTCTAGAATTTCGCCTCCATCGAAAATCGACCGCCGAGGCCGGGATCGAACCCGTGTCTTTCGAGTTAGCAGCCGAGCGTCATATCCACTGAGCCCCCTCGGCTGTTCATCTCGTCAACTGAACCAGTGGTTAAGCGACAGGACAGTGGTTAAGCGACAGGCCTGCGTAACGCTGGAAAGCAGCCCAAACTCAACACATGAACAAAGCTTTCAATCGACTCCCCACAAACTATAAGGCAGTTAATGGCGGTTGCCGTGGATACGATCATCAAGCCAAATAACGTACCGGCATTACTCACACACGTTGAACATATATCTCTGACGCCAAAGAGAGCTGCTAAAACGAGGCACTATTAACCAAACAGCGAAATGCCATCCTAACGGTCGATCAGGAACCGTCGCTCGCCCGCACAATCAATCAAAGCGAGCTGTCGAACTCAGAGGTCCAACAATAGCAGGGCGCACTCACACCGAGCAGGTTGCGTTGATAAAACAGAAGCAGCAGTAAGACGCGAAATACAGAGAAAAAAAAATGAAATCGACTGGCGTGGCGGAGCGCGTACCCGTAGTGAATCAACACAAAGCCCCTCAACTCCCGGTAAGCGGATAGCAGGAAACTTTGAATGGCTGATAACAAAGCGCGTTGTAGAAGCACTACGTCGAAGGGGGGGGGGGGGGGGCTGTTTTTCTGATCACTCCAGGAGGGTTAGACACGCACACGCAATCAATGCAGGCCGGCCCGGCTTCCCCTCTGTCTTCTTTACCATGACCTTAATTACAGCAGAACACGCGGCCCACAAAGGCCAGGAAGCCAATATATGCCGTACGTGCAGAAACACCACCCACGCAAGGGTTTCAATAATGCGCTGTAGCACAAATTGAAAGAAGAGAGAGAGAGAGAGAAATGAAAGAAATCACTAGGTTAGCACGCTTCTAATAGACAGCCGAGGCGTGTTTAGAGCGACCCGAGCTTGTCGACACAGCAAAAAAAGTCGGGTGACGTTGATGCGGTGAATGATGCCTACTGCGGGACAGGCGCACAAACACGACGACAGCGCGTTCGCGCTGACACGGCTACGTACTTCGGACCGCTAAGTTAAGGTAAGATGGGCTCATGCTAACATGTAGTAAAGAATAGTCTTTTTGACCCTCATTGGTTGACGGTTTCGAAATGGTGCAAAAAGAAATACGTCCTCCTTGCGACGTAAATATGTCCAAGAACTTAGGGTGAAGGTATTTAGAATAGGCCACACCGCACATGCGTAGATAAAGGGTGTTTCACCTAAGACTTTACACAATTTTTTTCGAAAACGCTTTTCGAGTTAGCAGAGCACTTTTTTTCGGAATAGCATTTTCGGCAGTGTAGTATATCAGAATACAACTGAGACGTGCTAACAAGCAGGCTTGTTAACTAATATTGAGAAGTTGACTGTTTAACTATTGCTGTTAGGCTCCTTAATTATTGAGAGGCGTGTGGTCACCGTAAGTAATTTTCATATCAGGTTTTCTAATTTAGAAAACTCGGTTATCCACGGCGCTGTTGGAAAACAAATTTTGCCAACATCGCGGCAAAATGCATGCGCTTTCGAGAAGCTTGCATGTGACTCAACCTTTGTAGTGTACGTAATTCGTCGAAAGAACCAAAATTTGTTCGGCCACACCGCCAAGGGTAACCGCGTCTTCTAAATTCTAAAAACTTATATGGATATTACTTACGGTGGCTACGCGCCTCTCAAAATTAGGGAGCCTAGCCTCAATAGTTGAAAAGTTGACTACTCAATTTTAGTTAACGATCCTGCTATTTAACAAGTCTTAGCATTTTCAGCGGTGCCGTACACTAGAATACAGCTACGCGGAAAAAAGGGCTCTTCTAACTCTGAAAGCCTATTTTTAAAAATTGTGTTAAGGGTTAGGTGAAACATCCTGTATAAAGCGCAGCTCTAAGCAGCCGAACATGCCACATCCTGCTTTCACTTCCGGTTTAGCTGACGTCACTTCCGTTTTCACTTTCTTTGGTTGACGTCGCTTGCGGTCTGCGCGACCATGGTGACAACACACTGAATTTTCGTCACCACTTTTTCGGTCAACGACGACAATGCTTGGCTTACCTTATAACCTTATAAGGTGCTGATTAACCTTATAAGGATTTCGCCTTAATATTTTGCTGAAAAACCCAAAATACATACGTCGTGGAAAAGACGGACCTTTAATGCGAAAGCGTTAGTAGTCCTGTTACGAGGAAAGCCGGCAGCGTGTGTGTTTAATCGCTAGCTCATTAACCTAACATCTGAAAGCAAAAAGCAGGGAGCGCAGCTTTGAGTTGAGACATGCGAATTCGTAACTAATCACAGTGCACGAATTCCACCTTAGTTTTAATCATCCAGGAAATTATGATTACGCAATTTTATTCAATACTTCCATGCGCTGTGCACTGCTATGCGGCTGAATTAGTGACCGATCCTTAATAATTAAGAAAAGGCAATCGTTTTGTTTCCCGCAGTTCTAAACCGCACCTTCAGCAAGCGCAATTACTGGGTAGTGACACATGAACTGCTAGACTTTTCGGCGTAGCAAGAGCCGCTCAGTACCCGGAAATATAATCACTTTTGCCCGGGGTTCGTATTCTTTCACGAGGAAAATTACAAATCTTGGAATCTAACAGCACCCGCTAGCTGCTTAACTACCTCTGACTGAGTGAGTAACTAGCTGTCAGAAAGCTTACTAATTTGTAAGTGGGAACTAGAAAGGGAACTAATAAATACGGTGCTCATCCGTAGATAAACCAAATTAAGCGCGCAAAAAAAAAAAAACTTCTGGCACGCCTGTACACTAAGGTTTCCTCCTCTAGTACATTCTTGTTCAGAATGCCACCTGTAGATGTCACATCGCTCATTCTTCCAGCCTGCATTTCAAAAGCCGTAATGTAGCGGTTAAATAAAGTTATGCAGCCTTGATAAGACATCGTACTTGAACCAAGTGAAGCTGTTCACATTTTTGGGACTTGAAAACTATTGATCACGAGGTTTTTTTCTTTCGTAGCAGACAGGTTTGTTTGGCAGCTTAGGGTGAGAGTCAAAGCTTTCCTGATGTAACAACAACAAAAGCAACCATGTAATACACACATATGCCCAGACGGGCCGCACCTAGCGTTCATCGGACGCAGAGTGGTGTCGACATTCCGGAGCTGCTCTTCGTTGTTACATGTTGCCGACCCCTTTCGTGCTTCTTTTCCCCGAGCACTTCCATAACTAGCTCCGTGATTGAGGGCACGCAGCCAAATGACCGCTTTCTATGATTTCTCTTCCGCCGCCTCCAGCACTGCACTCACAGTAACACTTGCAGAATGAACTGCCATATTAGCGCAGTCCGACCGTTGGCCGTAAGCCGAGACTTTGATGCAAACAGGAGCAGTAGCATGGGGCTCTCTGCGTAATTAAAATGGCGTGGACGCGTTTCTGTATTCTGATCGCGAACGTTTCAACTCTCAGCTGAGGAAGATAAGAATGAAAGGTTATGGAGTGCAAATAGACGGCCATCAACGAGGGAAGACATACTCAAAAGGTAACGCAAAACACAAATATTGCCCCGTCTGATCGCACAGGTAAAGCGCCTGATGTATGTTCTAGAACACTTCCCCAACACGTCTGCATTTATTATAAAAAAATGAGTGTGCAGTACGTCAAGAACACCGTAGATCACTGCAGAACACTACAGCAAAGAGCTCGCCAAAATTGGAGGAGGCACTTAAGCTGCGCCTTAAGGGTATGACGCGATAGCGTAATAGGCTGCTTCCCATATATGCAGAAGGTCATTCTGAACTTAACATTAATAGATCATTGGGGGTCATCATACCACTATTAGCACAGCGGTGCAGCAGTTAAGCGATGTGCCACTGCCCTGGAATGACAGGTGTTTCCAGCGGCGTGCCTTGTTCGGCCCAGGCTGCTCTTCCCGAGCGACCAATCGGGTGGGCAGTTTGATGACTATCCGGTGGGCAGGTTGTGACGGCGCCGCATGGTCACGTGACCTAGGGGGCCCACCTCACCTGCCAGAGCAATGCTTGTGATTTTTTTCTCCCAACGCCTACGCCGACAACGCTGACATCGGACCTTTCTGGAGAACGAGGCCTTTAACGCTATAGCATTAAAATTATCTGAAGAATTGATAAGGTAGCCACTGGACTCAAATTACAATATGTGAAGAAAAATCAGTGAGTCCCGCAGATGAAATTCGCGCTCTAAAAGCGGCGTCGAATTCAACGCTGTTCTTGGTACTCGTTTCACCATATAACCTAATTGTAGTTTGGTCAGGATGGTTCACTGCAGTGCAACAACGTAATTAACAGGGTGGGCACGTCAGAAATGTACTTTGAATATTTTTCACTGCGCCGGTGTATAGAAACAAACCCAGTAAACACAAGCGGATGGCGTGAGTTTAACAAGAAGCTCTCAAAATGCTTGTAAGCCGACGGTCATCAACATAGATGAATAAGAATATTGTTTCTCTCTAACTTCAAATTTCTAAAGAAAGCGCTACCCTTGCGACAGTTAATATTGATACTGAGCATTATGCGCGAAAATACACTTAAAAGCGAATGGTTATATCCCTTTTTCATTTTGTAACCGTTTCAATTTTGTATTACATTTGCCTTTTGTTAGCGTTAGTTTGTGGTCCGTTAATTCATGCGTATTCCTTTTTCGTTTATTTGCTAACTATAAGATCCCCCTGAAAGTTTATTATTTTCGGACTTCCTAATGCGGTGCACGATCTCATTCCTTCTTTTATAAGATTTCTCAAATAAATTTAAAAACTCTCAATCTTCAAATGATACTTGACTGCAGATTCGTGAAATGCAGAGAGAACGGTTAGAAATAAATGAGAGAATCTGGGGTTTGCTTTGCAGACATTACCTTCAATTATTTACCTGTGACGCAAAATTGAATTTATGCATATTGCAAAAAAAACGTAGTTTGCCACACACACACACAAAATAGAAACATAATAGCTATTTTGCCTGATGACTTTATCCCATACAAAAACGATGCACCTGTCAGCCCAACTCAAGCACGCCCTTTATCATGCGGTGACAGGTGTCTGCTATTCTTGGAAACACAACGCCCCTGATAGACACGTGTAGGAAGCAAAATGAACAGGCACTGTCGTCAAACAGCGCAAGATATTCCCTCTCACACTTTTCATAACTTCGATCACAGCAGGTGACAAGTTTTCACTCCAAATGACGGTTACTGTCCCTTTTCTTTTTAGCAACCCCAGCCTCTTGCTGTGAGAACAATCGATTGTGGGAAAATTTTATCGACGTTGAAGATGGCTTTCTACACGTACACGTGTGCATGCAGGGAAGTATGCTTTGCAGTAGACGCAACCCCCACTAGGCGAACGTTGGGGTCTAACCTTTTAGGGCGAAATCTCTACTAAACGACCAAAGTTGCGAAAGTCGGGCCAACGCTGAAGCCTTGACCTTGGCCTTCACCTTGAAATAAATAAATATTGCAATCACAGGGATTTGAACCCGCGGCAGCGCAAACAGACCAGCCTCGCTGGCCACTACAGGAGAGCACTATGACATCGCAGCAGCCGATCCCACCTCTTGTCAAGCAGCAACGCACTCTGCACTCTCGCGCTGTGCATTGCACATCATTAGGTTTAGGTTTAGGAGGTTTAACGTCCCAAAGCGACTCAGGCTACGAGAGACGCCGTAGTGAAGGGCTCCGGAAATTTCGACCACCCGGGTTTTTTTAACGCGCACTGACATCGCACAGTACACGGGCCTCTAGAATTTCGCTTCGATCGAAATTCGACCGCCGCGGCCGGTATGGAACCCGCGTTTTTCGGGCCAGCAGCCGAGCGCCGTAACCACTCAGCCACCGAGGCGCCAGCACTGCACATCATAGTCTTCATCAATTTAATCTGAGGCGTTAACAATTCAGATCAGCTTAACCTCGATCAGAGCATAACCTGAGTGTGAAATCGTCGCAACACGTGCCGACGACCCAGCAAAGCTAAAAGCATGAGCCAGTCAGGCTAAACCCATGCTGCACATGTCTACTCGGTTTGACTGCGTTAAAACTTAACCATATTTTTGGAAATTACCCCGCACTGATCGGTTAGTTTAAAACTCCAAACAATAGCAATATTTCTCTCTGCACTCCACACGACCGCAAAAAGCTAAATGATATTATACTAAAATAATATCAAAATAAGATATCACGGTGGGCGATGCGTTCGATTCTTTTTTTTTCTGGAATGTTCAGTTTTGTGCGTATTGCGATAAGCTTGACAATTTATCCGAAGTGCATGTATTTGCATGCATTATACGGTGGACTGATTCAAGCATGACGAAGATACTTCGATGTGGAGGAAGTGCGACAAAGGCACTGAGTTTACGTAAAGAAAGATTCCTTTCACAGAGTTGATACAAAACGAAAATATATTTATAACTGATGCGGGAAGCTCATAAAAGTCAATCGCTTGTTTTTGTCCTTGTTTTCTTTCGCTGGAAGAGCTAAAGCGGCGATATCAAAAACGATGCCGACAGCGATGCTTTCCTTTCTTCGAACGACATCAGGATAGGTAGGAAAATAAATGTGATGATGTGACGCCTGTCACTTATCCGACTTAAGCAGCAACCGACACAAACGTCGCATCCTGCTGTGAGAAAGGAGGACGCGAAGAAACTCAACGTGAATTTCTTTTTTTTTGTTTTAGGCTCTCTTCGGAATAGCGGATATTATACTACATGTCATTCAGACTGAGCGTCGTTCGGCGGTTCAATCAGTGTCATTTCAATCATCCGCGCAAGCAGAATGATGTGCTGTGAAGCGGAGTGCTTTATAATGCACTGTCAAGGCGGACGATCGCATCAACTCTGAAAACGAGGAAATAATGAGGAAGCCTTCCAAGGCGACGTGCTTTGAAAAGGCAGGCGGAGAAATGGGAAGGCATCATACAAAGTGACACGAGCAGTAAACGCGGAAGAGGGTTTTTAAAATATTCTCAGCTTGATACACTCGCACATTCGCGTATTCGCGCAATCTGCGCTCAATGTTCTCTTCTTTCTTACTTTTCTCGTTTCCTTTTTTCTAGTTTATTCTCTTCTTTTTTTAGTTTTCTCTGAAATTTTCAATTATTTCTTCCTTTCTATATTTCTTTCTCTCTGTCTTCCTTCCTGCTTTCCTTATTTCCTTCTTTTTGCAGTTCATTCTATTTTACTCCCTTTAAGTCGCTTCTCCGTTTTCTTCTCACCTTTCTTTTTCCTTTTTCTTCTTCAGTTTCTCTTTTTCTTAATTCCTATTTCTTTCTTCCTTTCTTCCTTCATTTATTTTTCTGTCTTCGTGCTTTTATTCTTTCTTCTCTTCTTTCTTGCATCTCCATTTTAGTTCTTTCTTTCATCCTTTCTTCTCTATTTACCTCCTTCTTTTCGTTCTTTCACCTTTTCTTTCTATCTTTCCGTCTATATATCTTGACTGAGGACTGGTTTCACCTCGGCAATTCCTTCAAGCAACTTCCATCGCATATTTTGCCGAGTAGTTTCCTTGAATTATAGTATCGGGCTTCTGCACAATAATCATTTAAGATGACGTTTTCAGGAAAATGCGGCTGATAAATATAATGAATAACTCGAATTTCCATTTGTAACAGCGCCGAAGACATTTTCTCATTTCAAATGTTGTAGGCCATTCTGCTCTTTAAGTAGATAGAGCAGGAAGGTGCAACACTTTTATAATAATGAAATAAAAAAATTATAAATATCTGCCTTGAATTACATCGTGTAAAGCCATCAGTAGGAAATAGAACCGTTGAAAAAGAAAGCTAAAAATTAAAAGCTACGTAACTGAAACTCCGTGTTTTCTAAATGATACTGCTTAACTGAAAGTGCTGTGACATTTAAAGCTGCGGTATTTAAAAACTTTAGTAGCTTGGCTTCCACTATTAATCAACGAGAATGATCAAAATACCTCTTGAAGTTGAAAGTCATCCTGATCACTTTACGGCTGAGACAACATAAAAATATTCGGGTAATACGATAGAGGGTACTAATTAACAGATGTGCCGGTTTATAAAGACGCATCGGTCAACGGGAAGGAATCAAGCCTTAGAGACTGCCGACTCTGCTGGCATGGAAAAATATTCTCTTTTCTTTTGCTTTCGTAACTAAATTTCAAGACACAGCAAAATAGCTACTGCATGTTAATAGAAGGAAGTCTAAAACAGAAAAACACGAAAATGGCTAGCATGTAACGCGACCGTGGCAGCTAAGGTAAGTTAAACGAGAACTGGAGTGAAAATTTTTGCAAATCTAAAAAAAAAGGCGACGGATGAAAATGGTCGTATTCCGGATTAAAGGCGAAAAGGTACTCTCAGAATGTACGAAGTATGCCGACAGGCTCGCCCTGAAAAACACGTTACAAGCACCTTCAGAAGCTTTCCCTCCTTACGACTCGCGTGCCCAGGCAGCGACCAAAGTGTATTTATTAGTAATATTTGGTTAGCGAGCCAATGACGCTAGAATGCGCCTTCGATTGTTTTAAAAGAACGTGTGTGCAAATAAATAAATTCGTTTTTTTTTTTCGTTCTACCACCGGCCCTGCTGCCTTGTGTCCAAGGTTTTATGAGGCGTAAAAGCAAGCATGATCAAGCGCGACTACTGTTAAGACAGGGATGGTCTGCAATGGCCTTTCAACCGTGCTTCCAGGCGCAAGTTATCAGAAACTTGCCGTAGCTGAAATTACACTCCTCACCACCGAGGCGTTGGTTCCGTGCCAGTTGGGAATCGTACTGCTTCGGATAACTTTGTTTATGTATTTATATTAATTCTCTATCAATTTTTTTATGTATTTATTACAACGTATCAGCTATGATCGTGAAATAAACTATTATGTTTGTTTCCTTCTTCTACAGGCCATTGAAAAACTACATATGCTAAATAGTTCGCTCATTCGAAGTTCGTATAATGCCATGTTGCCTAGAGTATATGCTTGTATATAATTGTATACGCTAGCATATCTTAAAATACTGATCACAAACTAATGATATAATGAGTGCTCGCAGTGCGGAACAAAGGTTTTTATGTAATTTTGAACACATATTTATCTTAGCGCACCTATTTTATTGCAGCTCTTGAAGGACAATAAAGATACGCGGTGATCCAATCCATATCTGTGTTACGAAATAAACGCGTATTTGGGCACGATATCGGCGTTACGCTTCATGATAACAGCACAGTTACAGTTACCTCCTTTCTCCAGTTCTCCATCCGCGCTTGACGTGCACTTGTGCCGCTTCGATTTATTTGTTTAGCTCTCCCTAAATCAACAAACGTTTGTTATCGGCTGCGTGTAATGAATGAATGGATCCAGCACCACTACGGCTTCAAGACCTCACAACAAACGCTGCTAGAGGCACTGCTCTTATCGTTTGCACGTGGGTGCTTACAAAACACCAGTCACATCATGCTAACAACCCCTGTAATAGTCCAGAGAACTTAGGGGAAACCTTCAAGGTGCATTGCATTTCAGTTAAGAGCTAATTCCCCATGAATGGATGTTAGGAGAGTCCCCTTTGAATCAGGTTGGAAGCAGATGCCACCGTGCTCAGTATATATATTTTTTACGTTTCTCGCAAGCAATCTGTCAAACTTAATCAGCGCCGAGCGGATGGTTGGGCTGCACTAACGCAGATGCCAATGTGTAATTACTCTGTAACAGTCCAGGAAGAGGCGGCAAATTGTTATGTCAGTGAAAAAAAGTCAACAGTACTAGCAGTAACGTATGGACAGATCATTGCCCACACCCCTTATACAACCCATTCGAAGCCCCTCTTTGGTGCACGGGCTTGCGCGACAACCGGCTCTCGAACACAGGCCCGACAGTGACGGCAAGGCACTCACAGGCGTCCAGAATTTATCGGGCGTGAAGGGCAAGGCGTCGCGCTATCCTGTCAGATAAAACAATCGCACTGCGCTTTTAGAACCGAGGCACAAGGCGCACAAGAAAATGATCACAGCGAAATTACGCAAAATTAAAAAATAAGTGCAGAGAACACGCGAAGCCTATAGGGTCCAACGACTGCAGAAAACGATTGCCCACAGACTACTCACCGGGGGCCATGTACTCTGTCAGGCCCAACTAACTCCCGTTATTGTTCTTGTTGTCTTAATGACATGACACATACCAACGACGGGGGATAGGCCAGGATTCAATGACGAGAGAGCCAGAAGAAGGGGGTAAACTGGTGCCAAACTAATGGTTGTGCTTCGGGTAATATATCAGAATAATTAGAGAGGAAAGAAAAGAAAAAACAAACGGGACAGAAGATCAGAGAATTGAATACATGACCCGTTCGTTTGCTAATTCCTCCTGTTCCTCATCTTCAAGCATACTTGGATAAGATGGATTACGTATCGCCTTACTTTCGCGGTTGCGCACGCAGAGCACGGTGTAGTATGTTACCGCGTATGCAACGTAAAAGAGTGCAGTGTTATCTCTAGGACCTTCTACAGGATTTGTTATCCAAGATAAGCTCTAAAGTGTCACGGAAAAGCTGTCGTCGCAATAACCTGGCGCCTAAGCGACAAAAAGCATTCCGTATTGTCAAGCGCCCATACAGCCACTCATTAGAGCTGTCTAAATTACACCCACAGTATGTCGTGATGCACACACACTGCAGACTCTACTTGGAACGCCGTCTCCCGGAAAGCTGCGTTGCAGGTTAATGAGCCGCCGAGTTTCGGCCGCCCCTTTTAACCAACGCTCAAGTTTTTATCACTTTATTAAAGCCTCCCTGGATATTCATAGCTAAAGCTATCATACAAGCCACGCGGTACTTTGCGAACGGGGAAACAATTCAAGAAAATGTGAAGCAAACACGGCTAAAGGCAACATGAAGCTGTGTTTTTTTCTATTTTAAAGGAAAGAACCAAGGCGACAGAACTAGTCACGTCCTAGTGAGAGCGCGATTGCTTACGCAGGTGCGGATTAACGGCGTAGTGACAGAAATGCCGCTAATCGGCTTTAGTTGCCAACGGTCAGATAAACAAGGATTAACCCTTCTGCTATTTTCATACTCTTCGTCGACCGAATGGCTTTTGCGATAAGCGATAATCCGGTGTAGGGCATCGACTTACGCGACCGATTTGGCCTCTGGTGCAACACACGTGAGAGGACTTCTGGTAACACACGAAGAAAGAAAGCGTCATCAGGAAACTATTTCGAGCTCACTGATTTCAGCGCTTTAGCACAAAGATGAAGCGCACCTCTACTGTATATTTCTTTTTCGTTATATATACCTCTACCAATCTGCCATACTTGAAGAGCGAACTTGAACAACGAAGTTTTAGAGTCTATAAATTCGCTGTTTTTATTTAAATATAAATTCTAGTGGCTTTTACGCTTAAGCAATTTTTGATCTTGAGCTTGCGTCCTTATATCACTACCCTTCTTTAGAATACCGGGGCGCATTGGCCCAACAGCGTCATCTCCGCGTGTGCTGTTGGCAGCTGGCGGGACAGGTATTCTGCACCGGTATGCAAAAAGCACTGTGAAGGCATAGATTAAAGAGTCAGAAATCTTATTTGTTATGTTTGTTTTACCATGTCATGTTGTGTTATGTCATTGTATGTTGTTATATGTTAGGTTACGTTCTGATTTAATATCATGTAATGTATGCCATGTTTTGATAAGCCATGTTACATTGTTCTGTTCTACGGTGGGCACCGCTGGCAAAGGACAGGGTTAATTGTAGAAATGTGGGAGAGGTTTTTTTCCCTACTGTGGGCGTAGTCAGGCTGATGATGATGGTGGTGATGATGAACTTCTGTCATGTCGGGTTATGTGATGCCAAATTTGTTTATGCTACGATTTGTTACAGAATGTCATGCTTGAGATATTACATTGTTTTACATGATGTTTGTGAAGTCACATGATGTCATAATACGTTATAAAGTCGCTTTCTGTTAACGTTATGGTGCGGCACGTTATGTTGTGTTTCCTTGCTATTCATCTATAACTCCCTTGAAATGCTGCTTAAAAAAACGTTGGCCGAGTGATGCATCAATATTCCACACATTGACCTGTGAAAGTATTTACAGAACTAAACGGAAGAGCCGTAGGTTCAGGCGAAAGGCGCTAACGTCACAATTCGCGAGAGATAATCAGCTACGTATCAACTGGTGTAGTTACGAGTACTTTAAGAAAACGGCACAACTATTAAAGTGTAAAATAGCAGCGCAATATCGTTTTACTCACGTTTGCGAGGCGACGGAAGTAGCTCCACGGCGTAGTCATAGATACAGGGGCACTTACCTGCAAAAAACAGAAGGAAATAGCAACAGAGGTTACAGCGTTGCAAAATAAACTACAGTCGATATCAAGGAGATCTATGGAGTTACTTGTGCGTGGGCCTTTGACGTTTTCCATCAGTTGGTCTGGTAGCCGTTTTTCGGAAGACCTTCAGCGTCTTGTGTTTGTGTAAGTTGTGAAAGTAAATTTTACACAAAGTCGTAAAGTTGGCAGGGTCATATCAACCCACTCAGCCAGAATACTCTGGCAGTGGACGCTGGGATCACACGCTTCACGTTTGATGATAGGCTGAAGTTTGGGGGGACTGCTTGGTAGAGAGGGAATCTGGGATTTCAGCGCGCAAACCCAGTGGTACGATGAATATTGCGCCCGTCTCCACCAGCTGGGCATACGAAACTCCCTTGGTGCTACTATTTTAATGCGAGAATACTGAAAGCCTCAACAAGAAAAAAAATTATCGTCGGTCATAAAACTTCCAATTTTCTCAAGGGAAGTCACGCCATCACTGTGGAAGTGACGTAACTTCTGCTAAAGGCATCAACAGCTTCTAACTGTACCGCATTCCGAACACATAATGTAAGTAACGGCGCGAATTTTTTTATATTTATTCCTTGCACCGTATGTTGAAGGCAGCTGCTACGAAATAAGGAAACTAATTTATGACTAAAAAGCCGCAACAGACGCAGTACTTACAACTGAAATTTTATTGAAAAACAGCACGGCTTTTACAGATGGGAAGCACGTGTGCGCTACAATAAAAAATGGCAAGGAACCGGAAAATATTAACACCATAAAAGGAAAATCTTCTCGGAAGATAAAAAACGACAGGTTACACGTGGAAATGAAAAAGCGATAATGGCACCAAAACTAAAATGGAGAGCTCCTGATAATGACAACAACCCAGGTTCAGAAACAGAGAAGACAACAAACGCTCGTGGAAGCGATGCCACTAATTTACCTCCTAGGAAGGCTTCTCACAATCCGCCTTTTTTCACGATATGTGGCGCCCTCTGGTGAGTGTGGCGAAAACCGGTTGAAAACAAACGCACCTGGGAGACACAGGTGCGATACAGTTCCACAAGAGTGCGAACTGCGCCTGCGAAGTGGCAAGTGTGTGCTTGACAGCTGCCGACATCTATCGTATGCGCCTGTCACTAAGAGGAACAGCGCATGCGCAGTAGGAGCTGGCTGTTTTCAACCAGTGGAACCGGAGTAGCAGAAGCGCGCATGCGCAGAGCAGATGTACGAATTAACCGGATTTAATTCGACCAAAACTGACAAGCAGATGGATATCTAACGATTGCATATAAGGCAAGCGTTGCTAAGTGCGCTGCGCGAACTGAACTCTGGAGCCTTTATAGAGGAAAAACGCTAAGGCGCCCATGTGCTGTGCGATGTCAGTGCACGTTAAAGATCCCCAGGTGGTCAAAATTATTCCGGAGCCCTCCACTACGGCACCTCTTTCTTCCTTTCTTCTTTCACTCCCTCCTTTATCCCTTCCCTTACGGCGCGGTTCAGGTGTCCAACGATATATCAGACAGATACTGCGCCATTTCCTTTCCCCAAAAACCAATTATTATTATTAGCCCGATAGCACGAATGTAAGAACGCATCACAAAATATCCGCGAGGCAGGCAAAATAAAACGTCCCTCATGTTTGCTTGCCCTAGAAAACAGCCCCTACGATGAATCACTGTCAGGACACCGGGCCGTGAGGACCTCATAACATGCAAATTCTTTCTGGTTGGCACTGCCGAAGTAGGCGTGATTTACAGTGCGGCCAATCGCACAGCTTGAGTACACACACGCAGAATCCGAAGCCTTGGCCAGTAGCCGTACTCTTGATTTACTTCTAAACACACGCATGAACAAAACTCCTCCTCATCTCTATTTCCAGTTGCGTCGCAATAGTGAAAAACTTACTGCCAGAATTCCTTCATGCGAGTCTGATCACGGTATTTTTTTTTTACTGCGTAATAGAATTAATCTCAGGGCTGAAAAGAGCGCAGTAAAGTTTTGACCAAACTGGGCGTATAAATAAAATAAGGATGATGTTTGCTTGCTGCATATAAGAAAGTTTTCGTACAGCAGTAATCAGGGTATCAAATTTCCATCAGATATAAGGTGCATAATGCAAGGCTTGCGCAAAGTTGCTCTGCTAAAATGCGTTCAAAGTTTTGGTTTGGTTTACAGTGATTTAACGTCCCAAAGCGACTCAGGCTATGAGGGACGCCGTAGTTAAGGGCTCCGGAAATTTCGACCACCTGGGGTTCTTTAACGTGCACTGACATCGCACACAACACAGGCCTCTAGAATTTCGCCTCCATCGAAATTCGACCACCGCGGCCGGGATCGAACCGTTCATAGTTTTGTTTGCTTTATGGGGGTCTAACGTCCCAAAGCGACTCAGGCTATGAGAGACGCCGTAGTGAAGGGCTCCAGAAATTTCTATCACCTGGGGTTCTTTAACGTGCACTGACATCGCACAGCACACGGGCCTCTAAAATTTCGCCTGCATCGAAATTCGACCGCCGCCGCAGGAATCGAACCCGCTTCTTTCGGGCCAGCAGCCGAGCGCCATAATCACTCAGCCACCGCGGCGGCAAAATGCGCTCATAGGTTTGGCAATGTAAAACACTAAATTATGTGAATCCTTCTGAATACATTTCTCTTTGCAGAAATTAAATACGTTCATCAAACCACACCAAATACCAAACAAAAATGAAATAAAATGCAAGGCAATGTGGATTTTACGTGGCTCAGGAAAATCAACTATCCAGCTTGGGTACTGTCAAGCTTAGTTCCACCTTAATCATCAGTAACCTGTTCCTGCGCGGCGTCTTCGTGATATGCTATGAAACAGCACATTTTATTGCTGTATGCGGTTCAAATTTTCAGGTCTATATGCGGAAAAACGAGGAGCTGCTGATACATCTCTCTGTGCGTGCCCAGCAGAGGAAATGACTGAGTACACGGTCCGGTATTGTGTATCCTGTCATGTCACGTCAATCCCCGCACCATTAACAGAATCACTTATCATCATAAGGAGCCACAATACATCCTCAGCAGCCCGGAATGCCTCTTCCATCGATCTCTAATTACCGCTATCCCATGGATAGCAGCGGCTATTGTATCTCCCTACGCTAAATATAAAATAAATCCCAACTTTCCCCACCCGAGTCTCCGCCACTTCCGGCTACGTTTCCGGTTCTTTGCAATCCGTTCCGCCGCCCCAACAATGTCCCCCTGCCCAAATCCATTTCCTCCTCGCTATTTCCGCTACATTCTAGACATAAAGGAGCAAGAAGAGGAATAGAACTTCATCTGCTTTTTATGAAAGGGAGTGCGCTGGAGGATAGCTTTCTTCCTTTCTCCTCCCATACAGTCATAACCGTGCCTATAATGTACGATACCATTACCTCCAGTCAGTTTTAGGCACATGCTGGTGCGGTATTTGAATACTCGTCGAACTTATATCCTCCAAAAACAGTGCGCACAACCTCACATCTTTCTAAGACAAATATTATAAAAACAGGAAGAGCAACCGAATCGCCTAATTCGCCCTCGATTCAGTTTCACGCCTCACATCTTGTGAGTCATGCTCAAAGTAGTCGGAGTCGCAGCACCCATCTAATGGGCATACGCAGTTTTATAACGACAGCGGGACACATCCTTGTAAAACTTTATTTAGAGAGTCTCTAGATTGTCCATAGACTTCTGCCTATAAAGTCTCGAGATTCTCTATAGACAAACCTTAGAGAACAGTCTATAGGCAATACAAATCCTATAGACAGTCCATAGACCACCTATAGATTTATGGCCATACACTTTTAGTAGCCTTCTCTATAGACAGTAAAAATACTATCAATAGCCAAAAATATATATCTATAGAAAGACAATAGGGCATACATGAAGTCTATAGACCATTTTTATAAAGGCATGTTGTGAAACTTGCTTCAAGTGCCGCCAAACGGAAAACGCTGCACGCTTACGTTCCATATCTTAGAGCGCTGAATACTGGCGAATTATAAAACAAACAACTCAGCATGTTTTTTTAATATTTCACTAAAAGGTATCCTCGGTGTTCTGGGAGTTTTTGAAAGCACGGGGTTACGACACTTAAACGTTGCCCACGTGAGGAGCTGCAGTAGCGGTCTGAGCCTTATTTTCGTTCACCTGGAGTTCCGCAACATGCACTGGCATCACAAAGCTGGAGGGTTGTGCATTTTGCCTGCGTCGATTACCCACCACCGCTGGCGAAACCCGCGGCCGTTGGGTTCGCGCGGCATCACCAAGAGCAAACGTCATCAGTCGGCGCACGTGTCACACTTAAGTGCTGCAGATGCGAGCAGTGGCCAGGGTGGAGCAAAGATCATGTGACATCGCCATGACTTGCTCAAACATTCATTTTCTGAAATGTACGCACATCTTCGCACATCTGGCTGGTATTATTGCGAAAACATTCATACCATCGCCAGAGCCGAGCAAGAATCTTCCTTGTCTATCTTGCACCTTGCTTGTGCATCGCTTGTTGCCATAGTAACTGCGACGCCAAGCGCCACGAATTTGACCCTGGCCACCCCTCGAAGTTTGGCGTTGACTTTGGCGGAAAAAAGGTATAGAAACCAATAAGTCTCAATTAGGTTTATTGTAAAACAGCTACCACCTGGAGTAAGACAGTTCCAAACCATTACTTTTCATTATTTGTTTCCGCAATGGCGGCGGGCCCATTTACGGGGCGTTACATAAGTTGCAGGATGATCGCCTCTATGTCTTCTACAAATGAACGGGGATGATGCGAGGTATAGTGTCCAGTGGCGTAGACGACCCTGTGGTTGCTTGCTGCTCTCCGCTGCATTTCGAGGTTACGTCATTTTGTGTTTTCTCGAACGTTAAACCAAGTTTCACTGGCGGGGATCCTATACTGCTGACGTGTATTCTAACTTCGGACGGGCCAAACATAGGAAAGCTAATAATTTCATGCATGGGCTAGCAAGTCGCAGATTCCAACGTAAAAAACCAAAGGTAAAGTTAGTTTCATATGCGACGTTAATTATATAGGATGACCAAGTGCGCGTTAGAGTAATGCCCAAGTACTTGCAGGAAGAAACTGACGACGCTTCAGAACCAAAAAAGAAAGTGGCAGTGGTTAAACGTAGTTAAATCGAGTACACGTGCGAAAGCAAGGGACACTTCCCAAGCAGCACAAGTAATTGGCCCAGCATTGCAACTGTATTGGCAAAGCCGGCCCTACAAAGGACCAGGATGGGACCATCCTGTTGCAATATTGGGCCGATGACCTGTGCTGCTTGGGTTAATCTCCCGCGTAGAGGGCTTTAGTGAGTCAATGCCCAAGTATGAAGAATTGATCATTCTCTACTTAACGTTCATAGATCGCGGCGAGTCCTCGTAACATTTTAATAATGAATACGTACCAAGTCGCCCAACTTTTTTCACTCATCCTCGTGCCACTACCAGCGCAGTGGCGCAGCCGTTAAGCGATGCGCCACTGCAGTCCCAGGTGTCTGTTCCCGCCACAGCCACCAGTAGGTATCGCACGACCCATGCTGTTCTTTCAGGGCAACCTCTCGCGACCAATCAGTAATTTAAATGCCTCTCTTTTCCACTAAGCGCCGTAGGTCCGCTAAGCGAGCCATACTGGCCCTGGATATTCATAAGGCTTTCGACACAATATGCCGTGACCATGTGCTGACGACATTAGACACCACCGGCTGTGGCACCCAGATATGGCAATATGTTCGGGCCTTCCTTCAGGGACGCACGGCAGAACTCTTATCACCTTTTTTTTAACATTGCCCTAGCGTCACTGGCAAAGGCTCTTGCTCCTATCCCAGGCATTCACACAGCCATATACGCAGATGAGATAACCCTCTGGACAACGGGAGGATCCATTGGAACAGCCCAGGATATCCTGCAATCAGCCATAGACATCACCACAACTCATTTAGCAAACACAGGCCTCCGTTGCTCTCCGAATAAATCTGAACTCTTGCAGCTGAAACCTCTGCCCGGTGACCCTCCCATTGAACTGCACATGTACGGGAATCCAGCACTTATTGCGTCTCAGGTGAAGATTCTCGGCCTCCTCATTAACAACACACTCGATGCCACCGCCACTTTTCAGCTCTTGCAAAGACAGACCAAACAGGTTGCGGCACTAATCAGGCGGGTGGCAGCACGCAATCATGGGCTGTCTGAACGTGAGACCCTCAACATCGACATTGCATTAATCATTACTCGCATTACATACCACCTATCATACCACATCCTCACTCAGCGCCAAACACGACAGACATCCTAATACGCACGGCTGTCACCTCCACCCTACGGCTTCCACGGACGGTTAACGCGAAACGTCTCCTGGCCACTGGTACCCACAATACCGTGATCGAATTATTAGAGGCTCAACGCACAAACCAATTAGTCCACCTGAGTCGCACGGAAAATGGACAAGGCCTACTCAGACAGCTCCGTCTCAATCCACCCATTCTCACCCCAACAAGTCCTACACCTTACATGATTTCTCTGCGCAGGCGGGATCACATATATCAGAAGCCGCTACCGCGCAATATGAGGGCTAGCCTCCATCAGGGTACGCGGTAGGCTCGAGCGAGATATTACACCAAAACATACAGCAACCGTTCCGATATACTTTATGTCGACGCGGCAGAAAATTCTAAAGTAGGAATTTTCACGGCAGTCGCAGCCTATGAAGACGGCACTGTAGGGGCCGCCGCCACTATCCGAACTAATTTACCTGCAGAGGCGGAAGGAGCCGCCATCGCACTTGCACTGGCCCACTCCACCATTGACAAAAACATAACCGAATTTTGCAGATTCCCAGGCCGCATACCGCCACTACCTAAAGGGCGTGGTGACGCCGGCCCCACACCGTATTCTTGCCACAGCCACCTCTCTCCACCGAACGATTACTCTGTCTTGGATCCCTGGGAATGCCTCGATCTCCGGTAATGAGCGCGTTCATGCGCTGGCCCGAGAACTCTCCTCCCGGACCCCGGACGATCAGGCACCCAACGCGCAACAGGCAACCTTCGGTCATTTATACATATCTTCAAATCACCGCATTCTACAAACTCCGCCGCATGAAATTACTACCACTCCACAGTACCTTGTCGCCCTTATCCAGCGCCACATGGCGACAATTACAGACAGGCTGCTTTATTTCACCCTACCCTCTCTCATGCTTTCACCCCACCTTTCCACCTCATTGTAAAACATGTCGCAACTCGTCGAAATAGTCAAAATTTGCTGGGACACTGCGCCGAGGTTATAAGCGTTATTGAAATTCTAAAAATCGATATGGGTATTAATTAGTGTGCGCAAGACGCCTCTAAATAATTAAGACGCCTTACAGTAATAACTAAACGTTAACAAGCCTGGTGGTTACCAGTCTCTGACCAACCTGCTTGTTAGCACGTTCTAGCTGAAAATGCTATGCCGAAAAAAAAAACGTCCTCTAACTAAAAAAACCCTATTTTTAGGAACAGTGTAAAGTATTAGGTGAAACACCCTAACACCCTAATGTCCCTCGAGGCCTTATTGCACCCTGCGGCCTGCTCACTAGCCCGCTACGTTTCGCACTAATTGGGTGTCTGCGTCAGTTGTTATATTTTGACGTCATAATACTGCCTTTAGACAACTGAAAACCGTCATCTTCACGTCGTTTCTTTGATACAGGCAAAATTTCTCTCCTTGTACTTGCTCTTCGTGCCGAACGGCAATAAAGATTATTTTATTGCATTATGCGCGGTTCTTCTTTTGTGGGCAGTCATTTGAGAATAACCAATCACTTCCCTAAATGACAGCTTTTAGCTCTCTCTATATTATACATAGTAAAATAGAAATAAAAGTTACATGAAGCAAAAAATTATGCATCGCCATAATAGAATATTTCGTACGGAAAGCGGGCATCAAGCAACTGCTACCAGACAAAGGTGCCTCATTCCTAGTTTTTCTACAGTGCTACGTCAAAGATTGCGGAAAGTGTGAGGCCTTTAAAGAAACACCTACAAAAGAAAGCCTCCACTGAACTGTCCAGGAAGTACGGCTCGTTTAACCATTTTTAGGACCCCTTGATGCAAATAATCTCACCCTCCGAGTTTGTGACAAGTACTTTGCTGCTTTGAAGTGGAGAAACGTGATAAAAGCCCTGTGAACGTGTAAAAGCTCGCGATCGGAGAAGCTTACTTTAGCGATCGACAGGACACAGAGAAAAAAAAAATAACTGGAAGGAGGCTGGCTCTCATTTGCATAGCACCTCAGTCGAACTGAAGACAACAAGCCCCATAATGCACAGAACGTGCACAAGTACGCTTCGTCCGACTTCCGAAGAAAATAAACTGAGGGCCCCGCGCTCGCTCATAACAGTTCTTTCGGATCGGCATTCTATGGGACAGATATCCCTTTTCTTTTTTTTTTTACAGACTGGCGCTGAATTTACAGGGAGCTCAAGCTTTTGTCGAGGATCTGAACGTGCTAACTTGCTTCCTGTGCGTCCATATTCAGAACACAGAACGACAAGAGACAAAAAATGAAAAGCAAAAAAGAGTGGCAGCAGGGGCCGACAGACAAGGACGTGATCCCACGGACGTGACAAGGACGTTCCGCCCACTTTCTGCATTTCGACTGTTCGCAAGTTGAAATAAACAAAAAAAAAAGATGTTCCCCGGGGCGCCTAATTATACTGTGTGTTGGCAGTGCGATAGCATTAGCAGCTGCTTATGCCTTTACCAAAAGTGACATCACTTCCGGTCGGGTGACGTCACATTCACCAGCGAATAGGAGTGTTCCCGTCTGGTGATGCCACTTCCCTGCAGCAAGTGGGAATTCTTCGGTTTCGAAGAGGCTTCTATAATGCTATCGCATTGATGACCGTGTCCTGCTGACAATTACCGAAACCGTCGACATATTTCGCCGGAGTTGGTTTGAAAAAAAAATTCTTTCTGCGATTCCGGGTCCGCCTGTGCTCTCCGAAGTGCTGGACGGCCTTACTATCGAGACGGTGGGAAACCGCAGGTTGGAAACAGCGGCTGAGATACAAACGCCAAAGGTTGGATGTGACGGCAACGTTAATTTTCCTTTTTTGCTTTTCTAGCGAGGAGAAACGATTACGTTAACCAGTTTTCCGGTACACGCAATACACTGAAGTTGCACCCCTTAAAACATCTGCTCACTTGACGGAGTCCTTGAAGAGCTTTCCTAACCGCTACAGTTTCTTACAGTATTATTTTCATTTGTTCCTTCGCCTTTATGCTATCGTGTTATTATACATTCCAACCCGGATGTATCGAACTCTGAGGAGATCGCGAAATAGTTCTATATATCAGTAATTCAACAGATAAAAATGCAATAAATCAGCTTATCTGTAACTGACGTGCTTCTTGTTGGCTGTGTCTACCTCGCGCGGATAAAGCCTTCTATGCGCAAGGGTAGACATAGCGATAGGAACTGAACAACCCCAGAAACACTACAACCATCAGTGAGAATAGCAACATGCCTCTCTATACCCGGAGACTGCTTACAATGTTTAATGCGTGAAAAACTTTCAACCACCCAAGAAGAATTTTCAAGTGCTGAAAAACTTCATATGCTAATACAATCAGACAGGGGTCATTAAAGATATACAACTGAACTGAACTGAGGCACTGGCGACGAACAAAATGATGTGTGGTCCCAAGTGAATGGGATTTATCTATAGGCATGTAAGAAAGGGTGTTTGAGGTTACTACTCTGCGAAATTAACCAGTTTGCGGCGATGAAAGGAGACTTCAACATTTTCTTTACTATGAAACTATGTTTCTGAGGCGCCGAAAGATTCTAGTTCGCATTTTTTGTTTTCTTTCGTCCCACTGACAGCGTTCAGAAATCAGGTTACGCAAGCCTTCACGTGCTATCGGACCAAATCTCCAATTCCACAGGTGTGTTAATGAAAGAAACATTGTTCGGGGTCATTTTGAAGCACGTGTATAGATATGGTCTGCTGGCATCTCTCCTTTACTCACTCCCACACCCGCTCACCTAAGTTTTCATTGACCGAATCGTTCATTTATTCAGTCGTCATTGTTCGAGTTCCAGGTTGATTGTTTGATTCTTTAATTCATTTCCGTTGCGTGTAGGTGTCGACAAAAACGTAATGCAGCTGTATCCGGTGTACCACGTGAAAATTGGCATTCTAAAAAAAAAAACTGATACCGAAGCCATTCTTTAAAATGAAAATTGGTTTTTGAGTAAAGAAAATGGCGCAGTAATTTCCTCACGTATCTCGACGGACACCTGAGCCGCGTCGTAAGGCGAGCGATAAAGGAGGGAGTGAGAGAATAAAGGAAGAAAAAGGTGCGGTTGTGAAGGGCTCCGGAAAAATTTCGACAACCTGGAGATCTTTAACGTGCACCGACATTGCACAGCACACGGGCGCCTTTGCGTTTCGCCTCCATCGAAGCGCAACCGCCGTGGTCGGGTTCGAACCCGGGTACTACGGCTCAGTTGTCGAGCGCTTTAACCACTGAGCCACCGCAGTGGTTTCAGCCATCCCTGCATAAGCCCGTCTCTGAATCTATACCGCTGTTCACGCTTCGTAAGTAGGCAGGTCACAGCTAGTTGAGAAGCAACTTCACGGGTCACATATCGCAGCGATACACCGACCGAGGTTCGACACCGAGCCGTTTCATCGTTCTGGCTTCGCCATTCGCCCCAATTGCCGGCACTAAAAGAGCTATTTGGCGGCGGCTGCAGCCAATATACATGGCCGCCATCGAGAGACACGTCTCTGCTGGTCCAGACAGCGAAGTTATGGCCTTGTGCAATCGGCCGTCCTCTTGAATGTCATTTTGCATCGACAGCGCCATCACCATGAGCTGACAATAAAGAAAAACTGCAATAAAGAAAAAACAGTACGTAGATTGCGCCAAAAGAAAAACAGGTAAAAACAATTTTAGACTTGCACAGTTTTTACGGCAGACAATAATTTGCACTTAGGAATTCTCCCATTCTCCGGCCGAAATAAGCCGCCATGGTAATGGGATGTGACACAAGACTGTTTCTAAGCTTCTAGCTCACCCCTAAGGACAGAAAGTCGTTACACGGTCGTTTGGTATGTGTACGGCATACAGTCAAGGTATATCACTTGCTCAACGAGGTAACAGATTCATGCATGAATGACATTCTTTCATAATAATTATTGGTTGTGATTATAAACGACAAAAAAACGTGTACTGTGTTTCGCTCCCACAAGTGTCTTGAGAGGGATTATTAATTTCTTCACAGGGCGACGCTAATGCGTTTTCAAAACAGATATCTTGCCGCAGGTAATGTGAGATGGAAGCAAGGATAAACTACTGTCCAACGTGTTATTCGTTTCAGTTAAACGACGCTGTAGAAAATCTTTGACAGTGCAGTAAAAGAATAAAATATGAACGCATTATAGCAGAAATACTCAGTTGTTTCACGTTTTCCAATTAAGCGTGTAAACAGCTCTGTTGGGCTTATCGCAACGAGCTCCAACAATAAATATACAAATGGGCATTCAAAGAGTCTTTTAAAGCCATAACGCTCAGTTGGCAATATTTGCTTTGTATAATGAATGCCACTTCCATCGCCTTTCCTCTTTTTATATATACCGCAATTTTCTACTGAACATACATCAGATGCCTTGCTGCTGGTGTTAAGCGCTTTGGTTAAACATATGATGTAAATTTTCTCTAGGAAAATCACTTATAAGTTATACGAGAATTTGGAATGGAGAAAATTTTGCCTTCTGCTGTTCAATTAGCTGTGTAGAAAAAACAGCGAGCATTATAACAGGTTTTGACGGCGGCATATTTTTATACATACGAGGAAATTACTAGAAATCAAGCACCGAGGTGAACAATAATATCCCTTTATTTCTAATAAGGCTTAAGCAAGCTAAATTTTGTGTTTGGAGGTGTCGACGGATTCAGAGGCTGCGAGCTGGTTGCTACCCGAAACTTTAGTGCCTAAGAAGCAGATGCATGGAGAAGGAGAAAGAAATTAAAACAAAAAGGAACAAAAAACTTGTATAGTTGCAGTTACCTGCTCTTGCGGGAGATCTCTACTACTAAGGCACCTGTTTGTTCGTTTGTAGCATTAGCGTAGCTTTGCTGCAGCGTTATCTGCAGAGGCATTACTCTGGGATATCCGGATTTCCAGCAACCACTCTTCCTATATTAACTTAATTAGCGACAGCGACCACAGGATGTGAGGCCGACAAGACGACGGTCTCGCCGCACGCTAAATGTCCACACTTTAGGAGACAAAGCAAAAGATTGCCAAATATTTGCGCTATGCTGCGTAGCGTCTAAACTCGGCGGCAACTGTTGCTCTTGAGTTCCCCTGCGTTTTCCTTGTGGCTGAAAACCAACAGCAAGGTCCGAGACCAATCGACTTTGTGACAACCTGGGTTACCACAACGATCGCCATGGGTGCAGGGTCGCGTGCTTGTCCCTCCTCCCGTGGGCAGTGCTTGCCACGTGACGGCCCGTGATGTCGTTATGGTCACGTGATCGTATATTCGTGACGGTCGCATGATGGTGGGGTTAAAAAATTTCTGAGGGCACTTAAGTCTGCTTACGTGCAGGAATGCGAAAGCATAGAACTTTCTAGAACGCGGGTTTTTCCACGATGGAAGTTCGCATTGTATATTTAATTTTTTTCCGTTGTTATTTATTGTTATTCTTTCTTACTTTTATTTTTATTCGCTTTTATGCTTCTTTTTATTCTGATTTATTTTTGTATTTTATATATTTCAGTTTTTTGATGACGGCATTTGAGGCTTTCGCCTTAAAATACGGGGATGACCGTAGGCATCTCCACGATTAGTGTATCTATTAGAGCTTCCGCTGTAAAGCAGCAACAGTAAAAGAGGCAGGCTACCAGCGCAGATAATGCAAACAAAAGCCAAGTTGGCTGGCCCAAGCTACGAGGCGAAGTGTCCCTAACCTCCGGTGCACGACGCCCGCAGGTAAGAGAAGGACCGGGAGGGAGAAAGATGGGTCTGGGCAGCCAAGAGACGGTCAATATTTTGCCAACGACGACGTTTCTCCGCGAACCAAGCTTTTCTTTTGTTTTTTGTCTCGAACTAGTGGTGACAGCCACGGCCTTCGATCTCACCGTCCAAATCCATGCGACGGCGACCCGTGGAAAAACGGTGGTCGCGTGCTAGCCATCGACTGACGACTCAACACAGATCACACTTCCTGTAAGCTAAATGCGTACAGTCGAGCCCACTTAAAACGAACCTGATGGTCCCGCCGATCGCGTTCATTGTATCTGATGTTCGTAGTAAGTGGACTGCCCCTAATACAGCCAAAATTACCAAGTCCACGAAAGCTGGCATTAATTTCGTAAAAAACGGCTTCATGCGCGTCTGTTTCTTGAAAGCAGAATCCACTGCGGTGTTTTGCAGGCTCTCCAGGCCGGTCATGCTCTACTTGCCGTGACCCTTACTGATAAAAATCTGCTTTAGTGACGGGATAAAACTAATCGGGTCTGAAGCGTCCGCGACAGCTGGTGGTGGCAGGTCAGCCACATTAATCAGATTTCTAGTGGTTGTGGAGCGCTTGTGCGTTGCGTACTGAGGCTACAACAAAGCTCGGCTCTCCGACGTTGTCCTCGCACAAACACAGTCAAACGAGTCAACGTTTAGCCAGTTATACTAAAAAACACTACGCTTTCCAAGGAATAAGCGTCTCATCGCGTCTATTTTCGACAGCGCCATCTATCAATCCTGAGTACATGCATCGACAAAGCAGAGGAGCGCACGTGCACACAGAATGTATCAGTATTGCTGTCTGCGATATGGTTCTTTCCGTACTGTACAGTATACTTGCTAGCAACACAACAGGCGGCACATATTACAGCGTAACCAGCAAGGCATTCAAACAACTCTAATCGCTGCCGGTACTTGATCAACTATACATACCACGCGAAGTAGCTTCTGCTTCCAATGTTGTGACCAATCGGTGCACTTGCAAGCAACAATCCACCTTGTAGACAGTCGGCGCATGCATGGCCGGTGGTTACCTACAGTTGCAATGCCGCCTTTCAACTTTCCGCGATGGTGTCGCGGGGCCTGAGAGACGCTCCTCGGTATCCGCGCTTGCTAGCAGCGCGAGTTTCTCAACTTCGGCGCCGAGTTTACGACGCCTCCTCATTCGCTATACCGAGTTGTGTGGCTACAGTTGTTCGTTGTATCTGAGAATTGTCATTGCCCTCATGCGTATTTTGAAGGTAGCACCAGAAAATTTCGCAATAAGCGAGCGTTCGTTTCATCTGCGACTGTTAATAAGCGGGCCAGACTGTATACATGCGCGGCACAGAACGCCCGTAGGTGCTAAGAAGTCAAAAGGGGGCGACCAGCGAGACACAGCAGAGCTATTATCCAGGCTGCCTCTGTAGGTTCCGCGGCAATTCCCTTCGAAATATTTCCCTTAATTTCCTTTTCTTCTTCAGAATATGCAGGGCGGTTGTGTCATTTTATTGTTGCCTCTTGTCCGTTGTTGGCGAGAGCGCGTTGTATAGCATATGCACAAATTCAGTGCCGCTGCTTTTTGCGGATGCAGCGAAGTACATTGCAGCGACGTTTCCGATTCCGAAGTTCTGCGCCAGCGAACACGCGCTCTAATTCCTCCGTGTTCGCACCCTCTCCCCCGTAGTCTTACTCGGCAGGAGGAGGTATCCGTGCGCCGGATTCGGGCAGGGGCGGCTCTGACACCATCTGTCCGTCATCAGTGGCGTGCCAAAGATCTGCCAGCACCTGACAGGTGCCCTCACTGTAGCGCTGCACCGGACATTTGTGATGTGCGGCACTTGTTGTGGACGTGCCCAGCGACGGCTGCTATCAGAAAACGGCTCCTCAGGGAGGTGGGCCTGCGGTGGAACCGCGAAAGTGACTTCGTGAAGTGGACTACGAACAATCGCTTCATCAGCAACCTCTGCGACTACCTCAGCGCAACGGTTCTTCACTCCTTCTTTTAACTTTCAATCCCGTGCATTCCTTCCCCTCTTCATTTTTTTCAACTTATGCCTCATGGCACACTTCTCGAATAAAAAAAAAACATTGCAGCGACCCGCGCGGCCAGCGCCGGCCAAGTGTTGAAGATGAGGAAGTGTATGCGGCTAGCACGTGCTAGTAAGAACGGACCTTGGCCTCAGTCGGAGGCTGCAGCCGCCGCTCCGCCGCTCTCTACGGCAAGCCTTCTAATAAATGTGGCCATGGTCGCCTCCTAGCCGACCTCGACAACACGAAGGAAGCCAGCGGAAAAAGAAAGCTTCACACACAAAGGAGTATTTTCCCAGCAACTAAACAAATCGAGCTGCTGCTTGCCAAAAAAAGAATTTTGTTTCTTAATAACCGTTATATTAAAGGTTGTGCCATTAAAGGTTGTGCCATTATATTAAAGGTTGTGCCATTAAAGGTTGTAAACTCAAAATGCCAAGTACCGAAAACCAGCCTGAAACCCAAGGCCGAGCGCCAAGCATTCTCTTGGAACCCAGCAGAAAGTAATGACATGTGCTTCATTTTCAACTCTCGACTCATGAAGGCCTCGCGCGGAAGAAATTACCGAACAGCTTTCAAGTTTTGTAAAGAACACCCATTGAATATGCACGACAGTCATAGAGTTAAACTGCGCGCGTGCTTTGTTCCGCACTTCTTAAAACAGCGCAAATGACACGTACGCCGACAGAAAGGACGCATGCAGCGCTCGCATTGAACTGTGTTTTCTTGAAATTTGCTTGTATATGTACACATGCCTTCATGCGCGAGATATGGCGAACAGATACAATGCCAAGGCTTACTTGGGAAAACGCGCGAACCCTGATTAGCATTTTTCATTTTTTCTTGCGGATTGTATCTATTCGCCACCTCTCGCGCATCAAATCATGTATACCGGGTCTTTCAGCGAACACTTTTCGAAAATTTTCAAAAATAGCCTTGTTTGGGGTAAATATATTTGTTTGTATGCATAGTATTACCAGTGTTGGCGGACACTGGAAAACTGGTGAATCGTCTTAAGAAGTAAACTGATTAACAAATTTGTTTAGGTTTAGGTTAGGTTTAGGTTTATAGGGGTTTAACGTCCCAAAGCAACTCAGGCTATGAGAAACGCCGTAGTGAAGGGCTCCGGAAATTTCGACCACCTGGGGTTCTTTAACGTGCACTGACATCGCACAGTACACGGGCCTCTAGAATTTCGCCTCCATCGAAATTCTACTGCCGCGGCCGGGATCGGACCCGCGTCTTTCGGGCCGGCAGCCGAGCGCCACAACCACTCAGCCACCGCGGCGGCTCAACAGATTTGTAATAATTAACTTGTTAGCTAGTAGAGTTAGGTGCCTATTTGCAATTAGATATCTGTAGCCAGTGGTTAGTAATAGCCAGATCAATTTTTAGAATTTCGCGAAATCGATATTACCCTAGCCGCTGTGGATGAACAAATTTGGCTGCATCGCGCGAATATACACGCGCTTTCGAAAGCATGTAGGCAAAGCAACCCCTCCAGGGCACGTAATGAGCCGAAAAAGGTAAATTTCGGCGATCCACAGCGCCGCAGGTAATCGCGTTTTCGGAATTATAAAAACTGATATGGCTATTAGTAACGACCAGCTACAGATCTCTAATTGCAAGTAGGCGCCTAACTCGACTAGTTAAAAAGCAAATTTTTAAAAATTAGTAACCAGCTTTCTACTTCAGACGTTTCACCGGTTTCCTGGTCTCCACCAACACTGGTAATACTTTGCCACAAGACATATTTTTACCCCAAAAAGCCTATTTTAAAAATTTTTGTAAGTCTTCGTTGAAGTACCCGGTATATATATACATGTAAATTCCAAGAATAAACGCAGTTGAATTCCACCGCTCTGTGTGTCCCTTCTGTGTGCGACCATGTTTTTTGCTGTGTTTTAAGAAGCATGAGCCACCAACTAGCCCCCAACTCTACTCTTGTTTGTTTCACAGACTACCAATGTAAGTTTGTGGTGTGGCATGTATGACGACATAAAGACACACTACAACGGCCATAGTCCACCCTCTCAAGGATGTTCTAGAAATAAGCTCACTAATCATCACGGAAGCCCCATCCTAATATTAATGACATTTACCGCGATACGCGGTTTTGAAAAAGCGACCAGAAATATAAAAAGGCTTGATTAAGCCTGCAATGAGGCGCACAGAAGTTTCGAGATGACGCGTCGATCAAGAAAACATACCTGTACTTGTTGCGAATGCTAGAACGCAATGCGCTCTTGGTCGTGTGGAAGTGGGGAGTTAAATTGCTTAATCATCGCTGCAAAACATTCGATCTGTTTTCTTCCCCCCAGAACAGACACTATACATTGATATAATCATGAGATAGTTTAATGATTGTAGCGCATGGAAGCGAACAGCGATATGCAGATAAGACAGTGCTCGGCGAGAGCGCACCACACGAATACAATTACCCGAATTTAATGTCACGCGGTGGCGTGCCTAATGTTACTTGCTAACCGAATACACTTATTGATTGACGTCACGACACCGCAGAGAACATGCGCCACTCTAGGCGCTGCTTAGCAACGCACCAAAACATGCACGAAGTGGGAGATAAACTACCCCGTGAATCCACGACATCCGGGAAGAATTTACTCTTATTTATTTATTCATTTAAATTCTTTATTGTCTTATTCCTAAAATACGCACAAGGGACAGTACATAAGGGGCGGGTAATAATAATAATAATGATTATAATAATTAGTTTTGGGGGAAAGGAAAAGCCGCAGTATCGTTGGATCGTTGGACACCTGAACCGCGCCGTAAGGGAAGGGATAAAGGAGGGAGTGAAAGAAGGAAGAAAGAGGTGCCGCAGTGGAGGGATCCGGAATAATTTCGACCACCTGGGGATCTTTAACGTGCACTGACATCGCATAGCACACGGACGCCTTAGCGTTTTTCCTCCATAAAAACGCAGCCGCCACGGTCGGGTTCGAACCCGGGAACACCGGATCAGTAGCCGAGCGCCATAACCACTGAGCCACCGCGAGCTGGGCTGACAAAATGGCATTACGCGACAGGGTATACAGCTCGTACGGTCGAAAAGCCGTCGGCTTAGTAGTAGTCGGCACCGCGTGTCGAAATAATCTGGGGCTGTGTAACAAAATCGTATTATGCTAATTTGTGGTCGTAGTGATAGATGATTGATTGCTGTATGATAGGAGAGGATGAGTTTATGAAATTGTAACTAATTAATTATAAAAGAAGCGAAAAAAATTTGAAGGGGGTTCAAAAGTGTCAAAATGCTCAGAATGAAAAGCCGATATTTCAAGATTAGAATTAGAAAACTTAGAGTCTATATTTGATCTATTAATTAATGAAAATAATTGAAAAAAAAATGAAAAATGCGTTCAAAGTTTTCAAACTGTTCAGAATGGAAAGCCAATGTTTGCTGATTCTAAGTATTGGTGTATATCGTCGTCCTAATAATGAAATCTTGAAAAAAAAATCTAAACAGTTTCATCAGCATCAGGTGACGCACTAAACGGCGTACGCTATTGCGTCAACTCATGAGCGCACCATAGAACTCCTCCAACGTTTTATTTCGGATATAGAATATCTTTAACGGCAGATTTGAAGTGAGCGGCTTTACGATGGTCGCCACTTGGCATGGAAGGCCATTCCAGTCGTTGGCTGTTGTATTGAAAAAAGACTGCGGATATTTTACGGTGCGAGATTGCGAGAGGCAGATTGCATTAAGGTGGGAATTAAGGGATATCCGATGAGGGCTTGTGATACCGGGGGCATAGGATATTTTCCAAACAATATCTAGTCACAGCGGCTTTGTGTGAGTACTTTTTTTTAATTTTCGCATAATTTCTATTGTGTAAAAATGCTCACATACATTGCAAGGCGGAACCCAATAACATGGCAAATTTTCGTCTGCTCAACACAACACTGAGGAGCTGTTTGCGTAGACGGGAGAGTTAGTTCGGCAAGCAAGTGGGTCAATGGCACAGAAGCGTCAGTAATTACTTTGGTTATCCCTTTCAGGTTTGCCTCATTTTTTTTCCTCTCAAATGCGACACGTCATATCAAATTTTACGTGCGAACATTGCCCTACACACCTTCATTTAGTAGTACCTCGTCTGCAGAAAACCTCATAAGCTAAAATATATTTCCGAAGCATAATTACTGCATTGTGCTTAGAATAACAAAAACTCAGCATGATAGGCATCTAGAGTACCGTCGAATTCCGGTCTGTCGCTTTTGAGTGATTTACTTACAAAGTAAGAGTCTAGCACAACGGAGTAATGTGAAAATTCTGTCAGGCATGTAGTTTAAATGATTTCAATGCGACCATAGAAGTAAAATCGTGTTATCATCAGGAACCCGTTATCTTGACATTTTAGAAACTGAACAAGTTCCTTCTGCACGCAAAAACCGTCCCATGTCTACTGGCTCGTTTAAAAATTTCACGCTCATCTTATTTCAATCAGCTTTCGCAAGAGATAGAAATGATGCCGCGAATATTTGAAGTGTGTTCGTTTTTCAAATCTGCCGCCACATCACTTTATCGCTTTGTTTGCTACGCAAGACGCGACTAGATTTATCTCGATTGATCGCAGCCAGGCAGAGCTTATTCTACGTTGTTCCGGAATGTTCTAGTAACTTTGCGCTCTTTATCTCGAAAGTTCGCTATCAGCTTTAAATTGAGCACGGCCGACAGCGGCGGGCATTCTGTTCGACGACCGCCGAGCACGCTTGTCGCTTCGCCGCCGCCGAGTGATTCAGTCCATTTTGGGTGCAAGTCAGCCCAATAAACACTTTTCCTTTAGAATACCCTTTCGTCCGTCTTTATCGCTGCTTCGACTGCCGTCACCACTACGTGACAATATAATTCACTTAAGGTACAAATGTCTTTTTCCGGGAAAAAAAGTCATCCTTTCATTCACAGTTTTGTGATGTCATCGTCAAAAAAACATTTCATATAGAATTATTACACGCTCTCAATACGATTGTGATATATACTCTGTAATGCAAAACCTTGGCATAATACGTTTTGAAAACATGTACAATTATCACCTGTGCCTTGGGCTTATCAGGGAAAAGAAAGCTAAATGCAATAGTTTAATAAGGTTTGCCGAATTAGCCATAAAAGGTCCATCACGCTACCCCACACGCAATCTCGAGTTTTGGAAAGTGCATTCCTTCCGGACTAATTATGGATTTCAGACACTAAAATATCGAATTCCTAATATACTAAACACATACCTAAAGGATAACATTCATATTCTTGATCTTAAGCCACATGAACTGAAATATTTATTCCTGTAATGTTACCTTTGTGTGTCCTATATATTTTTTACTTATACTTAAGCTTTGCCTAATTCAGTTGTCATGAATGCATACATTTGTGAATGCTTTCTTTGTTATGAACTATCAAACAATGTCGCCTTTATGTTGCTGTATTACATTTGTGCGCTCATTTTTACCATTACATTTTTCTTAGATATTAGTATCTAATCTTCCTCCCACTTAGAAACTTGTATTCACTTTTTGTACGAGCAGTACATCCCATACTTTATTATTTATTATTATGTTTTGCATGTACGAGTAGTGCATTCTGTACTTTATTATGTATTATTATGTTTTTCTTCGATGAAAGATATGTCGGGTTGTCGGCGTGTACTGCTGCTGCTTTGTAGGGGACGAGGACTTGTCAAGCTGCTATCGCAGCTTTTTGCCTCGCCTCCCCCATCTTTGATGGAAATAAATGGAATATATTATAACACCTCAGAAAAAGATGACAATGCCGAGAACTGATTTGTCTGTAATATTTGCTCAGTAAAGCATTCTCGAATGTGAAAAAATCATTCGAGACTGTCGAGGAACCTGTAAGTTTTGCCGAAATAGTTTATGAAGTCGTGCGTGATAAAACTTTTATTCGAATAGCGGCGCATGTTTTTCAGTCAGAAAACAATCAAGGCTGACAGCAAAAATAGGAGCAAAGGGGGCAGGTGGTGAGGAGTGGGGGGGGGGGGGGGGTAGAGAACAGGAGGAGAGGAGGCCAGCTAAGGCAATAAGTGATCTAAAGAAGGTAACTTCATTTCATCGCACTTTAAGGCAGGCGACATTTTTCGCGGCGCTTGCACAAAAGGCCGATAATAAGCTCACAAACGCTATTCCGTTGCGATACGCTTTCCTTCGGGGCATAACAATGTTAGCCCTGAATTTCTGCATTGAGCTTTCGTTAACGAATCACTGATCAAGCGGCAAAAAAAAAGGATAACACCGAAGGCAACCCTTGACCTATCTCTTAATTACAGGCCGGGAAACGTAGCCTTTTGTTATCTTGATAATTTCTGCAGTTTTTATAATTTATAGATCTATGCATAAGACAACTTAATTACACCGTATCACGACTTCTTTCCTTCCACACAGCACAAGAAATCGGCCCAACATTGCAATTCGACGGTTTTACACTGGTCCTTTGTAGGACCAACATTTGCCAATACATTTTTAATACTAATTGGGCCGATTACCTGTGCTGTTCGGGTTTTTATGCATAGCGAAGAGTGCGCAGACGCTTGAGCGTCATGCGGTGGATAAAAGTTTTCTAAAGAAGGTCCTTCGAAAGTCAACGATAACGGAGTCTAACAGCAAAGACGGGCCATTGGAAAATAGCCTTATGTGATCACGAGGTGCCTGCCTCGCAGTGCCATGATGCCACGGAACAAGGAACTCGTCACTGTTGAGTTTTTGTTGTATGATGTTATCGCAATCTCAACATGACAGCGTAGGTGTTTTTTTCCTGCTGATGTCTGACAAATCAAATCAAATCAAATCAAAGTTTATTTCCCATCTAGCACTACAGATGGAGGAATCGTAGAAAAAAGCTGCCCTTGGGCAGCTTGACGAGTCTACAATCCTAATTATTGACAGGGAGGCAACACAAGAGTTTATACAATTTTAAAAAAACAAGCACATCAAGGAAGCACCGGAGAATACACGAAACAGCAATATGTATACATAATGAAACTTAAACAATGTTATTCAAAAACAAATTATGTACTTCACGACGTGAAAAAGAAAAGAAATCGAGGTTAATGTGGATATACCTATTTAGAAGAGATGGAAGTGTGTACTGAAGGCATTCCCTACCAAGATTTAGCCGAGGTGTTGGAACTGTTCATTCTTCGCCACGTCTTGTTGGATAGACTGATTCTGAAAGACGAGGTAATCACAACGGCACCTCATAGCAACCAACATCGGCGTCAACTCCAGGCGTACAGAAGGTACACAAGATGTCCGCACTGTCCCGTAAAACGTTATTTACAACATCTCTATTCAGCTTGGTTTATGGATTATTGGGTTTAACGTCTCAAAGCGACTCAGGCTATGAGGAACGCCGTAGTGAAGGGCTCCGGAAATATCGTCGTTAACGTGCACTGACATCGCACAGTACACGAGCCTCTAGCTGGTTAATGTTTATAGGGGTCTAACGTCCCAAAGCGACTCAGGCTATGAAAGACGCCGTAGTGGAGGGCTCCGGAAATTTCGACCACCTGGGGTTCTTTAATGTGCACTGACATCGCACAGTACACGGGCCTCTAGAATTTCGCCTCCATCAAAACTCGACCGCTGTGGCCGGAATCGAACCCGCATCTTTCGGGCCAGCAGCCGAGCGCCGTAGCCACTCAGCCATCACGGCGGCTACCAGCCTCTAGCATTCGCCTCCGTCGAAATTTGACCGCCGCGGCCGGGATCGAACCCGCGCCTTTCGGGCCAGCAGCCAAGCACCGTAAGCACTGAGCTATCGCGGCGGCAATGTTTTGGTTCGGCAAGCGATTTTATCGCGGCAGCGTTAAAGGCACCGGTAAGCAGAAAACCCGGCGTCGGCATTTTGAGCGAAAAATCACAAGCATGACTCTGACAGGTGGTGTCCAGACAGCAACCTTGGAGGCAGGTGGGCCACCTAGGTCACGTGACCTTGCGACGCCATCACAACCTGCCCATCGGATAGTGATCAAACTTTCCTCCGTGGCAGGTGGCAGTTAAATTGTGAAAGAACAATTTCTAAAGTGGTTTTATGCACACGCCATGGCAAAACTTGGCGACTGTGAGAAGCGAGGCATAATTTCGCTGTCGCCAATAACACACGCATTCTGTGCACGCGACTCAGTGAATGATAGAAGGATAACTGCCACTAAGTGTTAAGCCACTGACGATAACCCCCCGAGGCAAAAAACAAAACAAAAAGCGCGTAAATCTTGCCCGTCTACAAAGCTGTCGCGGGGGCCCGGGTGAGCTCTGAAGTGCAGGCGGGCTGTCAAAACAAACCCTCCGCTTTCACCAAAGCCGCCGAACAGACAGCCGAAAGACCCCGGGGAACACCCGGGTGAGACGCCAACGCAGCAGTCGACATCCCGTCACCTCACGATACGTATCCCCATCCACCCGACCTCAAAGACATTTCGAAAGCATAGTGCGATACGTTGTGAGTACCAGATATGTATGAAGACTTCGAATGGAAGAGGATGTTAGTAAAAGCAGCGTACGCCGCGAGAGAGCTTACTCAAGGAACAAAACACCGCACTCGTCTTGTCTAAATCCCTTCCCAGACGTGACGTGGCACGCTTGCAGCTTTGGTGTTTTATCCCAGGAGGGATGTGTGAGGCCGTCAAGCAGCGACGACGACGCCCGCGGCAAAAGGAATGCAGCAGAGCTTTGCAAAATCGAACGCACGGCTTTCGGCCGAAAATCGTGACCAGGATAGTATTCAGGCTCGAGGATAAACAGTTCGAGCGTACAATGCGTTGCTTATAGTAGTAGCTTCATCCCGGCCGCGGCGGTTGCATTTCGACGGGGGCCAAATTTTAGAGGCCCGTGTACTGTGCGATCTCAGTGCACGTTTAAAGAACCACAGGTGGTCGAAAATTTATGGAGCCCTTCACTACGGCGTCCCTCATAACCCGAGTCGCTTCGGGACGTTGAACGCTCATAAAATAAACTAAACTAGTAGTACATTCTTTTACAGCCGGGCAGAAGCTACAGTATGCAACCGGCATCAAGGCGACTCGATTCCCAAAGGTGGGCGTTCAGGATACACATACGTGTCGTTACTACGCGAATAAATTTTTTTTTTTCCAACGAAACTGCCCACTGAGTCGGACGGCATTCATACACAGTGAGGCACGATTGAGCGTTCATGACGAATATACAGCGTAAGGTACAATAAAAAGGACAGAAACAAACTCAGACACAGGCGTTGACTATCAAGTGAATTTTATTTTGGTGGCTCAAACAATATGTAGTTGAAGAACCGGACGACTGTCCGGTGACGGGAATACAGTGCAGCCATGTGTATGAATGAAACAAGAGTTACGATTGATCAACCCAATAAAAGCGATGTTTTGCCTATATTAAGCAGAATTTTATTACTAACGCCTTGTTCTTGTAAGATTTATATCCCCCTTTGGCCATTTTTAGGCACTACATTCAGATTTACTTTTTTTGTGTTTGTGTGGCGGCCCTTTAAACCTCACGGCTATTATCGCTTTTATGGTGTTCATAATTCGTAACTACGGTTTTATTGACTGACGTGACTAAACCGAATTCCGGTGAGCACGCAGGCTTTTACCACCTCTTTCTTCGACTACATATTGTGTGTGCCTTCGAAATAACATTCAGGTAACAATTAGCGTTAGTGTGTGTCTTTAACTATTTCTGTGCCTTGCCTTAATTGTGCCTTACGCTTCATATTCACCATGCAGAACACTGGCCTGTCATCTCGCTCTTAAGCAGTAATATTGCAGAGCTGCGGGGTGAGGCGACACAAGTAACATCTGTAGCACTGCGCTAACCTCGCCTTATTTTTCCAATCTCCCGACAACAATCTGCAGCACTTGATCGTACCGGGAGAAGGTCGATAACCAGCAAGGCATCAAAACTTAATGACTCCTCAGGGGAACTAAAAAGGAACAAAGTGTTTCTAATTTACAATGGCGGCGTAAACGTCTTTTAAAGGGTGCTGAACATTTTCTATCATAATACTTCGATTCGTACGACTGCAGCCAGCGGCAGACAAAGGAAGACTGGTAACTCATCCAAATCAAAGGGAGTGTGAACTATAAAATGAGAGTTCCTTATAGATGAGACAACACATCGCAGTAATGCGGGGGGGGGGGGGGGGGGGAGAGATGTTGCTTCAAGCAAGATTTTCTTAGTTTTATGGTTTTATGGGGGTTTAACGTCCCAAAACGACTCAGGCTAAGATAGACGCCGGAGTGAAGGGCTGCGGAAATTTATACCACCTGGGATTCTTTAACGTGCACTGACATCGCACTGTACACGAACCTCTAGAATTTCGCCTCCATCGAAATTGACCGCCGCGGCCGGGATTGAACTCACGTCTTTCGGGAGAGCAGCCGATGCGCCATAACCGCTCAGCTGCCGCGGCGGCCCTACCGATTTTCTGGGCGACTACTCTGGGGCGTAGCGATGGGTCAAAGACGGGATATGATTAAGAGTAACGTAGTGAATTCTAAAAGAACGCAAGCGTAGTAGGGTGGGGCAAAGTGGCACAAAGTAGTGTTAATTGGAGAGACATGGGGGAGGCCTTTGCCCCGCAGTGGGCGTAGTCTGGTTAATGATGATGATGAAGAAGAAAACTTTCGCCGACCCACTGTCAATGTCATCGGTTGCGATCGCGCCAACGGATCTGTCTTCCCTTAGCCACTGCCAATCACGACTCTCTACATCAGAAACGACCCGCCCTGTTTTTACGCGGGACGGTTGCTCGCGCCTTAACCTTTCTTATAGAAATTTCAGCTGGTCTAAGTTTTGCACATTGTGAATGGCGTGACCGACGCGCGGACCCAAAACGCCGTAATAGAGTCGAGAACAGAGGTCACCACCGCTATACTTTTCAATTCAATCAAATTAATTCGCACGAGAACTTGTAATGCTCAGGACTGACCGCCGGCAGTCTATTAGATTGGGTACGAAGGAAATTGGAATCTGGAGAGACGCGAGATAGCATGTCTTGACGAGCTCTGGAAACCACGTTGAAAAACGTGACATCGGCTGGCACTATATACAGAAATGTGTGGAGATATTCGGAAGGTGCCTTTGTTTTGAATTAGACTCACTCTGGGTTGATGGCTATTATTGCCTAAAAGCTGCGTTTAGTTAACTTGAGCCGGCGATTTTGTGCCAAACCCTCCCTGAGTGCGAATCTAACGAGCGCAGATAACTCTGAGCAATATTACCTGCTTGAATGGCAGTCGTAGACAGGATCGCTCTTTCAGAGAATATTTCCTTCAAGAAAGCGTAAGCGATTCCGCGAAGTCGATGCTTCCAGCCTATGACGACGAAAAGTTTACGTTCGGGACGAAGGCGCAAGCAAATAATAAAAAGTGGAAACTGGCTGGAGAGGAAATGAAAAATGTGGCTCAATGTGGGCCAAAGACGGTGGAGAGAGAGAAAAGTTATAGGCACGTGAAAAGGGAGCAAGCAAGAATATCTATCTCCGCGCGTGCTGCGATTTGCAGCGCGACGCCACGTTTCACCCGTTATTCCATCGATTTTCGTGACGCGTTTTCTGGCCTTAGTGGCGCCATCCACTCCTTTCTCCACTTCGACGAGAACAATTTCCTGCGTTTCTCCGCCTCGTGTAACGCACACGCAAGGAGGAAACGCGGAAAGCGCAATAGTGAACCTCGCCGGCACTCTATTTTTCAGATATAGCGTATAGACAGACCCGCTTGCTTCGGGAAGGAAAGGGGCACAAAGACACTCCTACAGCAGCAGAGATTTATTTCCTCCCTGCCGGCTGCGGGACTTCGAGTCTCCCTAAGTTTCATTTTTCGCGGGCCGGGAGAGACGCATCGCCGATTACGTAATGGCACGCTCAAAAGCGCTGGGAGAGGCTTGAGCACGGCCGGTACACTCTAAACAGAAAGGAGTAAAAAAAGAGAGTAAGCTGTCTTCCAGCACCCTTTTAAAAGGTGCTAGAGGACAGCTTACTCCCTTTTTACGCCCATATAGGCACATTTGTGTTTGGAGTGCATAATAGGAATTATCGAAGGTCCGTGACTCTTGCCCCGCAGTGGTCTAGCCTCTGATGATGTTGATTATAATAACGTGAGCGATGACTACAGTGATGATGATGACGTCGACGAGGGTGCTGGAGACCGCGGTGGTTGTGCAGCTATGTAGAGTGCACTGGAGTGGTTCCTGTCGCCTGTTCTCTTTGTGAGAGGACAAAAAATCCTACTTAATTTTGTAATACTCGGCGTACATCACCAGCGACGCACTGTTTAAAAATTGGCAGTGGCTTAGCTCGGCTATGCCAGGATATACGTAGCGAAAGCACGTAGCATACGCATATACGTACCGGCACGTAGCATATACGCAGCATAGCTTGGTTAGCCTTGGTTAATCTTGATTGCAAGTCCAGGTTAGTCTGGTTGTCTGGTTTTTCAAGCGGTTGGTCACGTGACCAATCACGTGGTTGGTCACGTGGTAAGGTGCGACCACGGTGGGAATATGAGCGCGGCGAAACTGCGAGTTAGTGGCCAATACTGCTTCGCACTAAAAGGTGGTCAATGCTCCTGTCTGCTAGCATAAATATATAAATTTTTAATACGCTTGCAGTACCGGTCTTTTCCGGTATGTTTCTCGAAGTAATGTCAACGTGCCAGCTGTTACAGACATGGGATGTCTGCTCTATGATAAATTTATGCAAAAGCTAACCCTAACAGCAAAACAATATAAAATTTGTCAGGGTATGAATCTCCGTAGAGAAAAAATGGGACAGGGCGTGGTATAATGGAGCCCTGCTGAACTGCTGGCCCTGCATGTCAGACAGGCCGCGAAGACCTGGGAAGGCCGGTCTCCTCAGCCTCGTTTTTGCACGGTGACCTGGACTTCGGCTCCGGCGTTCTTGACTAGTCTTTGACCTACATTTATCGACCGCCCTATAAGAATCACTTAAACTTATCTTCCAGTTCCTGTCTTTTAGTGCGACAGCACTCTTTCAGTGCGATAGCACTTGCAGTGGCCATTCTCCGCATTCAGCCGTTTTGTGTTTGCACGTCTGTACAATTGTTTGTCTGAAGCCTGCTTTGTCGCAGGCTGCCCATCTGCCCAGAGGATCTTGGGCAACCTGCCAGGTGTATATATACAGGGTGTTTCACCTAAGAATTTACATTTATTCAAAATAGGCTCTTTGAGTTACAACAGCGCTTTATTCGGCATAGCATTGTCAGCGGTGTAGTACATCACAATGCAGGTAAGATGTGGTAGCCAGCAGGCTAGTTGACTAATACTGAATAATTAAGTTTTCAACTGTTGCTGTTAGGCTCATTGATTATCAAGAGGTGTGTAGCCCACCGTAAGTAGCATCCATATCAGTTTTAGCTGATATGGCACAATATATTTTGCTTATATCGCTCTTTTTTCGAGAAGCTTGCGGGCAAAGAAACCCCTCCAGTGCTCGTAACTCGACGAAATATCCAAAATTTGTTGGGTCACAGCGCCGAGGGTAATCTCGTTTTACAGGGCGAAACGGGCTGTATTTAGGCCTATTGCACAACTACAAAACTGCCCACCGTGGCTGGGCCAGATTAATTGATGACTGGTCACGACAAGTTCGTCGGAAGAGCAATCTGTGTCTGCCATCGCAAGGCAATGACCATTTCAGTAGTGCACAACCAGACTTTTCTGGTCATATAGCGGGTGGTAAGTTGTTTCTCCGAAGGTGTCTAGGGGTGGAAACAGTGAAGGTACACCGAAACGTACAGTTGTCACTTCCTGTCTGGTACGTCGCTTCCTCCTGTCCTGAGTGTTATGTGACCGCATACGTGTTTTCTCCCGATGAGGCGGCATCTAATGTTATCGCATTAAAAAAAACGAAGCGAATTAAAAAAAATTTAAGGACATTAGGTCGTGAAATGCGAAAGCGATGGTTGTCAGTGAAACTGACTGGGGCATAGTTTCGGTAGAAACGAATGTGCAAATGTCGTCGTGTTTTGGAGACGTCTGACAACTTTGTGAGCATGTTCGACACGTGTAGAAACGTAAATGGCTTGTGAGAAAAGGCGTGGTCTGAGTTTGTCGTTATGATGATAGATTTTATGAAAAAGGCAGATAGTAGAAATGTTACGACGGACAGCGGGGAAGACAAATTTAGATTTGTTTCTTGTTAGTGACGCTTGCCGTACGGCGGTAATTACTGAGAACAAAACGAACTGAACAAGGACATCCTCCAGAGTTTTAGTGACTGACATATGGCCAGGGCCAGAAAGGAAAAAGAGTGCTAAAGACGGGGTTGGGCGTAGATAGGATAAAAATGTTTCTTCAGTATAAACAGCACACGTGAAAACTCGTTTTAGCTAGCCAAGCATGCGATTGTCTTAGGATGTATCGTAGCTAATATGAATCTTCCAAGAAAGGTTATTCACAATGTGCATCTCTAAATACTTGTTATCTGGAACGAAATCAAGCTGAGAATGGTTAATAGCGTAATTGGCACAGGCTCGTCGGTACCGAGAAATGCGAACCATTTTTCATTTCGCAGCGTTCAGCTCTATCTCTCAAAGAGAACGCTAATTAACGATATCATTTAAATTATTCTGAAGTAACTTAACGCCATTAGCATTATTTTACAATAAATTACACACTCGTTGATGAAAGCACCAATGAAACAAGAAACATAAGTGAGCAGGCCGATAATTGAGATATGAATAAGTTATACAGCCATGACGGACCGTGAGGTTGTTTTGATAGAACGATGAATTCAGGGGATTCAAACTTGTTAGCAGGGACGTACTGGGTGCGATTAGAGAAGAAATAAATAACCCAGTTCAGCACTACAGGACAAATGTTAAGTTAATTGCGTTTTACACTAAGAAGCCTGTGATTAACCTTATCAAATTTTTTGGAAGTAGTCTAGGAAGATTCAGCCAGTAACGAACCCTCAATCCTGGAAATAATTCAGTTAATTGCTGATAATTTTTGGCGTTGAACATCGGCTTGACTTCCGAAATCCATCTTTGGAACGGTGCAAAAACCTGTTTCTTTTGAGTGCGTTATTGAGGGTCGGGAAGATTACGTACTCGACTATTTTGCAGGGTATTGATGCGAAGTAGACATTTAAGAACAATCCAGCAGAAAGTAATTTTGATGCGACTTCCTCGACAGCACATGACTATATACTAGGTGCTTTTCCTTATGTCTTTAACGCAATTTTTTTTAAATAGGCTTTTTGAATTAGAACAGAGCTTCTTTGGCATAGCATTTTCAGCAGTGAATACCATCTCTAGAGAACAAGCCGCTATACACAGCTGGCTCCACTTTTTATCGGGGAAAGAAGGAGCTGATGTGGACAATTCGGCGCATGTGAAAAACCTGTACTGTCTGGCTTGCCGTTGTTGTTACATGGGAGTTCCGTCCGGCTCAAAGCCACGTGCTTTACAGCGCCGACATCCCCATATTTTCTTCCTTTGCTCCTCCACAGGATCCCTACTTCCCGATGCTCTTTGTCCTCTTCCCTAAACAGAGGTTGCAGAGAGTGACCAGCAGTGAAGGCCATTTCTCAGCGGCAGGAGGAGGGGCATTCGGGAGCTAAGCACCTCGTCGGGAACACACGCGCACGCGTAGAGCAGCTGCGCTTGACTTCGCCTCACCTTTCAGTATACAAAGTAACCATACTCACGGAGACCGCAGCCTGCCATTAATGTTTTGGTTATACCTGGAGACGGTCGTACTTCTCAGCATGGCTTAGTGAATTCGGTCAAGACGACGAACGCTTCAATACTTTTCTCTCAACTCACAACTTACATGTTCGCTCGCTTTCTTGCTCTCTTGGATGCTTACTCACTTGCTAAGACTGCCTGCCTGCCGAGTACAGCCGTGTCGTGCCCTTCTTTCTCTCGTTTTCTTTTTTCCCTCCTTTCATTCTTTCGTTCTTTTATTTCTCGTTTTTCTTTATTTTCGATCGATAATTCTTTCAATGCTCTCCTGCTTTCTCGTTTCTTGATACGTTTTCGGTTTCCTCTCCGTAAACTTCTTCACGCATCCATTCTTTTTCTGTCTTGCCTTCTTCCTTTCTCTTTCTTTCTTACATATTTTCTTTACCATCGTTCTGTCTTTTCTCGTTTCATCTGTCATTCTGCATGTTCGGGTGCAGAGAGCCTATGTACATGCCCAAAACAAAACACACGAGCTACCCACTTGCATAAAGCATCCTGAGCCCAAGGCGGTGCTCTGTTAGTCTTGATATAATTCAATGCAAGAAACACAGTTTTTCGTGTTTATGTTACAAAATAGCCAGGCTAGTGTCCTTTGTTTCGCGCAAACAACATGCTACATCGTTCCTCTTGGGAATGCCAGGACAAACCAGACCGAACGTTAACGGCGCCATAGTTGCCAAAGGAGAAGTTGCAGGCGGCCCCGACCAGCGACAACCTGGACCAGCAAGCCTGTATTATCTAGCCAGTCCGGAAATCAGCTGCCGCTAGCGGAGCCCTTCACTACGCGAAACGACCACCCAGCTCCTGCAAATTCTTCTGTGCGGAGCACAGAAATAAGCTCTCAAGAAGCAGTCTTCCTTGCTTTCCTAACGAGACAGCGTTAGAGCGGATGTTCGGAGGAAAACCCGCGTGCGTTGTCACTAAAATTAAGGATGAGTCGAGAGGGTTATGACGTCACACGTTCAGCTCTAGAATGAAAATTAAACACGAGTTAAACTGTGGCTAAGGTCCTAGCGTGACTTAAATGTCATTATAACGCGTAAGGGCGCAGAGTAAAGTAATTAGTCTCTAACGAAAATTCAAGCAATTAGTTAGGTATCGAAACCGTGACACTGGGGTTGCGAGTAAGACATGGTAACCCTAGACCCTCGAGATGTTCGTTCGACTTCGTTAAACGCCGACCTTGTGTGTCTTGTGGTGCTATCAAGTGGTCCGGTATGCCTACTGATGAATGCTAATGAGTGCCTGTACTTAATAAGAGGTACTGATTAAGAAAGCAAGCAAATCATCATTAACGGACTGGCATAGGCAGAGCTTAATTGTCCCCTTAATTTTTTTACCCGCGCATTTAGGAAGAACTCCTCGAATCGGTGTTAGACGAACGCCGCCCAGTGGCGATCCCAAGAATAGCTTCGACCCCCGGAGTTCTTTTCAGCGAACAGAAATCTCACTATACATAATTGTGGTTTTTTTTGGAGGGGTGGGGGGAAATGGCGCAGTATGTCTCATATATCGTTGGACACCTGAACCGCACCGTAAGGAAAGGGATAAAGGAGGAAGTGAAAGAATAAAGGAAGAAAGAGGTGCCGTAGTGGAGGGCTCCGGAATAATTTCGACCACCTGGGTATCTTTAACGATGTCAGTGCACGTTAGAGATCCCCTGGAGGTCGAAATTATTCCGGAGCCCTCCATTACGGCGCCTCTTTCTTCCTTTCTTCTTTCACTTCCTCCTTTATCCCTTTCCTTGCGGTGCGGTTCAGGTGTGCAACGATATATGAGACAGATACTGCGCCATTTCCTGTCCCCCAAAAAACAATTATTATTATTACGTATATGTGGTATGCAGCGTTTCTCGACCTAAAGAAACCTTGCGCCCTCAGCAGTGGAACGCCAAAGCCGCCGATCGACAGCTGCGCGTCCCTAACAGCGAAGCCTAACCACGTTAAGCTTTTGCTCGCAACTGAAGAACGCCAAGCGCTGGAACCACCGCTGTACGATCGTCAGGGGAGCAATCCAAGGGACTCGCGAGCGTCTAGATGATCCTGCCTGGACGTATGACTAGAAGTGTAACCGAGGTTGAGGGTAGATGCGGAGAGGGGATCGGAGAAGAGAGTGAGGCCACACTTCGCTGACAATAATACGACGGAGAGAGACAAAGAGAGAGAGAAAGTGGGGAAAGAAAGACGCCGAAGAAGAGGCCTCCAAGGGAAAGACGCTGCTGCTCGCACGAAGTAGACCGTTTGGGCGCACCCCAATTAGCGCTCCTTCGGCGGCCGTTAAGGAAGATTAATGGTGTTGTGGCATGGGACCGCTAGGAGTTGTGTTTGCCCGCCGCAGCCGCTGACCAGCTCTCGGCGGCTACTTTATTTCATTGCAGAGTCCCTAATTGTCCAAGTGCGCGTCAAGCGGCGTGTTCGGGCTCAGGGGTGCGGCTTAAACCGTGTTACGAATACAGCGTCAAACGAAAAAAACTGGACAAGCCTAATGAAACTCAGGTGCGCGTTACAGCGACGCCTGTACAGAACTGCTTCTCATGGAACACTGTGCTGTTGATCACATTTTATCTGTCGTACGTCGTAACGAATACCTCTCGCACTCATTTCTTGATGAACGAGAATATCATGGTGCTAATGACCCCTCCAAGGAATGTACTTTCAGGAAATAATAAAATTCGAACCGGACAACAGCACACACATCTTAGGTCCTAGAAAGGAGTTACAAGTGAGGCTGATTAACGCATCTAAAGGACAACCTTCGCTCTTTCGAAGTGCAAATACTCTGCACTGATACTGAGTTTCCTTTGGCTAAGAGCTTCTCATTGTTGTGCGTGGTTCAATCATCTTGTTCGAGTTTCATTTGTTGCTGATGGTGCCTTCAGTAGCGCGATTCACGTCAGCCTGCTCCCTGTGGTCCTCAGACTAGGCGTTTTCTTGAGGTGTCACAGCTATCACTATTGCTGTCACCGCTATCACCGACTCAGTGTATGGCGAAAAGTCGACAACTGCAATCCAAGTATGAAGACACGTGGCGAAGATACCGTTCCTGGTTTCTACCAGAGTGATTAAAATATAAATATTCGTCGTGTCTTTTATAATACCAAATTATAATATGACTCGAAGAGGACAATGTCGAAACGTTTGGAACACGCTAAAACAAACCATGAGAGCATCTCCAGAGAAGACAGGAGCGTTACGTTGTGTTACGTTTTGTTGCGTTTCGTTTTGTTATGTTTAGCTTTGATTCGTTTTGTTATCACTATGTTATGTTTCGTATTGTTTTGTTATATAATGTGCGGTTTAGCTTAACGGAGCTGCACAAGATATATGACGATGGGCGAGGCCGCAGTGGAAAGCTCGGCATTAATTCAGATGACCAGGGGTTCATGATGGTTCAACACGCTTAACTTTTTACAGAACAACTTTTTACAACCTACAAGGCCCAATTCTCGCCATTTCACCAGGGGTTCTTGAAAGAGCTCTCACATCGCACTACACAGCGATGCTTCCACACTTCACCTCCATCGAAATACGGCGACCGCGTCCGCCATTTTGATATTAGGATTAGAAGCCGAAAGACATACCCACTGAACTACCACGGCGGGTCTGAGCTTAGGAGTGAAATCTCTGCTAGTATAGGAGTGCAGTGGAGTGCTTTTTACACGAAATCTAGGGCGTTTAATACAAACCTACCAATATTCCGGAAGAGGGAAATATAATAATGACATCTTACTAGTACTGGGCAGGAGCTTACATGTTAATAAAAGACTTGAAATTAAATTTAGGATCGTGCAGCAGCCACGGAAAGGAAAACGAGAGATATCGCAAGGAAAATAAAGCAATGTCCTATGGCAGTGTTAAACTTGCTTATGTTGCTCCTGAGCACATACAATGTCCAAGAAACTGACTCGAATGCAGTAAGAAACAGTGCTCAGGAATCGACAAAGTTATGATTTATGTTAAAACAAACGTGCTACTTCTCCCTCACAACATGCAAATCATTTCGCCACTGTGGGACACCAATGATGAAGAGAAACAGTTTCTGCGGGTGTGGTCATTTTTAAGAATACCGGTAAATCGGCAGCTAAATGTACTCCGGAAGGACGAAATCGTAATGAAGGCTGCAGATAGAAATGAAATTCACTTCTTTAACAACAGTTTCTCGCAGATAACCAGACTGGAAACTTGGGCGTAATCATGCCGGCAGAGAAGACCCATCTTCGCAGGTAACCTAATCGACACTTCATTGATTTCCGTTCATCAATTTGCGGTTCATCAATTTATTGCCCCTAGCCCAGGAGATGGAAATGAACGGGGCTCTACTCTACACATCGGCGCCTCGAGTTTCGCGCAATTTTGTCACCCCATCAGGAAAGTCCGGAACGTTCGGACGACAACGATTATCGCGATGGCACTCTGTGCACGCGGCTTGTAGAGTTTGGAAACTTCCTTAATTGAAAACACGCCTGAACTTTAACAGGGTGCATTATTACTTGCAGCTTCGCAACGTCCAGTGTGTAATGCAACGGCTAACTTCTGCAGCTGCTCAGCACCCGTGATGCCGAGAATGTCTTTCAGCGAAAGTTTCCCTCTGAATGGATCTCACGAGTGCACAGAATTTCAGACCAAAAATTCAGGGCGAGAGAATCATGATGCTTACAGAATTCACATCGGACGTGAATCGTAGGGAGTGTGGGACCGCAAAAGACCTATGGTTCAGGCCGTACTCATTCTGCCCCTTTTTTCCCTTACCTCCCAGCCATCCTTGGACAGTATCGTTTCATGCTATCCTCGTAGTCAATACGCGCTTGTTGCTAGCTTTTAATGGAGCATATAAATACCGGGACAAAAAGAAGGAAAGTGCAAAGCAGTCGGCATTGTGAGCATGTTTTCGCCATCGTAATATTACCGGCACTGCGTAGAACTATATGCTTCTCTCGTTTTTGTATCAGGGTTCTGCGAAATTTTGATTCAGCGCGATATACCGACCGCTGTGCCTACTCTAAGGTGTCGCAGGCAGCTGCAATGCTTCCAGTGTCGAAATCAGTCTGTGCCTGGAGAAAAGCCTCCCAAGACCACAAGCAAAAAGAAACACGGCGTCTAAAGCTAGCGATAAGCGGTAAAATTGAGGCCCGTTTTCGGGCTTCGATATTGGCATGCGCCCAGCTTATAGGAGTGTTTCTGAACCTCGTATGCAGTACCATAGCTTGCTTCGTATCCACGAAAGCCATGCAGTGGATATTTTGCTGAGAATATATGAAACAGCACGTTGTTTTAAAACGGAAACTATTAATCGAATTTCCTTGGTTTGCGCAGTCGAGAGTGACGACAACAGCATGATTCTGAGAGGCTTTTCGCAAAACTCGCGCCAGAGAACAGCAGCGACTGGACCGAGTGGACTGAGTGGACACTCGTGAACCCTTCGCGGTGGCTCAGTGGTTAGAGCGCTCGGCTACTGATCCGGAGCACCCGGGTGCGACCCCGACCGCGGCGGCCGAGTTTCTATGCAGGCGAAACGCTAAGACGCCCGTGTGCTGTGCGATGTCAGTGCACGTTAAAGATCCCCAGGTGGTCGAAATTATTCCGGAGCCCTCTAAAACGGCACCTCTTTCTTCCTTTCTTCTTTCACTCTCTTTGTTTCTTTCCTTACGGCGCGGTTCAGGTGTCCAACGATATATGAGACGGATGCTGCGTCATTTCCTTTCCCCAAAACCAATCATTATTATTATTGTTTTTACACCCGTGACGCAGATATAGCCTCGTACGGTGAATGCAGTTTCTACCCCCTGTAGTCAAATATGCTCTACTGTGAAGAGAATGGAGTAGTTTATTTCGGTGAAATTTTTTTATTCTTTCATGTTTGCTGCAACAAGCTGTAAACTGCAAACAAGCTGCAACAAAGCTGCAGCATTCCGCGCGGATTCATCGACGTAGCGACGGACCATTATGCACTCATCGCTACGTTGACAGTGAGAGGCTCCGCACATACGCCAAATGCAGCTTTAGATAAGGACGAAGAATACATCTCCCCTCCTTTTTTTTCTTTTTACCTTCACAACTTAAAAAATTAGACACTAAGAAAATGCGTACGAAGCATCTCGATCTCAAACGCGTTCAAAGAACAATCACACTATTAACAAATCCGTGGGAAGAAGAGATCGATGGCAACCGTTTCGTTGAGACTCCTCATTTGAAACGCTATTGAGCAATGGTTACATGAGTGTTAGTTAGTAGTCTGTATGCGGCGAAAAGTGTAACATTCACTCATTAACTATGGGAGCGTTAACGGAATGACTAAGGAAACCAAGCTCATACATCGAGCGCATTTATAGCAACTGCTTCAACCAGCAGCTCCGATCTTGACTATAAAAAGGAGATGGACAGTGTCAGCCCAAGAAAATTAAGCCACCTAAAAGCACAAGTCAAAACGCTGCTGACCGTGACAAAGAGCCACAACCCACCTTAGCTGTAATTCTGGCCTGTGGGGTTTTTACGACCGGAAGCTGATCATGATATAAGAGACTACGTAAATGAGTGCTCCGGATTACTTTAGAACTTCTGGGATTCTTAAACGTGCGCTTACACCACACAGAGCACAGGAGTTTGTGTATTTTTCCTGCATCGAATTACAGCCATCGCGGCAGGTATCGAAACCACCACCTCGGGATCAGCAGTCGAACGCCGAAGGCACTCAGCCAACGCGGCGGGTTTATCTGCGATACTGTTCGTGATCCTGGGCTGCTACTACACGAGAAAGAGATAAGCATTCCGAACACATAACATGAAACAAAACCAACAGGTCCTGAGATGCGGCACGCAGCCGCACTTTGGGCCCATGAGCGCCCTTTCGTTTTTACGCGATAGCTTTAGAAGCCCCGTTACCCACAAAATCCGGCGTCGGCGTTGTCGGCGTTCTGAGCGAAAAATGGGGTGGCATAGGATGGTATAAGGTGCCATAGGGTGTCATATAGGTACTATAGGGTGTCATATAGGTACCATAGGGTGTCGTAGGGTGTCATAGTGTGCCATAGGTTCGCCCAAGTGGCCACACGCTGGAGAAGCAACTTAGCTGGGCCACCTAGGTCACGCGACCTTGAGCCGCCATCCCAAACTGCCCACCGGATTTTGAGTAAACTAACCACACTCGCAGGTGGCTGTTAAACCAGTGAATAATCGCGAGAGGTTACTCGGGAAGAGCAACTCTGGTCGCACAAGCCCCATCGGTGGCAGCGCCCGCCATCGCAAGGCAGTGATGCATTCCTTAACCGCTGCGCCATTGCCCAAGGTGTGGTGTGAGGAGTCGCAAATATCTATGAGTGTAAAGTTGACAATGACCAATTCCACATACATGAGCATTAGCTGAACAACGCTATCGCATCATATTCTTAAGGAGAAGGTTAAGTGTAAAAAAATTGAAAATTGTTTTATGGGGAAAGGAAGCGGCGCAGTATCTGTCTCACATCTCGGTGGACACCTAAGCCGCGGCGTAACGGAAGGGATAAAGGAGGGTGTGAAAGAAGAAAGGAAGAAAGGGGTGCCGTAGTGGAGGGCTCCGGAATGATTTTGACCACCTCGGGATGTTTAACGTGCACTGACATCGCACAGCACACCGGCGCCTTTCACCTGAAATTTTTTTCACTTTGTTTTCCTCTCACTGTGTTCCTTTTGTTGCCTGCTCTTTAAGCTCAGAGTTTAGCTGTTATAATAATATGCTACAAGGACCTCCCGCGCGTGTTCGCAGGGTTTTCTTTGTATAAGTTTAAGCGGTCAGTCGCTCTGCCCCCAATAACGAGCTCTTTTTTCTATTTTTTACCAGCTATCGCCTCACTTTAAAGACGAGATCGAGGAGCTTCTCCACGCCATACAGTCGAAGTAGATTGCCTTCCGGAGCGAGCTCAGAGGAAATCGAGACCCGGGCTCTGAGTCGAAGAAGCGTATTGATTGATTCGAGGCCATCTATAGAATCTTCCGCAGTGTCGTCGGTCAGAAGCGAGAAGTCAGGGCGCAGGGCTGGCGTAGCCGCAAAACAAAGGGAGCTCGGTCGTGTATTTATAGAGTTTTCCACGGATCGTGATTATAAACCGGTATACTGTCTCCCAGACCTAAACAAGACTGAAAAATATACTCTGGAAAGATAAACCTCTTCTCTTATGCGGCTTGCCGCTACTCAACGGTTGGCGTTGCAAATTATACGCGCAGCAATAAGTGTTCAAATAAATGTAAAGTAGCACAGCACATCAAGCACAAAAGCAATATGTATTTGGATTTTAGAGAAAGGGAGTAATTACTAAATGTCATCCACCCAAGCGCAGCCGTACGGCTACAATGGAAAGCTGTAAAGCTTGCTCAGAAACTTCGTAGTTTAGTTAAAGAAAAATTGGCTGTGGTTTAGCTCTGGTTAACCCTAGTTGAAGTGCGAAAGCTTCGTTTCCTCGGCACGTCCTCTACGCAGCGTCTCATTCCGACCCTCACGGCGTCTCTTGAGCGCGTCTCTTCCTCGCTTCGTTCTGTCGTTGTTGCGTCTCTTACGCGCTCTCCATAACAACGACAATGCTTTGAGGCGAACCGATATATATATATATATATATATATATATATATATATATATATATATATATATATATATATATATATATATATACCCCACGAAGCGACACCTCCTCTCCCTCTACCCCAGCGGCGCACATCTTGTGGAGTGAGCGGCGACGGCAGGGGCGTCGACCGCAGCGCCATCTGATGAAGCACGGCTGCGGCGTTGCTAGGCAACGGCGGCTCAAGGTCGTTCGTCGGCCACGGCATACGGCATACGGCTGAATGTGCGCGACGAGTGGAAATGGCTCGCTGGCTGGCGTAGTAAAGCTTTCGCTTTTAAATTAGCACAGGTCCGCGTTCCGAACCCGGGACCACGGCTTCATCGGAGCAGTCGCTCCACCAACTGAGCTAACCGGGACGGCAAGCTTGTGGTAGAGAAATAGCAAATTGATCAATAACTCGAAGTGGGAACAGTGTAGGTCATATGTTAAAAGGAATCCCCCAATGTGGAGTAGATTTGCAATAATAGTAATTACTCATTGGCATCCACCCAAGCACAGCCATACGACTACAAAGGAATGCTATACAGTTTTCTCAGAAACTTCGCAGGTAAAGAAAAATGCATCCTTGTCCGGGGTTCGAACCCGGGACCGCACGCTCACCGGAGCTATCGCTCTAACAACTCAGCCAACCGGGACGGCATGCTTATGGTAGGGCGAGGGCGAATTGTTCAATAACTCGAAGTGGGAACTGTGTAGGTCAAATGTTTAGGGGAATTCCCCAAGGACCCTACCATAAGCTTGCCGTCCCGCTCTCCTTTCTGTTTAGACTGCAGGGTTGAGGGAGGGACCCTCAGTGTGTTAAGTTAAGGCTCCTCCTCGCTCAACTCTTGTTCGCTTTCCTTTGTGTTGTCCAGAATCATATCTTCCTGCCGTCTATCATTTTATATTATTGGGTGCTATTTTACGGTCTCCTCTGTCTTGAATCTATCTTAAACAACCGGAGTATTGGAAAGCAGAAAACATAACCGCGCCGTCCTGGTGGCCAGACTAAAAACTATGTAACTATGATGCGCTATTTACAATAATGGGGTTATCGTACAACGTCACAAAAAGGATGGTTCAAGCAGGCGTGAAGCCGCATGTATTCAGAGCTCTTTAAGCACACCGGCTTCGCAACATATTCTATCAGCCATTTTTCACCACCGAGCAGGTTGAATCCCAAAGGATTTGAATTACCGGTTAACAAATTTCGCCAGTTCATTAAAAACGGGTGTCTGTTATCCGAACGACAATGCATTGGGGGGGGGGGGGGGGGTTTATATCGGTTTAATGGCTATAGCTGAAATTTTTTGGTACTAACAAAGATCTCCACGTCACGTCAGTGATGGCTTAAATCGAAAAGCCGAAATCGAATTGCGAATTTGGAAGCGTTTGAACGTCTGGACCAGATATCAAAACATAGATTACAAATCAACAATTAAAGACCTGTCGCAGTTGACGCTTGTGTACCCCCATTGTTTGCTTCCACCATTTATTTTCTCTGAGCAAGACGGACAGAGCATTCGTCCTGTGTTCCTCTCACTTTTGACCCCGTATTTTGCGCTGCTACTGGAAGTTATGAATAGTCTATTGCTAAACCCTATGAAAAGGGTTCTAGAAAGAAGGCGAAGAAAGACCCTACTGATGGTAGCACATGCAAAATGTCGCGCAGGAGACCCAGCTCAAGCTGTTTCCAACGTCGGTAAATTTCATTCAAACACACGCAACGCTTGCGCGCAACAGAAAAGCCGTGCTCCCCGCACCTGCATTTCTTCAGTCTGTTCTACAAAGCTGTTTTTTCAGGGTTAGTGCAAAACTGTGAAAACTTTCGAAAGCGCTGCGACAGAGGACACCAAGAGAAAGACGCGAAGGACAAGCGCTACTATCAACTGAAGTTTATTGGAAAAAACACAAGGTTAAATAGCTCACACAAGGCAGCCAGCAGCGCATGCGCCTACCCCAAAAATGTAAAAACGAATCACTGTGTTGAATTAAGATACCGAATTTCACAATCATGGATTACAACAGATGGTGTGCTGATGCACATGGAGTTTTTGTGAATATGATGTGCCTCAGATAATTGCCTCGTTAGCTGATTGGAATGCCTATACAGAATGTTTGTTCTATTGAACAGAGGTACACATGCATTTTCGTCCAACAGGTTAGAATTGTTAAGTTCGCAGTCTCTGTAATGCGGGCGAAATTAGAGGTAGGAGCCCCCTTTAAAGGCGAATTATGTTGGCGGTGCTGTGTGTTTATATACATTTACCAGTTTGGCCAATATAAATCTTGCCGCATGTGAACGGTACATCATATACCACTCCCTCGGCACAAGGTGCAAACAGCAACTAATGTTTTATATTGCACTGTTTTTTTTTTACTTTCTCATGACTTTTGTTTTTCTAATCTGGCTCTCCTATCGACCATAGCACAAATTTTTCTAAGTTTTTGGGGAGCTGAAAACAGCACCCTTACCCCATATCTAGTGCCTACGTGTTTTAATCGGTGGGATTATCTGTGAAAACTTATACGGGGCATAAAATTGGTGGGAGGCGGGTCTTATCATTGTTGCTACAGATGCCTTCACCAGAAAGACAAAAATAGAGCGTACGTAACGAGCGATATACTCAGACGCAATAGGCAGGCCACTTGGAGACGCCAGTCTCTCTGTACGCCTCTAAACCTCCAAGACAGCAGATGCGCCACACGTGCATACGTAAGAATGAAAATAAAATCACATTCTGCGCCGCAGAACCTAATCGTCTTCGACGGTTGCATTAAGCGGCCGGTAACGACCGGACTGACGCAATATGCGCAACCCAGAAGCTATAAAGACAAGATGAAAAAAAGAAGCACGGCGGAGGAAGACAATTCTAGAGGAGCAACACAATAATAAAAAATGTAGAACGTCTCATTCATGAAAGATAACCACAGAGGACGCATGCAAATAAAAACCAAAAATTACACCCCTGATTTTTAGCGCGAACTCCCTGACTCAACTTTTCCAATCGGTGCGATTAAAAAAAAACATCCCCCTCCCCACTTTTCAGAAACAAGATGTGACCATTCAGCAAACAACTTTAAACGGGAAAGAAACTTAGCAAGGGCTACCAACCACACGAGCAATTCCAATGCTTTTCTGGTTCTTACATCGATGAAATCAATTGTCGCAATACTCGAGGGTTTTCTCTAGCAAGGTTTCCCACTGTAAAGATAGGGAAAAGAATACGGAAGAAGTATTGAGCCGGCAAGCAAAAACAGTGAATGTGAAATATGTGCTCCACATTTGTGCTTCTGACGTAATTCCGCCTTTTCTCTTGTGAGCCTCTTTCCTTTTTTTTCTTTCTCTCTTAGCCGCTACCCGCCGCGGTGGCTCAGTGGTTAGGGTGCTCGACTACTGATCCGGAGTTCCCGGGTTCGAACCCGACCGCGGCGGCTGCGTTTTTATGGAGGAAAAACGCTAAGGCGCCCGTGTGCTGTGCGATGTCAGTGCACGTTAAAGATCCCCAGGTGGTCCAAATCCTTCCGGAGCCCTCCACTACGGCACCTCTTTCTTCCTTCTTCTTTCACTCCCTCCTTTATCCCTTCCCTTACGGCGCGGTTCAGGTGTCCAACGATATATGAGACAGATACTGCGCCATTTCCTTCCCCCCCAAAGCAATTATTATTATTAGCCGCCATATCTTCCACAGCGATTCCCGCGTCAGCGTCTCTCACCAGCTGCCTGTCTCCACTCAGGGTTAGGGATTTTAAGGAAAGATTGGGGATCAATGGGCTTTTGACCGGACGCTAGCCATGTATAGAGAAAGTACAAAGGTCGCGAGAGGAGCACAAACCGCCAGACATAATTGCACGTCGAGCGGGCAAACCTTCATGGAAAATTCTCACTGTCGGGACCCTATTCGAAATTCGACAAATCATCCGGACCTTGGAAATGCGTGCTGAAATAACCCATATATGCGTATCACAGCTTATCGTGTAAAAGCTAGCGCCCACTAGCATAGCTCTAAGAGTCTACAAACCTTTCCTATACAAGGGTTGCGCGTGTGCGCTGAGCTTTGTGCGTAGGTGCGTTCTTAAAGATCCCCTAGTCTTTTCTGGATGGTATTTTTTTTATTCGGCTCCATCGAGAAAAATCTGGTTCTGCAAATAAAAACAATTTTTTGACAACTGTCATAAAAGAGCCACAGCGTGTGACAAAAAATTGATTTTAGAGCACATGTCAGATGTTTAAAGCTTTACCACAAGTGACAGGTAGCGAATTTGCCTAGTATCCTACATTGCGGGTTAGGCTAAAAAGTCCCTGTTAAAACATTTGCACAGAAAAAAAAGATGATTTAAAATAAGAATAAGAAATAAAAGTTTTGTCGAAAAAATATTTTACTATTTTGTTAATTCCGGAATTTTCGCCATACATGCGTTAAGAGCGATCGCTTATCGGAAAGGTGGCTAATTCGGCTGAAAATTAGCGGCAAGCGGCCTCACGAAGGCTCCTAAAGCAAACTGTCTACACGTGCAAGGTTTTGCCAGTAAAACGGGAAGAAAAATGGCAACACCTCGGCTTGGCGCGGTTACCGTTATCAGGACGAGCCCGTAGTTGTTGATCACGCTATATTTGAACATATTGTCAGGTGGCGCTGAGGCAAAGAGACGTTGACGCTGGTGGCGCGCGGATTTAAGGACGTTGAAGTTCACCGTCTCCCCTCCTGAAGGACGTGCTGCCGAGCCCTCTCTTACCGGGTCTCTGTCTTGTCACCAACACCGTGACAAATCTGGTGGAGGTGGGATCGATCTCATGTCCCGTACCCCAACGGTTAGCCGGAGCTCCAGTCCTATATCCGTCGAGACGCCCGTTCACCATGCTAGCCACCGGATTCGAGGCTTACCACTCGAGCCTGCCTCATCGGGTATGTCCACGGAACGACTCGGCGCCGTCTCAACGCCTGGCACGATGGAGCCTTCGCCTGCAGGAGTTTGACCTCACCATCGTCTATAAGTCCGTACATAAGCATGAAGACGCTGACACCCTCTTTCCTGCGCATGTTAAATAAACCTCTGCCGCCAGACAGTCGTGTTCGCTACCAGGCACGGAAGCATGACATTAGATTTACTCGATGCTTTAAAGAACACGACACCAGAGGTAATTTTATATGAGGAGGGGAGGGAGGGGGATGGGGCTTGACTAATCGTCGTTGCGATGTAGCTATAGACCTTCAAGCCCGAGACCATCAGAAGCAGCCGTCGTCGCCGTCGAGTGACAGTTTTAAGAATGCGCCACGGGCAAAGGAAACTGTAGTGTTTTTTGTTCATGTCTTCGCAGTCTGACTTAATATTCCGTGTTCTAGCATCATCATCTGGCTAACGTCAAAAGGTCACAACATATCTGGGTAATTAGTAGCCCTTGCGTTGAATCCGAACAGCGCTACTTGAGCGCGTATCGTATTCTGAATTTTCCCGGTTTTTAAAAGCTCCTCATGACCAAGCGAGAAGAAATATAGCAATCAAACAAGAGCGCTGCCGAGAAAAATAGCCAGCTCCGTGCTTTAGAATGGGCGTCGTAAAATACGTTTATTTTGAAGCAGAAGAAAGGCATCATCATAGCCGCACTGCCATCCCTCAGAGCGAGCGCCCGCTGACTTGAACAGACGAGAGGCTTGGTCGCCGCCTATATCTATTATAATAATAATAGCAAATATTATAATAGATATTATAATATTTATTTAACAGCAGGCTTTACACCATGTGGATAGCAATAAGCGATAAGAATTATTCCAATTAAACAGTTTACGTTAGCGGAAATCGCGTAGTCATCTGCGCAGAACTCTTTTCTGTACATTTCCTCTTTCACTCCCTCCTTAATCCCTTCCCTTACGGCGCGGTTCAGGTGTCCAACGATACACGAGACAGATACTGCGCCATTTCTTTTCCCCCAAAACCAATTATTATTATTATTACCACAACTTTACAGAAATCCATGCAGCACTATACATACCGCCACCAAACTTTACTCCCACCGTAACCTTTGAAGGTTCGTAAAGTTCATCGCCACACCAATACTTTTGAAGTTCTCACTTGCTGTGTACGTCCACAGTGGGAAAGACTTCCTAAAGGCTTGCGAGGCCCCGACTGAGGTCACGTGACCTATGTCTACTATCACTGAATGAGAGATCCCTTGGTTGCATGGGAGGGCGGTTGGAGAGGAGTGTACAGCTGCCAGTGTCACTTCTGAACGATGTAGAGCAGGAAGCCGAAAACTTTTTACCTTGGAGGCCGAAAACTTTTTTCTCATTGTCAGTTTTTTTCCTCGTTACCGTTATCTTAACCGTAGAACCGGCTGTCTGTCACCGCAGGTCTAACGAGCATCCTGTCTTAGACAATTCCTATCGGGCGCCAACTGGGTGCCCCTCGAACCGGAAACGGGTTTAAATAGAACACGCCCGAGGCGCTAAAAACCCGTCGTCGCAGAGGGTGGCCACAAACTTGGCTTTACTCAGAAACTCTCCCAGCTTTCCACCATTCGTGCCAGCTACGAAGCAAAAAGCGCGAGCCGCACCACACACCTCGCCGCCGCGCCGATTCCCACGTCCACCCGATGAAATTATCACAAACGGGAATTTCTCGAAAGGGCGCCCGTTTTCTCACTCTACTTAATGCCCTTAGGTCACATATCTCACACAGCAAAATCGGCGTACTTATGTGCATTTCTTTAGATTTTACTGTTTTCGACTGCCACTCTAAACACTAATACGCCTTTATAGCCGTAAAAAGGAAGTAAGCTGTCCTCTAGTTTACTCCCTTTTATAAAGGGTTGTTTTACACCTTTCTGTATAGAGTGTGTTGCTTTGGTGTTACGCCTTTGATATGTGTTGCGTATTGTATCTATGTTGTTGCACTCGGCATTTTATATTTTCCCGTCTGCCAGTTTCAGATTGCCTTTTTGTTTTTCCTCTCATCTGAAGCAAGCCGCAGGTGGTACCATCAACAAGCACCAACCGCTCCTTACATGCTGATGTCACCAACACGGAAACGCCGCAATGCTCAAACCTCACTTCATGCAAATTCCTTCTCCCCCCCCCCTTCTCTTTGATCTTCTCTTATCTGTTCTCAGACTACCTAAAGCTTCGCTCTGCAGGATGCACACAAAGCCCACACACAAGGAGTTCTGAAAGATGCACCACGAGAACGGTAAACAATCCTCCTCCTCTCGGCAAGTGTCGTGAGGGTGAAGCGATACGTCATCCCCCACTGCCCTCACCCAGCTCTTCCTCGGCGGAGCCTTAAATACCCCCCTCCCCCCCACCCCCCGCCGACGTGCTTCCGTCGCGGAGGGGAGCGCCGCTGACAGCTCGGTATCTTTGTCCCGCGCTCGCGAGCGGCTCAGAAGCTATTCTCGTTTATACGAGTCCACAAATCAAGCCGATGCACGCGTTCTCTCAACCGCAGTTCGGAGAGGCAGGGGCTGAGGCAGGGGCTGCATTTCCCACGCGCGTCCTGGCGCTCATGACGAAGAGCTCATGAGGAAGACATGAACTGCTGATGACTTCCACGCGGTCTTGGGTGCAAAATGTCGCGCCCATAAGAAACGCAAAGTTGCGACGTGGGAAGTTCACTCTGTTATTTCACCCTAAATTCGCTTGATTTTAAAGAGATAGCGTTAAAGGCGTCCCTGTAAAAAAAAAATCAGGCGTCGGCGTTGTCAGGGTCGGCATTGTGAGAGAAATATCCCGAGAATGGCTCTGGCAGGTGATGCCCATCAGAGTTTCTTACTATTAAGTAGAGTCAAAGCTGGCGTCCCTTTTATGGGAGTTTGCATGGAGCTTCGTCGAGACCACCTCAGCCACCATGGGCACTCTAAGCATCATGGAGTGGAGACCTACCGACTCTCCGGACTCCGTAGAGTATCTGTTACTGGTCCAATTGGACTTATTTTTGGAAATGTGGCGGAGATTTTGAAGGCTGCTTCACTTCCGCCACCGGTTGGCCCGGTATTGCACTACCTCCGGGATCGGCCTTGTCTTTAGCGCGTCTTTACTATCCTGTCTTTCTATCCCATCTTTCAACTCTCCTACTATCTGCACGTGGTAGCGATTGTGGCTCGGCTTGAGCCAGTGAGCAGGCCTGTGCATTTTCCTTTTCTTTCTTCCTGGCTACAGCGTCAGACAGACAGACCACAACTTTTGGCCAAAAAATAATGAAAAAACAAACCTTCTATAATTAAGATTGCCCTAACATTCAATATCCTGTCTATGAATTGCAACAAATGAGCAGAAAAGCATGTAAATCTAAGTTTGCCCAAAATAAGCGATGGCTTGCTCTCCTATTGGCCAAATATTTCAGACAACAGAAGCCAACGTTTCGTGCTTAAGAGGCGCTTTCTTAAAAATAAACTTGTTTTTTAAAAAAAATGTTGTTTGAACACTAAGAGGTTTTTTACTGGCACTTCGGAAACCAAAAACCTTTTATTCGCGTCGTGTGCGGTTGCGTTTTCGCTACTATGGCTTTTGCGCACTACGTTTGCGCCAAAGTCGTCTGCGCCGTGGGCGGAACGGGACATCTCAGTAACGCCACTCTGTTCCTGCAAAAAATAAACCGACAGTCCCGCACCAAGTAGCTCATCGCCCCATGATGCTTTGAGCGCCCATGGTGGCTCAGGTGCACCGGCGCCAGCTTTCCCCCTAGTTAACAGTAAGAAACTCTATGGTGCCCATAGAGCAACTAATAGGAAGCAGGTGGGGCACCTAGATCACGTGACCTTGCGGCGAAACCACAACCTGCTACCGGAGAGTAGGCAAGATGCCCATCGTGGCAGGTTGCAGTTAAATTAATGATTGGTCCCTCGGGAAGATCGACCTGGGCCACACAAGGCCCATCGCATGGTAGTCCCTTACAAAAGTGGTCAATAGACACTCCATAGAATTCTTATGAACTCTATATATTGCCTCCTATAGGTATTTCTTTTTGTCATACTCACAGTCTATAGGCTGCCTATAGACAAAAGTCTACTAAACGTGTATGACCATAAATCTATGATTGTCTATAGACTATCTATAGGATTTGTATTGCCTATAGATTGTTCCCTGGGATTTGTCTATAGAGAGTCTGCAGAATTTGCAGACAGAAATCTATGGACAGTATGTAGATTGTCTAAAGAAATTTTTGCAAGCGGTGGTGCATTGCTTCACCGCTGCACCACTGCGCCAGGAAGGAGTATGAGGACTCCCCGGGATCTATGAATGTGAAGTAGAGAATGACGTTCTGCATACACGGGAATTAACCCATTACGGCACCACGTCATACCTTAACGCGCAGCTGAAGTGTCCCCTCCAGTTTATATTTTTATATATACGTGGTATTTTTAAATGTGCCGACGGAGTCGCGGTGACATTCTAAGCACGTGGCGTTCGGAATCGTGCCCGCCGCTTGACTCCAATTCTATTTCCTCGTGAATATCTAACAAATATAAAGAGAAACATTCTCGACACTTGTCGTAACGAGAAGAACGTAAAGATCGAAAGAAAAAAATCTGATATCGGCGTGTAATAAAATGGCGCCAAAACGACAGAAACAAAGAAAAACGAGATCTTATCTGAAGGACACTGACCACTAGCGGAGTTGAGTTTGTCCTAGAAGTCACGATAGCCGCTTTTATGAATATTTAACGAACCCCGCCTGTGCTTCGTATGAGCCGCTATTTTTGTATCAGTTCCCATGAATTGGCGATTCATTTCACGTTGGCAGCATCTGCGAAGCAGCGACTAACGAAATGTTGTTTCATAATGAGTACCTGAAGATAACCGGCAAATAAAATTGACCAAACGCAGTATTCTTTTTCGCGGATTTTAGCTGCAACTACGAGAAGGGCTGTAGAGTGCGCATCGTACAATAAAAATTAAACGCTTTAATCCCGAAAAAGTATGAAAGTGAATTAAGCGATAAAATTATCTTGCCGGTGCAGCACGAAGTCTGACATCCTTCGGAATGTGATTATTTAGAAGCCCACGAACCTCAGAGGGCTGATCTTGCGTGTGTACTGCTTTAACACGCGGCGATCTAAAAAAAGAGCAGGTTCAAAACAGGGTATAAACATTTAGGAAGTATCCCCTGACGTACAGGAAGTCGCTGCCAACTAAACGAAGAGTTTAAGACTTTTATATCAAGGAACTATGAAGGAACAGGAGAAAATTCCCGCTGGCATTCATATGCGACAATGAGTGGCGTAAGTTTATAAATACTACTTTCTCACACCAGGCTAAGATAATCTTTATAATCAGCTCCACACTGAAAAGGCTACAAAGCTGCAAACAAACACCTGGAAAAAATTTTGGTTGTTTTGTTGTTAAATTGTTTGCCTGTTTCATTGTATCTGTGCTCCTTTATTTCTTTGTTCACGAGGAATCTCCTTGCAGGTCGAGGCTGGCAGCAAGTGTGAAACTTGTATGAGACAAACATCTAGTGCACAGCTAATTTTAAACGCGAAAAAGGCGCATCCTTTCGTGCACCGTTTTCTTGAAGCCTTGAAACCGGCACCGCACAGAGCACTGACCATTAAACTATTCCTCACGCACTATGGTTGTCGCTTTTTCACCATAAACACAAGTTTGCTGAATACCATAAAGTGCTAGTCCAATATATTGAGAGAAACGATCAAAGTTGGAGTACATTTCGTTTAGGGAAAAAGAATTTCTCTCCAAGCTTCAGAGAAATCGTACACTCTCCTTTATTGGCCTATGGCCGTGGTCATGTCAATGATATCGATTAACTGCTCCATAACTGACCACGCAATGCTAAAAACCTTCTTTGATTCATTCATCCTGCCCAGCTCGATAGAGCGGGACCGTCTTTTTTCTTGCTGAATAATTTATTTTATATTTTTATTTTTATTTATTTAAAGAATAACTGTGCCCCTCGGGGCCTTTATCGCAGGGGAGACATTTTTAGAAAGCCGCACTTTTTCAGAATACCTGCAAAGAAGGCACAAGAAAAGTGCAAAATGTGCAAAATGTTGACAAGTTTACTTTAGTCATCTGCGTGCAGTCTCATTAAAGGAATAGCCAATACTCTTTGATGATGATAATGCATTTTTATGGCGCAAGGGCATTTATGGCCAAAGAGCGCCATGGCAACAGGCATTTATATTTTACTCAAGGTGGGGTCAAAGACCCGCTTCGAAGCATTTCACTCTAAAGAAATGGAGCACCAGACTAGGGGAAAGCTTGTACTCGTTGTATCGCCGGTGGGTACCCTGCGGCACTGGTAATCGAACACCGCACCTCCCGCAAGCGAGGCGGATGCCCAGAGCCAATATTTTTTCACTGCAGCAAGCAATAGGATAGAGCAGTACTGAAGCATTGAAAAGGCAATACATAGGATTGGATACACGCCTATTTCAAATGGAGGTTAATTGACAGGAAATAAAAGCGACGGCGCATTGAGGGGGTCGACAACTATAGATCGCCCCGCACGGTTTCCCTATAGTGCTGAGTAGCAGGCCAGAGGCAAGTGTCCTCCGCCTTTCCTTTCATCCTTTCATGCAATCAAAACATCCGTTTTTCTTGCCCTGTGTGCGTCGAAACATATTATAAAAGAAAATGACATGGATGTTTACAACGAAAACGCTCATGACGAGTCCAAGATCCGGAGTTCCCGGGTTCGAACCCGACCGCGACGGCTGCGTTTTTATGGCGGAAAAACGCTAAGGCGCCCGTGTGCTGTGCGATGTCAGTGCACGTTAAAGATCCCCAGGAGGTCGAAATTATTCCGCAGCCCTCCACTACGGCACCTCTCTCCCTTTCTTCTTTCACTCCCTCAATCCCTTTCCTTACGGCGCGGTTCAGGTGTCCAACGATATATGAGACAGGTACTGCGCCATTTTCCTTCCCCAAGAAACTAATTATTATTATTAAAATACTGCTGCAGGCGTTTAGCCGCCGCGCCGCTGGCTTTGATGCCAGATTCTTTTATTTATTGGAACTAACGCGTGAGATTATTTGCCGTTTCTTTGTCCCTTACATAGCAAACTGTCGACGACTCATTTGCAGGGCACCACTCACCTATGGGGCAGAAACGTGGAGGCTAACAAAAAGGGTTCAGCTCAAGTTAAGGACCACGCAGCGAGCTACGGGAAGAAAAATTTTAGGTGTAACGTTAACAGACCGGAAGTGGGCCGAGTGGGTGAGGGATCAAACGCGGTTTAATGACATTCTAGTCGAAATAATGAGGAAGAAATGTGCTTGGGCAGCGCATGTAATGCGAAGGCAAGATAACCGCTGGTTTTTAAGGGTACTTCTGTAAAACTTCTTTCTTGGCTAGTTGGTGCATTTTTAACCGAGGAAGAGGAGCAGCGCCAAGGCATGCAGCCACGCAAGAATAAAGGACAAGACACAAGCGCTGACTAACAACTGAATTTTATTGAAGGAAGGCACACCTTAAACAATGCGAGGAATAGATGTGAAGAGGCCTACCTCTGCTGCAAAAAAGTGATAAAGAGGGAGTGCTGATGCAAGTGTCGCCATATCTCTTAATATAGTAAGCTTCCTGGCTAACACGCGCAGTCTTGTCGGCACTCTTAGCTAGGATCCTAGTCTCAGCCAAACGAGCCACGCATCCTCTGCACTTACTTGCGCGCTCAACCAAATGTGCGTACTTATATTTGAACTGCCTTAATTTTCGGGCATGTTCCCCCAATCGTTCGTTGATGCAGCGGCCGATTTCGCCTTCATAAACATTTCCACACGTCGTGGGAATGGCATAAATCACGCCCGTTGAGCACTTGACAAACTCAGTGTCATGTCGTATCTGGCATCCTCTTTTCTTGGAGCCGCAAATGCGTGGGCATAACTTTCCCAACTTTTTGTGACGAAACTACAACGGACACATCATGCCTGTTGGCGACTTTCTTGATGTTGTGCGAAGTCTTGTGCAAGTATTGCACGACCACAGGCTTATCGGCCTTCCGACGGTCATCATCTATTATTCTCGTTCCAGACTTCAATTTCTGAAGCAGGGTTTCAGCAACAGTAATAAAGACCGAATGGGGGAAGAAACCCGCCGCCAAAAGTCGGCTAATCTGATTCTGAAAACTCGTTTGCATCTGATGCGGGCATGATTTTTTGAGACAGGATTCCATACAGTGCGACGAAAGGGTAACGGAGTGGATTGCAAGGGAAGGCAAGCGTAGAAGGGGGCGACAGAAGGTTAGGTGGGCGGATGAGATTAGGAAGTTTGCACGAATAGGGTGGGCGCAGATGGCAAAGGACAGGGTCAATTGCAGAGATATGGAAGAGGCTTTATACCTGCAGTAGGCGTAGTGAGGCTGATGACGATAATAATGGAAAGAGAACTTCCCCGCAAGCGACATTGAATACAAAACGCTAAATGCACTCACATGAACATCGAAGTTGGCATCGGTTAGACCCTACAGTCTAAACAAAAACGGGTGAAAAAAAGCTAACCGCGCCATTTAGTCCCCGCGACAAACAGTCTGTCTTCGGAAAAACTAACTGTCGCTCGTGTCCCTTTCCAGCTTTCCAGTTAGCACGTAAGGGGCCAATGGGGACCAACGGCATTTTATTTAGTTCCCCAAAGGCCACATTCTGCACCACTAGGAATGATTTCTGGCTTCAACTGCACTCAGTGCGTTGTAGGCGAGATTGGAGCCCATGTTGGCTACCCTATAGAAACAGGCATCCACTAACCAATTAAGAAATAAGAAATAATGGTTAGTAGCTATCCTCAGATAAACGACAGAAAAACAACAGAAACCGCTTGCAAATCTATAGCTCGTGAAGCAGTTGGTCTCCTTATGCACTAGTCGGAAGCAATTTTTCATTCAAGAACAAAGAAATCACGCTGTCTTGAAATGCTTACTGAAATTTTTGCTATTAACAATATTTCTTAATATTTATGCACCAGCGAATGACGTTTCAGGCAATTTGTGATACCCTAAATTTTAATTCACAGGGACATCTCCCCATTTCCACCATGTGCTTAAAAACTAAACGCGCACAGACGCAGTAAGGCACGGACACACACACGGACATAGGGGTTCACAGTGAGAGGATACTGACGATTCTCAAAAGGGTCCTGGCCGCTCGCATTTTTAATTGTCGCGTCGCTCCAGGGTACAAATATATTTTAGATGCTTACGCTAAAATCGTACTGTACCCCGACTGGCCAACCAGACAGATTCTTTTGGTAAGCCTTCAATGAAGCGTGCAGCGCAACATTAATGGAAGTTTATGCTTCCGCTCAGCGGTTATTTTTTGTTTCTTTTCATTGCGGCGTGCTCTATTATTGATAGCGGCTATCATAAACACGAAAATTAGGAGCAAAGCAGTGCTGTTGGTTTCTTAGCGTCAACGGGGTGGTTATTAACGCGGAAGCGTTAATTCCGCTCTGCAGAAAATCCGGGCTCATCGGCGTCGTCGCCGGCTTAGTGAGCGAAAATCTCCCAAGAAGCATTCTAGTGGGCCACCTAGGTCCCGTGACCTTGTGGCCTTATCACAACCTACCCACCGGATTGTCAGCAAACTCACCATCGTGGCAGGTAGCAGTTAAATTAGTGACAGGTCACGACAGGTTGCTCGTGAAAAGCAACGTGGGTCTCGCAAGTTCCAACGCCGCCAGCACCTGCCATCGCCGGGCAGTGGCGCATCGCCTATATATAGCCTGTTTCACATACAAGCGAACCGCTCGTGAATTCCGCCACCGCGGCGAATACACTCTCTCTGAAGCGGCGGAGAAAGCTCCAGCGGCTGGAGCGGCGAGATTCGGGCCAATAATAATAATAATTGGTTTTGGGGGGAAAGGAAATGGCGCAGTATCTGTCTCATATATCGTTGGAGACCTGAACCGCGCCGTAAGGGAAGGGTAAAGGAGGTAGTGAAAGGAGAAAGGAAGAGAGAGGTGCCGTAGTGGAGGGCTCCGGAATAATTTCGACCACCTGGGGATCTTTAACGTGCACTGACATTGCACAGCACACGGGCGCCTTAGCGTTTTTCCTCCATAAAAACGCAGCCGCCGCGGTCGCGTTCGAGGTTCGGGCCAGTTGGAAATTTTCGCGGCGGCGACGCGGCAGCACCGCATCTCAACCAATGACGGCCCGGCGTTGCCACCCGAGTTTGTACGCCGCACGTATGAACGTTTGTTTAAAAAAGAAATTGTATAAATTGCTGTTCAACGCTTAAAACGCAAGAATTATAATTATTTAAATAAACTGTGAAAAGGAATGACAAAGTAATGCTTATATATTACGCTTTTTTTTCTGTTTGCAGGCCACCAAAACCGGTGTCAAGCTCATATCTTTTGCCAGCAACATTGGTGTTCGCAGCGGTGGGAAACGCGCAGCGGCGATGCATGTGAAACGAAAGCTCGCGAACCGCTTCACAACGCCGCGCCGCTGTTCGCTCTGTTCGCCAATTCGCTTGCATGTGAACCGCCCTTAACCGCTGCACCACTGCACCAGTAGTGACACGAGAACTCCCACTGATGTATGAATGTGATGTCCAGAATGACAAATTCCGCATATATACACATTAACACATTAATTCTAATGTGTCATCCTTAAGGCGGGACATAACTGTCCGCTCAATTATTTTTTATTCATGATATTTGCATTTGTTGTTGTCTTGGTCTCGGTAGCCGTCGTCGTAGCCGCCATTCTTGTTCTGTTCCTGCTTCGGTTGAACTCTGTTTCTTCACCGGTGCTGCATTCGTGGCTGTTGTTTCAATGGATCAACAAGAAAAATAAAAGAAAAGCAAAGGAAGGGAGAACAGGATGCCAGCATGCCATGATTGCATTGCTACAACCGTAACAGAGCTCATTCGCTTTCAACAGTAGGGAGCACATGCGAAACAAACCGCTTTGCCTCACTCTTTCCCGGTACTTTCCGGGTTTTCCGAAAAGCACGCTGCAGCGAGGCTCCTCGGCGTTGCTTCCGCAAGCCCAGAGGAGCCATCGATCGAGGTAAGAGGTGGGGATAATCTGATAACCGAAGATGCAAGTTCCGATCTCGGGTCTTAACTTTTGTTCCTTATTTCGTTGTTTTCAAGTGGCCACCCAGTTCGTCGACATGTTTACTGCCTTCCGTGGCTCCCTGTGTTGTCTGCGGACCCGTATGGAATATTCACCATCATCTCTGACAGTTGAGCATCACTGTGAATACAGCGAGGTGTATAAGGAATTGATTGAGCCTAAGCACCAAATTACGGTAGCTGACAGCAATTTCCGAGATTGCTGACGCAACGCATATTAACTAAATAGTTTCTATAATTGATAGAAACCGCGAGAAAAACTTCTAAGCTTTTCATGAAACGCTTTCTTCGAATGCAGAAGCAGAACCTCGACTTCCGCACGGGGCCCCACGAGGAACGACAATAAATATCAGCTAGAAACACGCGGAAACTGGTAATATTCGTAGTCGTTTTGCTTGCCCCAGGCACGTCGCATAGGCAAAAGCTGCAAAGCTACCCCAGCTTTTTTTCGTCAGTGTCACGACAATATAGCTGGCATATCCCTACTGAAAGCTTCCATATGACGAGTTCCATATTCCATACGTTTCCATTACAAACTTTATGAAATCAGTTGGAGCATATGGAGTCTTTATAGACTATATGGAAGCTCGTATGGAATTTGTCGGACTCCTTATGACGTCATGTAAAACGTTTGGAAACCGTATGGAAATTATGTGAAATGTTTATGGACCCCGTAAAGGCAAGATATACATTTCCAATCCATACATTTCCCATATTTCATGGACTCCATATTCCCATAATTTCGTACGAGCGGCTCATATTGAACGTTTTAGTAAGGATGCCGTTTATATATTCGCAATATATGCCTCTGCTAATTCCCAAACCTTCCCGAGCATTTGTACACCGCTCCAAGAAGAACATGCGACAGGCTTAAGCCCATACTTACCAGCCCGCAGCTTTGCTCCGGGCAATACATCACAAACTGCGAATCCGCACCAACCTTCCAATACAAACGTTAACCCCGACACCTCAGAGCCTCGCTCTGCGCAAGTATCGGCATGGTCTAATCTACGGCGACAAGGAGACTTCAAACGTGAAGGCAAAAATATTAGAGAGGGAAATAGTAGAGAGGGAAATAGGAAGCAAACGCAGCTCGTTGTCGAACATTTAGAGCAGTCATTGCATTTTAGAAGTGCTAAACAACCACACAAGAGGGTATTTTTTTAAGTGCAAATTTTCATTTAATTTTTGGGGCTCAAAATGTTCCATTCACGTTTGGTCAGACACTGACTATGTGGAGCAGCAACTAGATAAAAGGTGCGGCATACTTGCGATTGCCCTATTGTGCGATTGTCGGCATTGATGAATCATCACTACCTGGCTCGTGAAAGCTAACTAACCGCATGTTCTATGAAATGAACCGGTTGCACAAATGAAGGAGGAATACAAGGTATACGCCGAGTCTAAGCGAAGCAAAATTAGATTTTGTTGGTTGTTATAAATAAAAAACAGCAATCGTCTATATTACGATCTATATTCAGATGTAAATGTAGATAACAGACAAAATCCCCACATTCATGCAATATTTACTCCTCATGAAAGTATACAAACAAATTAGTAGACTTTCAGGAAAGAAAATGGCGCAGTAACCGTCTCAGTTCTTCGAGGTGGACACCCCAACCGCACCGTAAGGGAAGGGTTGAAGGAGGGAGTGAAGGAAGAAAGGAAGAAAAAGGTGCCGTAGTGGAGCGAGGGCTCCGGAATAATTTCGACCACCTGAAGATCCTTAACTTGCGCTGACATCGCACAGCACACGGGTGCCTTTGCGTTTCGCCTCCATCGAAACGCGACTGCCGCGGCCGGGTTCGAACCCGGAAACTCCCGGTCAGTAGCCGAGCAACTTGTTCCTTTTAGAACGCCGGGCAAACTCAATACTTGAAAAGCGCCGCGACTCGACAGGGGCGGCTCGGAGTCGCAGCCAGCTGCTCGCGACAAAGAGCGAATTAGCATCGCCACAGAAACCCTCTCCGGTCGACACAATGTAAGCTAACAACGCTGCACGCTGCGTAATGAAAGGGCCGCCTCCGGGTTTGTCTCGCAGGGGCACTGCGTACAAGCCGAGGTTTGTGGTCCTCCCTGTTCGATGCGCTTCTCTCCCCCCCCCCCCTTCTCTCTCTCCGTCCAAGCACGCCCGCTGCGTCCTACGCTGTTGTGACAGTCGCCGACCTGTTCTCTCGTGCGATACGTGCGTTCGCGCTCTGAAAGGTATAAGCAAAAATGTCAATCTCAGTAAGCGCAACTGTTTCGTTAACGACGAGTTCTTTTGCTGAGCGTGCCTCGGGAGACACTGATTGCGCATGGCAGTGCTTATTCACGGCGCTCCCATTCTTCGAGGTGAGGAGGCCTTACCGGGGCGACAGGTTAATTTGCTTTCCCCGAATGCCATGGGACAAGTGTGGGTTCATTCGGAAGAATGAATGAAAGTAAAGCGAACTGCGCTCAATTAAGGATTTGCTTAATTTAGTCAGCCTCGTTTCCAGCGGGTATACGACGCACATGCTTGCCAAAGGGTAAAGTGATGCGTCGTGTAGCCTTTCGAAAAATGCAAGCTTTTAAACATTTTTTAATGTCAGCGAGGAACGCAAATTACGCTGAAAATTTACAAGTTAAGCCACGTGCTGATTGAAAAACTCACTAGCGACCAGTGAGGAATGCGCGGTCCTGAGAAATAATTTTTTTATTGGTCTTCATGTTAGTAAACAAAGCCTTGCTAATGTCAGTTATATGAATAGTTTATACACTGAGGGGTTTTGGGGGACGTACAAGCTTATGGACAGAAGTATTTACTGTAGGCAGGGGTTAAAAATAGAGGCCTGGCTACAGTGTTTCAATTGAACTAGACACTCATAAAAAGTTCAAGCTACAGCGATGAAATGGAATAGTAAGAATACTGAAGGTTTACTACTGCGCTAGCTCTAAAACCCCCAGTCTCTGATTCAGCGAATGCATCTGTACTGATCCGGAGTTCCTGGGTTCGAACCCGACCGCGGCGGCTGCGTTTTTATAGAGGCAAAACGCTAAGGCGCCCGTGTGCTGTGCAATGTCAGTGCAAGTTAAAGATCCCCAGGTGGTCGAAATTATTCCGGAGCCCACCACTACGGCACATCTTTCTTTCTTTCTTTTTTGACTCCCTCCTTTATCCCTTCCCTTACGGCGCGGTTCAGGTGCCCAACGATATATGAGAGATACTGCGCCATTCCCTTTCACCAAAGACCATTTTATTATTATTATTATTATTATTATTATTATTATTATTATTATTATTATTATTATTATTATTATTATTATTATTGTATGTATGTCCAAAGCCAATCTCCGTGACCTTGAGGTTGCTTGGGAAGAGCAAATTCGGTCTCAGAAGCCCCACCAAAGGCAGCACCTGCCATCGCAGGGCAGTGGCGCATCGCTTAACCGCTGTACCACTGTACCAGGAGGGGTATGAGGACTCCCGTCAATCCATGAATGTAAAGAGAATGAGAAATTCCATTAACGTCACGTCACGTCATACCTTTAAGGCGGAGCTTAGGTCCGATTTCACCTATGTTTGTCTGAAGCCTGCTCGACCTTGAAAACCAAGCCTCGAACCGAAACCGATGTGAAAGCGAAGTGCTAGCGCACCTATAGTTCGCATTTGGACTAACCACGATGAAATGTCCGGCATCTTTTCCTTACATGAGTCGTATTGTTAAGCGCTCCATACGTAAGACTTGAGTAAAGAGTGAACTTGCAAGGGGTACAACCTTCTGCTATAGACAAAGGTTCTGGATGGAAGTAGTGACAGCTCAGGATGCGAATGATTGACAAAACGCATATAGTGAGGCTAAAACAGTACTACCAGCAATAAATAATAAAATAGCAGCAATACATTCGTTGCAAGCATGTCCTCTATTCTCGTCACTGCAGGTTGGGCTGCCTTGTGTGACAGTGCTAGCATTAGGCGAAGGAGACGGACCGAATGTGCGTGTTACAAGTCATGCCAGAAGTGCAAAGAGTGGGCATCCCTGTGCTTAATTTTTTGTGTTCATATTTTTGAACCAGGAAGAATATAGATTTAAGTTTAGTTCACCCAACCTATACACTGGACCAATGTTTGTTTTGAGATGTTTTGAAAAGTTAGCGTTGCGGATTGAAAATAATTTTACATTTGGCTCCGGACAAATTATGGGGTCATGAGAAGAGCCGGCGACGTGAAGATGGTAAAAATTCAGAACCGCTAATCGAGCAATATACCAGGATGTGTCAGGGAAGCCGATCACTAATATTTTTTTTAATTAGTGATCGCACTGCCTGCTCTTTCCTTTCTGCCGTTGCTTCTTACACCGCAGGGGACTGAGAGCCAGACAAGCTGACTGGTTCAGCATTTTGCCGAGTGTCCCCTGCCTGTATAGATGTTCCTTCTGTGCACGATAGTCTGAAGAAAGTCTGGGTTTTCGAGCCAAAAAGAATTTTTTTCGGCACACAGTAATACCGATTTCGGATGACGTAAAGTCAACTATTAATTCTAATAGTTGACTTCTTCGCTATTACCGAGAGGCACCTGTTTGCAACTAGAGATTTCTAGCGAGCGTTAGTAATGGCCGTATCAAAACTTAAATGGCAATTAATAACGGCCAGCCGTAATAGCCATAACTGAAACTGAACTAGCTATTACTAACAGCCGGCTACAAATCTCTCATTTCACTCATATGCTTACCGGTAATAGTAAAAAATTTACTGACAGAATTAAGTTAATCACTAGTAGTCAACATGATTGGCCTGTTTTTTGACGTCTACCAACACTAGTAATATTAAGACGCAAAAATGTTCTCTTTATCTCAAAAACAATGTTATTTTTTAAATATTAGTGACCATTTTCTCTGAAATACCACGCATTTATAAAAAAACTGTTCTGAAAAAAAATTCATCCATAAGTTTATTGCAACACAGCCAGAACCATAGGGGCAGTAAAACATTAAAAATCTTTACGCGATTTCTTGTCCTTAAGTTTCGGTTATTTTAGGGTATTCCGCTGGCACTTTATTGTGCTTCGTGAATCCAGTGCCCAAGTGACGCCAGAAAGACTCAGCAAACAACACAGCGAAAGGGCAGTGATTCGGCGCACACAAAACTGCAAGGCCTAGCGATACAATTTGCGGCGATCGATGTTTTTTCGCAGCAGATGTCCTTTACTGATAAATAGAATCAGAGAAAACAAAGGAGATGCAATTAAGGGTTCGAGGAACAATACAAAGAAAGGTCAACGAAAAAGGTCGGATGCCGTTCCCTTAGCAAGAAACAAACTAAACAGTAACGACCAATTTATCTCCCCTTTGTCGAACAAAAGCCTACATCTACAGAAACAGTTTACTGCAGGCGAAAAACAACGCGGCATTTGGTGTTAACCTCAAAAAGAGTAAGATTGGAAAGAATGGCAGCATTGCATTAAACGGGGGAGGATAACAGTCGGGCAGAGGCGCTCCGCTTTGGCGCCACAGACTATTCTGTATGGTGTTTACAGTTCGTTGGTCAACATAACATCTTTAAAAAACGCCTTTGTTCCAAACAGTAGTAAACTTGCTTGGGGCGCACCGGTTGTTTGGTTTCCGCGGAGTCTTCATAAAAACGCCTCATTTGTACCTACGGCACAGGGGACTTGGCAGACTACATGAAGGGTTTGACGTAGTGTGACTTAAAATTCTTCACTCGTCCTATACACCCATTCACTGTAGGTTAGCAAACAATGTCTGGGATTTTTTCCCTTGAAATGTACCTTTATGATGCCCGCCAACTTTCAGAAAACAGGAATCGAACCTTCTCGCGAGCGGTCTGAACGATGCTATGGCGAGAGCTACAAAACAAGAATAGAAACAACAAAGCAAAATAAAAGAGCACAAGTAGAGAAATGGTTAAATATTTCGTATTGTATATTTCTCATCAGTGCAGACCTCATCCCGTTACAACCGACTGAAATTTTGTATTAACAGTTCTGTTTTAAAAAAGCGGAGTTTGTCGAGAGTAACGAAAACGAACAAATATGTGGAAAACTTCTGTAGAAATTTATTACGGTCGTAGGATACTAATGGAGGTACAGTTGTATTATTCATCCCGAAAGTTTCGAAACATATTGTTTCCTTCGGAGAGTGAGATTATTACAACAAGCGGGGGCCATCAAGCGCTCAGTTAATCGACGAATTCTGCGATAGAGTTCCTCTGCTGAGTAATATACCACAACGCTAATGGCAGTGTGGTTTGGAAAGAAGCCTAGAACAGCAGTTTTGTGGACCCGTCACTTACTCGTCACTAAGATAACGAGCAGGAAAGAAGAATCCTGGACAGTGGAAAACTGAATGCGCAGTAGGAATACCTCAGTACACTAACCCTCCGCAAGAGGTCTTGTCTTGTCTGTCTCATGTCACGTGATCGCACCTATAGGCGACATCAGCTCGAGTGCTCACGCAGGGTATGATGAGAAATGCGCTGCCAAGATAAACGAGCGCATTATATTTAAAAGACCCACCACGTTATCAAAAGGTGTTGGCAATGTGGCAAGCCAGCCCGCAATTGCACTATTTGATGGAAAGTGTCCTGCATGGACGGCTCTTGTTATCATCGTTTCGTTCACTTTCAGTGTGGATGTAGTCTCACGTCCCTATCTGTCAGCTTAAAGGATTATTACGCAATAGCGTATGCAGCTCCTTCGGTCGAAAAACCCGTCGACGTAGTAGTAGTCGGCACCAAGTGTCGGAAATAATCAGGGGCTGCGTAAAATCGTATCATGGTAACTTGTGGTTCTAGTGATTGATGACTGATTGGTGTGTGACAGGCGATGACGAGTTAAAGAAATCTTTGTAATTATGCGATTGATTAAAGAAGTGAAAAAGAAGTAAATTCCAAAAACGGGCGTTCAAAAGTGTCGAAATGCCTAGAATGAGAAGCCAATGCTTGACGATGCTAATTAATAGAATTTTGATTGTGTAATTGATCAATGAAATAATTGAAACAATTGAAAGAATAAAACATGCTTTCAAGGGTGTCAAAGTGCTCAGAATGAAAAGTATAACCACTACGCTATCGCATCATACCCGTAAGGCGGAGCTTACGTGTCCTCTCCATTTTTTTTTTTTTGCTTAGCGTTAGTCCAGCGTGCTCTTTTCCGTCTTGTTCGCGCAGCTTTTTTTTTTTATAGGGACTTTTAACGTCCCAAAACGACTCAGGCTCTGAGGGACGCCGTAGTGAAGGGCTCCGGAAATTTCTACCACCGTGGGTTCTTTAACAAGCACTGAAAATCGCACAGTACACGGGCCTCTAGAATTTCGCCTCCATCGAAATTCGACCGCCACGGCCGAGATCGAACCCGCGTCTTTCGGTTCAGCAGCCGAGCGCCATAACCACTCAGCCACCGCGGCGACTGAAATTCCCAGAATGAAAAGCCAATGCTTGATGATGCTAATTAAGAAAATTGTGATTGTGTAAATGATCAATCCATTAATTGAAACAATTGAAAAAATAAAACATGCGTTCAAAGGTGTCAAACTGCTCAGAATGAAAAACATAACCACTACGCTATCACGTCATACCCTTAAGGCGGAGATTAAGTGTCCTCTTTATTTTTTTTTCTTAGCGTTAGTCCAGCGTGCTCCTTTCCGTCTTGTTCGCGCAGCTTTATCTAAGTGTATAAATTCTTACCAATACGCCCAGCTTGAACTTCTTCTTCAGTCAAATGCCAAAGTAGTGTTTATGTGCACCCTGGCTTGAGCCTGAACAGCGATTAGACGTGCGATGTCTAGAAAAAGATGTGAAGGCCGCGAAGCGGGGTTTGACTGTGGGGCGCACTCCCCACCCCAGCGGCACCGCCGAGGTTATTGTGTTCGGCAGGCACGAAACCCTGAAATGATGCTCAGTTTGACTGGATACGCAACGAGCTTACAGGCCTGTATCGTTCACTCGTGAACGCGTATTCGTTCAATGGCTTGGTCTGCGCTGATGCAAGGTTGGCGGCAGAAGTGCTTCGGGGTGTCGTGTGGCAAGACCCGGGCGAGACGCATTTCGAGCATGCGGCTAGTAGCAACTATAACCCATCCTACACACTGCTACGCCGGCACTGCAAAGCATTTCATGTTTACACCTACTCTGCATTATTGTCTATCTTTTTCCATACAGGGAGCTATAATGTGCGTCCGCCTCCATTCTTTTTTGTGAATAATAATAATAATAATAATTGGTTTAGGGGGGAAAGGAAATGGCGCAGTATCTGTCTCATATATCGTTGGACACCTGAACCGCGCCGTAAGGGAAGGGTAAAGGAGGGAGTGAAAGAAGAAAGGAAGAGAGAGGTGCCGTAGTGGAGGGCTCCGGAATAATTTCGACCACCTGGGGATCTATTTTTTTTTGTGAACCACGAAATACTCTTTATGTTAATTTGTTTTCTATGCGGACGAAACGTGTCCGTCTTTCCGCGCACACCTGACATGTCGTTTCTGCCTGTTTCGCTAGGATGCTTGGCTTTTATGTTTCCGTCTTCCAAAGTCGATGAAGCTTACGGTGTTACTCATAAAATAGCCATCGCATTGGACTTCAGTAACACTGCGTTATATCCCACACAGACGTGCACATGAATTGAGCTGCTTTTATATGAAGGGCCTACGTCGAAGAGTCCGCCATACGTTGATCGAAGGATTTAAGTGCCGGCTGCGTCCTTCACGACTGAGTGGCGGGAACTGCTCTCCCGGGTATCTAGAACTTTTCTTGGGGTAAGGCTAAAAAAAAAACACAAGGTGTAGTAGTTTATTAATAAGGCACAAATTATACTCATTACAGTTTATTCATGTGCAGCCATACGAATGCAATGGAAAGCATTCCTTTCTAGATTGTCGCCGCGGTGGCTCAGTGGTTACGGCTTTCGGCTGCTGACCCGAAAGACGCGAGTTCCATCCCGGTCTCGGCGGTCGCATTTTCATGGAGGAGAAATTCTAGAGGACCATGCGCTGTGCGATGTCAGTGCACGTTAAAGATCCGCAGGTGGTCGAAATTATTCCGGAGCCCTCCACTCCGGCGTTAGTCACAGCACGAGTCACTTTGAGACGTAAGCTCCATTAAGATTTCTGGCTGTATGGCTACGCTTGGGGCGGATGCCGTTAAATTTCTATAGAATACGGGAACCGACCACGGTCAAAGCACGTGAGCTTCCGGAAGTGTAGTGGTCCCCATGATTAATCCAACTACACACATAGGCACTGTCACCGCAGTGGTGGCACAGCCATTAGAGCATCCGCAGTGCCGCAGAGCACCCAACGGTGATAAAATGGTTACAAAATTTCCTCTAGACGGGTGTTCGGCTTCTTTGGGGCGAGATGCTTGGGAATTGACTCTTTTACCCCCACTGAGTAAGCGAAAAACCTTGTGCTATGGCGCTCTTTGGCCGCAGATGCCCGTGCGCCATAAAAAATCCTCATCAGCACCGTCATCATCACACCTTGACTACCTAAATCGTACATGCGCACACAATCGTAATGGAATGAGGGAATATAAGCGGATGAGAGTTTCCTCCACCACAACGTCAAAACGTTAGCCGATACCTTCAGACACATCTTGGCACCCTGGTGAGCGATCACCCTGTCCTTGCGCGTAGTTCATTGGACATGTTGAAGGACCTAGAGACACTGCCTCCTCAAAAGTCCACCGCATTCTCTATCGAGATCTCAGAAATTTATTATTCGGCTCCTCACCAAAGACCCTTAACAGCTGTAAGGGATAAGACACATTCAACAGTCGAACTCCTGTCTCAGAATGCTGCAGTAGTAAGCGGTGATAATCTCATTCTGTTCTTACAATTTTACCTGAACTCTACTGCAATTTCGAAGGAAGGAAAGTTGTTTGTTCAGAAGAAAGGTACCTGCATCCACTCAACTGTAGCGCATGTCATTGCAATATCTTTCTTTCCGTTGTAGGAGCTGACAACAGCAGCAATCTTCACGATCCTCACATGGTTTCTATTCACAGGTATGTCAGCGATTTCTTTGTCCCTTTGAAGGAGACCTCAGAGCATGAATTACGTGTAGAAGCTACCGTCGCGAGGACTGTGTCCGTGTTCTCAAACCACAGCCAAGGGTCTCAGTTTTACTAGGGAAAATCCAACATACAGTAAACTCCAGTACTTCCATGTCAGGCTATTGTTTCTGAAGGAAGGCCTCAGCTGGATGTTACAATTAACGTTTTAAGAAAGGCTCGCTGCCATTTACAGAGCTCGTTCAAAGCTTGTGATTACAGCGATTGTTTCTAACTCTCATGCTCCCATGTGATGCTAACATGTCTTCTCATACACGTTCAGCGACTGACAGAGGCAAGATACCCTCCTTGTCCGATTTCGGCTTAGTGCGAAACGTTGCTGAAAATATCAGGCATCCCTGCAGTATCGCGTAACTCTACAGCGGTAATACCGTATGTTCACTAGGTGCCGCATAACATTAAAAAAGCAGACAGCAGCAGGCATAATGTTCAAGTTTTATTCTTGGCGCCTTGCAACCTTTCCAAACTATGTGCCATGAAAGACAGAGAAAAATCACCGGCTTCTACAATAAAACACCAGACAAAGTTCATCTAATGCAGGGCACGTGTCGTTTATCAGATTCCCCTAAGCCACGGGCTCCTTCACATTGCGCAAACAGGTCGCTGTTTCAATAAGCGCGCAAGCGAACATTGCCGAAATCTGCCGAACAAAGAACGAAGCTTTCTATAGTTCATCATTGCGAAAGTTTCAGGAATTGCCGTTACAAACTCGAAAAAGGTAAGTGCAAAAAGCACATTTGAACCAGAGATTGCAGAAGACTATGTCATCAAGAAGGCTGTCAGCAAATGTGTGAGCAGGCCGTTCGTTACGCTTAGCGACGCGGAGACCGCTATTTTACAAGGATTGTTGAAGGTCTTGGTTTTGTCTCGGTTTTGTATGTTTTTTTTTCAACCCTGCCTTTGGTTGTTATCGATGCATTCGTTTAAACTTTGACCCTGTCACGGTTTTCACAGAATTTTTTTCGCGTATATTTATGCCGATTCACACAAGATGCTGCTCTTCGGGCTTTTCTTTTTTTACACATTTTCCGCGTTACTGTAGCTCATCACTGCAGTCACGAAACGAGCGCTCTGTCCTTTCCTTGAGTTTTCCATTTGCTGTGTTGTCTCCATTTCAAGTAAGTTCCCACAGCTACTGCAGTGCACAGGGAAAGGGGAGGGAGGGAGGGAGGGAGGGAGGGAGGGAGGGAGGGAGGGAGGGGGCTGCGTTGTTAGCGAACAGCGCGCAGAGCAGACAAAAACAGATTTTTATTTTCTTCTTAATCCATAGTCTGCGCATGCCACGATTTTAAGTCGCTGTTTCTACTCTTCCAATCAGAGCGACCCAGGTCTCTTCTGCCGTGCCGACATCGAGCGGCGACCATAGCAAAGAGAACAGGAAAGCGGAGGGGGGGGAGGCAGATCATCCGCGTTGAATTAAGTAAGAAAAGGAGCACTTCGCCCAGAGACAAAAAAGACGAATGTCTAAGCTGGACATCTCGCAGGAAGTCGGCACTGCGTATGCTTGCCTATCGATTGTCAAATGTTTATGGCCATATATAGACGCCGCTTGGTGGAGAAAGTCAGAGGCTATCGACAGGTCACTGCGGCGGCTCTCATCTGCATATGACGGCCTATCGACGCTGGAGCGTAGGGTACTCTAACCCGGTTATATATTATTATTCCATTTAAAATGCCAGTGTGTGCCTGCTCCGGTCGGTACTTATCTGCGTCTGCCTGCTCCGATCTGTGAGTCCCTGCGTTTTCGTATGTGCGTGTGTGTGCTTGCGCGTGCGTATGTGCGTGTGTGTGCGCTTGCTCCTACGGATGTGCGTGCGTGCGTGCACACCTGCGTGCACACCTGCGTGCGCGCGCGCGCGCGCGCGCGTGTGTGTGTGTGTGTGTGTGTGTGTGTGTGTGTGTGTGTGTGTGTGTGTGTGTGTGTGTGTGTGTGTGTGTGTGTGTGTGTGTGTGTGTGTGTGTGTGTGTGTGTGTGTGTGTGTGTGTGTGTGTGTGTGTGTGTGTGTGTGTGTGTGTGTGTGTGTGTGTGTGTGTGTGTGTGTGTGTGTGTGTGTGTGTGTGTGTGTGTGTGTGTGTGTGTGTGTGTGTGTGTGTGTGTGTGTGTGTGTGTGTGTGTGTGTGTGTGTGTGTGTGTGTGTGTGTGTGTGTGTGTGTGTGTGTGTGTGTGTGTGTGTGTGTGTGTGTGTGTGTGTGTGTGTGTGTGTGTGTGTGTGTGTGTGTGTGTGTCACTATCTGTCGAGAACGTGAGTCAGAACCAGAGAGGTGTACGTCTCCAAAAACAAGATTTAATCAAACAATGCACATCAACTGCAAAACTGAATAATAAAAAGGTGGCTTACATCACATCGATAAGCATGCACAAATCAGTCAGAGTTTCCACGCGCAGGTGGTGGTAAGAATAACGCCAAATAGTTCTAATTCGAGTCTTTTGAGTCAATGTAGAATAATGAAAACAGTCCAATCGGTACTCAAAGTGGTTGGTGGTGAGGAATGTCGCTAGAGGGGACCTTGCCGGGGCCTCCGGAGCGTAGCCGAAGGAGCGTCTCGACGGTCCGGATCGTTGCCGGGGTTGCGTCGGCCCAGGAGGGCAGCCTCGGTGCGTGTTTCCTACACCGGCGTCAAAGCTCGAGTCCCTTTGTCTCAACTCGGGGCGGCCGCACGGAGGGGATGCCGTTGCATACCGTTCTCCTCTCCCCGCGGGTGCGTTGCGCCCATGTATCTTCGCGGCCGTGGATTCACACGCACTTGCGGTCTCCGGAGCTGTGCGCCCACGCCGTCTGCTTTTCCTCCGTCTCCACGTAAACGATTATTGCTTCCGCGCAGACGCGCGCACTTTGCACCATCTGCTCCGTTCCCTCCCAGTATCTATGTCGGTTTCGTCCGCTGCGTGCCGTGGTTTCTTTGGCGGTTTGACTTCTTGCCGCGGCGTCTCGCACTCACTCGTGACAAGTACCCCCCCATTTAAGAGTTTTCCCACGAGGAAAACTGCTCACTCGCGTAATATGCACAAACACGGACACACAAAAGTCACAGGAAACCGCACTGTTCATACAATATACACACAAAGCATAGCAAAGCACGTACACACATCGATATTTCTTTTCTGCGGGTACACAAGCATGCCACGCATGCTGAAAGCCAACCCTAGTTCAGCCTACTAAGGAAGTCTGCTCCCAAGTTTTCTCTCCCTTTTATGTATTCGACATGAAACTCGTACTCCTGGAGAGTTAAACTCCATCTCATCAATCTTCCGTTCGACCATTTGGTTTTTGTCAGGCACTGTAGGGGCTGGTGATCTGTTTGCACTCTAAAATGCGTTCCATACAGGTACAAATGAAACTTCTTTATTGCCCACACAAGTGCTAAACACTCCTTTTCTACCGTCGAGTAGTTTTGTTCGCATAAGCTAAGCTTCTTGCTAGCATAAGCCACAGGGTGAAGTATGCCATCTTCCTCCTGCATCAGCACTGCGCCCAGAGCTGTCCCTGATGCGTCTGTGCGTAAAACAAATTGCTTGTTGACATCAGGGGCCAGCAAGACGGGCGGTTGCGCCATGCTTTCTTTCAGTTTGTTGAATGCTTCCTGGTGCCGGTCACTCCAGTTTACTGTATTTGGCGCCCCTTTCTTTGTCGTCTCTACCAGTGGGAGAGCCATGTCTGCATAATGCGGAATGAATTCCCTGTAGAATCCAGTCAACCCCAAAAAGGACTGCACCTGTTTCTTGGTGGTCAGGCGCAGCTTGCACGCAATAATCTTCGTCTTTCCGGGCAGGTCTGAGAAAACAGTGCCGTACCGCTCGAGGAGACACTTGAGTTGCGCCGTCTGTTCTGCATCTAGGGTGGGGTTAAGCACCACGTCCTCTGGTCCCATTGTCTTCCTTGAATTGAAAGTGGGCACTTCCCCTGCATCCGACTCCTCACTGATGACCATGCAGTAGATCATCTGGTCGGCATTAGCAGTCCTCTCTTCATATCTCTTGAGCATATTTATGTGGAAGATCTTCTTCTTTCCGCTCACTAGCAGCTCGTAGTCTACTTCATTCTTCTTTCCTGTTACTGGAAATGGACCCTTCCACTGCATAGTGAGCTTGTTCTTGTCACTCGGCAGCAGAATCAAGGCCCTTTCTCCTGGCCTCAGCTGTCGATTCACCGACTTTCGGTTAAAAAATTTCTTGTACCTCTCCTTGGAAGCATCAAGGTTGCGGTGTGCAATCTCGCAGGTTTCCTCCAACCTCTCTCTCAGTTCCAGCACGTAAGTGTACGTGGTCTTCTGATCGGTTTCCAATTTGTTATTTGACCAAAGCTCTCGAAGGATGGTAAGTGGTCGTCTGACGGCTCTACCGTACAGCATTTCAAATGGCGAAAAGCCCAGACTTGACTGCGGGACTTCGCGATATGCAAATAGCAGTGCTGGGAGGTAACGATCCCAATCAGCGGGTCTTTCTTGGCACATTTTTTTCATCATGTGCTTGATTGTCCCGTTGAAGCGTTCAACCAAGCCATTACACATCGGGTGGTATGGGGTTGTCAGCAACTGCTTCAATGACATGAGTCGACTAACTTCTTTCATCAGGTCTGATGTGAAATTTGATCCCCGGTCTGTGAGCATTTCTTTCGGCACTCCGTAGCGCGAGAACATCTCTAGGAGCGCTTCTGCGACTTCAATTGTGTCAATAGTTTTGAGCGCAATGGCATCTGGGTACCTTGTCGCCACGTCTACCAGTGTGATGACGTAGCGATTTCCTTTCTTCGAGGAGGGGGTTATAGGTCCAATGATATCGACTGCCACTCTCTGGAATGGGATTTCAATGGTAGGCATAGTTCCAAGTGGCGCTTTCCCGACTTTTCCTTTCGGTATCGTCCTTTGGCATATGTCGCATGATCTGACATACCGCTTCACGTCGCTTTGGACGCCTGGCCAGTAGAATTCCTCATTTATTCTGTTGCCCGTGTTCTTCGCACCTTGGTGGCCAGCCATTATCGAATCATGGCCTAGACACATGACAGCTGGTCGCAATTCTTTCGGTATCACCAACTGCAGGACTTCCCTTCCTGAGCTGAAGGTACATTTCCTGTACAACAGGCCGTCTTGGACGAGAAACTGAAATGTAGTTCGGCATTTCTTTCTTCTTAGGATTTCCCCGACCTTCTTGAAACAATCCGCAAGTGAAGAGTCGTTTCTCTGCTCCTGCGCTAAACTCTCGGGAGTCACTTTCAGGAGCTCCGCCGCAGGTACTTTCAGTTTGGTTGTCTTTCCCTGCGCTGCTTTTCCTGCTCTGGTCTGTACAGCTGACGAAATCATGGGTGTTTCGTCCCTTTTTCCTTCCGCGGGCTCTAAACCGCCGTTGCCTTCGCGCGGAACTACGTTCGCACGGGTCTTTACAAGTGTTTCCTCTTCACTTCTCCCCTCCGGGCCTGCGCCTTGTTCCATACTGGGCTTCCAATCGGCATCGGGGTCGTCAACCTTTCTTACGCCCGTGATGTTTCCCAGCACCAAGTCATACAGGGGCTCATCTAGGCATTTTGCCACGACTGGTCCCGAGTAGTACGGGGTAGAAATGCAAATCATTGCCTCCGGGAGGTAGCGAACCGTGCTGTCAACCAGCAAGACTGACGCCAGCCGACCAGTAAGCTCCTTCTCCCCAACCAGGCTCCTTCTAACCAGGACCGTGTTTGTGCCACTGTCTCTCAACACGGTGACGCGCTGGCCATGAATTTCGCCCTCGACTACAGGCATCGCCAGCTCGCCGACAGCTGCGTGCCTGGCTGTTTGACCTTCCGTCATCTCACGTCCGGCCTTTGTGTCCGTCTTTCGGGTATCCTCCGCGCTCATGTCAGCTTTTCTGGGATGAACGACACACGCGGCCTTCTCTTGCGTCCGAAATCGGCATTCCTCTGCTCGGTGGCCTCTCTTGCTGCAGTTTTGGCAGATTAACTGTGCCTGCCCTCTGCTTCCTCCAACCCTACAGTCCGCGGCGCGGTGTCCAATACGGTTGCACAAGAAACACCTCGAGGGCTGCTTAAATGTGCCACTTTGCACTCCTCGTTTTACCGCGTCTGCATCGCAACTTCTCCCGACGTCTTCTTTAACCTTGCCTAGATTTATGTCGCCTTGAGCCTCCATGAACTGATCTGCATACTCTCTATAATCTTCCACTGTCTTCAACTTCCTCTCTTTTAGGAATACGGCCAACCTTGGGTGACAGCAGGACAAAAACTGCTCTCCAACCATGAGGTCTTTCACCCCTTCGTACGATTTTTCTACCTCGGCCATTTCCAGCCATCGTTCAAAGTAGTTCGACAATCTCGATGCGAACTGCTTAGCTGTTTCCGCATCATTGGGTTTGCCACCTCGAAACCTTTCACGGAAACCTTCTGCGGTTAAGCGGAACCTTTGTAGCAGCGTTTTCTTCACCTTATCGTAGTCTGTCGACTCTGATGCGGGCATTCTCCCGAAAGCTGTTAAGGCCTCGCCCACCAGACAAAGGCTTAAAGCTGTTGCCCACTCGCTCTTATCCCATCTTTGTCCTACTGCTATTCTCTCAAAGCGATGCAAATAGGCATCCAAATCGTCACGCTTATCGTCAAGAGGAGCCATCAGCTTCCTTGGACACACAGCTGTTGGTCGTGGGGCCGTAGCACCCGACGCAAATCCGGTCGCCTCTGGTACGGCTTCAACACTAGCGTTAGCAAGACGCAACTTGAGCTCGAGCACTTCTTTCTCCTGTGCCATTCTCTTTTCTTCTAATTCTGCCATTCGCTTAGCTCTCTCTTCTTCTAATTCTGCCATTCGCTTAGCTCTCTCTTCAGCTTCAAGTGCCTCCCTTTGCGCCGACTCCCTTTCCTCTTTGTATCTCGTTTTCTCTTCTTCATAAAGAGACATCGTCTCCTCTTTCGTGAACCCGAGCTTTTCGGCTCTCAACATAATCTTGTGGAGGTCCATCTCTCTGGTTTTAGCACGAACACAAGCGTGTTGACATTAACGTTAAGACAGAATGACGAAAGTGGATCCTGGCAGGCTCGCCATTAACTTTGTCACTATCTGTCGAGAACGTGAGTCAGAACCAGAGAGGTGTACGTCTCCAAAAACAAGATTTAATCAAACAATGCACATCAACTGCAAAACTGAATAATAAAAAGGTGGCTTACATCACATCGATAAGCATGCACAAATCAGTCAGAGTTTCCACGCGCAGGTGGTGGTAAGAATAACGCCAAATAGTTCTAATTCGAGTCTTTTGAGTCAATGTAGAATAATGAAAACAGTCCAATCGGTACTCAAAGTGGTTGGTGGTGAGGAATGTCGCTAGAGGGGACCTTGCCGGGGCCTCCGGAGCGTAGCCGAAGGAGCGTCTCGACGGTCCGGATCGTTGCCGGGGTTGCGTCGGCCCAGGAGGGCAGCCTCGGTGCGTGTTTCCTACACCGGCGTCAAAGCTCGAGTCCCTTTGTCTCAACTCGGGGCGGCCGCACGGAGGGGATGCCGTTGCATACCGTTCTCCTCTCCCCGCGGGTGCGTTACGCCCATGTATCTTCGCGGCCGTGGATTCACACGCACTTGCGGTCTCCGGAGCTGTGCGCCCACGCCGTCTGCTTTTCCTCCGTCTCCACGTAAACGATTATTGCTTCCGCGCAGACGCGCGCACTTTGCACCATCTGCTCCGTTCCCTCCCAGTATCTATGTCGGTTTCGTCCGCTGCGTGCCGTGGTTTCTTTGGCGGTTTGACTTCTTGCCGCGGCGTCTCGCACTCACTCGTGACAGTGTGTGTGTGTGTGTGTGCGTGCACACCTGCGCGCGCGTGTGTGTGTGTGTGTGTGTGTGTGTGTGTGTGTGTGTGTGTGTGTGTGTGTGTGTGTGTGTGTGTGTGTGTGTGTGTGTGTGTGTGTGTGTGTGTGTGTGTGTGTGTGTGTGTGTGTGTGTTTACGCGCGTGTGTGCGCGTTTGGCCCAAAAAATTTTGGTTGCCTCGCGCCAAAATACAGGAACTTTCGAGAAACATGCAGGCAAAGCAACCTCTCCAGTGAACGTAATTTTTTGGAACAGAGCGCCGACGGCAACCAAATTTTCGAAATTCCAGAAACTGATATGAATGTTTCGCACGGTGGGCTACACGTCTTTCAATAATGAAAGAGCCTAACGGTATTAGTTGAAAAGTTATCTATTCAATATTGATTAACCAGCCTGGTAGTCAGACACGTCTCAGCTGTATTCCGATGTACTACACCGCTGACAACGCTATGTCGAAAAAAGCTCTCTTCTAATTCAAAAAGCCCATTTTTAAAAATTGTGCAAAGTCTTAGGTGAAACACCCTCTATAGCCATAAATATTACACAGTCGATATGCAAGCGTACGCACAGCTGATTTCCAGCGAGACGTCCAGCCTAGATATTCTCTTTTTCTTGGCAAACTGTCATTTCTATCAGTTATTTATTTGCTTCAACAAATTGCCTCTTAGGCCTCTCCCTTCCTCCTGTCATCTCCTCAAAGATCTGCGGTCGATGTCGGCAGAAGAGACCTGGCTCTCTGTGATTGGGCGGGCAGAGCCATCGACTGCAGCGAGCCGGCACCGGCAGACTTCGATTTAAACAAATATATATTTTTTCTGGCCTTTTGTTCACACGGTTCACTAACAACGCAGCCACTCTCTCTTTCTTCTCTCTTTGTGTGTGCACCGCAAGGGCTACGAAAATTCCCTTGTCAACGAGCAAATCAAATGGGTAACATAAAGGCAAGGACGCTGCACTCATATCATAAATACGGGAGATCTCGACTACATTGGATAGTGGAGCTAAGCTTCGCCTGTAGCTGATCCGTGAAGCGCTTTGTAAAGGAACAGATGCTACGGGTCCCATACGTTAAGGGCAAGCTCTGGGGCCTCCCACCTAACTTCACGAGACGCGGAGATGGCTTCGCCCGGCAACCCCAAGCAGATTCGGACGGAGCCGACTGCATCTTCGGGAGATACAGTAAATATCTAGCGGCTCTCGTTAAAACAATGTTTATTTTAGATAATTCCTAGAAGAAAAAGACGCCCATTGTCGAAAATGCAAAGTTCTATCACGCTGAAGTTCCAGATCTACAAACCCGTAGATCACAGCCCAAGACCAGGTATTATACTTCAGTAAAGGGCACCTGTAAGAGCGTTTAAAAAGGAAAAAAAAGACTTGTTTAGCGTATGGTTATTTCGTAAATGTTCAGCATCTATGTATCTTTCCTAACACAAACTTCTTCTAGCGAATGCCTTACCATTTCCGTACTGTAACCTTGGGGCAGTTTCACTTGTGTACTACATCTTTTCGCGTTTCATGTTCAAACGCTTCACATGTAAATTTTAAACACTCCATTACGAACGCTGGAGGCCAGTTTCTGCAGCAAGTTGAGACCCTAACCAGAAATCCGGCTTCAAAAAATTAGCATATCTTTTTAATATCGCCTAGAATTTGCGTTAATATCGGTAAAGCTAGGGCCAATTGAAAACATTTCGGCATTTCAAGCGAATATGCATTGTTGAAAGCTTCCTCTCCAGGACAACAGATAAAGTGGGCGAAGGACGGCTCAAGTGTACATCCGCGATAATTTATGGAACAGGCCTCTGGGGAAGAAATTTATTACCTTCCACAGAGCAAGCACTGCTTGAAATTCAATGGCGCTTTTTGTCATTCGTACAACCAAGATCAGGTTCCGTGCTTCAGGGAAGGCTTCAAGTAAGTTTTAAAAATAGGCTTTGTGGAGTAAAAATATTACTTTTGCGCCATAGTATTGCCTGTGCTGGAGGATAATGAAAAGCTTGTGAATTGTCCTCAAGTAAACTGGATAACTAATTTCTGATCATTACCTTTTTAGCTCTCACAGCTAGGCCATTTGTAGCCGGTCGCTAACAACATAGTAAATGATAAATTGGTTGTTAGGGAAAGGAAGTGGCGCAGTATCTGTCTCACATATAGGCGGCCACCTGAACCGTGCCGTAGGGGATGGGATAAAGGAGGGACTAAGAGAAGAAATGTGCCGTAGTGTAAGACTCCGGAATAAATTCGACCACCCGGGAATATTTACCCTGCACTCACATCGCATATCACACGGGCACCTTTTGCGGTTCGCATCCATCGAAACGCAGCCGCCGCGGTCGGGTTCGAACCCGGGCACTATGCCTCCATCCGGCCGCTGTGGTCGGGTTAAAATATTCCTGAGCCCTCCACTACGGCTCCTACTTCTCTCTGCCTTCTTTCACTCTCTCTTTCATCCGTTCTCTTATAGCACGGCTGTCTCCGCCAAATGGAAAATGAAATGAAAATTGCTTTTTTGACGAAAGGAAATGGCGCAGTACCTGTCTTGCATATCTCGGTGGACACCAGAACCGCGCCGTAAGGTGGACACCAGAACCGCGCCGTAAGGTAAGGTGGGCCCCGCCGCGGTGGCTCAGTGGCTAGGGCGCTCGACTACTGATCCGGAGTTCCCGCGTTCGAACCCGACCGCGGCGGCTGCGTTTTTATGGAGGAAAAACGCTAAGGCGCCCGTGTGCTGTGCGATGTCAGTGCACGTTAAAGATCCCCAGGTGGTCGAAATTATTCCGGAGCCCTCCACTACGGGCACCTCTTCTTCCTTTCTTCTTCCACTCCCTCCTTTATCCCTTCCCTTACGGCGCGGTTCAGGTGTCCAACGATAAATGAGACAGATACTGCGCCATTTCCTTTCCCCCAAAGAACCAATTAAGGTAAGGTGGTAAAGGAGGGTGTCAAAGAAGAAAGGAAGAAAGAGGTGCCATAGTGGAGGGCTCCGAAGTAATTTCGACCACCTTGGTATCTGAGGTATAATTACTGATCCATCTCCTTTTCTTAAAATGAAAATGAATTGGTTTTTCGGGAAAGCCTTGAAAATGGAGTAGTATCTGTCTCGCATCCCGGCGGACACCTGAACCGCGCCTTAAGGAAAGGTTTATGGTTTAGTTTATAGGGGTTTAACGCCCCAAAGCAACTCAGGCTGAGAGACGCCGTAGTGAAGGACTGCAGAAATTTCGACCATCTGGGGTTCTTTAACGTGCACTGACATCGCACAGTACGCTGGCCTCTAGATTTTCGCCTCGATCGAAATTCGACCGCCACGGCCGGGATCAAGCCCGCGTCTTTCGGGCCGGCAGCCGAGCGCCATAACCACTCAGCCACCGCGGCGGCTATTAAGGGAAGGGATAAATGAGGGAGTGAAAGAAGAACGGAAGAAAGAAGTGCCGCAGTGGAGGGCTTCGGAATAATTTCCACCACTTAGGGATCTTTAACATGCACTGACATCGCACCGCCAAGTTTTCAACAAAAAGTGCAAGCTAGTGGGATGACAGTAGGCACTGCATATAACTGTGTTCGAAATACGTATTTGTGTTTTAAACACGTATCTTATTGGGGTAAAGACAGAAGAAAAGATGTTGGGTGGAAGGACACAAGGCTCCTTGGAAAAAGGGAGAATGCCCGTGTTTTCGCAAGAAACGTCGTAAACACAAACGAACAATTTATCTACCTATGTAGAACAAAAGTTTGGTTTTATGGGCGTTTAACGCACCAAAGCGACTCAGGCTAAGAGAGACGCCGTAGTGAAGGGCTCCGAGAATTTCGACCACCTGGGGTTCTTTATAACGTGCACTGACATCGCACAGTACGCGGGTCTCTAGAATTTCGCCTCCACCGAAATTCGACCGCCGCTGTCGGGATCAATCCCACGTCTTTCGGGCCAGCAGCCGAGCGCCATAATCATTCAGCCACCGCGGCGGCCTGTTGAACAAAAGTGTACAACAAAAGAAACAGTTCCTGCAGGCAGAACACGACACTGGATTTTGTGTTGCGCTCCCGAGGAGAAAGTTTTTTATTCAAGGACTAATAATTAATAGTTAGTTTAGAGGAAAATGAAACGGCGCAGTATCTGTAACAAGAAGTATCAAGAAGGTTAGCGTGGCTGTCGTAATAAAAGGAAAACGAGATCTGACTGCTGCGGCGACATATCGGAGTTCTAAATCACACAAAGAAATGGGCCCCGGCATGCAATGAGTTTTTAAATGGAAGCAAATGATGCTGGCGGTGTTTACGATGCCTGCTTTTCAGTGCTTAGATTTCTGAGTAGATGCAAAAAGCCTCGATGAATGAAACCTCTGGAGTCGTTGTAGTCCTTGAAGGACGGTTGCGATGATTACAAAGAGATGAAAAGCCTTCCCGTCAACATTCGAGCCCACTGTGGTGGAGCGTGCGCAAGTAGTAAAGTCGAAACGCGCAGGCCGAAAAGAATTTGACATCATTTTAAAAATGTGTACAGGTGTGGCCTGCTCCTCTGAGAGATGTGAATAAATTCTTGGCTGCTTCTTTAAAACGTCCGCGGTTAATCTACAAAGCTTACTTTCAGCCGAAACATTCGGCCCCGCGGATTATAGAGCGGGTGCGGACTATCTAAGCAAGAACGTTTTGTTTTAGGCCGAAATTAGCTTCTGCGTGTTATACCCCTGAAAATACGTTAATTTACTCATGCTCTGAGCCGTGTGGCATTGCCACTGAGACAATTCGGCAGTTTTTAATCGGCACAGGTGGCGTTCCAAACCAATTAAGGGCTAACCCTTACAAAAACTTCTTTAGATAGTCTACAGACTGTATAGAGAGTCCATAGACCTTATGTACAAAAGTCTATAGACAGTCTATGGACTGTCTAATAAATTTTTTGTAAGGGTTTGCCCTTACTCGGTTTGAAACGCCACCTGTACCGAAAATATACTGTATAGAGAGTCCATTGACTTTATAGGCTGAAGTCTGTATACAGTCTATAGACTTCTGTCTATAGTGCATGGAGTGTCTATAGAGTTCTCTCTATGAAGTCTACAGACTCTTTATAGATGAACCCTAGATAACAGTCTATAGGCAATACAAATCGTTAAGGCAGCCAATAGAAAATCTAAAGATTTATGGCCATACAGTTTCAGCAAACTTTTGTGTATACACAGTCTATAGACTATGAGTAGACCAAAAATATCTATAGAAAGGCACGACAGTCTATAAGAAATCCTTAGACTGTGTATATACACCATTTTTATAAGGAAAGCTACGCGAGTTCGACGTCCACGGCGAAACAGCGCTGCCAGCGGCGGAGAGCAACACCAATGCACCGGCTTAACGAGCGCGCTTAGAAGCAGGAAGCGTCCACCGCAAAAGCATTGCCGCGATGACGCAAACGGAGCCACGCTTTAGCAAAACAGGAGGCGGACGGATTCCGTCGGATTCCGCCTCATGAGGAAGAGCGCAGCCGCCGCAATAGGAAAACAAAGAGTCGCTTCCTCTCTGAAGACGTGATCTCCGGCAGGGGAGGGAACTGCTTGCAGTAACGCCTGCAAGGGTGGTGTACACAGCCTCCGTAAGAAAACTCAACGACCGAACGTACTGCGATCTGTCCTGTTATCCATGCTGTGTCTAGTGAGAGCCACCACGAAGCGTATGCCTTCGTGACGAACACGCTATAAACCGCCACGATTAGCATCTTGGATATTTTCTGACTTGTAAATTTTCTCGGACAGGGCTGGGCGCGTTTGGCGTTAAACATAGCTAGTTCGAAATAAACGGTAGAGCCCTTTGTTTTCCGAATAAGAAAGGACAGTTATGACGATGATAACAACGGCGGCAGCGACGGTGATAAAGAGAGATGATGTTGATGGTGGGGGCGGCGGCAGTGACGAAATCGTCTACTGACTTGTCTAGTCGGTTTTTATGTGAGAGTGCAGGGCTCCCAGTCAATTCCGATCACCTTGTGTTGCTATTTGGCCTGCACGGAAACCTCTGTGTAAAAGGAATTTATTTATTTATTTTCTCCACCTTTGAACGTAGCCGCTGCTGCTTATGGTCTCTAACCGTGGGCTGAGCAGCCGAGAGCCGTAGAGCCACTGAGTGGAGCAAAGATTGCTCAGAGGTGCGATGTAGACCGCTTCAGCGCACGATGTACGGGCCGGTGTAAGTTCCGCTCATTGTGCATCGGAATTAGAAAAGTTATGGTGGGCACTTAAAGTCCTTAACTGCTCTGAATACGAAAGCATGATTTGACGTAAAAACCTTTCTCCAAAAGCCCTTCACCATAACGGCGTTCACACGAAAGGCTTTTGACCTAAAGGCCGGTACCCTGAAGACCTTCACCCTAGAACCCTTTGATCTAAAGGCCTTCATCATCGCCACTGTCATTAATGACCCTCACCCTTAGTTAGTACTCAAATAACACTTGTTGCTGGGCTAGTTGGTGCATAGCTTTATGTACAAACGTTAGCGCAAAATAAGACATTCACAAGAAAAGAGGACAAGACAAAGCGCTTTTTTTGTCTTTCTAGTGTTTAAAAAAATAACGCGTTGTCTTGTCCACCTTTCTTGTGAATGTGTCTTATTTTGCGCTAACGTTTGCACTTTAATTAGTAACGTCCCCAATCAATCCAAAACTGCCAATATCAAAAACTATCGCTATAACTGATTCTTACTACCTCTTAATACTACTGTCTCGTCTAGTGTCTTTACTTCATTGCTTACAATCACCCATTATTGTCTTATAATCTACTGCTGGAGTCATAAGAGACCATGGTGATGTCGTTGGGGTTTTCCGACCACTCCTGCTGGTAACCAACGGTGGATTTCGTTCCGTATGAGCCATATAAGGCTTTCGCATTAATGCGTGCAGCCCAACCGAGAATGTGAGAGTGCTTTGTCATTAATGGCCCTCATCATTATTCAGTAACGTCCTCAATGCATCCAGAACTACCACTGTCAATAACTTTCACTATAACTAACTCTTACTATATCTACTACTCTCTCGTCTAATGCCTATGCTTCATTTCCTATGATCACCTATTTTATAGTCTACTGATGACGTCATAAGACAGCGTGGTGACGTCAGCGAGGTTTTCGGACGACTCCTGTTGGAAACCAACGCCGGGTTTCGTTGACGATGAGCCTGAACCGTACAATAATAATAATAATTGGTTTTGAGGGGAAAGGAAATGGCGCAGTATCTGTCTCATATATCGTTGGACACCTGAACCGCGCCGTAAGGGAAGGAATAAAGGAGGGAGTGAAAGACGAAAGGAAGAGAGAGGTGCCGTAGTGGTAGGCTCCGGAATAGTTTCCACCACCTGGGGATCTTTAACGTGCACTTACATCGCACAGCCCACGGGCGCCTTAGCGTTTTGCCTCCATAAAAACGCAACCGCCGCGGTCGGGTTCGAACCCGGGAACACCGTACAAGGTCTTCGTACAAGGCCTTCGCATTAATGCATGCAGCACAGTGAGCCCGGCAGTGAGAGTGCTCCACGCAAGCAAGGAAGATGAATGGCCACGGAACGCGCTATGTCCAAACCTCGAGCTCCTCGCTGGACTCGGGACACGCAACATGCGTAGCGTGCGAAGCACACACGGCGGACGAAACGAAAGCGAAGCCGGCCGGCAAGCTACGAGGCATTCACGGCTTTGACTGCGTCGCCGGGTTTCCTTTGTGGTCGCGCCTTCCGGTGCCACTTACTACCGCCGCGGGGTTCCATTCGGGACCCCTACAACCGAACTATGCTGCATTCTATTCGGTCCGCGGCATCAAAAGCAACAGAGCTCAGACCTGCGGCAGACCTTCGTCGTCTTCTTTTCCGGTCCTGCAGCTCTTGTTATTTTCCACCCCATTATACGTCTTATCACTGCCCTACAGCGAACCAGAAGGCCGCTGCCACGAAGTCTTGAAAGTCATGAGCGCCCTCGGCTATGAAACTAACGGGCATGGCTCTGACAGGTGCTCACCGGAGAGCAACTTAGGACGCAGGCGTGCCATTTAGGTCACGTGCACAACACGGTGTCATCACAACCTGCCCACGGGATAGTGAGCAAACTGACACCGCGGCAAGCGGCAGTTAAATTAATGATTAGTCGCTCGGGAAGAGCCACCCGTGTCGCACAAGGCCTACCAGTGGCAGCACATACCAGCGCACGGCAGTGGCGCATCGCTTAACCGGTGCACCACTGCGCCAGAAGGGGTATGGGGACTCCCAGGGAACTATGAATGTGAAGTAGAGAATGACGTTCTGTATATATGGGAATGGATGTTAATTACGGTGAGCTACGTACCCAATAATTAAGCTACCTAAGAAAAAGTTAAAATGTTATCTATTCAATATTAGTTACCCAGCCTTTTAGCTCATCTTAGCTGTATTCTGAGGAACAGCCGCGCTGACTATGCTATGCCGGAAAAAGCGCTCTTCTAACTAAAAATGCCTATTTTTAAAAACTAAAGATATAGGTGAAACACCCTGTATGTACCAAGGGACTCACGGGCGGCCTGTAGGTCGCTTTCAGTGAGTCAACAAGTTTTCGGTTTGTACGAGTATAATAGATGACAGCTCTCAAAGCTTATTGACAACAAGTGTTAATAGCTGCTCTGTGTGAGAATCGTATCTATTAAGGTGCACATATTCAGGAACCAACAAGCACTTCTATGTACAGCCACACCACGCTTCTCGGCATATTTTCGTTCCCGTTCGCGGACACCGTAGCGCTAGAATTAAGCGCTCAAAGGCCGACGGTACGGGGCTGACGCCTCTACTACACCGAAGCCGACGGAGTACGCAACGGGAAGACGGCAGATCCGTCTCCGGGCGACCGAACGCGACGCAAGAGTCCTTGAGAACAGCGCGCGGTTGGTCCCAGCGTGACTTCCTTGTCCGGGCCACCGGGCGTTTCATGCGCTCAACGCAGTCAGTCGCCAGCCCCCGTCACGGTACCCTCTCCTTACGTTCTGCGTCGTTTTCGGCCTGAACGCTAATCTTTCTTTTCCCATAGCGACAGACGTATCACGGAGGTATATACCGAAATTTACACAATATATCTAGCGCAACACAGTGAATTTCACGTTTTGTTGCTGATGGTGGCCAAAGAACCTCATGTTTGCACCCTTAATGCCAGTCGTCACAACTCTCCTGTCAGTCCGTATAAAAGTACTCAATATAGTTTCAATTGGCTTTTTATAGACTATTGCCTCCCCATAGATATTTCGTTTTCTTTATTCATAGCCTGCACCTTTCTACAGACAAAAGTCCACGAAGAGTGAAGGTCCATAAATCTATACATTGTCTAGAGAGTAGTAAAAGGATTTATCTATAGAAATTCTATAGACTTTATACCCAAACGTCTATGGACACTCTATAGACTGTCTAAAAAGATTTTTGCAAGGGAGTGCTCTCTTTCGCAATGCGCCGCCCAATGCTCCAACCTCCCCCCCCCCCCCCCCTTCAACTTACAGCAGAGAAAAAATACTGCTAAGCCTAACTCCTCTTTGCTGCTTCCGGTCAGGCTGCTCCATCGAGTGTTAAGTCTGCGCTACTGCCACTCTTAAGCAACGTACCGAACCGACTTAAAAGAACATATATGGCGGGTAACAACATCATACGTCGGTGGGGCTTTATGTCTTTGTCACAAAGCTCGAAGGGTTAAAGTACCTCGCAACGTGATTAGCGCCATGCCAAACCCGGAGCTAGCTGAGACCCTCTTCGGCTCGCTTCTCCAAACAACGTCGCCCACACCATTACACGCCGCGGGAGAGATGGCTTTCTCCGTTCATACACAGCTTTAGTTGTCTGAGCGCTGCAGCTCTGCGTACGCGAGCAGCTTGCGAACAAGATAGTGCGCCCGCCCAAAGCGCAGGCGGCAGCTGTTCTAACTGCATACGCGCGCCCACCCCGCGCGTTTCGCAAACAAGCTGATGTGCGTAGAACGGGAATTAAAAAATAAACAGGAGCAGCGAACTCAGATAAATAACAGAAGCACCGGAACAGCGGTGCAAGGTAGACTTTAAACAGCAAGGGAGACGCGCCACTTTTAGAAAATGCGGGAGATGCCGAAACTAGACGAAACACTAGAGCGCGGCTGCATGAGATCGATGTCATTACCCCAGTGTCTTGATATTGTGTCACAGATGCAAAGAAAATACTGACAACAAATTACACGTAAGGGAAGCTTAGTTCCTGACAAGGGCGACACCTATTACTTTTTTGAACGGCGGAAAAAATCATCCAAATTAAAGACGCAATAAAATAGATTACAAACAGATGTGACACCCAACCCGAAACGTACCGAAGACAGTGAAGATGCCACAAAAGCTCACGGCAAATGAAGAATGAACCCAAAACAATAATAAATCGTTGTTACTCTAATAGTCAAATCTACAATAAGAACAGGAATTTAACAGTAAACAAAGAGCGCGTACATAAAGTGATGACAAAAGTTGATAACCACAGATCCATGAAAACAATACGCAAAAAAGTCGACCAGAAATCGATTACAGCTATGAAGCAGTTATGCAAGCACAGCATAGGGCAAGAATATAGACAGTCGTCTTGGCCCAACGTTGTCGTTGTCTTCAAGCAGCAGTCTGAACCATGTAACCTTTGAAAATATGTTCTCAATTATACTTGTTAATACTTGCATAAATCCACTGCGCGGTGTGTAGTTTTGCGCTACTTCTGACGATTATCTCGTATTTATGTGGACTATCTGCACGTATCGCTCAGCGAGAATTTAGCCTGCGCTAAATTAATAAAGCAAGTGTCCAAGCTGCTTCCAGGCTCTTTACAAATGACCGAACCAAAAGGTTCGCTGTCAAGCCGTGTAGCAGGGCACTTCCACCAGCCGGAAAAAAAACTCCATGTCCATGCTAACTTAGCAGACTACTCGTCCTCGAGCTTGCCGAGTAAGCCCTGGTAGCTCGGGTGAGCCGGAAGAACTTTGCAACCCCCGCTTCACAGTGAACTCTTCGGGCCGGACACAATTTAAATATGCGGTGCTGCGTTTTGTGTATTGGCACTACATGAATGGCTGCTTCCCAGTGACGCCGGGTACCCAACGGTGATACAATGGGTACGAACTTCCCCTGGCCTGGTGCTCGGCTTTATCCGGGTGAAATGCTTGGGAATTGGGTCCTTGACCCCACCTTGTGAAGTCGAAAATACTTTGTGTCATGGCGCTCTTTGGTCACAGATGCCCTTGCGCCATAAATTTTACTATCCTCATCATTATCGCTTAAAATTTAGGTTTTTTTTTCGTTTTCTTCGAATTGTGGAGATTTCTGAATGCACACAAAGCGTAACACCTGTGTTTGCCTAACTGATATTTGGAATGAATGAATGAATGAATGAATGAATGAATGAATGAATGAATGAATGAATGAATGAATGAATGAATGAATGAATGAAAAGTAAATAAATATCAATATCCTCTTAAGTATGCTCCGAAGAATCCCAAAATGTTTAGCATTGAGACACGGCCAAGAGAAGCTGCTGTTGCTTTTAAGGACACAAAGGGACATTACAGTAGCAAGAAGTGTTAAGAGCAAATGAAAATTAGAACCGACACGAGTATTAAGAAAGGAGCTTGTGTGTATTCAGGCAATCTTCACTGCTCTCTTCTTTTTATCCTTCAGCCTCCTGAAATGAGACTGTAGGCATTCAACATCATCCTCCGTATTTTCTTCTCCTCTTCCTCCTTCCAGGCGCATTTATACAACATTGCATAGCATCAAACCTGCTCCGTGCACCAGGAAAGCTGCAAGAGGCAGCTCAGTAACTGCTTGGCATTTTAATGCCCCTCGCTGTTTTAACACAGCTGGTCTCGCACGCGGCTAACTGACCTCCCGCGCGCGGGTGGGCGGGGCCTTCAAGCCGGGGTTAAATGCGGCGACCCCTCGCGGAGGCACGAAGAGCGTGAAGCGGTGGCGCCCAGGCGTCTGCTACGGCGGCCTTTTAGAGGCGACGCCTTGCACGATCGGTGGGATAAAAAAAAAAGTGGAGAGAAGTAGTAGAGTGAAAACAATAGATAGTCCTGGCGATGGCCGCCACGACTCCGCGGCATGAAGCAGCAAAACGAGAAGAGGTTACTTATTGCGAGGACGGACCTTAAATCCGGCCAGTTCAGTTACTGGCACAATGCACATGGGTTACACGCGCCCTGCTTTTGCCCTCAGATAGCTGCATCAGTCTGGCTAAAGCAAGTGAATTCACTGAGGTGACCACTTGATCAGAAACACTTGAGTGCAGTGGGGTCGTGCGGAGACCCAGGGGCGTGCCCCGACTTCCTCTCCAACAATAAAGTTTTTTTCTCTCTCTCTCTCACTTGATCAGTAACTACCCAATGAGAAGAGTGATTTGTCTTTACCCCCTCCTGACTCCCGACGCAAGGCTTAAGTGTGTGGACGTAGGAAGGAGGGCGTCTTAAGAACGAGGGGCATTGTGCGGCTACCACTGTCACTACCCCGTACCGGGAGAGGACCAAACTGCCGCATCCGCTTTCAACGCACAAATGCAACTTAGCCATTTTACTTCGGATTTTTGCCTACACACAATTGACTCGAAGCTGCGGAAAAGGTTCCGCGAAAGACGCACACGAGAGAAACACGAAGCCTCCGTTATTCAAAACGGTGGCGCTCCGATCATCAGCAGTCAGTCCTCTGGACTAATTACGAAAGAGGCGGCCTTCCTGGAAATAGAGCCAACCCCGTCTTACATCGCGCAGCTTTTCAGTATCTTGAGCGAGTTTCACCCCATCTTTTTTCTGTAGCCTTTTACGCGCATTTTCAAAATTAAGCATTCACCGCCCATTCCTCGCTTAATACTGGTCGTTCTCGTCAGCAAGTGTCAGCCAACGTCTCGTCAGCCAACGTAGGGGGAAGAAACTCAGACTTAAATTCCGCAAACAAGCAACAACTAGACATTGCTACGGAAGAATCTTCCAGGAGAACCGCAATGCTTTCGAAAAATCCGGTTCGGCCCAGACAGGCACGCCCCGGGCGTATTCGCGTAGCTCTTCCCTCCAGCCAGTCGCGGCGACGTTAATAGAAAAAGCAACCGGTAACACGTTTTATGCGATACTACACGCTGGACATGCATACAGGCAGCACTACGTGCCATGTGGCAAGAAACGGGGCCATTTGTCATGGAGATACCGAGTCCAGTCGGTTGCAGGGCCGGCACACGTTTCTCCACTAATTCAGTCACCTCTATTATTTGGACGACCAGACATTCCGAGTTAGGAAAGCGAGGCTGTGTACGTTGCCGGCCCGTTAGCATGTCATTAGTGGTAATGAGGCTTATTAGATGCGCCTCTCGCCGTAGGCGCCAGTCTGGTGTGCTGACCACCGCAAGTATCGGGCAGCTGAAGTTGTCAGGCAACTTTGCGTGTATTTCGGCGACGCGAAGAGTCAGACAAGTGTTAACGCGACAGCGTTAAGAATCCCGTTCTTCACAAAATCCACCGTCGTCGTCGACGGCGGCGGTGTGAGCCAAAAATCCTCGGAGAAGCATCCTAGGCAGGTCACTTAGGTCACATGACTTTGTGGCGTCACTTAACTCACGCGACCCTGTCCGCCGGATTCTGAGCAAACTGATCACAGTGGCCGGTGGCATTTATTTATTGGCCGCGAGAGGTTGCTCGGGAAGACCTACCTTGGTCGCGTGAGCACCCATGGGTGGCAGCACCTGCATGACGCATCGCGTAACCGCTGCACCACAATGCTAGTAATAATATGAGGACTCCCAGGGAGCTACGAATGATAATATTAATTGGTTTTTTGGGGAAAGGAAATGGCGCAGTATCTGTCTCATATATCGTTGAATGACCAATTCCGCAAATAGGGGCATTCATCTATTGACACTATCGAGACATAACCTGAAGGCGGAGATTGTGTCCCCTACAATTTCTTTTTTGTATGTATGGGTGTGTGTGCATACCATGGATGCTGAAGATAATAATAATAATTGGTTTTTGGGGACAGGAAATGGCGCAGTATCTGTCTCATATATCGTTTTACACCTGAACCGCGCCGTAAAGGAAGGGACAAGGGAGGGAGTGAAAGAAGAAGCGAAGAAGGAGGTGCCGTAGTGGAGGGCTCCGGAATAATTTCGACCATCTGGGGATCTTTAACGTGCACTGACGTCGCACAGCACACGGGCGCCTTAGCGTTTTTCATCCATAAAAACTCAGCCGCCGCGGTCGGGTTCGAACCCGGGAACTCCCGATCAGTAGCCGAGCGCCCAACCCACGAAAAACATAAAATATGTTTTTCGTATTTTGCCAAGTGCCAAATCGCACGAATCATACAGAGGACACATGCGCATAGGAATGGGGCTCATGTTTTGTGCACATTATCTCGTCTTCGTTTGTTTGCGTTTCGCAAACTATGAAGGAAGGCACAGTACACGAACAAGTTCTTTCTGACGGTAAGACAGGTACCATGCACTGGCGTCAAAGTGTCAACCATGTCGGAGGTGACATCTGGAGCACAGCTAACATCCCACACGTTTGCTTAATCCGCTTATCGGCACGTGCACGGAACTGCATCTCCAATTTTGCACGTATGTGCCCACATGACGCAGGTGACGTCCGGTCCACGGCATCCATACCCAATTACAGTTACTCCTCAGCCGTGGTTAAGGCACAGTGTTCACTGCGTTTACACCATACCACTTTCAGTATACCGAGAAGTGTTGAAGTCCTTCATTTGGTTGTGTTCGTCGGCTGCATCCAGCTTCTCGAAAATATTTTTTGTCATGGAACACTTGAACGAAGTTTTTGACGGTAATAACAACAACAATCAGAAAGCTTTCTGGGCGCCATATTGTGGCCACTAATAATAAGGAGGATCTCTCGGGCATTTAAAATAACGTATCCTGCGATCCACAATCTTCGACCTTCTCAAACTGGATTCTCGAAACAAGGCAGGGGCATTCATATCCTCGGAGTGGCTCACATTCCCGCGGATGCGGCACACTAGACAATCACAATTTGAGAGTCGCCTTTTGGTCTTCGTCGCTTTCTATTTCTGAAGTACTGCGAGAAGGCGCTTTCACTAAACATTCCGGGCAGAAGAGATGAAGCCAGCGATGCAGCATTGTCGGCAAGAGTACGAACAACTTTTATTAATGTGTGATCATTATAAGGGCATGTGCGAGCAATAATGGTGATACCAAGCACTAATCCCTCTTAATAGGTATGGCTGACAGCCCTGCATGTGCCATCTGCGGGTGTGATGAGACAATAGCCCACATTCTTTGTCAATTCCCTGCCTACAACACCGAAAGACAGTCTGTCTGCCATGCACTGGAGCATGTCGACCTGCGCCCACTTACATAAACGAAGATTCTCGGCTACTGGCTGCGGCGGTCGTCGGCGGTGAAGGCCTCCAAGGCACTTCTCCGCTTTTTGAGGACTTATGGCCTGCACAATAGGCTGTGACTTTACTGAACGCTATGACTTTCATAGTCACTTTAATTTCCTGCAACTGTCTTTTCTCCTTCATCTTTTTCTCACCTCACCCCTTTCCCCCCGTTCAGGGTAGCGAACCGACTATTCGTCTGGTTAACAACCATGCCTTTCCTCCTCCTCCTCATCCTCCGCCGTCACCCGTGACACGGTGCGAATCTTGTGACGTCATCACAACCTGCCCATCATGGCAGGTAGCAACCTGACTGCGAAAAAAACTACACCCACCGTTGATGCGGGCAGTTAAATTAATGATCGGCCGCGAGAGGTGGCTAGGAAAGAGCAACCTGGTTCCCACAAGCCCCACCGGTGGCTGCGTTTGAAACAGCGAGCAGCCTGGGCAGTGGCGTATCGCCTACCGCTGCACCACTGCACCCGGAGTAGTATGAGGACTATCAGCTAACTAATTGTAAAGTAGAGAATTACCAATTCGTCATACATGGGCATGAACATGTTAACGCTATATCACGTCATACCCTTAAGGCGGAGGTACAACGGAATCAGGAGCAAAAGAAAATGCTAACGCATTTCAACCATCCACCGAGGATCGCCTAAGATTTTTTATGTTTTCTTCGTATCTTGAAAACTTCTCCTGCATTTATTATAAACTTCCGTTCCGGTGAGATCTGGCAGTTCGTCCATGTTTCTTTTTACAGCCCGTCCGCAGAAAAGCGATCCGCAAGCGAGCAGCCATGGGTGCAAGAGTGAAGGATGAAGCTCTTGACGTATTATCGCACGTCAACTTGCGTGGAGCACGTCAGGCGACGCCGGGTAATGCCTGAAGGCGAAAACCGATCTTCCTTTTCAGAAATGTTGGTTTAGAGTTCGAGCCGGCAGTTACGCGGAGTGGGAAATTACGACTGATTATCAGTTATCACAGGCTTCATGCCGAAATCACGGACTCAGACTGCCCGAGAAAACCTGTCAACCCCGTGACTGTTATATTCGTTTTGTCGTCGTTTGCGACTTCTTCTGGCTGCCTTTTTAACACCAATGCGTAGAGCGGTTTCAAACGCTTAAAGGGTAGCGCGTGTGTCACGCTCCTCGCATATTATCCGTTTGTTGACTCGCTTTTAGTTAGCGCTTAAGTCAGGTCGGACACAGGATGTTATACTTAGTTGATGCGAGCGCAGAGACTTACGAGGTGAATTATGGGCAAATGCTGTGGCGGTTCGGGCTACGAGAGATGTTTAGCATAGCGATGACTTGACGTACTCAGGTAAAACTCAAGAAACATGCGGCAAATTCCCTCTAAAGGGGGCTTAGCAGCCGATGGCATCGACTGGTTGTCATGATGTTGAGATTAATCCCTTCCTTATCACAGTTTCCTACACAGCGTTTCTCTTGTATGTTCCTATCATGTGAAATTTGGCTGCGGTAGAATAAACAAACTCAACTCAAATCTTTTTGAGAAGGCTAACCTGACATAAACCGGATTATCTATGACGTCAAGAGAACGGGTCGACGCCATTGGCTTGAAATGCGCCTTTTAGAGGTACGTGCAGCTTGGCTCTTCAGTTTTATTTCACTGTATAGCGTGTCCACCCCACACACTCATAATACGCTCTGCCAATATGTATTCATTCAGATATCAGAATAACGGGTCGGCAGAATGCAAATGGTGATGCCAGTGGATGGAAGTGTAGATGAATTTTTGTCACATTATTCTTCAATGACGTCATAAAACGGCAATCCCTGAACAGCTCCTAGTACCAAACACACGGTTGTGAGCAACTGACTCCTTCACAGCTTTTGCGTACCAGGAGGGAACGCTAAATGATGGCAAATAAAGATAAAGAGAGATAAAGAGGTCCCCGTCGTCGCGTACGAAGAATGAAGATCCTTTTAATACGCATGCATTCGCGAAACTTGGTGAATTGCATGGCGGTACATCATATACATATCTTACACTGCGCCGCCTTCCCGTCATGAACCAACGATATTTCAAAATGAAAGTGACCTCAGCGTTGCTGCAGCATTCGTAGAGCTTCCTATAGTGCTGTCTGCATTCATTTTCTGAATTGCACAGGCCAGTAGCTTCAGCTGCACAAAGCGCCACGGAAAGCTTGAAGGCATAGCGAAGACACCGTAATTTAGACCGTCTCCCGTATCATTCCTGTACTCTCTACGCCAGGCTGGCTGGCATCGAAAGGCGTGTGGATCGACAAGAAAATGGAGCAGACTACAGACACACTCCCCCTCACCCCTTACCCTACCCCACTATGATCCCACCCTCACCACTCACTCCTGCCTGCGCCCTATGCCCAGAACCCTTCGCCTGTTCCCTCCAAATCTTCTCCCTCTGCCCGGCGGACCCTCCCCTGCGCGGCCTAGAGGACCTCAAGACCTGGGAGGACTGGGAGACCCTGCTGCGCTCGGAGGACCCGGCCGTGCAGACCATCGCCACCGGCCGGGCTACCAGTGTTATGGACCTTAGGTATATACGCTTAAGTGGAGTGGGGCCGTGCGGAGACAAAGGGACGTGCCCCGACATTCACTGCATTCATAAAGTTTCTCTCTCTCTCTCGTTCTCTCTCGTGCTCACAGCACCCGACAAAGCTCCTTTACTGTGCAGCCCCCTGCACATCCTTTGCCCGCACCCGCACTCGGGAAGCCAGTAAACAGTGCAGTCTACGGTAGCCAACAGCCGGACCACTGGCGGTGACAAAACCCGGTTTAAGGCTGTACATTCCTGGACCATTGCAGCAAACTACCATTCTCCCCTGCTTTCTCCTAAGAGTTAGAGCGCCGCTCTTTCCGTGGCAGCGTCTTGTTTAACGCTGTCTTTGCAGTTGTGCCTTCAAGAATTCACGTTCTTTACCTCCACATCGAATTCTAAGCTGGACACAACTGCCTTGCGCCGTCCCAGCAGATTATTGTTCCTCCTCCGGGTATGCGGTTTCCTTACTTTTTCCGCCCACAAGGACGACGCAAACCAAAGTCTCAGCTCCCGTTCGTTTTTATGTGGTTCTGTCGCACCTTCCAGGCAACACCAGCGAGACGAGAAGTGGAATGCAGGGAAACTGCTTCGTTTCATACCAGGAACGCCGAACGCATACCATGGCTCGCGAGTGCGAAAACTCGGGCAGCGCTGTTTTATATTGTGGCCCCCAGTTATACTAGGGAAAACCCGAAAGTTGTCGCCTCGGGAAACGCGGAAGGCGCCAGCGCAATGTTAGTGTTGGTCGGTTTGTCCCTACGACCCAAAATGGGCGAGGAGTTCTCGGGAGATAAATTTTTGCCCTTGCTTTCCTTATATCTTTAGTGACTTCGTTCTTTTCCTGCTCTCTCTCTCTCGGTTTTCTGTGGCGACACTAGCGCAACACTGTTGCACTTGAGGTATTTCGCTTCAAGGAAATTGGCAGTTGCTTTTCGGCCTTCATTCTTGGCTACAAGGCTATTGCATTCCATTAAAGGGTAAAACCGAAATGTTTAAAAAGGCAATTACCTCGCAGAAGAAAAAATCAGCTGGGTACTTAAGCACTCATTACGTGTTATAATGCGATGTCATGAACAGGCTGCTGGCTGGTGCTTGTTTGGGTCTGTCGTTCTGTCCATTCTGCGGACGGTTGGCAGGTGCAAAGAGGGGCGAAGGGGAGAGCAGGGCAGTTGGAAGGTGTGATACGTGCCACGCCACGTGAACTGATGATGTCAATTTTCAAATTTTGAAAACTTTTTGCCCGAGAAAGCTGGACTTGACCGCACTCCTGTATTTCCTCAAACTTCATCTTTATATTTCTCTTCTTTAACCGCGGTTATTTTGTGATCCCATGACCTTGCGCTCAGCCGCGCAATGTCGTAATAGCTGATCCGCGTAGCTACACCGGTGCGAAACCCACCAAACAACATCCTCTGGATTAAGAGAGGGCTGAAATCTGAGCTACGAGCTCAGCACTTGACGGGACAAGCACGCTCGCACCACTCGCCTGGTCTGCAGTCCGTGACGTGAGAAAGATTTGAGAAGAGAACCGCATCAACTGCCGAGGCGCGTAGTCGCCCCCGTCAGCATGTCAAATACAGCGGAGCGTGGTCGCCGGACGAGCGAAAGAGCGGCGCAGAACGCTGGCATGTAATCGGAAAATGGCGGCGTATCACAGATGAGAAACAAAAGCACTGGTCGCTGAACTCAAAGAAGCCTTATGGGGCTTACCAGCAACGAAACCGGGCGTTGTTCCCTTACAATAATGGTCTATAGACAGTGTATAGACTTCTTATAGACTATTGCTTCTTATAGATATTTATTTTTGTCTATTCGTAGTCTATAGACTGTCTATAGACAAAAGTCTACTAACAGTGTATGGCCATAAACCTATACTTTGTCTGTAGATGTATGTAGGATTTTGATTGAATGTTCTCTAATGTCTTTTATACAGAGTCTATAGACTTTGTAGACAGAAGTCTATATACAGTCAATAGAAAGCCTAAAGAGATTTTTGTAAGGCACTGACATCAAAAGTGGTCAGGAAATTTCAGTGTGACGGCACCGTGTACCCTGAACCGAAAGTGACATTACGAGGCAGAAATTGCAACCGTACGAGACGTCATTCGACCGGAAGTGACGTCGGCTAAACCTGAAGTGACGTGGTGGCTTGCTTAACGCAGCGTTTTATATGTACATGTATGTCGATTGGTTTTTCGTAAAGGACTTCAACCTAGGGTCTTTGACCTAAAGGCATCTCATTCGGAGGCCTTCAAGACAATGGTGCTAGATTCTACGTAGCACTGACTAGTAAACAAATAGAGTTAGAGTTGTGGCACGGCGAAACTGCGAGTCGTGGCCAATGTAGCTTTTCGCTACAAAAATGGTCTAGAGACTTTCTGTGCACCTTTTATAGACTATTTGCCTTCTTATAGATATAAATTTTTGTCTTGAAAGTAAGTCTATAGATTGTAAATAGGCAAAAATCTAAACGTGTATTGCCATAAAGCAATAAATTGTCTACAGATTATGGGATTTGAATTGTATATATGCAAGTAAGTCTAAGATTTGTCTATAGAGAGTCTATAGTCTTCTTAGACAAACGTTTATAGAGAGTCTATAGACCGTCTAAAGAAATTATAAGAACTGGCGCAGTGGTGCAGCAGTTAAGCAATGCGCCACGGCTCCGTCATGTGACTGTTTCGAAGATAGCCACCTGTGCAGCTTGTGAGACGCATTTGCCCTTAATTTAGCTGGCATCTACCGCGCTGGCAGTTTGCTCAGAATTCGCAGAGCAGGTTGCCTCCTGTAACGGCCTTGCCCACCTGCCGCCCGCGATGACAGTGAGGTAAACGACACCGCGTTTTCTATTTAACGGGAGTCATGTATATAAAATCTAGCTTTCTCAAGTTTTTGCGCACGAGAGTAAGATTAGTTTATCATGCGCTCATCTCCACATTCTTCGTACTTTGGTTCATCATGTTTCATGAAAAAAAAAAAGCTTATGTCAGATGTGCGTGTACCATGCGAAGTCGACATAACATCGAGTCAATAAAGCGCTCTTGGTGTCTACATGACTTCAATTCTGATATTATTGGCTCAACCAGGCAGAGTTTCTTAAGCAATAACACTGCACAATTCTATGGAGACCCGTAGTATCATGAACGCAAAGAACCAGAAAAGGCGTTTTGCCTGGGTGACAAAAAAATGAATTATGGGAGCGCGTTTCTTCCTTTGATGGCCGCTCTCGGAAACGTTGCTGACGACACGCCGCGGTGACCCTATATTCCCGCCAAAATCCAGATTGGGCGCAAATAGCTCGACGGGCACCTTGCCATTTCCCGTCCGTGCCTTGGGGCGGAACAAACTGTCGAACGCTTTTAGTGGAAGAAGAACAGAAGAGACAAGAAAGAAAACAGGTGTTTGCAAGTAGGCTATTTAGGACACTCTAAAAAGAAATGAGGAAAAAAACAGTAAGCTGTCCTCTAGCGCACACCCTTTGAAAAATTAGAGTCCGCTAGAGGACAGCTTACTGCCTTTTTACTACCATACAGGCGTATAAATGTTTATAGTATACCAGCCTCACACTAACACATCTATCGGAAGAACTTTCTCTTCAGAAAATATATTTATTTATTTATTTGTTTGTTTATTGATACTGTCAGTCGTAAAGCCGTTACAGGGTGGATGCATACTACTCAAGAAGTACAGGTAGCCACAACTACAAAATTTATACAAACTTATAAGAAATCAATTATCTTGCCAGCAGATAAAGCCACAAATGCGTCAGATGGGTAAGTGTTTGGGGAGTGAAACTGGGGAGTGAAACTGGGGAGTAAAACTGGGGAGTAAAACTGGGGAGTAAAACTGGGGAGTAAAACTGGGGAGTGAAACTGGGGAGGGAAATTTGTCGAAAAGCGAGTTTTTACGCAGTCTGCAATTTTTAACGCCTAAAGTGCCTCACTCATTTCTGAATCAGCAGAGTTCTTAAGCTATTGCAGGGAAAAAGGGCCCCAAATATGTTCTTCTCGATTCAATTGAAGGCATAATGGGCTGCAGCATAGAACATCTCACTGGAGTCGCAATGCACAACACCTAAGCACCTGATAGGCCAAGAACTGCCGTAACGACATTCGCCTTAATTCCTCGAGCGACAGAACAAGACGAGGTAGCAGCGCAAAAGCCACGCGGGAAGGGCCGCTTTAACTGCCCCTCGGAGTGCTCGCAGGAAGTACGAGTAGTTTGTCATCATGCCTCTCATTGCGTGCGTTTCATTAAAAAAAGCATTTTTACCCCTCCTCCAAATGAATGCCTCGCCTTCATGGTGCGCGAAAGCCATCCGGTTCAAAGATCCCCAGGTGGCAGAAAATAGTTTGTAGCTTTCCACTACGGCACCTCTTGCTTCCCTTCTTCTCTAAGTTCCTCCTTTATCTCTTCCCTTACGGCGCGGTTCAGGTGTCCAACGATATGTGAGACAGGTACTGCGCCATTTTCTTTCCTCAAACAGCAATTTTCACATTCATGTTCAAAACTCTTCCTTCGTTATTTTGTACAGTCTACAGACTACCCACAGACTTTTATCTATAGAGCCTATAGAAATGTATAGAAAAAATGCTATAAACTATAGTCTATAGGCATTACAAATCTACAGTTTATAGACAATCTATAGACCCCGCGGCTTCCCCACCAATAAAAAAATTACTTTAGAAAGTCTATACACTATTTATAGACCATTGTTCATAAAGAGTATCCACTTTCTACAAATAAATCCTGTAAACTGGTCTATAGGTAGCACAAACCCTATAGACAGTCTATAGACAAAATATAGATTTATGGCCATACACTTTCAGTAGACGCTTCTCTATAGACAATCTATAGACTACGAATGGGCATAAGGAAATATCTATATAGAAGGATTAGAGTGCATAAGAAGTCCATAGAGATTGTATAGACTATGGGAAGCAGAATTTGTCTGCCTGGTTTCCTAATCAGGGGGTGCAGTAAGAACTTGTAAGTGGCCTTAAATGCGTGACAAAATACAAAAAGCTCTTTTCTCTTCACTAATAATAGCCTGCCTCACTTTCTCCTCATTGGTCTGATTCGTATTTTTGAAAACTTTGGAAATATCCCAAATTTCACGAATTCCATAACTCCACCTCATTACAGGTGCCCCACTTCCCGCTTCCACAGCACCGTGCGATTTTAAATAAGTACAGTACAGGAGTGACTGGCGAGTTACACAGACTGTACGCAGAATGCACAGACAAAGGGGAGACCCTGGATGGACAAGCAGAGAGAGTGAAAGGGAAAGGCCAGTCCGCTGTCTCCGCGGGAAAAGCCAGGCACCACACGCCGTCCACTGTGTATGCACTAAGGTGCGGAGACTGCAGACATTACAACGGAAGGCCAGCGACAAACGGGTCAGCGGCGTAGTTCAGACCACTTCTCAGCAAAGCGTTCACAGGGAGGAGGAAAACGCTCGCAGCGCCGCTCGGCGATGATGGCGATAACGTTGCGCGCCCGGCCGAATCGAAATTACGTCATGTACAGGCGGCGCCACTATCTGCCACATCTTTCGTGCCACGTTACGTCTCCGCTAGAGCGTGTTCTGCCGATAAGGGATAGCGCTTGCTTTCGTGCCCTGTGCGCTGTGTACGCAGAAGTGAATGCGAGTAGTCCGTAGAGTGCGCTGTTTCAGTTCAGCTGTATGAATAACAATTTCGGGACCAGGCACTGTTCTGCAAGAGAATGAGCGGGCATGAATAGCGCAAATGAACTGGACACAGAGGAGGAAGACCGGTATTTGCGTCCCGTGAAAAGAAGTGCTTGCCCGTGACGGCCGGCCGCGGTTGCTCTGTAGTTAAGGCGCTCGTCTACTGAGCCGGAGAACCCTAGTTCGAACTCGACCGCGGCGGCCGCGTTGCGATGGAGGCGAAACGCAGAAGGCGCCCGTGTGCTGTGCGATGTCAGTGCACGTTAAAGATCTCCGGTGCACATTATAGCAGGTTCCGGCACCAATTTCCTTGTCTGTGGCTGCTGTTTGGTCTCCAAAGGTAAATGCGATGGCTTCTTACGACATTTTAATTCCATTTCATTTATTGAACCCCCAGGGCTAAAGATATTATTCAGGGAAGTGGTGACAAGATAAAATTATATAAACAAACAGATGCAACGCATATTACAAAACGAGGTATTTTCATCCTCCTCTGATACAGTGTTAGCTAGTGCAGTATGAAAATGCTGGTTATCACTAATAGAGACGATATCTGCGGGAAGGCGGTTCCATTCACGTAATATACGGGGCAAAAAACGAGAGAAATGCCGTTATAGTGATGAATGTTTCAATGTCAACTTTGTGACGATGATCAATGCGGTTTGAGAAATATCTGGGGGACGAAATTAGGGCATCGCGTTGCGGACACATGATCATACGCTTCCTTTCTGTTTCCATTTAGAGCACGCTCCTGGGTATATATCTTGTAGATGTCACCACCTACGCACGAAAAGCTACTGTTCTATGTGCAAGGTCCCCTCGACAACAATCCGGGGAGCCCCTGGCAACAGAAGGTAACCTGACAAAAGGTAAAACCAAATGATAAAGAGCTGTTGGAAGCCTAAAACAAAAACGCGATGCGCCAAGGATAGCAGGGAGGCAACGGTACTCAGCCGGATAAATATGTAAAGTAACTATGAGGATAACACCACTCATCATTGTCAAACCCTTCCAGAAAACCCTGCGAAGCACCCGTGCCAGGCAGCGGGATAGATAGCGCTGAGCGGCCATCGACGCGTGCATGCGAGATTTCACAACTCTGTCTCGGAAAGCAGTTTTCGAAATCGATAAGTCGATAGCTCCGTAAACAGAAAAGTGCTGCGGATGTTCGCTCAGAGGAGGCTACAACGTATCGACCCGACTTCAAGGGGCGGACGGGAGTCTAACTCTTTCTTTTTGATGCCACACACGATGAGGTACCTATCAGCTTAAAGTAGACCGTGTAAATCACCGATACCGTGTCACTAAAATCCGCCACTCACACCTGTAACTCCTCTAAGAAGCAAAACGCACAAGCGATTAGGTGCATGTTCAGTAAGCCTTTCTCGTTTGCTGCGCCCACCTGAAGACATAGCACGTTTTTCCACTACGATTTCAAAAATCAACAGTCGCACCAGAGATTTCGCATTCTTGGACTGATCATGACTAGGGAAGCATTCTAAAGTATCGCATTCTCCGACTAATGATCAGGGAAGCCTTCTCATAATCAACGTAATTCTGATAACGTACGAACCCGATGATTTAATATAATAGGAGAAAGGCTAGCATGAACAAAAAGTGCTATAGATAACATGTTCTTTGTGTGCTCGACGTGGGATCTTTACCGAGCAGTTTACCGCAGATAAGCCGAGAAGAAGACTTGGAAAAGCCAGCCTCTTATAGGCATTAAAACCAGTGAGTACGAGGCGGCACCAACGACTAATCCCTGCACCTTTACATACATAGCCAAAAACAGCTAGGTTACGTACATTGTTCAAGAAACGCTTGTCCTGTCGGCCTCTAGTTATGTCCTCCCCGTCTTAAAAGCCGCTTTTCCATCCAAGCTTTTTTTGGGGTTTTTACCCCGTCGCCTAACTCTTCGTTGCCTCCAGCAACGTTTCCCATTCTTTGGTGTCCACTCTGCCACTATAGAAACAATTCGGTATCCGTTGCCCGATTTTAGTGCCCCGTACAAATCCACCTGAACACCAAGACTGGCGCTTCCCGCTTCGTTTTCCTCTGTTATTCCAGCGAGAGCAGTTAATAGAACTCCCTTCCACAGACCACGCTTAGCTCTTCCTGGAGAACAGGGAACACACAAGGGTAGAAAGTTGGGCAAGTCGGTAACGGTGATCCATCGTATGTGAGTGTAGCGCAAAACGGGGCAAGGCGGGGGACACTCTGCGCATGCATGCAGCGCGTACTACCTCGCACCGTCGTGGGCTAGCAAAAAAACCTATATCTTCGAACCCGACCGCGGCGGCTGCGTTTTTATGGAGGAAAAACGCTAAGGCGCCCGTGCGCTGTGCGATGCCAGTGCACACGTTAAAGATCCCTAGGTGGTCGAAATTATTCCGGAGCCCTCCACTACGGCACCTCTTTCTTCCTTTCTTCTTTCACTCCCTCCTTTAATTCCTTCCCTTAAGGCGCGGTTCAGGTGTCCAATGATATATTTCAAATCAAATCAAGTTTATTTCGTATTTACAGTACATGGTTTATGGGGTATATACATCAGGAGGCCCAAAAGTCGAGACTGCAAATAGGGCCTCCTATGGCTACATGAACAGAATACATAAACCGGCGCATGCACAACAATTCGAGGTAAAAAAAAAGGAAGGCAAATAAAGCGACAAAAAGGAAAGAAGTGTACAGCAAATGAATGTTATATAGTGATTGCAAACACAAAAACGTTATTAAACATCTAAGGATTCAAACAAGCGGTGTTTTAACATTGTTTTGAATTTGTACAATGACATATGACATATGACATATGAGACAGATACTGCGCCATTTCCTTTCCCCCCCAAAAAAAACAATTATTATCACTACTTCGCTACACGCGATATAACGAAGACCAGCCGGTCGAAATTAGGTATAAGCCCTCTCTACTATGGAGTTCCTCGGGAGCAAATTTCAGTGCAAAAAAATACACCCTCATCTACACCCCCTCTAGTTTCCGCACCTTTCTTTGTTACTATCCTCTACGGAGTTAAAAATCTTAGCATAGATGTATTTATATTAGCTCGAAAATGCCTAACTGAATCACTTGTTCTTCAATCGCGAGAAATCATTGGCGCGTCTTGCTCGCTACTTTCGCCCTCCTAAGGCTTGACGCCCGTAGCGCTAAACCTCGACGTCGCCGCCAGCGTCAGCGACCGCTCCTCACGGTCGTGGTCGTTTCAGTTGCCGCGGCCGCTAATTGCCGCGCCCGGCCCGGCTCGGGCGAGGCCCACCTAACGCTGATAGCGCACGGCGCGGCGTACTCCCTGCGCCTTCTCCTCCTCACCTTTGTCCCTCTTTCTTCCCCTTTCCCCCCTCTCTCTTCCTTAATGATCAGTGGCGGAGGAATGCCAAAGCGCACACTGAATGCACGGCCACGCATTTAGCAGCGGCCAAGGACGGGGACGGTCTGTGCCTTACTTCCTGGGCTTCGCGACCGACAAAGCACCGTATAGGGGCAGCGAAACGAGCCAGCAGCTTAGGCCGAACTGTCGCAATCGATTTCCGATACATCAAGTGCCCGCACCAGACGTCGCCATTTTGCTGGTCACCTAACCAATGTGTATAGCACAAACGCTGTTTCCTTCATGACCGCATTAAGATTACATGGAGACAAGTTCTTTGCACTCAGCTTTGACGTCACGGCTTCGGTCCCGGCCGTGAACCATGCGCCGGCAAATGCATGAACCATGCGCCGATTTCGTCTTTTCAGCGTACCGTCTTTTCAATATATTGCTGTCCTTGCTTAAGCTTTCTTCGGCTTATATTGGCAGATTGGCTGCGATCCTTATACAAAGTCAAAAAAACTAATTTAATCTTTCCAGCATAATTCTATACGACATTTAATCCTTAAATCAATCTTATTTGGTGATCTTCCAAAAGAAGCGAGGAATTCGAAGCTCAAGGGTGGGGAAGGCTCTCAAAAAGTGTTCGTATTTAATATCCAGACGTGCGCACGAACAAGAATACAACATGTTTCTCCCACACGTCAGCATGAAATGGTTGAAAACGCTGCTGATAATGAACGCGTTCAAAAAAGTCGGAAGTCCCCTTTTGATCTCGCTGCGAACGTAATCACACTTAGGCGATCGAACATCTGCAGGAACATGAAGCAGCATAGGTGGAGACAGGCAGCGACAGGTTATCACCACCTGCCCTCAACACAAGAAGCCAAGCGAAACTCGCGTCTATGCTAGCATGCGACACCGTGAGATGGCTTTCATCAAAACGAGTTTTCCCCTCAGGCGTGCACCGCCGCGGTGGCTCATTGGTTAGGGCGCTCGGCTACTGATCCGGAGTTTCCGGGTTCGAACCCGACCGCGGCGGCCGCGTTTCGATGGAGGCGAAACGCTCAGGCACCCGTGTGCTGTGCGATGTCAGTGCACGTTAAAGATCCCCAAGGTGGTCGAAATTATTCCGGAGCCCTCCACTACGGCACCACTTTCTTCCTTTCTTCACTTACCGTCACAAAAATTTATTTAGACAGTCTACAGACTGACTGTTCATAGACCTCTGTCTATAAAGTCTAAAGACTCTCTATACACAAACCCTAGAGAACAGTCTATAGGCCATACGAATCCTATAGACAGTCTACAGACAATCTATAGATTTAAGGCCATACACTTTTAGTAAACTTCTTTCTATAGACAGTCTATAGACTATGGATAGACAAAGAAATATCTATAGGAAGGCCACTGAGTATATAAGAAGTCTGCCGACAGACCATTTTTATGAGGGTAGTCCCACCTTTATCCCTTTCCTTACGGCGCGGTTCAGGTGTCCACTGATATGTGAGACAGATACTGCGCCATTTACTTTCCCCAAAGACCAATTTTCAATTTTTCTCAGGAGTGGCTACCGGCCCCAAACGATACGTCGTTACGTCGAAAGCATAGTTCCATCGGCGTAATGCGCACTGCTTAGCAATGTGTTATATAAAACTGACCTCGAGATTGCCGCCGAGATGACCCACGCCGGGCATTGAGGCGCCTTTGGTAAACGGCGCTCGTTTCTCATGTGCTGGTGTCCACCAGTTCGTGTGATTCAATACATAGAAGGTGACGTCAGACACGGGTGCTTTAAATGTAATTTTGTTGTTTACATGTCATGCCTCCATTTTGTTTTGTCTGTGTTTCGCCTTAGCATGAAACCTTAACCTCTGATGCCTCATCTCGTCAGGTTGCAATAACGGCATGTGTTTGGCTATCTCGAGCTACGGCTTGCACCGGGCCCTAACAAAAATTGCTTTGTACAGTCTTTAGACTGTCCACAGACTTTTGTCTATAAAGTTTATAGACAGTTCATGGACTAGTCTATAGGGAAAACAAATCCTATAGGCAGTCTGTAGAAAATCTATAGATTTATGGCCGCGCACTTTTAGTAGACTTTTATACAGACAGTCTACAGACTCAATAGACTAAAGAATCATATATAGGAAAAAGATAGAATCCATAAAAAGTCAGTAGCGAATCCACAGACCATTTTTTATAAGCAGGATGGCCTTTGAAAACCGTTTTTATGCATTTTGTGGCTAGCATTCATTTTATTCGCTCGTACGAATACAAGACGATGCGCGAGAATTTCGGACAAGAGCACGTCCTGTATATATTCTTGGTAGAATTGTTTGCCAAAAGCATTTTAAAATGAATGCTCCCATGTGTACCTTGCACATATTGCGCATATTTTCAGCAAACATCCCTGAATGCGCATAGTGTGAATATGCGCGCTAACGCCATTTCTCAGCAGTAGATTTGAGCACGACATGCACTGAACGGAAGCGCACGTGACTATAGGACTGCTCATAGATGGCAGCAGCCGCACTCTGGTGCTGCCACTGTTTTTCTTGGCTGCTGCACGCCCTCAGCCCAAGCACACAACCAGCTATTGGGTGAGATAACTTAGAGCAGGCAGACGTTGTGCAGAACTTTCAGAACTCGGCCACACGCAACCAGCCATTATCTCCCCCCGACCAAATACATCGTCAGCGAAAGACGCCGCAGCACACAGAGAGCACATATATGAACACTACCAGAACACCACGGAAAATCGCGAAATTTCACCCGAAAATCAGCCGTCACTCAACATGGAACAAGCACACGTCTTTCGGAAAGTTCAAGCTATATAATACTCTCGTCACCCCACTAGAGCTCTACAACTTCGCATGGCGTGACGCAGTTCGGATGGCGTGACACAGCTATATGTCCCAACTGTCCAGAGATCAGAGCGCATCCTCTACTCATGAAACAATGACATTACCTCTCCTTATTTCCCTCACCGTTCCCCTCCTTCCTGGTGTGCTTGGCTTCACCGAGGCTAAGAAGAATATCAGCGGGCCGTAGTGGAGCAAGCGCTTTTCTTCACGGAGCCTTGGCACTGGCCAGAATAAAGTTTTTTCCTCCTCCTCCTTTTCCTCCTCCTCTTACCTCTCAACGTGTTCAGCGGGTGCTCTCAGAGGCCGCTCTTCGCGACAACAAGCCCGGAAGCGGTGGCGACAACACGTAAACAAACTCACCGCCATGTAATGGACGCGCCCAAGCCGATGACGCTGTTATGCATATACGCTTTCAGCCGGCGCCCGAGAATTCAAGGCGACCAGGCGTGTCTATGTTCTCTGAATAGATAGGGACATGTGGACCTTGGCGAATGCTGAAAAAAGGCCGGCATCTTCGGCATGCAGCCAAGAAAAACATTTTTCGCGAAACTTCCCAGCGCTGACTGATGACTGTAGCTGCCGTCATCTGTGCATTAGACTTTAATACTGCGGTAACACGAGTTGATCAGCGACTATATCGAAGCTATTTTTGGCGGGAGATTCGCTTGCGCCAAGAAAAATATATATGAAGGCTCTGCTGTACAGATACGGCACTTGTTAAACTGAAACCGTTCTGCTCGCGATGTACTATTTTATCACGTACTACCACAGTTCCGTCATTGCATACACTTTATCGCTGTCATAAATTATACACAAAGGTAACCAAAGCGAATTTTCATTTGTTTATATGTTTGTTTATTTATTTGTTTGTTTATTTGTTTGTTTGTTTATTTGTTTATTTGCTTGTTTATATATGATTTATTTATTTACTTGTTCCTTTGTTTGTTTGTTTCTGCCCGCGTTTGTGCAATGGTCCTTGACAGAAGTGAGTGTTACACAAATGAACAGAGTGAAGGGCAAACTAACAAGGCAATAATATAGAAGGAAATGAATAGCATAAGGGCAACAAGAAGCATACTTGACGACAACCTCTCGCACAGGCAAAAATGATAAAACGAAGAACAGAACAAAGTGTGCTACGCGAATCAAACACGCAGAGCCAGGACATGCACACAAGTGATGTCCACAATGTGCAAAGTGAAGATTATTATATTCCAGTGATAAAAAATAGGCACAAAAAGGGCATGCAACTAAAATAGCCATCGTCGTCATGTGCGGCGCCATTTAACGAGGCATTACAAATGCCGACGTGCAAGTATAGATCAAAAAGCAGAAATCTGTGAAACGTCCCAGGCAAGGTAAGGAATAATCGACAATGCAAGATCTAAAGCTTAAAGAATGACTATGCAGAAGTAAGTACGACGCGTGTTCGGAAATTTAAGATACAAACACGAGCCCGGCAGCGGAAAATTTTTATTCCACATTTCTTCGCTTTTCGACATATTTTCCTCCATTATCGAAACAACTGTTTAGCATGCGAATCAGCCTTCGGACTCCGTGTCGTAGAGGTCTCCCGAGTGCTGCGCGAATTACGTCATGATGTTGGCGAACTCATTTCCGGCTAATTGTTTTCCAGCGAGATGTTTCTACCGATGAACAAACGAGGAAAATCATTGGGCGCCATGTCCTGGCTATGCAGGGGGTGGGGGCATGCTCAAAAATCTTCCGCTTGAATTCTGCCAGGATCAAGATCGTGGCGTGCGCGGTATGCAGGCGGGCGCTGTCAAGAAGCAAGCGTACGTCACATGTCAGCAGTCCCTTTCGTTTCCTTTAAATACACTCCCGCAACCGTTCCAAGGCTCCTCAGTATTCAAAAGCATTAACAATTGCGCCTGGATCTGTGAAGTTCGAGTTCATGGAGTATGCCTAATCGTCACACGCCTCTTCGAAATAATTCAATCTACCATTTTGAAAAAGATTTCATCAGTGACAACAGACAGGCTCGTTTTTTTCCCGAAAAATTGACATCGGCTCCGCCTGCCAAGAATTTAAGGCATCATTTCACCACATTCTGTCGATTTTTAAAGTCATCATAAAAAGCAGAAGTCAAACTGCGAATGGTCGCTGGTGGTCAGATTCTTGATTTCACAGAGAAGGTTCGTCACGGATAGTACCCCGCATTTGGCAGGAGTCTGGACCTGCGAAGATATTTGTAAATTGTGATACTCGGTCATGCGCTAGCAGAACACACTATATGTGATAGAGCTGCCGCCTCTCAGCTAGCTTTGTAACTCATTATAGGGAGGTACCTATAGGTACCTTGTGCTTGGCGCATGATGGTCTTAGCTGCATATGCGTCATTAAACTCAACACAATACAACACACTGGGTGGCGCACAGTGAATTCTTACTTTCCGGACACGCCTCGTAAGTACCAAATTTGTAGCAGATAATTGTATTTAATGCATTTTTAACGTGCAATGACATCACACAACACATAAGCGCCTTTGCGTTTCGGCTCTGTTTCGATGGAGGCGAAACGCAAAGGCGCCCGTGTGCTGTGCGATGTCAGTGCACGTTAAAGATCCCCAGGTGGTCGAAATTATTCCGGAGCTCTTCACTCCGACACCTGTTTCTTCCTGTCTTCACTAAGTCCCTCCTTTATCCCTACCCTTACAGCGCGGTTCAGGTGTCCGCCGATATGCGAGACAATACTGCGCCATTGCCCTTCCCCAAAAACGAATTTACATTTTCTAAGCATACCCCCAAAAAATATCAAAGTGTTGGAAATTCCATAGCATATCGGCTCAGGCTGTTCCATTCTCGAACGGTTCGTGGGAAGAACGAATTCATGAGACCTTCAGTCCTGCAATCAGTCTTTTGGGTTCTTAGTATGATACGATCGTGTTGGGCGCCGACAGAGATGTTCAGTGTGGTGATCTGTTTATATTTAGCTTACCATGGTATATTAGGGTCACGTATTTTAGACTTTCGCGACGTGCTCTTCTCTGCAGTGTTTCTAAGTTTGCTACGACTGCTGCGCAGCATACGGCTGCTGCGTAATTGAAGACTGACCTGATATAAGTTTTATGGGCTACTGGCTTCATTTTATATGTGGACTGTAGCAGGAACCTTCTTGAAAAAAACTGCTGACGGTCCAGCTCTGTTAGTCCAGGATATACGTACCGAAAGCGCGGAGTCTTCTTCATCGAAAGAGTGCATTCACTAGATGCTCCTTTATTCATGGTTAAAGCTTGAGCCGTCGTGGCGGAGTGGTAGCGTATCCGCCTCAGACGCAAAATGCCCTGGTTCGATTCCGAGCCTCGGCACAGGCTTTTTGTTTATTATTCAGTGAGTGTACGGGAGGGCTTCAGTGGCTCCCATAGATGCCGCCACCCAATACGCTGGTTAGCGGTTAAGCGCAGGCTCTATTAAACCGCGCTTATACTCCGGCGTAACGCGCGCGCTGCACGGCGACGTCACGTCGGCCAAAGCGAGACCCTCTATACTCCAACTGCACTTGACCGCCGACGCGTTCGGCGGCCTCGGCGCACTCTGACCGCACTGGCGGAGACTTGGAGAACGTCTCTATTTCGCGCCGAGTGCGCCCGCCGCCGCCGGCCCGGCCAGACCTGCTCGGCTCCGCGGCGAGGCGCGTGTTGTGACGTCATGTGCCTCCTCAGAGCACCGCCACGGCGAAATCGCGAGTTCGTGGCCAGTAAAGCTTTCGCTTTAAAAACCTAGTTTGCACAATACTTTCTTCTGAATGTAACTGCACGCCAAGCAGAGAGGAAATTTACCGGAAACGCATGATACTCGCTTAGTTCCGACATCTGTAATCTACATGCTCATAATTACTCATGTATGCCTCAGTACACATCTCGAGGATACGTTTCTAAGAAACCCGCACATTCACTAGACGCGCCTTTATTCATGTTCACTCGTCGAGCCGTTGCTGCGGTGGGAAAGCGTCCTCAACTTGAACGCAAATGTCCTGGTCCGATTCCCAGCCTTGACCCCCGTTTTTTACACACTGAGTCCGCGTTTTCTTCGATTTTTACGCAACCCCCGAATATTTTCGACGCGCGGTGCCCACAACTACAACTGCTACTACTATGGCGCCGACGGCTTTTCGACCGAACGAGCTGTATACGCTGTCACGTAAAATGTTCGCACTAGCGTGCATGCAGTGAAGAATAGTTTTCGTTATAGGCGAACAAAAAGGAAAGTCTTTACTATACCTCTCTTTGAGAACGTCCCGCCATCTTAACCATCCCTTCCTTCCCCTTGCTGAATGAGGAAATAATTGTCATTTTAAGTGAAAAAATAAACGATAGCTCTAGTTTCGAAGGCAACACAATTTACACATCGGTCCCTCAAAAGCGCCAATATATTTGGGCGCAATAGGTAGCTAGGTGAAAATTTTATTGATGAGCAATATGGATAACCTAATGCCTAGGGTTGGTCTGGCTCTTGATCCCAGGTGGTGGCCAACAGTCCATGACGTGCGGCGACCTCTCCAGCCCACTCTACCAACCGTCTTTGTGAGGAGCTGGAGATCGCGATCTCCCAACCCTCTTTGTCCGTGATGTTCCAGCGAGATGGTGGTTGGAATTCTCGGCAGATATATAAATTGTGGTCAAAGCTGGCTCTCGGAGCCCCTCAAGGAGAGCATTGGTGTCTGTATTTGCCTGGGTGGATGAGAACCAACAAAGCTGGTGAACGGAATGTGCGAGTCTGAAGCTGTCTCCAGGTAGTTTGTTGTTCTTTCGAGAGGGAAATGTGTGGTGGGGGATAGACGAGCGTTTGCTCCCTGTAATGGAGGGCTATTTCATGATAGGTGACGAGCCGGTACCTAGCGCTACCCCTGCCTACAGTGTGCCCTGCTCAGTTGACATAACGCTCGAGCAAGAGAGTGGGCCGCTTCGTTGCCGGGGTTACCTGCGTGGGCTGGCACCCAAACTATTTGAACTGGTCGGGGTTCTGTGGAGCAAGAATTGAGACTTTTTCGGGTGGTAGAATGAATCTGTCCCCGTGCAAAATTCTTTTATTATTATTTTTATTACTATTATTAGTCCCGCGCCGCTAGAAGCTAATAAATTTTCAAGTGATGGACGCTTAAAAAATGTTATTCGCTGCAATATTTGAACAGAATTTTTTTGTCTACCGAACATGGACGGCTATAACACATGAACAACCATGAATGAGCCCAGCATGGATACTATGTCAAAAACTCAATTTCACCTTTTCTTGTAGTGTACAGCAGTTTAGGACACCGTCCGCATTCGCTTACTCCGGCATTTCAAATGATGTATGCCTTAAGAAAGTTTTCTCGCCCGTTGTGCGTGCCTCACATGCAGTCCTAAATGACGAGGCATGAACAGATACGTACGCGTCATGTTCCCCAGCGACTGTACACAGTTTATGACAACGACAGAAGAAATTTGAGCGTCCGGCGCCAATTAAGTTTCGAAATGACCCGCGGAGTCGGACGCCTGTCCTGCCTCTCTCAAAATGATGTTTTAATTTAGCCCGCCTGCCTAATTGCCTCTCAGCGCGACTGCAGCCAAATTACTCGACGGCAACCCCCGGTACAACCGGAATCTCAGCGCGGCTACAGATAGCTGGCTGTCGAATGGGTTAGGAAAAGAAAACTAGCTCTTCGATTCAACGACACGGGTTCGAGACGAAACAAACAGTGTTTATTTATTTATCACTACTGCCAATTTCTTTTTCAGGGATCTTTACAGGAGTGGGTTCTGGCCGCAGGCAAACAGTCGACCAGGCATAAACACTGTGTCAAGTATGCAAAAAGTACAGTGAAGAGTATGGGGATAATAAGAATAGGCATTGGAAAAGGCAATAGAAAGATAACAAATAAAATGATCATAAATAATCGCGAGAAATACAATATAAACACATGGAATATACAAATACATGGAAAACCCCCCAAAATGTTACAAAAAGTAAATAAAAATAACAGTTTCTTTCCTGGCAATACACTTTTGCCAGCTGCCAACAAAAATTTCTCAGTAGGCTGTACAATCACTGAATCATCCATAGAGTTCCACTCGCGCACAGCTCGCGGAAAAAAGGAGAACATAAACGTATTATTTGCGCAGAAATATTCTTGTGTGGAGAGTTCCTTTTCGTGACGCGTTTCCCTGGAAGTGTACAAGGTAATGTATTGTAGCAGAATCAACTTTAAGTGTGTTATGTAAAATTATGTACAGAAACTTAAGACGGTGAAGCATGGCACGACTAGCTAGCGTGTCAAGCCCAGTCTCAGATAGCATCAGCGTCAGAGAATCGGTGCGCCTATATCTGTTGCAGGTAAAGCGCACACTTTTTCGCTGGACGGCCTCAATCTTAGCTACGTTATCTTGCGTGTGCGGGTACCAGGCGACGTTTGCGTAGTCTAGTATTGGGCGAATAAAAGTAGTATACGCCAAAAGCTTGGCTTCTTTCGTAGAATACCGCAGCGCTCAATTCAGAAACATGAGCTTACGCATCGCTTTGTATGTTACGTGATCTACGTGAGCTGTCCACCCCAGATTGGCTGATATAATGATGCCTAAATTTTTGTGCTCGGTGACTGTCTTGAGGGCAGACTTGCTATAGCCGCAAGGAAAGCTAAGTTTGAATTTCTTTTTCGTTATATTCATAGAAACTGTTTTGTCTAAGTTAAGAGCCATTTGCCACTTCGAACATCATTCTGCTATCTTGCCAAAATCATTGTTTAAGCTTATTACGTAAGGCACCGGTTCGCTTCGATTGCAAGAATGATTATGTTCAGTTTGTATTAAGAAGGCAAACCAATTAAGCCATTCGAGTTCCACTGCGGGGCGATCTCTACTTCAGCCACATATCGAAGAGCTAAACGCTGGAAATGAAAAGCGTGTGGCGGTTTTCGAATTGTGCGCACGTCATACATAAGGGGAATATTAAAGATCGCCTAGACCTGCTGTTGCACTCGCTCGATTGTGTCCTCACTATCACTCCGACGCAGAATGAACTAAAAAGGAGCACAGGAGGAGGAGGTGGAGGAGGAGAAGGAGGAGGAGGAGAATGAGGAGGAGGAGAAGGAGGAGGAGGAGGAGGAGGAGGAGGAGGAGGAGGAGGAGGAGGAGGAGAGACTTTAGTGAAACAGGAGAGGTCTGCCTGGTTCTAACATGCTAGTCCTGTGGCCTTAATACGCAAGTGTCATAAATTCTGTCAAATGTTATCGATAGTGACGTCAAAATGACGAATCGATGAGACGTCATCGCTTGACGCAACGAGGAATCAGCCAATTACCGCAGGGCGGCGCCTCGAGAGCATTTATTTTCACGGCTAGGGGCCGTCTGCTAAATTTTTGTAAAGAGACTTGAGAAATATGCGGCGATCAAAATAACTAATTTTTTTTTTGCCATAAGATTGTGTTTAAAGATCGAAAATATTAAGTAAAGCAAAAAGCGCTCGATGTCGTGCTATAAAATTCGCTGATGGGTAACTTTTGCTGCTGCGGGGATGCGCTTACGGCGGTAAAACGTCAAGCCGCTTTGCACGAAAGCAGCCAATTCCACGCCGTGTTATTGTTTTTTTACGCGGCGTCTGAAATCAAGCTACTGTGCGGTTGACCTAAGTGTGCAGAAAAATTTGAACGAATGCAGTGAAGGCTACGTGCCTACCGAGCGAACTTGCGAGAAGCACTTAGCACGAAATCGACGAAGACAGCTTGTTGAAGCCTTTGTTTTTCAGCTTTTTCGATCGATGACAAAAATGCCAAAAGGTAAGGTGTTGCAGTATGCGATGTGTGGCTGTCTGTTTCTTTTCGCTTGGGAAACAGAAGACGACCACGAACTGCGAGATGTTGTGAAAAATAAAGTGCTTTGCCATCATAAGCGTGTTTTATTTATGTGGCACAGAGGTGACCACGGGAGCCCACCCCTTCTGCGCGCTAACTTTGCAGATTGCCTCCAACACCTGCCGCACGCATTTGCTTACCATCGGTTGTGCGATGCCGATGTGCCCCTCGTAACCAACGGCAGCTTGAAAGTCGCCGGTAGCAAAGAACCGCAGTGCACACAGCACCTGCCGCCGCACCGACAGCGCGCTCTCAAGCAAATTTATTCCTAGTTCATCGGCGACTTCGTCGCACAGACACTCCACAGCCTGCTTCTTCAGTCAAAAAAGGCGTCGAAACAGCTCGTCCGGCAAGTCAAAGGCGTCTTCGTGCGCTCTCCTTCGCCGTTGCTCGCGCCGGCGCAGCCACCTCAGTCGTATGTCCGCGTACACCGCCGCCATCTTCTGTCAAAAACACAACAGTCAAATTGACCGCCCCGAGACTGTCACACAAATTGTAAATTGGCGCCTGCATAATTAGGTGTCCAACGTCATCACTTCTGCCACATCCGTGACGTAATCTGCAGCCACCCATGACGCAGAAAATCAAAATGGCCGTCAGCCACGACCGACAAATAGGAACGAGGCTGACACCTTTTTGACAAGTTTTTGACAACTTTGCTAACTGACATTTCGTAATACGGCCCCAGGATAGGGTTACGTCCAAAGAATAGTCCTTGGAGCTAGCGGCGCTTTTACAGCCATTAATCTCTAAAAAGACTAACCACTGTTCACTCAGAGAGTAATTCAAAAGAGATCACCAGCCCTAGTATAGCTTCCTCAAAGACTAACTGTTCATCACTCGGATCAAGGGCTGTGGTTAGTCCCATCTGAATCGGTTTTGGCTTCGAGTATGACTGTCTTCTAACTGCAATCCCCTTTATAAGAAGAGCGCGATTTATGACAGCTTACTCCCTTTTTACTACTTATTGTTTACAATCTATATTTTCCATGTGTGTAATCAAGCCAGGGTCGGGTACGAAGGTTAGGGGACGCAAGAATGTTCCGCGTGCGCAAGAGGTTTCACATCAACTACATGCTCGAATTTAGAATCCTGCATTAACAGATGCGCTTTTATAGGTTTTGAAGGCATGCAGTAGAGTGCTGAAGACAAGAATCAGTAGAATTTTGTACTGTGGTGACACTTGCAAGCCAACATTCGATCACGGGTAAAATCCCACCTTCGGCAGACACCTGAAATGTGCCGTAAAGAATAAAAGAGAAAGTGAGAGAAGAGAAAAGAAGTGCCGTAGTGGAGGTCTCCGAGATAATTTCGACTCCCTGGAAATCTTTACCGTGCACTGACATCTCCCAGCACACGGGCGCCTCTTGTGCTTCGGCTCCATCGAAACATGGCCGCTGCGGCCGGGTTCGAACCAGGGAACTCCGGCTCAGTAGTATAGCGCCCTAACCACTGAGCCACTGCGACGAGTACCAACTTTAACGCGAGAGCGTTAAGGAACTCGTGTCACAGAAAAGCCGATGTCGTCGGCGTCTTTGGCCGTGAGCGAAAAATGATGCATCTCGGTAGACACCTGAACCGCGCCGTAACGAAAGGGATTTTCCTTCCATTACAGCGCGGTACGGGTGTCCACTGAGATATGTGAGACAGGCTTCCTTTCCTTTGCTTAAAAAAAATTATTTTCAATTTCCTTGCCTTACGGCGCGGTTCGGGTGTCCACAAAATATGTTTCCTTTCCTTAAATTGTCCGGGCAAGGGGTCCCACTGAAGGACGATGGCGTTGCGTGGATTCCTTGGCAATGCTGCAACATGCTGTCACGTCCTGCCCTTAAAGGCGAAGCTTAAGCGTCCTGCAAATTTTTTCTGAGGCAGCCAAGGCTAAGAATGCCGCCTAGCTTTCTTTTGCAGCCGCATGGCTGGGCTCACATGTATATTTATGGGCAATTACTAACTCCACTGAAACGCTTCGTGAACGCGAGCTAATTTTTCCTATTCACTATAGCGTCCCCCTTTGGGCACGCCTGACGAGAACGAATCGCTTCCGGCGACCACGCACGAGAGGCTGGCATGCGACTCTGTGCAAACACATCGTTTACCGCGGGGTATGGAGACGCCACCAGGAAAAGCCGCCGGAAAAGGCACTGAAAGGACGCGGGAAGATACCCTGTATATGCACGGTCAGCGATGAGCCGAATAGAAGTGCGCCAGCGAAGGAAGGGGTAATGCGGAGGGCAGGCACGGAGGATGAAGATGGTGCGAAAGAAGGAAGGGGGGTGACGGAGGAGGAAGGATCAATCAGAGAAAGAGTGAAAGCCGCGGGGAATCACGAGGCACCGAAGTGTGTTTCCATCCTTGTCAGGGGCGGATCAATACAGTGCTTCGGGCCTCCGCGCTCAGCGCTTACACGGCCGACTCCTGTGCTGCAGCGCCGTACAGGCAGGGCAGAGAGCAGGCACTGTAGTGTCCGCTTGAAGAAAATGAAACTCGCTGGGATGGGGTAACTGCGAACGGCGCCGGACGGGTTGATTGGGTGTTATTGTGATTGGTGGGCGCAATCTGGATGATGACGATGAACTTGGGGGTGTTGATCATGACTATGGTACGGAAACACTTGTAAAACGATTGGAAATAACTGCGTGAAATTTGTGCACCAATATAGACGTGTGCGGCCACCGGCTTCAAGAATAAGGCGAGCTGGAAACAGCTGGAAATTTCTCTGATGGAAATAGATTGTGGACTTTAACGTCCCGCAGCGCCTTAGCGTATCGCCTCCATCGAAACGCGGTCGGCGGTATAGAGAGAAACTTGGGAGCTATCAGGCCGCTTTGACGATGAAGGTCACCAAGACAAAGCAACCAACTCGAAAGTCGGCCCAGATGGCTGTTATTGTTGTACACGTCTTGAAAAAGTGATAAAGCATGGCAGCACTGAGTGCTGTCTTTCATCCAATGACACTTAAGCTGCAGATACCATGATTAAAAAAATGACGTGTTTCACAAGGACGCACTGCCAGACCTCCCACTACGAGCAATGCGATTCTTGCCGTCGCATTCATCGCTGCTGCCTGCCTCGCATGACGGCGTAAGCGGAAAGACAGCGGGAAGAACAATAAGCTAAGATGGTTACATAATTGCAGCCAAAATCGCCCGTCGCACCTTCCTCCTCCGGGATCACTGGCGCGCGAAGGCGATTAGCGGCAGTTAGTGAGGAAGTCAGAAAGATGAGTATGGCGAGACAAAAAGAGAAGAAAAATAGACAGAAAAGGACAGATCGGAGCTAGAAAAGGAGCTGACAAGGAACTGAAGACCGCAGAAGACCAGCGAATCTAGAGCTCCATAAAGATTTTGACTCACTCGAATGGAGGGCGCATAGACTTCCTTAATACCCCAATGAAAAGTGACTAATTAAGCACACAGCCTTTATCTGCAAATTGTCATATTAAAAAAAGCAAAAAAAAGGCGGGTCGCGTCAGAAAACGAAATACACGACCGTTGACTGAAAAGCGCAGGTGCGAACAATGCGAAAGGTAACCACTAGTTCGCACTAAGGAACTAAATTACACGCACTTGGGCACTAAACGGGAAAAGACTCTTTTTGGTTTTTGGGGAAAGGAAATGGCGCAGTACCTGTCTCAGATCTCGGCGGACACCTGAACCGCGCCGTAAGGGAAAGCATGAAAGGGGTGACTGAGAAGACTAGGAGATCGTCTTTCTAGGGGAAATATATATGAAAAGAAAACTGCATCTCAATCTTAATTTTGGAGTCGTTAATTTCGTGCTAGTAAGATGCTGCCCTTCAGAGCTCATCGGCATGCACATCTATTTTCGGAAAGCGTAAAAACTATATTCCTAAAATAAGCAATGACGGAAAAGCTGACATGCGCATGTTTACATCAGGCGTCACGGAAATCTCCGAATGGCACTTTCATCATACTCCTTCACTTTCGTTGCGAAAAGCTTCAAAGCTATACAACATAAAACAACCAAAGGCATAAATTAAGGTGTTTTAATTAGCGTATGTGTAGGTAGGGCACGTTGCAACGAAGACAGATTATTTCTCTCTGTATCGTGCGCTCCATGCTTCTATATATAACACGTCGCGATGAATCATCGAAATGGGGGAAACGAACAACGTTTCTCACTCTCTCTTAAATCACCCTCCGGTAATGAGTGACAGTTTACCAATATGCCTCAGTGGAAAAATATACAACAGCTGTATCTTACCGGTGCTCACCTACGGGGCAGAAACGTGGAGGCTAACGAAAAGGGTTCAGCTTAAGTTAAAGACAACGCAGCTACCTATGGAAAGAAAAATGACAGGTGCAACAGTAAGAGACCGGAAGCGCGCAGAGTGGGTGGGAGAACAAACGTGGGTTAATGACATCCTAGTCGAGATCGGTAGGAAGAAATTGGCTTGGGCAGCGCATGTAATGCGAAGGCAAGATAACCGCTTGTCCTTAAGTTTAACGGAGTGGATTCCAAGAGAAGGCAATCGTGGCAGGTTGACTGTTTATATTTTATGGGGGTTTAACGTCCCAAAGCGACTCAGGCTATGAGAGACGCAGTAGTGAAGGGCTCCGGGAATTTCAACCAACTGGGGTTCTTTAACGTGCGCTTCGCACAGCACACGAGCGTCTAGAATTTCGCCTCCATAGAAATTCGACCGCCGCGGCCGGGATCGAACCCGCGTCTTTCGGGCCAGCAGCCGGGTGCCATAACCATTCAGCCACCGCGGCGGCTACAAGCGTGGCAGGGGGCGGCGAAAGTTAGGTGGGCCGATGAGATTAAGAAGTTTGTGGGGATACGGTGGCCGAAGCTGACAAGGGTCATGTTTCATCGGAGATATTTTGGAGAGGCATTTGCCCTGCAGTGGGCGTATTCAGGCTGATGATGATGATGGTGAATGCAGATGCTCGCCGAGCTCCCGGCAATTTCACTTTTCGACGGCTTCTGTGCTGCCGCACGTATAGAGAGCGAAAAATACTATTCGGACGCAGCTTTGAGCGCGTGGTCGAATGCCCCGCATAAAGAAGATCTCCCCTTTCTTTCCACGGGTAGGAAAGATTGCTACCAGTGCGGATTCCGAAACTATACGCTTACTGAAGCAACCAGAGGGCACACATTTGTGATAAACCAATAGAAGGAACAGTTGTGTGCGCAGGGTCGGTCCCCGCTTGCGTGATTGCCAACCATATTGACTGCAACCAAGGATTGTTGAGCAGCCAACGACAACCAGCAGATCCAGCCGTATACCGATGCATCGCAAGGTCGTCGCTGGTAACTCCGTTGTTCGCAGTTTGCAATGTGGGAATGGCGCCCGTGTTCAGACGCGCGGTTGTTTCGTTCGACCTAGAGAACTTGTTGATCAAACAGGAGATGGCTGCTTACAACACAGACGGAAGGACACGAATGATCTTCGTGCTTTTTCTCACACCTGTTGGTTCAGTTATTTACTTTCTCCGATATTAAACGAATGCTTGTTTGTGCGCTCGAATAAATATTTACACCTCTACGCCGAATTACCCAGTTTTCAGGGTGTTCGGTACAATTGGGGTTCGTTTCTGTTGTACATCGAGTCCAAATGCAAGACATGCACCGCAGCGGTTGCCTGGTGGTTCGAGCATGCGCCTCGCTTGCGGGAGGTGCGGTGTTCGATCCCCAGTGCCGCCGGGTACCCACCGGTGATACAATGGGTACAAGCTTTCCCCTGCCTGGTGCTCAGATTCTTTGGGGTGAAATGCTTGGGAAATGGGTCGGTGACCCCACCTTGAGTATTAAAAGAAAACCTTGTGAAATGGCGCTCTTTGGCCGCACATGCCATGTGCCATAAAAATTCATCTTCAAATGCATGTTACGGACGTAGTAGCTGATGTGACTGGAAAATACTTGTTCCTGATGAATAGTGCAATTTCTTCATCGTTTACAAAGCGCACCCTTTACATGCTTACGCACAGTAAAATTCAACAGAATGACGCAGGAAATTGAACGACACTACTGTCAAGTGGATTCCACCACTAATTTTTTTTTTTGCAAAAAGGGCGTAGACATGTGGACGAATGACTTCGTAAAAAGGCATGAAACGTGCTACCTGTCCCTTCCTCAGTCCTCATAGACGTATAACCAACCTTGCGTTGAAAATGAAACTGGCATCAAGAAGTTCTACGAGGGTAAAAAGGCTTGAAAAGGCTCAAAAGTTAAGCATTTTTGAAAATGATTGCATTCCGCCAAGATAGGCTGCTTTGAACTGTACACCCGCGCTTTTGAAAACAGAGAACACCAAAAATGCTTATTATCGCAAGATAAAAACACGCTCAATGGTTAGTTTGGTCGCTCGGATGTATTGTGCACGCTAAAATATGGCTTTGCACCACTGTCCGTTTGCCGGCACTTGAACGAAGTGGGAAAAAATCTGTTCAGCCGTCGTATAGCGGCTTAACCGCGAACAAACCATATGGCCGAACCTTAAGGCCAGATTTTCTGAAATAATAAACTGTTTTTTGGGGGGGAAGGGAAATAGCGCAGTATCTGTCTCATATATCGTTGGACACGTGAACCACGCCGTAAGGGAAGGGATAGAGGGAGTGAAAGAAGAAAGGAAGAAAGTGGTGCCGTAGTGGAGGTTTCCGGAATAATTTCGACCACCTGGGGATCTTTAACGTGCACTGACATCGCACAGCACACGGGCGCCTTAGCGTTTTGCCTCCATAAAAACACAGCCGCCGCGGTCGGGTTCGATCCCGGGAACTCCAGATAAGTAGCATATTTTCTGAAACAATCCGAAATTTGCTGTCCGAATAGTATCCAGCCGAAATAGCACTTTACCATATACCAAAGTCCAAAGCGGGGTTCGAAATATAGCGCCGGCACAAAAGTAGCCGTTTCGTACCCGAATGTTTCGGGCATGCTGGCACGCACAATATACATATGGTATAGTTGTTAATACGACAGAAAATTCATTCATAACTTTGCTACAGCGCTTCAAAACCGAGTGAGAACGAGAGGGGGGGCGGGGGGGGGGGGCGGGGTGGCCAACGGCTGTGACTATGGCGATGCTGATGACATGACTGGCCTCTTCTTTCTCACTGCTGGTGACATTAAGGCCAGCGTTGAAAGGCTTTGGCACTGCATAGCAGCCACGTCTCGTTAAACCTATGCTAACCGGCTGTCTCTCTTCTACCTGACAGCCAGCATGAAAAAAAAGTGACGAAAGAAAGGATTGAGAATCGTCAGACAGGCGCTGAGAAAACACTGACTGCAGGAAGCGCTGCTGTTCTCAGTAAATGTGCTTGCCAAGCGCGACCGCCCGCTGCGGCGAGAGAAACAAAAGAAAAAGAAGCTGCACCTGCAAAAGTGCAAACACACACACGCACGTCTCCAGTCGTCAGCGACTGCGAAAACAGAAGTGCGCAGCTTAAGCGCGGAGCGCCTAGAGCTGGCGGCGTGGTCGGTGTCGGCGCTGAAGACGAGCCGTCAGTTTCATTCCCGGAAGATCAATTCGCGATAACCGTCCGATAACGGTCCGCACTAGGCACGGGACCGATCCGCTCGTGACTGGCTATATCTGTTCAGAGGCCCCATCGATGACAAGTTTGATAACACCAGGCGCGACTCCCGTAGGCAAACTGAAACGCACTGCGTATGCTACTCCGAGGGCCAATAACATGTCAGCGAGTTCGTAAAAACGCGGGTTGTACGCCGCCCCGGGGCCCGGCCAATCCACTGCAGTGAGAAACCATCGATTCACTAGCTAAAAGAACAAATATTTTTTAGTAACGAAACCGGAAAATTAGTGGGGCATGTCAGAAACATCTCTCACTGCAAACTTCCCTTTTCAGAAGTTGTCCATAGATCCTCCCATTAATACATGTCGATGAGTTCAAGCATAACGTCAGATTCTGCCTCTTTTGAATTGGACTTTACGTTATATTTCATTGCTTTTTTCTTTAGCTAAATGCGGAAAAAAACTCTAGCCCTCTTCGCGACCCTGACTAACCATCTTTTCCATTCGCAAGCAATTCTAACCGTTTACTTCCGGCAAAGGTGCCAGTCTCCGATATGCCCATTTTTTTGCTAACACTAATATTCTCCAACCATACAGTTTAAATTTTTTTTATCTATGCATGCTTAGTCTTACCGTAAGACGTTGGCCAGAGTGTGCCGACGTCCCTTAAGCGGAAGCCTCGTAGGCACGGGTCTAGGTCCACGTTGCGCACGGTGCATCTTGGGCGAACTGCTAGACATCACTCGGAAACGAAGCCGCGGCTAACTCCGAAAGTGGGAGGGGTCACACGTATTCCACCCAAGGGCACACTTCACACGGACACACACACTCGCACAAAGGCACACACTCAATCAAGCACACGCCGACCATCCGAAGCAGCAGGTATCACACCCGACCACACCACTGGAACACGAGCGCTCATCATCGAAGCGAATCTGACCGCTGCACTCCCGTGGGTTCCTCGGCGACGAAAGGCCAAGTCGTAATCCACAGGGCGAAAAAGAGAATTGCCAGCGCCGTTGCGTCACCAGCAGGACCCGACAGGCCGCTACGAAGCGTGCGGCCACCGCCGCGGTGGGCGTAATCTAGCAAGCGAATTTCCCGCACTCCGCTGACGGGGACGCGGAGTCATGTGCGGTTTGTCGCGACAACGCGCAGCCAGGCGCAGCGCACTCCAGCGCGCCACAGCCACTGTTGCTCGAAACGAAGAAAGCGAGGAAGGCGCGACCGCGCTCGTCCCGCGGACGCGCCGCCATGTATCGACGCCAGAGGCGCCGCAATCGTCAGAGATTCTAGTTACCGAGCGCGGCTAGCTGCCTTTTATTTTGCATGGTAAAAGCGCTCCTTGAATAATAATAATAATTGGTTTTAGAGGAAAGAAAATGGCGCAGTATCTGTCTCATATATCGGTGGACACCTGAACCGCGCCGTTAGTGAAGCGATAAAGGAGGGAGTGAAAGGAAGAGCTGGCGTAGTGGAGGTCTCCAGAATAACTTCGACCACCTGGTGATCTTTAACGTGCACTTACATCGCACAGCACACGGACGCTTTAGCGTTTTTCCTCCATAAAAACGCAACCGCCGCGGTCGGGTTCGAGCCCGGGACCTCTGGATTAATAGCCGAGCGCCCTAACCACTGAGCCACCGCGGCGGGTGCTCCTTGAAAGTGTAAATTTTGTTTTAGAGGAGAGGAAACGGCGCAGTAATTGCCTCACATCTGGGTGGACACCCGAAAAGCGCCGTACGGTAAAGGAGGAAGGGAGGAGAGAAAGAAGAGAGAGAGAGTAACAGGTGCCGAGAGGAAGGCTCCGGAATAATTTCGGCCACCTAGGATCTCTTCGCACTGTGGGGGTGTGGCTGCCACCTACCACATGGTGTGGGCCTACCAGCAGAGCACAGACCTTTTTCCAAACACCAACCCTACCCAAGAGGACAGGGAGGCTGCCCTGCTCGGCTGCTCGGGCCTCCAGGCACAGCGGACCTTGGTTCAGAGAGCAGGTACGGCGGCTTCTACCAATGGGGTCCCGGACTAGGGACTCAGCCTAGTATGTAAGGAGGTTTCCGACTACGGGAAGCCCCCGAACACCTCTTTGTATGTACAGTATATAATAATAATAATAATAATAATAATAATAATAATAATAATAATAATAATAATAATAATAATAATAATAATAATAATAATGATAATAATAATAATAATAATAATAATAATAATAATTGGTTTTTGGGAAAGGAAATGGCGCAGTATCTGTCTCATATATCTTTGGACACCTGAACCGCGCCGTAGGGGAAGGGATAAGGGAGGGAGTGAAAGAAGAAAGGAAGAGAGAGGTAGGTGCCGTAGTGGAGGGCTCCGGAATAATTTTGACCACCTGGGGATCTTTAACGTGCACTGACATCGCACAGCACACGGGCGCCTTAGCGTTTTTCCTCCATAAAAACGCAGCCGCCGCGGTCGGGTTCGAACTCGGGTACTCCGGCTCAGCAGACGAGCGGCCTAACCACTGGGCCACCGCGGCAGGTTTCTGAAGAACACATTGGACCGTTTCTGCAATATTGCTGCACACACAAGCAAAGGCAATCGTGTATAAGAACACTGTTGGAAAGTTACGCAATTTCGAATATTAAACACCTATATTGAAGTCTTTCACACATATTGGACGTGAAGAAGTTCGTGCAATGCGTGGAGTTGGACCACTGAGTGCAAAGCAGCGAAGCGCACCGCCATGTTAATGCAGTTCCATCATTACCTTGGAAACAACCACAATGATATCAACCGTCCTGTTTTATACCTTGAAAGTCTAATGTTAAGCGAGTGACCGGCTCCGTTGGCAGTGCATAACTCTCTGCCACTTTCCATTCTATGGCGAGAGCACTATCTTACGATGGGTGAACCCCGGGCAAGACCTTAGGATGTTTGTGACTGTGCGAAATGAAAGGAAGACGAAAAAAATGCCGATTGTTTAGCTTCGATTAAACCTAGTGTGTAAGTGATAGCTGACCCGAAGAAGGCGTGGCTTCGCTGGCGCCTTATCGCCGTCGTTTCTCCGCATCTTGACCAAGGTAGATGTACACTGGTAGCGAAGGCTCCATAGACGCCCATTGGTCCAAAAAATGGCGGCTCGTGGGCACTCCAGCGCCCCCTAGATTTTGGGGGGGCAAACTACGCAAACGTGACGTAGAATGACGTCACGCATACGTATGCTTTGGCGCGAATTATAAAGCGGTCTTTCTGTAGAATCCGCGTTTTCGAGCCCGTACCTCTCGAAGGTTGCTGCCTTTCAGCGCGCCCCAACCTTTGCCAGTCAAATGTGCTCGCCTTGTGTGCTCGAGTTCCTGCTAGTTATGGCCTTGTTAATGTGCAATTGGGAACGCAATGAAAGTGACTGGTAAAGGAGGGGCAGCATAGAAAGGCAGCAACACTTCCAGACACTGGCGTGGCCGGGTTAGCCGGGTATCGAAACAAGGCCTGCAAAGACGCGCTGTAATGCACCGCACACTCATGAATAGGGGGCAGGTCAAGAGTGTTGCAAAAATACAAAATTTGCCAGGTTTTAATAAAATGAATTACCTCTTTCATAAAACAAGGTGCTAATATATTTTTTCTTTTCTATTGGCAGATTACATTCCAATTTTGTAGCTTTATCATTTCTTTATATGAGTGTTTTGCCCCCCCCCCCCCCCCCATCCTCTGGTTGTGCTGCAGTCGCGCTAAACCACTTTTCGGCCCAGCCTTCGCCACCACTTTAAATCCGCCTTGTCTTGACGGCATCGTTTGGCGGGCCGTACGTCTCGTTGTTTCGGCGTCTCGGCCGGAGCGCTTGGCAGTCCAGGCTTCTTTGGCTCGTTGTCGACTCGCCTTATACCACGCCACAACTGCGCGATCCGTCGACGTGACTTCCCGCAGTCGCCGTTGATTTCGGCCGCATTATACACGCGCATCGTTCATGCGAAGAACGAGCGCTTCGCACCCTCTGTTTGTAAAATTGCCGGGAAATGACGCGCACCCGTTGCCCAACTGCGCATGCACAGCGCAACTTGCCCAATTGCGCATGCGCTGAGCACCTGTAGCTACTTCGCATGTAGGTATACTTCGTATGCGCGACGCGCGCAGTGAGGCTGCGGAGTTGGTGGCGGCAGTGACGAAGGCGCAAATCTGACGTCACGCGGGGCGCATCTGTTGCTCGGCGCATGCGCATTAACGGCTTCGGCTCCTCCCGGGGACCTTGGCTTTTATATGTTGTAGTGAAGCCGTCGCTTCAAAATGAAATAAATATCCGCTTCTGGGATTAGAACCCGCGGCAGTTTGAACAGAGCCGCTTCGCTGGCCCCTTCGCAAGAGCACCAGGCTATCCCCACTTTTTTTTTTAGCATAGCATTTATTTCAGCGAAGAAATAATGTTCTATATACATAAACTATGTACAGAACCTGAAGGAAACAATCGCAAATCAACACAATGCATAATAAAGCATACCTAAACAGCCAAGCACCATAAAAGACGCAACACAGGGCTCATCACTATTCCATCTTGATACGACACACCTAAGCAACCATGCACTAGAAAAATGGCAATTAGGAGCACAGCACTATATAGACTGGTTTACACTCTGGTTCAGATTCAGTCTGGGCATAAAATTTTTTTAGATGAACAATCATTCTACTTAAGTGGTCTTTTGTAGAAACGACAAACTCACAATGTGGGTCCATCATGCACGTTTTCCAGACGCTGTGCAATCCAGTAAGAAAAAACGTTTCTAAAGGTTCACCAAAAAATGGCAGTGCAAAGAGGTACCGCACACAAGGCGGTGTCAGTCTTTTTTTCAATGCCCGCTTCAAGATATCTCAAAAGTGTATTCCACCTTTACAATCGATGAAACAATACTCAATCGTTTCTGGAACCTCACAAAGGCGGCAATTTACTGTGGACCCTAAAATGTTTTTTATACTACACCCATTAATGCATCCATCCTTGCAAATTAATTTCCTTCATGTTTTACAGAACCTCGTTACGTGTTCTAATTTTTGTGATCGCCACTGTTTGTGGGACTTCATGCATGAGTTGTACTTGGCTGTATAGGGATTGGTTGTATAGGAATTTAATCTGTGTTGTTCCCTCCGGGCATATGCCGTTCTACGTATCTTGGTTTACTGGGACATGGCACAGTCGAAAAAGTGCGTAAAATAACATTCTCGCCGTGAACCAAGGCATTCTTCTATAAGCTACATAGCGAGACATTGCCCGTTAAAGCATTGTTAGGCTACCGCCGCAGCCAAACACGCTTTATGTTAAACTGCAACACAGTCTCGCGCTATGTATAGCACATCGTCTTCATCAACACTATCACCGAAGCTAATGTTCGCGCTTTCAGCTACGTGGCGGTAGGGATAGAGAGATGTACGCTGCATGCTTGGTAGGTTTGGTTTGGTTTTTGGGGTTTAACGTTCCAAAGCGACTCAGGCTATGAGAGACGCCGTAGTGAAGGGCTCCGGGAATTTCTACCACCCGGGGTTCTTTAACGTGCACTGACATCGCACAGTACACGGGCCTCTAGAATTTCGCCTCCAACGAAATTCGACCCCCGCGGTCGGGATCGAACCCGCGTCTTTCGGGCCAGCAGCCGAGCGCCATAGCCACTCAGCCACCGCGGCTGGCTATACGTACGCTGCATGTGTTGGTGTGGAAAACGGTGTGGCAGAAACACGGCACTAGAGCAATACGCGTTGGTATTGACAGCGTAGCTGTAAAAAGGCGGGACTGGAGCATATGGCCGCCGCCGTAGATTTGGTACATAGGCAGCGAGGATGAAAAAAAAATCTACGCCAACACTGATTCAGTGTTCGACTTAAGAGCGTTAGCTACGGGAGTTTCAAATGGTTACATTGGTGTACTCAGCAAACGTGAAGAAAACCAATTCGAAACTTCCTTTCCGGAGTCATCCATTCTGGGACACAAGCAGTGCCATCTACCTCATGGATTTTGCACTATTATTGCGATTTACGCCCACCTTCGCCACATCCAGTATATTTCCTTGTTATATCAGGCAATAAATCTTATAAACGTGCGCATCACAACAAGACGAATCGTTTGCGCCATCCGGAACCCCCTGCAACAAACGGTTCGGCCGTAATAGCTGAAGGTCATCGGAATGCACGGTTTGGGGGCGGAAAGGTTGTCGTTGCGAATCCCACACACATCCTGGGCTTCATCTCAATTTGTAATTTTATCCTCAGGAACATGCCAAGTCATTTGACACCACTTCGAACATTTGGACGTCAGACGGATGGCCCCCAAATGTTATGCAAATGGTGGTCCCGGGGTGGGGGGTGGGGTCATACTTCGATGGCCGCTATACTGGCACATACATAACGGATCGAAAGTATAGGTACCAACTGAGGCGCAGCGCGCCCACTCTCGCTACGATACACTGTGTTAACGGGGTAACTGCTTTGGTCAATTTGAGCTTCATTGCACACAGACGAACCCTTGACAAACGTAAATAGCAAGAGCTAACGCTCTTCAAAGTTGAAGATGCGCATAACTGGCACCCTGAGTCGGCAGACACCTCCATCGCGCTTTCAGGCACGTGGCGGCAGTGTTCACCTGCAAAAAACAACAACAGTGTTTTAGCACAATATATCGTTTTCAGCAATGCTAAACCGCCTGCATATTTGAGATTTGAGGAAATTCTGTTTCGTGAATGTCCATGCACCGGCAACTAGAAGCCTGACAAACAAGTTATTTTTATCGATTGAAAGCTTCTTTTATGATGGCCAGCACGTGTTTTGCTTGGTGACTTCAACTGTTTTTTAGATCCCACATATGGAAATATCAGCGGCTCAGACGAGGGTGCGTCCGGAAATAGTGCGACGCACCATTTGCTATATGCAAGCGTGTGTCGTGTGCTTACATTCGCAGAGCTTAACAAAGTTTAACTTCGCCTCATTTGTCCCGTCTTTGCTAGTGTCCCCCAAAGGCATTCGTGCTTAACTTATACTCCGTTTCAAACACCATGAGCAACGCTGCCAAAGCTAGCGCTCTTTTTTGCGCTGCCTGCATCCGCGACACAAAATAGTGCGTTGCTTGTGGTGAGCGAAAAATAACAAATGCTTTGCCGGAAGACGTCCTAGATAATACATTTGTCATCAGCGTGACAAGAAACGATCTTATTTCGAGCGAATCGATCGAGATCTGTGATTTTGTATTTTGCGTTTGTCGTCTTTTTTCATTTCACTTTTTCGCTGTCCCCGCGACCCTGGCCGCCGTGTTTACATTTCTGGCTCCCTTTCACTTTTGAGAAAATGGCGTCCAGCACAGCGGCCGCGGCCACCTCTCCTGTACGCATTTTCTCGAAGGTTCGTACATCCAAGCTATCAAGGCACGCCAAGCAAGAAATTGCAAATGTGTACTCCACTACCAGGACCCGTTTTCCGGAGACGTCTGTTCGGGAAGCACTGAGTGCTGTGAGCGAGGATACCGGAGTATCTCCCCGTACCGTTGCCAAAATCAAGGCGGAGCGTCTGCGTGGGCCTTGGCGTCTCCGAAGAAAAGACCTCGCGACGTGATGATTTCAAGCTCGCGAACAGTCAAGAATGAAAGCTTCTCAGTCCATGCCATCCGTCTGAAAATGCACAGTATGTACGCGAAGAGGGAAGTCCCAACACTAGAGAGCGTGCTAAAGGCTGTCAATTAGGACGATGACCTGCCGAACTTCAAGAAAACGACGTTGTGGAGGTTGATGAAGGACGTCGGATCCACATTTGAAAAAAGAAAACGGAACCTTGCGCTGACCGAGCGAAGTGACATCATTGCCTGGCGTCGCAGGTACCTCCGGGCGATCAAGGAATTCCGAAGACAGGGCAGGCACGAGTCGTTCCTCGCTTATTTTCTTACGCAGCACGTTTAGACTAGCTTCATATAGAGCTTGATGTTAGCGTTGCAACGTCGTAGTAGTAACAGTGAGTGTTGCTTCAGAATAACCCATTTAAAAGAAATCGTCTTAACCACGTTGCTGTTGCCGACCTTTTCGTAGAGGTGACGTTTCATGGCCAGTTTTGCGCTACGTTTGGGTGGGGCGCGTGTCTGCCTGGGTAAGATTTATTCGCTAAATCCCAATTGGTGCGGAAAGCAAAAAGAACAAAACTACCAAAAATGCCGTAGCACTGCAGTGGGTAGTGCCATCTCGTAGTCACCGTAGGAACGAATGAACACCCACTGTACGCTGCCCGTTGCTCCGGTGGTGCGAGTTACTGACGCTACTGCTGCGAACGTTGGCAATTTTTGTTCGCAATCGCCGCAAGTGAAGAGATTTCAAATGTTGCCGAATTATTCAAGTACCTCATGCAAACATACGGTGAATACAAACTGGCTATCAAATGTCGCCTGGGCGCGAAATATAAGCCCGAACAAAGGGGCAATAAAGCTGAGATAATTTTTCTTCTCTATTGTCTTTGAGCGGCTGTTTGTCAGACATTGGTCAGCAGTGTGTTTGTTTCAGTGCGTTGCCTACTTACATGCTGCAGTGTGTTTGTTTATTTAGAAGCATTAACTCGTGCGCTCGGTTGGTTCGCATTTACAGGTGCATCATCTGCCTAGAAGAAACCTGGGTCAACTTAGGGCACTGTGAAGTCATTTCAGGATGCCTTCCTGAAAAGTTTAACAACGAGATTGGCTGCGCCTTCGGGAAAAGGGGTCCGTTTGATCTCCTTGTACATGCTGGGAGCAGTGCAACAGGATTCTTGCAAGACGGTGCTGACTTCAGAGCAAAAAAAGGAAACCACGCTGACTACCACTGTGAGATGGATGAAAGCTGCTTTGAGAAGTGGCTCACCGACAAGCTTTTTCCAAACATTCCGGCCAGTAGCATTGTCGTCATGTACAATGCTCCATATCATAGCGTGGCTCTTGAAAAAGCACCTACCATGTCTACGCGCAAAGCTGATATTCAGCTTTGGCGCACAAAGAAAGGTGTTCCGTGGTCACAGGACATGGTGAGGGCAGAACTGCTGGAGCTTTCTCAAAAGGTAAACACACCAAGCCTCAATAAAATGAGTGCACAACTACGAAAAAGTAATCTAATCATTTCCTGCATTATTTTCGAGCTTGTGATGCTTTGGGTAAGCGTAAATTTTTTGAAAAGTTGTTTTCAATACACTGCTAAAAAAATGACTGTGGGCATGATGACGTCATTTTGCCAGACACTCTTTAGCAATGCCAAATATGGATACCTGTATTTTTAAGAACGAGCAGACGTCCGTTGCCAAGCCACCTATTTCTCTTCAAGCTGGGGAAATTACATCCACCCTTGAAAGGTTAGTGCGTTAAAGTGGCAAACTAGTGCTTAACGAAAAGCTTGCGATGAACAGTTCCGAGGACACAGCCGTTAGATCCGAGATCACAAGTTCGAAGACTCGAAAAACCTTCCGGAACATCTCAGAGCGTGGGTTATGCTATCTGCAGTACCTATGAACGAAGATCATCACAGAAAGGCACTACCCCGTCCCATTCCTATCGTACTACGATTACACTACGCATCCTACATGATGATGATGATGATGACGATGACGATGACGATGACGACGATGATGGTGGTGGTAGTGGTGGTGGTGGTGGTGGTGGTGGTGGTGATGATGACGATGGGAGAGGCGAGGTTGCGTCGGTAAGTACAACACCACTTTCGTGCTTACCGAAGATGCGACTGGTCCACAAATGCTCACAGCATACCCGGTGACTCAGGGAGGAACTCCTCTTACATCATCATCATCATCATCATGATCATCATCATCATCATCAGCCACACTACGCCCACTGGAGGGCAAAGGCCTCGCCCATATCTCTCCAATTAAATCTGTCATTTCCGAACTGCGACGACCGTATGCCTGCAAACTTCTTAATCTCCTCCGCCCACCTAACTTTCTGCTGCCCCTGGTACGCTTGCCTTCTCTTGGAAGTCACTCAGTTAACCTTAGAGACCATCGGTTATCTGGCCTTCGCATTACATTTACGCAAATGAAATTTCGGTGTTAGCCCGATAGAGAAACTTTCAGAGCATTTCTTCGAGGTTTTTCCCGAGAAGAGTCGTATTTTTATGGCTGAATCCACGTTTTGCCTTACGATAGCCAAGCCAAGTAAGAAGCCTCGTCTTCCCGGTATTTATGCCTTCTCCATGGTGTAATAAGTGAATCGCCGCCAGCTGTCCCTCTAGTTATATTAAGACACTCTATGGCGTACAACACCGTGTGACGGACGGGGCCGAAGAGGTGGCTGCAAGGCTGTTCTGTGAAGCCACCTGACGTCCAGTGTGGAAGAGCCCACCATGAATTTCAATTCGATTACCCCATGATGCCCTTCCTGACACTTTCCGAAGGATAAAGTTGTTCTTCTATTCTCTTTAGGGCTAACAGCCGGCCAGAAAAATTATCCTTATACACTCACTGGTTTCCATGTGCTGCCTGGCGCGGGTGGGGTTTTTGGCTTGAAAATTGGAATGACTTTCGCTCATCACTTGCCTCACTCCTTTCTTTATTTCATGCGATGTAACCTTCTATCTAAATATCTTCATCCTTATTATCATCACTGTTTGCCTCTCACAAATATTAATTAAAGATTCTTCAACTCTCATTAAAAATTCCTTCAAATTACATTTAAATTTTCTTTTGCCGCTTGATCGGTAGTGTCTTGAAGCACTGCTGAAACTAAAGCCTGTAATTTGGCATTTGCGCCGAAACCTGGCAAATGCTCAGCCGTATGCGAATGCGTCATTTGAAGCAATCATCATCATTATCCCTAGTACCACTCGAGCAAGCACGCGACGGCTGCGCTGGACACAGTGGCACACGCGCACGATTGATCAGATCCCCAACGTCAGCGTTCCACTAGAATAACGTTTGCTTCTGCCCTTCGTAGACTTGCCGTCTCTTTCGCCCGACTCCGTAGCCGTCACCTAAAGACCAAGCAGGGGACACAACAGCCTCCTCTCCGAAGGCATCGGAAATGAATTCCTCGGGTTCGTCCGACGACGGCGGTCTACCACCTGACCGAGGACCACAGCGACGGGGACAGGGCCAACCACGACAACAGGACCAGAGTCAGGAACGGGGATCCCAGCCGCAAGAGCAGGATATTCAGGAGGATCGTCAGCAGTCGCAGTTGGCGCGAACGTCGTCCCTTCGCGACAGGCAGCTGCCGCAGCAGCTGACGCGACAGCGTCACAGGCAGAGTAGGGACTCATCCACTCCCTCCTCCTCCGATAGCATCACTGGGACTTCGAGCGCTACCACGCTGACGCCCACGTCGCGGTGCCAGTCTCTGGACCTCAGTGCGAGACGACACAGAAGGACGTAAGCGAGACAATAGATTCTTGTGGGGCTTTATGCGTCAACGACGGTGACCACACTAGCCAGCCACTACAGTGGTCTCCGTTAAGACTTCACAGGCACTCAGACCCCGATTTATTATATGCTGACAGAGCGGAACAATGACTTCAACTAGCTGGTGGATGTGCATGCATGCATTGATTCACAGACTCCGTAACGGCCAGGAACGCGATAGTACTCATAAAGCACGGTTATGCATTTTAAGAGCGCAGTTCTTAGGTGTCCGTTATTGAATTCCGCGTCGTAGTCGTCAGCGTCGTCGTCGGCGGCGTAGTGGGCGTAACACGACCCCTGACAACCGTGGCAGGCAGTACAAAGTGAAGAGGCACCTGCCACGGCGAGAGCGGAGGTATAGGCAGCAGAAATTAATTCACGGGAAGATCCTGGAGGGTAGCTAGCAGTGCAACGCGCCACCTACGAGCTGTGGCATTATCGACTTTAGTAATCGTCCGTCAATATTCTACCGTGAGACCTCTGTCCAGGTGCCTGCTTTCTTTCCGGTCTTAACACTAAAACATGATTGACACGACAGGCAGAAAGATGCATGTTATTAATTAATTGGTTTTTGGGGGAAAGGAAATGGCGCAGTATCTGTCTCATATATCGTTGGACACCTGAACCGCGCCGTAAGGAAAGGGTAAAGGAGGGAGTGAAAGAAAGGAAGAGAGAGGTGCCGTAATGAAGGGCTCCGGAATAATTTCGACCACCTGGGGATCTTTAACGTGCACTGACATCGCACAGCACACGGGCGCCTTAGCGTTTTTCCTCCATAAAAACGCAGCCGCCGCGGTCGGGTTCCTGCGTTTTTATGGAGGAAAAACGCTAAGGCGCCCGTGTGCTGTGCGATGTCAGTGCACGTTAAAGATCCCCAGGTGGTCGAAATTATTCCGGAGCCCTCCACAACGGCACCTCTTTCGTCCTTTCTTCTTTCTTTCCCTCCTTTATGCCTTCCGTTAAGGCGCGGTTCAGGTGTCCACCGACATGTGAAACCGATACTGCGCCATTTCCTTTCCCAAAAAAAACGAACCAACGCAACCCAACCCAAACCAAACCAACCTGCCTACCAACCATTCAGCCACCAATCCTTTTAAAGCTAGCGATATTATATGCCCATTTGGATTCTTTAATGACTGAATGCGTTTGAATACAAGAGTCAGCTCAATATAAACGAAGAAAGAAGGCTTAAATAATTAAGCGTTTCAGCTATTCGATGGTGGTCTTCAAAGTCTGATTGCCAGCGATGCAGGAGATGAAAGCGCTTAGGTGGTGCCTTTGCGTCGTTCCGCTCTCTAGAGACCACACAGCAAAAAGAAGATGCGTACGTGCCTTACGTCACGTTCATACGTTACCGTTTTTTAGAGGGACTGTGTAGGAATGCTACGCAAGAAGCTTATTTGCATGATCACGATGTACGACTCGCTCTGCCTCTTAATCTCTAATGGCACCCCGTCCTCCTCACTTGCAGCTCCAGCCAGCCGGACAGACATTCGGGGAGGGTTCCGATCAGCTACCGACCCATGGGCTGGAGCGGACTGCTCGGCATGAGGTACTCACCGGATTCTGCTGTTCACCTTGCTTGACTCTCGTACTACAGTGAATCTACCAGCGCGAAAGACGGGGACGTGTAGTTCAATTCATTTGTGGACCAGAATCAAGGGTAACGCAGTTGACTGAAATAAATGCAGGGCACCGGAGGTGCCTATAGAAAGAAAATAATACGGGTTATGTTGAGCTGTCCGGAAAAGAGCCAACAGAATTAACGGAGAGAAGTTCGCAATATCGTATAGCGAAATAATCGCAGGACACAGATTTTAGCGAGACATGCAATGAGAACATTTAGCCCTTTGGTGTAGATACGCCATATTTTTAGATGCATGTTCTCTCCTTTATAATAATGCGTAAAACATCAGTACACATGAATTAGCACGTGTATATACCTACAACTAAATAATTTATAATTGTAGTTCTTGCTTGCTGTTTTGGTTTCAGCAACCAAACGATGTCTCTGACGTCAAAGTTCAGTATATGTCAAATGAGGCATGAAAGATCTGCAATGCAATTGCTGACTCGTCGTTCAGATTCACTGCATTCCTAAAACAAGCCTGTTACAACAGCCATAACAGCAACGAATGAAGAAGTAGCTATTATCTAGCAGTTTCTTTCTGCCTCACGTAGCCTATGCTGAGCTTTACTAATGGCGAAATACTTCAAGTACAGCTGTATGTATGACCATTTCCGCGTTAATTACTGGTAAACTGACTGCTTGCACTCACAAAATGCTTCAGATTGTGATTAAGATTTATTGGCTATGTGGCTTTTGACTGTACAGGAATACCACTGTCTTAAACGGATCCTCATAACCACTACCGTACCAGACCTAAGCGTTTGAAACAGTCAATATTTCATGACGGGTACCAGTTCACTTCCTACAACGCCAGGCGTCGCAGTGGATTTAATATACTGAATTTAAAGCGAATGCAGCAGCCATAATCCCATGGCCACAGTCTCCTCATGATTATAACGCTAGTGGCTGCTATTACGATGAGTGCACCTAAACGAAGTACTTAGAGGAAATATTTTCTATTAAATGGACTTTTTCGTATTTTTTGAGCAAGCATCCTGTGCACTATTATGACGGCGCAACCGCGGGTTAACACAACCTCCTTTTAGTGCATTGCCTCACTTGACACCGTAGTTGCTCTATATGAACACGACATTCATGGTCTTCCTAGATCTATAGGATGCCGCAAGTGACGCCAGAGGCGGGGGCATTGCTTGTCACTATCATCATCACGGGTTTGAAATTTCTGGCAATAACGCCGGTCGGGGTTGCACAGTACACCGAAGTTGACTTTATGTGAACTGGCTGAGCGTCCTGCTATAGAGCACGCCTTCACTTCAGATCGCCTCTGCCCCCCGCTAGCATTGACATGACCAAATAAAATGGTAATGACGTCATGTGCACCAGTCAAGCCTGCATTCCGCGACGCGTGGTGCAGGCTGTCTCCGTCGGCGTCGCCCTTCTCGCTGCCACCCGAGCTGTGCGGGCCTCTGCTGCAGCTGCCCCTGGACCTGTGCGCTGCACTGCGCCGCGGTGGCGAGCGTGGAAATGTGCTGCTGTCGCCGCACTACGCGGCCTGCATTCTGGTCATGATGCACCACGGCGCCGCGGGGAACACGAGGCGTCAGCTTGGACGCCTACTCGGTTTTCCAGAAGAGGACAGCCCACCGACGTGAGCCGACACGTTGCATATAATCATCTGTAGAAGTCTATTAAGAAACGGGAGGCGAAGATTTTTGCGATGAAGTAGTAAGTTTGATTTGTTTCTAAAGGTTAATTAGAAAATTCATGAAAGACATAAGAGCGCAAACTGGCAACACGGACGAGGAAGGGAACAGGACGAGCGCTACACGCTCAACAGGGTTTATTCAGGGAAGAGCGTTTATATAGCCTCTGACGTTATCCATGCTCTTAATCTCAATTTGACAAACATCTACCTTTCACAGATATGCCTCAAGAAACATCATTTCACTGTGCCGGATAATAACCGAGGTATCAATGATGCAACTGTCACCTCGTTTCTTGATATAAAAGGCTTCCACGAGCTCACTTCGGTCTTATCTCGGCTTTTCAGTAGGAAAGGCCGGAAGTTGTACCTTACGTACACCACACCTCTCATAACCTCAAGAAGGTGGCCAATAAGTACGGCGTCAACGTGGTATTTTCAGCGCCGAGAAAACTAGCCGGAATGTGCTCACGTATTGGGACAAAGGAAATGCAAGAGTGCGCCATCAGACACCGAACGCCACTTGTTGGCTGCAAGAAAGGAGTGGTGTACGAGTTCCCGCTTACATGCGGGAAAGTGTACGTTGGACAGACCGGCCGGTGTCTTAATGAACGCCTGCTTGAACACAAGAATTCATTGAATAAGAAAGGAGCCCATCTTCCAGACCACTGCCAAGCATGCTCGAAAGAGAAACGCATAGTCTGCAAGCCCCGACTGCCTGAATGCAAAGTCCTACTGAAAAGCCGAGATAAGACCGAACGTGAGCTCGTGGAAGCCTTTTATATCAAGAAACAAGGTGACAATTGCATCAGTGATACCTCGGTTATTATCCGGCACAGTGAAGTGATGTTTCTTGAGGTATATCTGTGAAAGGTAGATGTTTGTAAAATTGAGTTTAAGAGCATGGATAAGGTCAGAGGCTATATAAACGCTCTTCCCTGAGTAAACCGTGTTTAAAGTGTAGCGCTCATCCTGTTCTCTTCCTCGTCCGTGTTGCCAGTTTGCTTATGTCTTTCACGAATATGCACCAACAAGCCCAGTTGCAAGTACTTCTTAATTAGGAAATGGCGACAAAGAGCACATGAGCTGAACGAAAGAAATCACATTAACAGATTATGTAATACTGGCAGAAAGTGTACCCGCCACGGCTTCTCAGTGGTTAATGCGCTCGGCTACTGATCCGGAGTTCCGGGTTCGAACCCGACCACGGCGGCTGCGTTTTTATGGAGGAAAAACGCTGAGGCGCCCGTGTGCTGTGCGATGTCAGTGCACGTTAAAGATCTCCAGGTGGTCGAAATTATTCGGAAGCCCTCCACTATGGCAGCTCTTTCTTCCTTTCTTCTCTCAGTCCCTCCTTTCCTCCTTTCCTTACGGAGCCGTCAGGTGTCAGCCGAAATATTAGACAGATATTGCCCCGCCGCGGTGGCTCAGTGGTTAAGGCGCTCGACTACTGATCCGGAGTTCCCGGGTTCGACCCCGACCGCGGCGGCTGCGTTTTTATGGAGGAAAAACGCTAAGGCGCCCGTGTGCTGTGCGATGTCAGTGCACGTTAAATATCCCCAGGTGGTCGAAATTATTCCGTAGCCCTCCACTACGGCACCTCTCTCTTCATTTCTTCTTTCACTCCCTCCTTTACCCTTCCCTTACGGCGCGGTTCAGGTGTCCAACGATATATGAGACAGATACTGCGCCATTTCCTTTCCCCAAACAACCAATTATTATTCGACTGTGTAGATTTTTGGATGACGTCCCATTCTGTTTTCTTCTCGTTTTTTTTTCTTTTTTACGTTTGTGACCATCCTCTGATTTCAACTGCTCCGCATGTTTTAAAGGTTTGTACAGATAATTTTAGATCCCAAAATGATCACAAAATGCTGGCCTCAATTAAACTTGCATTACGGGCTTTGATGGATGCCACCACTTTCCATACCGCGAAAGGGACATAGTGGAAATAGTTGAAACTGTTTGCTTCCTACCAGCACGGCGTCCCTTTTTTCATGTTCATGCAGCACAAACACGGAAAAGAGGCAGAGATGTGCACAACACCAGTGCTACCAATTTTCTCTTTATGCTTTTTTCTTTATGGATATTTGTAAACTGCCTTTCATGATCTGAGAGAATCTGCCCAATGCGGTCCACCCGCTTCTAGTCATTTTAGTTTTTTCACTTCCGCGATCCGGATCTTCACTGCCTGCCCTAAGTAGACGTATTCGCTTATCACTTCAAATGCCTTGCTACTGATCTACACTGCTGTTCCCTTCTGAAACCAATGAAATAGAAAATTGGTTTTTGGGGAAAGGAAATGACGCAGTATCTTTCACGCATATCTCGGCGGACACCTAAACCGCACCGCAAGGGAAGGGATGAAGGAAGAACTGAGAGAAGAGAGGAAGAAAGGGGTGCCCTAATGGAGGGCTCTGGAATAATTTCGACCACATGGGGATCTTCAACGCGCAATGATATCGCGCAGCGCACGGGCGCCTTTGCGTTTCGCCTCCATCGAAACGCGGTCGCCGCGGTCGGGTTCGAAGCCGGGTACACCGGCTCGGTAGCCGTGCGCCTTAACCAATGAACAACCGCGGCGGCTTTTTCCGTTAAAGTGTGTGTGATTTTCGAAGCTTAAGTTTGTGTCCTCATCATAGAGGTAACCATCCCTGCCATTTTCGTTGTTTTTATCTTTGTCAGCATCACTACGTCCACTCCGGAAAATACATTTCCCACTGATTCTCAGCCCGGTCCTGCCTCAGCTAAGGACATCTTTTACCCGCAAACCTGCTGATCTCATCTGCCAACCCGATTCTCTGCCAACTCCCACTAAGTTTGGCCTTCTCTCAGAATACACTTCGTTACCCTTTAACGAACCCTTGGTAAGGGTAGTTGTTCCTAAATGGCCGTATAATGCAAATATCGCAGAGATGTCATCGCCGACACGTCCTGCTGCGGTGGCGCCTCTGGCTTTCGCCGAGGTTCGTACTTGGAGACCTTCGGGCTGCATGCGTGCCGGCTCTTCTGCAGCGACTTCCACCGGCCGCGGCAGAAGCTTGGCTCGGCGGGCTCCATGACGGCCTATCTGGCGCTCTTCCACGACGCCAGCGTCCGCCTGTCGGCCCGCTACCACCGGCCGCTGGTCATGCTGTCGCCGCAGATACACGCCAGGTGTGTTGCTCTTATGAAGAAAACAGAGACGCCTTGTCTTGCGTCTCCTGCCTCTTGTATGTATCCCGAATAGCTGTCTCTCGAGTATCTTCTCGAGTATCTTATCTAGTAGCTTCTCGAGTAGCTTCTCGAGTATCTGAACAGCATTCTGTGGCACTGCTTAGTGTTTAGCGTCCAGAAGCTCTCACACACTGCGAGGATGCCATAGGGAGGGGGCTCCGGATTAATTGAGATGACCTGCGGTTCACTAGACAAGGGAGTGTATTGCATTCACTCCGGTGACATGACCCGCAGTAGGCAACGACGCACAGGCCACTGGGCCGCCGCAGCGGCTCATGAGCCGTGTCATTAAACACTTGATGAGTGAGCCGCCTTCGTAAGCCAATTCTGATGGAACGAAAAGGAAACGCGCGTAGTGCACTCAATCCAAGGACTGTCACCGTCAAAGCGCACCTGATGATGCGCTTTTCATGTCCTTCAGGAACCAGCACACAAAAAAGAGTGAGAATTCATTCATTCATTCGCTCATTCTGTATTTATACCGTATCTTGAAAAATAGACTGGGGATTCTGTTCACTCGTTGTTCTTCTTCTGCTCGGTGTCAATGTGCGCTGATTCCTCTAGTATTTAAAATAACCTGTCTAGCCCAACAGCAAGTGTTGCTTTGATGTCGATACCTTCGAGATTGTCGTTCAAGGTACGAATATCATTGCGCCTGTTGGATCACTGCAGGGACTTTGCCGCCTGGTCCGAGCAGTGCCGCCAGTCGATGGACGGCCTGTTCCGGGCTCTGTCCGGCTTCGCCTTCGACAGTCCCGTGTTCACCTCAGAGTGCGTCGGTCCCAGCTCCCTGCTGGTGTTCGCCAGCCTGGCTCTCCTCGAGACTCGCCTGCCCGCCCAGTACCGGACGTGCCGGAGAGCGTTCCAGGAGGCCTCCGGCACCACCAGACTCGTGAACACAATGCGTCGAATGGGAGCACCCTACCGCTGGGCGAGGTACGGCAGGTAGCCTGTGCTGTACCAGCGCCTTCTGGTTCGCTGTACCAGCTGGCTATACGCAGACTCGCTCCGAAATTGGGTCGCACATTGTAGGTTAAATGCGTGGCAATGCATTTCCAGGCTACGTTACTAAGCCCGCATATCCTGTTATGGTTACTGAGGCCTGTTGCAGCAGCCCGTAATGTGTACTTACTGCATATAACCAGTTCTGTATTGTAACGCCTCGTATTTATGAGGTTATAGCCAGCCATGCATAAGTACTTTGGTGAAGCTCTAAGCACCTGCATATCATTTATTAGCTTTGAATTCCTAGTGATTTAAATAGGTGCAACATAGACGTTGTGCAATGCATGGGACTGCCTTTAATATACAGGCTATCGCAGGAGCGAGCCTGTAGGTACGAGGTGACATATTCTGTACAACCTGCACCGAAATTTCCGGGGTATCAAATTCTCTAAAATCGAATGGTCGCGCAACGTCAAGGATGCCGTCTAAACAGGAAACGTGACCCCAACCACTGTCGCTGTAAAAAGGGGGGCCCCTGTAGTTCTCACGGAAAATTTCTCAAAGGCCTCTTCCGCACTTTCCTCAGATCTTATCATCGTGCGACACTTAGGCGTATCTAACCGGCTGTCCTACGCACAACCTGCACCACAGGTGCGTCGATATCGGGGCGACGGTGCTTGAGGTTCCGTTCGAGTCTCCGCTGGTCGAGTCCATGCTCGTCTTTCTACCGGACCCCACGACCCCGGACGAGCCCGATGGCCTGGCCTCACTCGAGCGGAGTCTCTCCAGGGAAAAGATACTGGACTGTCTGGCACGACTCGAGCATCGTGGTTCCGTCGACGTAACGCTACCTCGACTGAGACTCCGCTGCGCGATCGACTTGGCGCACATCATTCCCGCCATGGGCGCGCCGGATGCGTTCGGCGAGGCGGCCGACTTCTCCAACATGGGCAACGTCGCCAGCAATGAAAGAAGCGACGGCACCAGCGCTGGTACGGCCACTGAAGAGTGCTAACCTTAATTAACATATTATACGATACAAGCCAAAGGAAAGGAGGAGCCCGTTATGAAAAACAAATGAAGTAAGCCTAAACAAAACCAAGAAAAGCCAAGAAATTAGTGTAGTTATTTTGTGATTAAAGCTACGTGGTTAGAAAGCAAAAAAAATTCGTTGGAGGCACTTAGATATCTTTTAACTGCGGGAAGGCGAAATCCAGTGGGCAGTTTGCTCAAAGTCCAGTTGGCATGTTGCCTTGTCAGGTGACCTAGGTGGCCTAGATGTAACGAACGGACAAGGTCACGTGACTTAGGATGTAACGGACGGACACCGCGAGGTCACGTGACCGGACAGACGGTCACCGCGAGCCATTAAAGGCTTTCCCCTTAATAACAATTGACGGGGTGAAGTACACATTAACCATTCGCGGTCACTGTCTCCGTAATGTCGGGTTCTGGTTAGAGTTCAAATATTAGTTTAGAGTTACGCACTCCGCGATGGTCCAGTGGCCCTGACGCTCGACTGTTGAACGCGGTAGTCCTTGCTGTTTGACCTCTTTCGCGGCGCCTACATTTTCATAATGCAAAAATGCATGAGATTTCGTGGCATGCCAGAGTGCCAAAGCGGTCAAAATTGATGCCGAACCCTTCATTTCATCTGCGTTGCACAGCATGAATCATCCCCTCTAGCCAACAACATTGCTTTGGATAGAAAACCATGGCTAGATAAGGAAACATTTCGTAACAAGAGAGATGCATGACCGTACGAGATTAAAAATAGGCTGTACAAATCCTTCATTCACTAAACAAATTTGACTTAAAAAATGACATACGGTATGCAAGAAAAGAGAGTTGTGAAAACTCCTCCACCGCCTTGGACTCTACCAGCTTGGCAGCTTGGAACAGCGCTAAATTCTACACAAACACGCGCGCACACACGAACACAAAGTTCCTGATTTCTTTCTCAAATGAGGCGGACACGTGTCCGATTTTCTACAAATTACGGCTCTTTTTTAAATAAGTCGTAGCCTAGTTTATGGGGTAACTTTTGAGCGGGATGAAGTTTAGTATTCGATTCTTTTCTTCTAGATTAGTGAATGTGCCTTCTGTCTCAAGTGCTATCAGCCACTCACGATCTGTGATTTTCCATCGTTCCCTGCTCCGGAGTTTTTTGTTTGTGTACGCAGAACCAGTAGTTAAAAAACAGCATAATCATCACACCAGCAATGACCGCTTCCAAAATAGGAGATCCAACAATACTTTTCTGTTTGCTTGGTACAAGGATGTTACTGTTGTGTAATTGACTCAACCGCTTCTATATCTGGCTTGTATGTCAGAATAGGCTCTTTATTGCGAGTGAAGAGTTCGCTTGTGACTCCAACCTGCAAACTTCAGGCGGCCCTTAAGATGGGCAGATTTGTATTGTCGGTTAGGAAGTAATGACTTAGTGTCCGCCTTCGAGAAGCCGTAAGGTTACGGACAAAAGCTCCGTATAAGCTTCCTCAGAAGCTTCCCATTCGAAATTAAAATTACGCTCCCGAGTGATTACTCCCTAAATGAAATCTAATCCACACTTGGATCTTCCTCTAAATGCCGTGGATTCTCTTACGTGTATTTTGCTCACGCCTTTACATCTATGTCTCTCGTTATTTTTTTTCAACAGTAAGAAAAAACAAAAAAGGATTTCATTTTCATTTATTCATAATCTTGCCATACAAATTATCAAAACACTGACTGAACCCATAGCCAGAGGCTAGTGTGAGGTTCAGAAACAAAATACATAATGGCAATGACACAGCACTTGTGTAAACTGAAAAGCGCGAAATCAACGGCGAAAGACCAAAATACCGCATACAATGAGAAGTAGTGTGCATTTTACAGCAGCATTAGTAAAGATCTATCAAGAGCAACACTGTAGAATACGAACCAAAAACGACTACCACAGAGGTGAAATAAGGCTCATAAAATATGTTCTTAATGTTTTATTTATTTCTTCTTTCCTACTTGGTCTTCAAAAAGCTTTCTTCATTTCTGCATCGCAGTCCGCCTGAAAGCGTCGGCCGCCAAGCACTTCGCCGTCTTCCGCACCGGGGTCCGATCAGCGGGGGCCCAGTCGACGCCCGCGCTGCCCCCGATCTCCGACTGCGCCGAGCGGCCGAACCTCGACTTCACGGTCGACCGGCCCTTCCTGTTCCTGGTGCTCGGCAGGGACCCCGACAGCGTCCTACTGTTCGGCTCAGTTACGCGAGCCAGCTAGGACACTTGCACCAAAGAGCGCACTGGCACCACTCTGGAGGAACTCTGTTTCGTTCGAGTGGTGCCTCTGGTGCGGGGTCCTGTCTTTAGGGCTGATCTGGGCCGTTCGTAGCTGTGGACGGATTTTCGAACGGTGTGACGCTGTTCACATTTTGGTGATTTACGCCGCAACGAGGATTGGGGGCCATTTGTGAGTGACTCCTGCGATAGCATGCTTGCTTGGGTCGGTTGGAACAACGTATCGAAACAGACAAGCTGCGAGGCGCCGAAAATGTGGCTGCGCTGTACACGCGAAGCTGCGCAGTGCAGCTCAGTTTTCGGCTCCGTTATTCGTGGAGGGTTCAGACTTCACTCGAGTGAAATTATCAAATGAAATTTTTGATATTGTTCATGTGCACGCAAGCAAAATATGATTAAACTGACTCTAAGTACGTTCTGCGCATTCTTCATTTTTGTTCTAACGAGTCAAAAAGCACGATTCCGAATTATTTCCAACTGATATGTAACAAATCTCCATTCTTTGTTAAAGCAGTACGCCACAGCAGCTAGACTCATTTCAAGGTATGGGAGCGCCTCAGCGCTGTGAGCGTGATGATTATATGCATTTTCAGTCTGCTTAATCTCGTAGGCTTTCGTCTTGTTATACTGCATACTTACATTCGTTGGATGGCATAGATAATTATAATTCTGCAGTAAAACTAGTATTCTTGGTACCAGCATATGGTTTATGGTTTATGGGGGTTTAACGCCCCAAAGCGACTCAGGCTATGAGAGACGCCGTAGTGAAGGGCTCCGGAAATTTCGACCACCTGGGGTTCTTTAACGTGCACTGGCATCGCACAGTACATGGGCCTCTAGAATTTCGCCTCCATCGAAATTCGACCGCCGCGGCCTGGTACCAGCATATACTGCAGGTGTTGTAATGACTTACGCGATCTCACTTAGACACCGGTGCAAGCGACAGTCATCACTGCATTATAAATCGGGAGCTATTAAGGGCGGACAGCCTCTCGAGCTGCATGACGACAAAAAATACTGCTTACTGACGGCGGAAAAAAAGCTGTGATATCGTGCGATCAGGAAGAAAAAATTCTTCACTGCACCACAATATTTCAACATAGTCCATCGATACTAAAGCAGCGGTGGCCAAGGGGTTTAGCACCCGCCTCGCATGCGGGAGGTGTGGGGTTCGTTCCCCAGTGCTGTCGGGTACCCACCGGTGATACAATGAGTTCATGCTTCCCCTGGCCTGGTGCTCGGTTTCTTTAGGGTGAAATGCTTGGGAAGCGGTTCTTTGACCCCACCTTGAGTAGAAGAAACAACCTTGTGCCATGGGGCTCTTTGGCCACAGATGCCCTTGCGCCATGAAAATCCATCATCATCGATACTAAAGCAATGATGTTCAGGGCATAACTTATATTGCTGCCTTTTAGTACAGAGCTCTGTTGGCATCACTGCTCATTTTACTTAACTACCGTGTACTGGCCATGCGTGAACCAAATGTAGGCGTCAGTGCTTTCAGACCTGCAGTTAAATAGCCTGCTTACGAAATAGCTTAGTTTTGTTCAGAGAAATACTCTATCGCTCGAATTAGTCCCTTTATTTTACTATTTTACTGAAGAGTCCGGCTCACGTCCCGAAATTCCCCTTGCTCCAGCTAGTGCCATATTATTTCAGTCCAAACTTTGACCAAGTACATTTATTATTTCACATGAACTTGCGCAGCTCACCGTCGACTCGAAGTATGTGGAAGCGCTTACGTTTGCCGTCAGCGAGCATGCGCACATTTAGGAAAACGTGCAACCCAGTTGCACGGGAAACTATTCTTGCAATCAGTCTTGGCGACCAATTACAGCTTCCACAAAGAATTGCAAACGTCACCTTGAGCTCATACTACTGGCGCACAAGAGTAAAGCTAAACAAAATAAGCTTTCCTGGCTTTGATAATGCTACTTGTTCTTTCTCACTGCTCGCCAAAAGCTACACTCGTCAACAAACGTTCACGGGACGCGGGACGCCTAGGTAAGTTTAAGAATGGAATCTGATAGCATTAATTTCACACTTGTCGCAGCTTCTGTCGCAAGTTCTGTGTGCGTGCGCGTCAGTTACTTTGCGATTTTCGGCAGATCAACCACCAAATTAGGACTGCTAGCCGCAGTAGCATGCAGCTACCCGATATGCTGTACGGTGCCGAGATTTCCATAATTTTTTTTTATTTCTTCAATATCGAGTATCTGTTTCTGCATAGAAACTAAGCTGGTTGTAGCCCGTTGGTCACGTTGTGATGACATAAGGTCATGTGACCTTTATTCATTATTTGAACCTGATGCCCACAAGCCGTAAGCCAGGTTGCAGCCTGCCATTGTGAACTGTGATAATGAATTGTGATAATGCACATGGTCCCGTCACCTCTCGCAACCAAAAGGGGTGCCTCGTCATGGCAGGCTTTGATGACTTCGCAATGTAGCGTAAACTTTCTCTACCAGTCAGCCAATTTCGTGACAACGTACATCAGCGGATTTATTTTGTGAGGACTCCAGTCTCGTAGGTTGTCTCAAATGTACGAAACGTTTTGTAAAAGTTTGAAACCACCCTCAGGCTTTACACTCCCTTGTTCATTTTGTGTTTATCAACAACCATCTTCCAAACATTTTTCTGAAATGTGCAAAGGTACGAAATGATGTGCATGCTCCATTCGTTGGCAACATTATCAGGAGTGTGGGTAGCGAGAGACTACAATAAATCAGTTTTCGAGAACAAGCACTCAGTAAACTACAGATAGTATATATCTGAAATTTACTTCGGTAGTCTTGTGTTTTCTTTAATCAATTCCTAACTCGCCAGATCTTAGCTGTGGCTATGTAGTAGGCTCTGGATGCAATTCTGAGATTCAGCGGTTATTAATGTGTGGTTGATGGCATACCGTAAAACCTTGTTAGCCAGCAGAAGTCACCTGTGCATAGGTCGGGAAACAGGCAAATTTAAAATATATTTTTGCAGTACGGGGCACGATATATAGACATGCAATAAATAATGACAAATGAAACAGCTGCGTGTATTTACTTGGTGAATGAATGGAATGATTGGTCAATGAATGACTTGCGCAAGGATTTTATCATCAGATATCATCATCATCATCGCCATTATCATCAGCAGCTAGTCTGCTGGCAGTGGCTAAGATACTTCCCACGCAGTGGCTGAAAACAGTTCGCCAGCGGTACTACATACGGCAGTCGAAGGCTAGCCCCCCTCCTTTCCTGATATTAATGCGAGCGGCTTCTACTACCTATTGTCCTCTCATGTATACTTTTTCCCGTATTTTTCCCACCTCGACCATGCCAAATTCAGTCTCGACCAGTTTCAACGGGTATGGCCTTGTGGATGCCGCATGCACAGGCGAGGATGCGGTTGTAACCATCACGAACCCCTCCCTACAACCGATTGCCACCCTTCGCATATCCCCGACTGCCACATCGGAAGAGGCTGAAGAGGCCGCTATTGCCCTAGCCATCACGCGCACAGAGGCCTGGTACATACTATCGGACTCTAAAACTGCCATACTAAATTTTACCCGCGGGAGGGTTCACGTCCCGGCTTTTCGCATACTAAACTCCCTCGCCACACAACCGCCCCGTCACATGGAGCTCATATGGGTGCCTGGCCACGCCGGGAATCCAGGAAACGAGGCTGCCAACGCTTAAGCCCAAGGTTCTCTCAACCGGGCACCGGCGGTCTCCGATCTAGGGTTCTCACGGGAGCGCATGCATTCATTCAGTGAACTGACTCAAGCCTGTAAAGCCGAACGTCGGATCTAACCTTCACGCCATCCCTCCCTCGACAAATATCACCAGACACTTTGGAGGTGGATCCAAACACGCACCTTGCCCTCTCGTTATATACGCTGACGCTATCACCAAGTCCACACAAACCCCTCCTGCACCCTCTGCCAACACCCAAAAGCCACTCTCGATCATATCCTTTTCCTCAGCCCGGCGGATCCTCCCACGCGAGGCCTAGAGCACCTTACCACTTGGAGGCTTGGGAGACCCTACTGAGCTCCTAGGACCCGGGCAAGCAAGCCATCGCCACAGGCCTGGCTGCCAGCGTCATGAGCCTCCGGGACATGACCGTTCGGATGCAGTGGGGCCGTGCGGAGGCCCAAGGACCTGCGCGTTCTAAACTCCCCTGTGTCTAATAAAGTTTCCACCCCCACCTTGTCTATCATGATCATCCGTTATGCTGAGGCAGCTAGTGCATGTCTACCCGCTGCAAAGAGACCATACATCATCCTCATCTGTGGGACTTTACCGTTGAGAGAACCTATTCTTCTGCGAGTGACATTGCTTGCCGCAATCAACGCCGAGATCACAGCCACTAGTGCGAATGTTAAAAGTGGGGCAAAAGAAACAAAACCGGAACACTTGTAAGAAATGCTCCCTCTGAGTGTGTTTTCTTCCGTCGTTACTTTACTTGTGAGCCATGCTGATTTTGATGAAGAAAATTTCCTAAACGACTCTATGTTTTTATTTCGCCTGTTATATATACATATACCTGAGTAGATTTTTTTGCGCGCCAAAGTGGCTGGCAAAATTAAAGACTAAAGCTTAAAGATCTTAGCTGCGCTGCTTTGAGAAGAAGTATATTTAGACGAATGTAGAATATGACGTGGACAAAGCCGGTCATTCGCTGCGCTGTAAGCAGATACGCGAAGTTTTTGAGGGACGGCTAACGAAAGCTGATTAAATGCGTAATAAGTACCTCAAATAGATTTCCATGTTTTCAAAACGGTAACATTTCGACAAGGATGAAACTGGTATCTCTGCGCGTGCTGTCAAGCGAAGCCCTCGAACGCATCGCGTGCTCTGGCTACCTTGTCTGTTTCTCGCTTTCGCCGACCAGACTCCGTTGCTGTACTTTGTGCCAAGACCTGACCAAAGGTGCCAGCGGGACATCAACATCGTGGACGCCCTTTGAGTGACCACAGCTGAAACTGCGGGCCCGCTCGCATCACGAGGTGAGCGCGGAATACAACGGCTAAGAGGTGCCACAGTGAGCCAACCTTCGGAAAACGGCACGGCAGCAGCGAAGCATTAACAGCATAATGGAATGAAATGCCGTTTTGAAGACCGAAAGATGTAGACCATGCTGAGTGGTCCGAATCGGATCTGGTTTATCTCAATAAAAGCGAGAATACCAGAAAATCACTGACGAGGACTACGCTGCTGAGTCTGGAGACATGATGCAGTATGAGGACACTGCGGTAGGTGTGCAGGGTCTGCTTAAAGCGCTGAATTCGAAGATGCCCAGCGCTCAGCGTTCACCGGTAGCAGTGCCTGTGGTGCCTAAGAGCGGCAGTCCTCACAGAAGAATAACACCGGAGTCCTTCCTGGCCAGGCTGCCTGCACTCCTGCTACACGGCTCCGTGTACAAGCTCTGCACATTGACGAACTTCTGGGAGCAGCTCAAGCACTTGATGCACAACGCCGTCGAGCTTACCTGCGACGAAGTAGCTACCCAAGGGGCCCCAACATTTCCAGCTACTGATCAAGGAGTACTACATAAGCGTATTCCTCTTAAGCTGCGTCTACTTCAACTACATACTTCCAGAGGAAAGCCCTCTGCATGGCCCCACCAATGGATACCTGTGCAAGTCAACACAACGGAGCCTACCGGCGACGAAATTTACCCGCAAACAGCCGCGTCATTTTTGGCGACCGACGCAGGAACACAACCGCATCCGTTTCCTCCCGGACTGCCTAAAATCCAGACGGTCACAACCGGGAAGAAACTGTGTGCCAGTGGCTGAGCTTCTGGGAGAAGTTCAAGGTTCTAGTTCATGACAACGACATGAAGCCTATCGACGATGAAACTGTCCAGGGTATATTGACAGCGTGGTTTTGGGTTTATGTTAAAGTAAATAGTTAGTGAAAATTTGCTGTTATGTATCGTAATGTACTAAAGGTGTGTTGTATTCACAGCAGAATCTGATAATGGTCTGTCCTTCACTCCGTCCCAAATAGCATGCCATGAAGCCGGCGGCATGTGCCTCTTCCACACTAACATGGTTGTGGTTACCTTTTGCGAGCATTACTTTGACACATTGATCACATGAGATATTTCGCTATTAATATAGATGCAGTTCAATGATTTCTCATGCATCGTAGAATAGTGTCAACCTGTTTTCGATTACCTGTCAGCGGAGCTGCGACCGGTATGCCTGAGTATTTCACGGTAGTTTCTGTGGGATATTTTCTGAAGCAACATTGTTTCGTTCGAGTTTTGCCTCTGGTGCGGAGCCCTGTCTTTAGGGTTGATGTCGGCCGTTGGTATCTATGAGTGGATATTGAAACGGTGTGGTGCTTTATGCACTTTGGTGACTAACGCCGCCACGTGGAATGGGGACCATTTTTCAATGACTCCTGTGGCAGCCATGCTTGCTTGGGTCGGTTCGAACAACTGATCGAAAGAGACAAGCTGCGGTGCGCCGAAAAATGTGGCTACGCTGTACACGCGAAGCCGCGCAGAACAGCTCAATTTTAGGCTCCGTTATTCCTTAACGGTTCCGTCTTCACTCGAGTGAAGTCATCAAATGAAATTTTTGATATATAGTTGACGTGCACGCAAGCAAAGTATGATTAAATTGCTTCTACGTACGTTCTGCGCATTCTTAATTTTTGTTCTAACGAGTCGAAAAACATGATTTCGAAGTATTTCCAACTGGTGAGATTTAACAAATCTGCATTCTTTGCTAAAGCAGTCCGCGACAGCAGCTAGACTAATTTCAAAGTGTAGCAGTGCCTGAGCGCTGTCAGCGCGATGTGTATACGAATTTTCTGGTCTGGTTATTCTCATAGCCTTTCGTCTTCTTATACTGCATACTTGCATTCGCTGAATGGCATAGACAATTAGAAATCTGCAGCAACATCTTTATTCTGTGTCGCAGCGTATATTTATGGTATTTTGATCACTTATGTGATTCACTTGGACACTTGTGCACAGAACACGCATCACAACGTGAAATCAGTAGCTAATCAGCGCATAAAGCCTCTCAAGCAGCATGAAGAGAAAAAAAAAAGATCTGCTTACTGACGGCGGAAAGGCGCCACGATACCTTGCCATTAGTGAGAAAAAACTGCCTCACGTCACAACAATATTTCAAAACAGTCCACCAATACTAAATCAGCGATGTTGCTGAGGGCAAAACGTAGAAAAAGATATACGCATGCTGCATTCTAATGGGGCTCTGTCGGCATTGAGGTTCCTTTTATTTGTATGTCGTGCACTGGTCATGCGTGAACCGAGTGTAAGCGTCAGTGCTTTCGGTCCTGCAGTTAAATAGCCTGCTTACAAGTTTTGTTCGCAGCAATACACTATTGCTCGAATCACTCCCTTTGAGTTTCTATTTTACTTTAGACAGTTCGGGCCACGTCCCGAAATACCCCTCCCTCTAGCTTATAACAAGTTAGTTCAGTCCAAAGTTTGACCAAGTGCCGTGTCAAGAATTGCCCAGTATGTGGAAGCGCTTACGTTTCCTGTCTACATGTACGTGCACACTGCAGAAAAAGTGCAGCCGGTTACAAGGGAAATTAGGCCTGCAATAAATCTTTGCGATCACTGACAGCATCTTAAAAGTGAGGAACGTCATCTTGAGCTCACACTACTGGCGCTTAAGAGTAAAGCTGATAAAAAAATCTTTGCTGGCTTTATTTCCGCTACTTTCTCTTTCTCACTGCTCATAAAGAGGAACTTACGCGGCCACGCGGATTGGAGGCCATTTCTCGGTGACTCCCTCGGCAGCTTGCTTGCCGCGGTCAGCTTAAGAGTAGAATGCGATACGAATGGTGGTGGTAGTGGTTTTTTATTAAAATAATAGTAAAAAGGAAGGAAAAGATTTTTGCTAGGCCCGGCTTCTGCCATCGATACTGAAGCACCTGAGCTGGGGCAGCGGAAATAAAGGATAGTAGGCAGAATGGATGAATGAAGTGAAACAGGTGAGGGGACAGGAAGAGAGGATACGAATAGATTTCACATTTGTCTCCAATGTGGACATAGCATGGCGGACATTCCATCTGAAAAAGGTACTTATGCCTTAAAGTCTTTGTCAATGTTCGGCTCATGTAAATAACCTTGCGCAATTTGCAGAGTTGAGAGCATTTAGAGCGTTGTAGTGCAGTACGAGCGATCTTTCTACAAAGTAGTGTCATTGTATTTCCACACTGGCTAGTGTGATGTACACCACCCTGCATCTCAAGACGGAGGCGCTGTATGTGGCTTCATTGACACTCATTGGCAGCGATCTATAGTGCTCGCTAATGTGCATAATGTGAATTTACAAACGTCTGCGACGTGCAGTTGAGCTTTCCTGTACCTAACAAGCAAACATCGGAAATCCTCAATGTGCTCTGGCCCATCCATTAAGGCGAAAGCTTTTCTAGCCAAACTACAAGAAAAGCCGGTGGCGTGTGTTAGTGTGCGTACTCGAAGACGGTACAGAAAACACCAGCGATGGCAAGACAAATAGGGTAACATCATCAGGTGACCTCAATGTAGCGCCAGTTTTCCCCACAGCATTTGCAGCTTAATTGTGAGCGACCGCCTGCAAGGTGGTGCAGGCCTACGCGTCTACATCCAGCCATGATAATTAGATCGTTTAAAGCTCCTGTGAAGACGTGGAATCAGTAATCAACACAGTAAATTGACAGTACACTGAACTAAAGAACGACTTCAATGAGAAGGTAGGCAAGAAACAGGCCGGAGAGAAAGCGGTCGGCGACTATGGCATAGGGTCAGGGAATAGCGGGGGGGGGGGGGGGGGGGGGGGGGGGTTACTACAGTTCGTAGAGAGAAATAATTTACGGATCATGAACACCATCTTTCGGAAACGAAAGAACAGGAAGTGGACGTGGAAGAGCCCTAATCGTGAGACTAAAAATGAAATAGAATTCATACTAAGCTCTCAACCTGGCATCGGGCAGGACGTGGAGATTGTCGGAAAGGTGCGCTGTAGCGACCACAGAATGTTAAGGCCTCGAATTAGCTTGGAACGGAATAAGTTAGTGAAGCGGAAGGCCATTAACGAGTTAGCGGTAAGAGTGAAGGAAGAGGAGGAGGAAAAATTTATTAAAGTGAAGGGTAGTTGGGCGAACTTATGGGTGGGGCCCTCATTCCAGGGCTCCACTGGCTAGAGCTGCCCTGCGGACATGTTGTATGAGGACCCGTTGGTCCTCCAGGTTATCGCTGGTCAGCAGCGCCTCCCACCACTCAAAAGATGGGTTTTCCGTCTGTAGACTGTTTTGTTTGGCCCCACATCCCGACGAAATGTGGAAGAATGTAGAAAGGGCCTGGCACCAGGGACAGGTGTCGAAGTATAACGTTGGGTGTATGAGATGTAGTCTATGGAGGTTTGGAAATGTGTTCGTCTGTATCTGCCGCCAAGAGACAGCAACTGGCATAGGAAGCTAGAGGAATTCAAGATATCTCCGCAGAATGTATATTCGGCTTTAACTGATGAAGACGATCTTAATGTTCAGACAATGAACGATAATCTCACAGCTATTAATACGGAGTGCGCAACAGAAATTGGCAGTAGGATGGTTCGACAGGATAACGGCAAGCTATCTCAGGAAACGAAAAAATACTCCGTCAACACTGCCTCAGTAATCGACTTAAGAGCGTTAGCTGTGGCAGCTTCAAGTGTTTCCATCGGTGTCCTCAGCAAACGTAAAGAAGACCAAGCTCAAACATCCGCGGATGTTTCTTTTCCGGAAACATCCCTTCTAAGACCCAAGAAGCGCCATCTACCTCGTGAACTTTGAACAACTTTTGCGATTTGCAGCCACCATCGGTATATCCGGTATATTTCCTCGTTATATCAGTTATTAAATTTAATAAACGTGAGCATCAGAACACGACGAATCGTTTGACACCATCCGGAACCCCAGTACACATAAATTAGTCAACAATACTCTATGAAAGAAGCCATCGTTTCCTCGGAGTAATCATCGATCATAATCTAACATGGAGCCCACATGTCTCGTACATGAAAAGGCGAGTGACATCAATCGTTCACGTTCTCTCTTTTCTCGGAGGGAAGTCGTGGGGAGCATCAGTGCACTCGATGCTCCAGCTGTACACCGCATTCTTCATGGGATTCCTTCGGTACAGTATGTCTGCACTAGGAAACTTGAGGAAAACGAACATACCGTGTCTGCAAAGTGTTCAGGCTCAAGCTCTGCGGACGAGCCTAGGACTGCCAAAATGCGCCTCTACAGCCGCAACAGTACTCATCGCTCAGGAGAATCCACTGACTGCCTATGTTACAATCGAACCCTTGAGAGCGCATCTTCGTCACCGCTCTCGCATTCCCGCACACCATCTTGCCAGTCTTACTGCCAACCGGCCGAGTACATTGTTTGCGAAAATTATAGATGCCCATCGCGACTTTCCATCAACCCAATTTATACCATCCTCTCGACCGTCTTCTTTATTATGGAGTCTGCACCAACCTCGTGTGCTTCTTTCCATTCCGGGCATCAAAAAGAAGGCTGATTTATCGACGCCAGCACTTAAACAGACCACTCTAGAATATTTGCAAGAGAAACACGGACACCGACTGCACGTATACACCGATGGCTCAGTGACCCCTTCTACTTACTTGGGCTGCGTAGCTATCCCCGTAAAGACCATAGTTAAGAAAGTGACAACATAACACCTGACATCAACGATTGGTGCAGGACTTACTGCTATTCATGTCACCACTGAGCATATCAGTGAAGAAACACCCCAGCAATGGTCGGTTTTCACCGATTCAAAGGCAGCCCTCCAAGCATTACAATCTGCCCTTCGTCACGGATCCCATCCACAACTTGTCGCGGAAATCCGAGAGCTCCACCACACAGCCATCATCAAAGGGCACGATATTGTTTACCAATGGCTGCCAGGACACAGCGGCATCGCAGGCAACCACCGCGCGGACGAGGCCGCGCGAACTGTTCACCATGAGGGTGATTGTGTCTCCATCCCCATATCGAGAGCTGATGCAGTCGGTAGGCTTCGACCACTGTCGCGGGACATCACAGTTGCCGCGTGGAATTCAGGCCAATTCTCGCATTTGCGTTTAAAACCTTAGACCCAGATCTGAAGCTTCGCCTTCCATCCGCCTACGACGACGTGAAGCAACTTTATTGTGTCGCCTGTGGCTTAGTGTAGCTTTCACCAAGCACACCTCCTTCTTAATAGGTATGGCTCACAGCCCTGCATGTGCCATCTGCGGGTGTGATGAGACTATATCCCGCATTCTTTGTGAATGCCCTACCTACAGCGCCGAAAGACAGACTCTCTGCCGTGCACTGGAGCATCTAGGCCTGCGCCCACTGAAGGAAACGAAGATTCTCGGCCACTGGCCGCAGTGGTCGTCGGCGGTGAAGGCCTCCAAGGCACTGCTCTGCTTTTTGAGGACTTCTGGCCTGCACGATAGGCTGTGACCTTACTGAACGGTGTGACTTTATTTCCCTGCAACTGTCTTTTCTCCATCTTTTTCTTACCTCACCCCTTTCCCCCCGTTCAGGGTAGTAAACCGGCTATTCGTCTGGTTAATCTTCCTGGCTTTCCTCCTCCTTCACCAGGGGCAGAAAGGAGACACCGATGAGCCAAGGGCTCAGGAAGTGGAAGCATGTTAAAACCCCGCACTGCCAACAAAATTGTTACGTATTTAGTAGGTAGTGTTTATTTTATTTACAACGTCAGCGGCAGAGAGCTCAGCACGGTCAGGTAAATTCGCTTCCTCTTTCTCTACGCTCTCCTCTTAAACTTCTTTGCCGAATAAAAGCGTAGAACCATATAAAAGAACGAACACGCTTTACATAATTCTGGTCCTGCTGTGAAATGACTTCGTAGCTACATGTTGCATACACGTGCCCATCATAATTTCTTCGCATTAATCATCTGATCTTCAAAACCTGAAGTAGTATCCAAAAACGCCATTTCTCTGGCGATGAAGAAGATCTATTCTTCCTGCTTGCGTCGTACATCTTCAAAGCTGCTTTTCTATCAGCGTGCGCACCCTTGGACCTGGAAACCATCTCCCTGTCGAACCCAGGCTATTCGCAACGATGGCCTGGACAGGTAGTGAAGAGCAGCAGTTCTTCTCGAAGTCCTGGGACATTCAAGAAGAGATGCCACTCCAGACTCCCATCGATATACCGTCGCTGTCCGCCCGTAAGTCAACCATCGGGGATCCCAATCAAAAGCTCGATTATCGACCGGCCTGGCAGGGAAGCCCGCCTCGGGCAGGGCAGTATACCACAGCTTGGGATGACCATCGAGATTACAGTGCCGATGTGGCTGGGTCAAGTTTTTCCAAGCCTCGCGTGAGCCTGAATGAAGAAAAGCAGTCGCCGAGCTCTCCAGACCACCTTTACCCAAGCACTGTTCATACAACCCACCGCGACGGGTCCTCCCGCAAGACATCACGTCTTCAGCATACAAGGCCTTCGTTAGGAGGTCCTGGAAGAGCGCCACAATTTCACCGCAGGAGACCATCAGAAGTTCCGACCCTGAGCATCGGCCCGGTTACTAGTATTAACGCCAACAAACAATCACGGTGGCCGTCCGTACTCGGGCAAAATCAGAGAACCGCCACCCCTGCCGGCACATCGCCGCCTCGCATGAGGGTCATGGTCTTTAGCAAGCGCCGCAAATCGTCCACCCTACCGCAGCGCTACCAGGGTTTTCCCGGCATCCCGACCAATGTCACTGAGCCAAACCTAATACTCTTCGTACCCCAGTCACCACCTAGACATCCACAAGAGCCACTGGCAGCCACGTTCCCAGCGTCTGATGGTAATGCGATCAGAGCACCCATGTCAAGCCCGCAACGGACATATGCAAGCCTATCCGTTCCCCCGCCTACAGAAGCCTACCAGAGAGAAGCAGCGCAAGAAAGAAGCAGAAGACTTTTTTTGAATGTCTGGGCTTTCCTTGCGGTAACGGTCGCAACTCTCACGCTGCCGGTAGGGCTCATTCTTATCTCTTACTTCGTTACCCCTGGAAAGGCACCAACAAGCGCTATTGGCAGCACCACGCCAAGGAAGTTCGATTACCATCTTACGTTGCCGAGTCGGCCCTCAACTAGCGCTACAGTAGCTCCACCCTGGTATGCCTGTCGTAACAGAGCTCACGTGAATGATGTTCAAGTACCTTCTAATTTCTCAGTGTATGCTGCACCTTTAAATACCACCCATTATCTATTAAGAAATACTTTCTGTATTTTTAATAACTCAAGGGCAATGAAAGGACCGCGCCAGTATTTTCTCCCAAGTCACATCCCACTGGCATTCTGCAATGGACTCATCTACTGGTCTCTCGGAATTAAGGACGGGCAGATTGTAAGCAGGACCCCAGTCTTCGATGAGACGCACGGTTTGAAAACGTTGCGGAGCACGATAAACGTAGGCGGCTCCAGGAACACAACCATCCTTGTTGCCATCGGTGGCTATCCAGAAGACAGCGGTGAGTTTTCCCTACTAGGTCGTGACCACGCATCTATGGCGCGATTCGCCGAGAGTTCATTCATCACCGTGACAAGCAACCACATAGACGGCATAGCTTTGCACTGGGTACAACCGAATCAGAGATGCATAGACCCGGACCATGCTCAAGTGCTGCCGTTTATTGTGAAAACGGTGCGGAGCTTCTTTCAACTAAATGGTCACGTCGTCACGATGGCGGTATTTTTGGTGCCGGTAAATAACGTGGCAAATCCTCTCTGGATCTCCCTCGAACCTCTCGTCGATTACTTCTTTATTGAAACACAGACTTTCTCGCAACCAAAAAGCGCAGGATTGTTGAACTGCGCTGCCATTACAAGCCGTATGACGCAGCTTTTGCTTGCATTACCAGCGTTTCCAGGAAGCGCCCACAAGATATGCCCGGGATTCTCCTTGGCGCCTTGGTTTAGGGAATACTCTCCTGTCAATCAGTCTTCTCCTGGATCGCCCTTTGGGGACAAGCCTGACCGGGTACCTGTTTCCCAAGTGTGTCATGGAGCCGTGTGTACATCTACCTTCAACCCTCCGTTTTGCTCTATGTTGATTCCTGCTGCGCAACGTTACTCACCCACAAATACCACTCGGCAGTTTTATTTTTTCATGCCACTGTCTGGTCTTCAACCTGTTTTTGGAAATCTTTCCACTGCAGGTAATCTCACAGCCGACGAAGTTTGTTTCGTTTGGTACGACATAGACCTTGACGCTTTCGACCTACCTTGTACGGGAGGAAACAGCTGGATTGGCGTAATGCACGTCATACGAGGCCTGGAGTTCCCAGGAAGTAGATATCGGGCTCCAATTATTCCTGCGTGCTGAACCAAGTGTATGACGACCCGATACTATAAAGGTCATTTTAGGGAAAATTGCGCGGGACACATATCAATGGTTTACCGAATGGGGTGACGGTTCAGATCAAGAGGAGGTGGACTGGATTCATTACCGTTACTGCCTGCTGGCACAAATAACTAATGGTGTTGTGCACGCGATGTGTGTACTATAATGTGGAATCTATTAACGCAAAACATATTCTTTTGATTACGCCTTGTTAGGCACTAATAGGCTGTGGCGCCCTTCTGAACATTTCTCGAACCTATACTGCAACTTGTGAAATGAAAACTAACGGTGACAAATGAATGTTAAAGCTCAGCATCCAGATGTGCGGCTATGTTTTCTTTGATTCTTTTGATACTGTTCCGTTTCCACGATTTTGGGCTTTTCTTCGCAAAAAAGCAATGTCCTGGCCTGTAATTAAGATTTTCTTTCTGCGACTGCCTTTGCGCATTCCGGCATCACTCTATGCTGCATGTGTTTAACTACAAGTTAAACTAAATATTTCTGTATATAAGCATTGATCTTCAGGATAAGCAACAGCTGCGCCATACAAAATTAAACGCAGCCAAGTTTCTTGCAAGCAAGAACGGTTTATCCTTTCTACGTACAGGAGGTAATCGTAATGACAAGGACGCACGGCCGAGAAATAGTCCTCCGACCCGTAGTGTGCAGTTTTTTATCATTTATATCAGCATAGCTCAAAACGTGGTGATATTAAAGCGTTTTTATTTTATTACCATCTCGACTGCACGGCTATTAAGCAGGTGTCTCCAGAGCAGCTTTGTATCAATTCTCACCATGCGAAACTCCGGGCTTTATTGTAAAGATAACGCAGAGCTTCCACGCGCAAAATGGCACTCCGTACCCATCACTGATATGGTATTCCTGGTTCTACGTGCATTAACGACGTCCACGCAAAGTGCACTCGAAATATGCCCCAGAGCTGTTTTACGCCGTAACTCGTAGAAAGTGATATCAGTCAACAGATTCTAACCGTTTTCAATTCAGCAGCCCCGCGTTTCGCCGTCAAGCCCGGAAAAGCAACTCCCGTTGAGGTGTATGGGTAACACATGTGTCTAGCGGTGAAACTAAAAGCGTTCATAGCTCATTATTCTGAAGAGACCATCGCAATACAACGATATAGAAAGCACTTGTCAACGTTGCTTCGTGTACCAATCAAGTCTGAACCTGATTGGCAGCTTCTAAGGTATGCCGATGGCGACTAGGCGATAGGCGACTATGGGATAGGTTCAAGAAGAGTAAGGGGAGTTATTTGTAGAGTTCGCCGATAGGAATAATTTCCGGATTAGAATGCCTTCTTCCGCAAACGAAGGAACAGGAAGCGGACATGGAATAGACCAATGTTGAGACTACAAACAAAATAGAATTCATACTAAGCACTCACCCTGGCCCTGTGCAGGGAGGTCGTCGGAAAGGTGCGGTGTAGTGACCAAAGAACGGTAAAGACTCAATTTAGCCTATAGATTTGAAGAGGGAACGATAGAAACTAGTGAAACAGAAGCCCATTAAAGAGTTAGCGGTAAGAGAGAAAGAGGAATTCAGGATTTCACTGCAGAACAGATATTCGGCTATAACTGAGGAAGACTATCTTAATGTTCCAACAGTGAATGATAGTTTCAGTGCTACCATTACGGATAGGATGGAATAGGATACACTTTATTCCTCTAACAAGGTCTTTCGGTTAGCCAGAGGTCTTCATCTTCAAGCAGATGTCTCCCTCCGTCTTTCAGAGGTCGGCACCCTATTCCTGGGCATGGATGACCAATCCTCTTTGGGTTGCCGCTGGAAAGCACACTCTCCTCTGCTCCACACTCGGATTTTCTGAGCCATGGAATGCTTTATTTCTGTCACATTCCCAAGTAATATGGTATATGGCGGGTGTTGCACCGCACCATGGGCAGATGTCCCTGTATTGGTTCGGGAACATTTTGCTAAGGATATGCAAGTTTGGAAAGGTTCCGGTTTGCAGCTTCCACCAGTAAACTGGTTCTTGTTGGTTTAATATGTTATGGAGAGGAGGATACATTAGTCTCGTCCCCCTGTAATAATTTAGGATGTCGGAGTACGTCGGTATTACCCTCAAGAAGTCCTCCGGGTCTTCGTTCAAGAGTGCTCGGTTAGTGTACTCGCGAGCGACTCTATCGACCCTTTGGTTGCCTTCTATCTCAGTGTGACCCGGTATCCAGAAAATGGCGTGTCCAATGTGGTCTTCGGGGTAGGCCTGCCGGAGAAGGATTTGGAGCGCTTTATGACATATTCTGCCGTTAATATAGTTACGGCATGCCCCTTTCGAATCTGTGAGAATTGTTAAGGACTTATTCGCGCGATAACCATCCGCGGCCGCTAGAGCAACAGCCATTTCCTCTCCCTCGGTTACAGTGCAGTCCCCTTCCGAGCAAAAAGTCGTCGCGACAGTAATCGGCTCAGAATACAAGGAGATCATTACGGAGTGGGCCGCAGAAGTAGGGGGAAGGATGGCTGGACAGGATACCGGCAAGCTATCTCGAAAGATCTGATTACGAAACGCCATAGCATGAATGTGTCTAGCACTAGAGACAAAACAAAACAAGCAGAGTTATAGAAAATATAAATAGAAAGTGGCGAAGAGGAATCTAGGCATAACTAAAAACCAGATGTATGCGTTAACACATAGGGAGGGCAATGTCATTAGCAATATGGATAAGATTGCTAAAGTAGCCGAAGAGTTCAACACAAATCTATACAGTAGACAAACTATTCAGAATGTTAATCATAGAGACAGTAGCGAACAGGAATGTGTCATCCCGTCAGTAACGAAAGAGGAAATGAACACCTTCGGAGTAATGCAAAGGGGAAAAACAGTAGAGGAGGATAAGGTAACAGCAGATCTGTTGAAGGACGGAGGGTGGGGGGGGGGGAGATTGCGCTAGAAAAACTAGCCACCTTGTATACGCAGTGACTTATGACGTCGACCGTACCAGAAGTTTGGAAGAACATAATTCATAGGAAAGTAGACGACAAGGACTTGAAAAATTACAGGCCGATCAGCTTACTGTCTCTTGCCTACAAAGTATTTACTAAGGTAATCGCTAATAGAGTCAGGGCAACCTTATATTTCAATCAACATAATGATCAAGTAGGCTTTCATAAAAGATATTCCACAATTGTTCATATTTACACTATTAATCAGGTGAAAGAGAAATGCGCAGAATATAACCAAACCCTGTATGAAATTTTTATTGATTATGACAAAGCATTTGACACAGTGGATACCTCAGCAGTCAAGCAGGCATTGCGGAATCAGGGTGTAGAAGAGCCTTATGTGAAAATACCGGAAGTTGTCTATAGCAACTGCGCAGCTACCATAGTCCTCTATAAAGTCAGCAATAAAACTCCGGTAAGAAAGGGCGTCCGGCAGGGAGACACGATCTTACCAATGCTGTTCACCGCCTTTTATAAACGGTACTCCGAGGCTTGAATTCGGAAAAGTTGGGACTAAGAGTTAATGGAGAATACCTGAACAATCTGTGATTCGCTGATGAAATTGCCTTGCTGAGTCACTCAGGAGATGAATTATAAGGAATGATCAATGAGTTAGACAGGCCGAGCAGAGCCGTGCGTCTAAAAATTAGCATCCAGAAAGCCAAAGTAATGTTCAGCAGTCTAGTAAAGGAACAGCAGTTCACAACTGGTAGCGAGGTGCTGGAAATTGTAAACCCTTAGGGCAGGTAGTGACCACTGATCCTGATCATGAGAGGGCAGTAAATAGAAGAATAAGAATAGGGCAGAGAGCATATGGCAGGTTTTCTCAGATCATGAATGGCAGTTTACCAGTATCCCTCAAAAGAAAATTATACAACAGCTGTATATTACCGGTACTCACCTAGGGAGCAGAAATGTGGAGGCTAACGAAAAGGGTTCAGCTTAAGTTAAGGACAACGCAGCGAAGCCATGGAAAGAAAAATGATAGGTGTAACGTTAAGAGATCGGAAGCGGGCAGAGTTTGTGAGGGAACAAACAAGGGTTAATGTCCTCCTAGTCGAAATCAAGAGAAATAAATGAATTTGGGCAGGGAATGCAATGCGAAGGCAATATAACCGTTCTCCTTAAGGGAAACGGAGTGGATTCCAAGGGAAGGCAAGTGTAGCAGGGGGCGGCAGATAGTTAGGTGGGCGGATAAGGTTAAGAAGTTTGCGGGCATGTGGTGGGCGCAGCTGGCAAGGACAGGGTTGGTTGGACAGGAGAGACATGGGAGAGACCTTTGCCCTGCAGTAAGCGCAGCGAGGTTCATTATGATAATAATCACTGTTATTGCATCTCCTACTGAAAGCGACCTCAAATAGGTAACTGTCAGCAAAAGCAGCGGGCTATTTTGAGAGTGATATTCAGAAAAAATGCTTAAGTAGAAAACGGCACCAATAATACTTCCGGTAGAATAAAAAATTGTATTGTATTGTATTGTATTGCATTGTATTGGGTTGTATGGAGCATAAGCAACTCAGGCTATCATGCGCCAAACACATGGTATAATTTATTTGAAGAATTGGGTGTCCTCAGCGAAAGTTTTTGTCCGGACAAGGACTCCGAGGAGCCCAACAAATCAAATGTAGGCTTCAGCATTCTTCTCGGGCCTGAGAAAATGGATGAGGTCAAAAAATGCATGAAAGCACACGGTAAAAATTTTTAGAATCAATGGTTCTGTGAAATTATATTTTGTTTAAGATCTCCGCTTCTTTCAGGAAACTAAAAACAGATGAAGTACCTACGAGTGAATTGTCTCCTAAAAGTAAATTGGGGTGGAAGGTATTGAGTTCACTGCAAAATAAAGTAAATTTTTCTTTCGTCAGCCGTTCGAATTCTGTGCACAAGAATATGATATGATTTACTGTGAGCTCATCTCCACATCTCACATAAAGGTCTGTCTTGTTTTGTCAGTAGAAAGTTGTGTGTTAGGTGTGTGTGTCCGATGCGCAGGCGGCATAAAATTACCTCTATGAAACGTTCCTGATTCCTGCATGATCTCCATTCTCCCAGGATAGGTTTTACTAAATGTAGTTTGTTATTTTTTTCATTACTTCCTGTATACTGCCATTATTCCTTAAGTTTATTTTTACTAACAGTATACAATCTGCATAGAGTATATTTACATATTTACAGTCCCGACTACCTTATGGCGAGCTTGAGCAGGGCACGTGTTAGCTCTCTCGTTGCCACTAATTCCGAGATGGCTTGGTACCCAACAGAGCTTAATTTCAAGTCCTTGTATGTCAGCAGTTATTATGTTAGTTATTATATCTCCCATTAAAGGTTCTGTAGCATTTCTAGCATTCAGTGCTGTGATTACACTCAGCGAGTCAGTGTAGATAATGCTCTTTTGAATGTTATTTTTGACTATTTTTTATGCAGCCACCGAAATGGCATAGCATTCGGCTGAGAAAATTGACGTGCACTGAGGCAATCTAACTACATTTTCCCATTTATCTTGCACTACAGCACTTCCGACTTGCAAATGCTGTTTCAGAACCGTCTGTATAAAATTCTGTGTATTCTTTATACTTTTCGTCTAGCACCAAAAATTCTTGTAATATGTGCTCACGTGGAGTGTGCTTTTTATGAAATTGTGTCAGCGTGTAGCCACCTACAGCGGGAAAAGTGTACCGAGGTGGCAGTGGCTCGGGTCTCTGGGCAACATCAGGTGGTGTGTCCAGAATATCTAATTCCTGGCAAATTTCTTCAAAACGAAGGATAAGGGGTCTCGTCGCATTGGGTTTGTTACTAAAAAGCTGCTTGACGGGCACTTCGTAACTATGGAGTAGCAGAGATGTTTTGGTAGTGAACGGGTTTTTAGGACGTATGCACATGTGAGCATGGCTCTTCTATCTGAGAGGGCTGGTTCGTTAGTTTCTACATATAGACTGTTTATGGGTGATGTCCTGCATGCCCCCCTTGCAAGGCGCAGACCTAAGTTATGTACTGGATCTAATTTCTTCAGGCAGGACGGTCGAGCTGAGTTGTACACTATGCACCCATAATCTAGGCTAGAGTGAACTATGCTGCTGTACATCTGTAAAAAGGCAAGTCCTATCAGAACCCCCGCGTTTACGTGAAAGCACCTTTAAGATATTTAATGATCGAGAAGTTTTCTTCTTCAGGTTCTTTATGTGGGGTAAGGTCAGTTTTTGTCAAAAGTTTTTGTTGTCACTCTTTAACGGTAATTCTGTTTCGTTCAGGTGTAGTCTATTATTTGTCTGTAGGCCACGTTTGAGTGAGAAAAGAATGGCCACTGTTTGCTGTGGAGAAAACCGGAAACGACTTCGGTCAGCGCATGTTGAAAGTTTATTTATTGTTAGCTGCACTTGTCATTCGCATGTTGATGTTTTTGAGGACGTGCAAATTATCTGAAGATCGTCGACATAGACTGAATACATAATCGATCTTGGAATTATTTTACTAACAGAATTCATTTTAACAACAAAGAGGGTCGTGCTTAAAACACTCCCTTGAGGCACTCCATTTTCCTGAATAAAAATTCTCGAGAGGGTTGAACCGAGGCGTACATATGTACGCCTCGGTTGGAATGAATGGCTTGACAGGAAGTCTTCTAGGCAGTTCACCATCCTGTCACGTAACTTTGCCACGAAGTCTTTTCGCCACTACAGCGGATGTATCGGGCTTCTGCTCTCGGCTTTTTAATGTTGAGATTTTTCTGCGTGGGGTACCTCCAAAAGTTTCCCCATGTTTTGTTCTCTTTTTTTCTAGCTGCTCTACATTCTTTTGTATACCAGGTTTTGTGGGTTTTTTTCAACACTCCAGAAGATTGAGGTATAGCCAGGCGTGCAGCGGAGATAATGCAGCTTGTGACAATTTCATTAGGTTCTTCTACACTTAAGTGATGTGGATCTACTTTTTCTAAGCTGAAATTTTCTTGAAGCAGTGCCCAGTCGGCCAAATGGAGCTTCCAACGTCGTGGTCTTGTAGGAATGATTTGCGGAGAAGATGTTAGGTTGATAAGAACGGGTAGATGATCGCTACCATACGGGTTGTCCAAGACATCCCATTTAAAAGCAGTAAAAACAGGAGGCGATGTAAGAGACAAATCTATGCAGCTCTACTTTCCTGAGCTTGGAGAGCAGTATGTGTGTTTGCCCCTGTTGAGCAGGCATATATTACTGCACAGAATAAAATCTTTTAAATATACGGCCTGTAGTGTCCGTTTCTTCGCTTCCCCACAAATTTGAGTGAGCATTAAAATCGCCGAACAACAGATATGACTCTGGTAATTGTTTTAGAAGGTCTTCTAAGCAATGGAGCGTTACTGTAAGGTGTAGTTGGAGATATACGCAATATACTGTAATTGTTTTAAAATGTACTACAGATACCTCAACGGCTTCAAATGTAGTCTGAAGCCTGACTTCACGAGTGGCCACACTACTTTTAACAACTGTGGCAGTTCGGTCGTGGCGAAAGACTTTAGTTAAAATATTTTTATCTTTTGATCCCAAGTTTGTCTCCTGGAGACGTAAAACAACCGGGGAATATAAAGCAGAAATATCTGCCACGTCACTTTAGTTTTTTAATATGCCTTGACACTTCCAGGGAATCATTAACGCTATATCTAATAACTTTTGGGGATGCATTTAAAAACCCATGCTGCCGGTTTTGTGGGGCCCGTTATTGGAGTTTTTCCTCCCTTTTTGTGTTCAAGGAGTCGCGCCGCCGCTGCTGCGGAGGCGGCCTACTGCTCATATCCGTGGCCTTTTGCCAGGGCCGGTCTCGAGGGTGGCGCGCGTGCTCTTTCATGCGGCCTTCGCATTCGCGGCGGAAGCAGCGCGATTTTTTCGCCGGGAGTAACACCGCCCGCCGCCGCTAGAGGCACAACGACCCTACCGCTGGCTCCCCGCCTGCATCTGCGGCGGCGGGTGGCTTTTGCCTGGTTTCGTGCTATAGCCCGCTGGTTCATGGTGAGCGCAGCACCGAAATGAAAGAAAACAAAATACAGATGCTAAACTGCGTATCTTCAACACAGTCAACGTGTGCAAAGATTCTTCATCACCAACTTTGCTGGACGAAAACATTTAATATGAGAATTACACTCCCATTCCTCAGAACTATGCCCAGCATTTGTGGCTTTAAATCCAGAAGGAAATACTCTGATCACTTCCTCTCCTATGTCTCATGGTCCGTGATTAAATGACAAGTTAATGCTAAGGGGAAGAGAATGAAAACTAAGAGAACGAAAGTATTACGCTCGTCCCATTAAAATATACTATATCGCGGAAAATATTCTCTACAACGCCTGAGCCGTAAATCCGATAGCGCCTTAACTGGTGCCTTCAGACGATGCTTGTAGAGTTCAAAGTCAGACTAATGTACGCTAAAGTTGAACTGTCAAATAAATTGATTGCTCGGAGATGTATATAGTACTTAATTTATTTGGTTATTTATTTTATTTTTTGACACCTCAAAGGCCCCATTACAGGGTAAAACACGAGGGGTGCGCGTGGAGTACGGCAATAAAGGTTACAGGTGAGTTTACAGGAGATTTTCGATGGCTGTCTTGAATTGATGGTCTGTTAACCATGCCATGTTGGTGACACGGTCGTTCCAGTCTGGGCTGTTGGTAAGAAAAATGACTTCTGGAATGTTGTAGTATGCGCGCGCTCGGGATAAACGGCTTCTGGGTGGTTGTGGCAGGCGGGATAAAAGATGTGCTGGACGGAAGAAAGTGTTGTCCGGAGGCAAGGTGTGCCGATATCTCTTTTCGCACGTCCAGAATGTGCTTATTCTCGCCTTCATATACATCACAACTTTCTTAAACGAGAGGCCTGTATCGGTAGCTCAACAGAATGCTAACTACTAATGTGTGAGTGTCAAGAAGCTTTGGAATGCATTGCTCTGTGCTTGAAGCCAATGGCACGCGGCGTTTCCGCTCTTTTTTTGTCAAACGAGAGGCCCCCAGATTTCTCTGGAATGACTCTAGCCGTGCGCAAGTCTCTCTTCATGTTCTAAATTGTCGAAAACGCATTAGGCGTCTAATGTTTCAAGTTCCTTGTTACCTTTAAATTTTGCAAGGCCGAGAGTGACCATCCTTCTGACCTTAACTGACCGAGCACTTGTTTCATCGCTGCGCCGTCTAACTGTTTTCTGTTTGAGGACACAAGTTCACCCAATAAACAGTTTTCGAGTTGGACGCCAGCTTTCTTGTCATTCTGGCCGGACTAACGTTACCAGAACGTAACAGAAGCAACCACGTACAAGCTGCGTGAACTGCCACAACTATTGACGCGTACTGACTGTTGAAATTCCAGAAATTATGTAAGTCCAATGAGCGACTTCAGTTGCCATAAAGATCGAGCGCCATTTCTTGTTGTCCACGGATATTCAACCTGCAGCGTGTCCTGAAGTTGCCGAAAAATATTTGGTTTAAATATCTTTGTAAAAGATTTCAGATTATGCAGTTGAATGTCCAATGCCCTCTATTCTCTTAAATTCGGGGACTTTTATTTACATGTGAGCATCGCAAATGTTAATTTTTAGTTCCTTACATTGTAAGCTCAGCCAGCTGGTATAACGTGCATTGCTGTGAGGTTTAGTGGAGTTCTGTTAGGTTGCGGAAAACTTTTTTGCGCGCTGCTTCGTTTCTACGACACAGATTAACACAGCGAACGGAACGAGGAGAACGTTGAAGAAACATGAAACACAGGACGGGCGCTGATTTTTTTTTTTTTGGCGCTCACTGCCAACTCTTTATTGAGTCACAAAAATCAGCACAATTTATACCATTTTCTTTGACCACGTGATACACTGTTTCTTCTATCTTGTCCTCGTTCTGTTGCGCTGTGTTAATCTGTGTCGTAGAAAGTATGGACCAACTAGCCCACACCAGAATCCTCTTGGAACCTTCTTCTTCCTGAATGACGTGATGAAAGTTCATGTTCTCGGGAGGTTTATCGAAAGCGATCACGAAGCTGCCGAAATGCAGGATAATAGTGCAAAGCTGGTAGTCATCGCCTCTAAGATAAGTCTGTTCGCTCGTGAAGGCCGATTTTATGGCGCCAGAGCACAGTTCCGAAATAATTTTGCTTTTCTGGCAGTTCGTGCTTGCAGTAACTGTCAACAACTGACTTAATTTTTGCATTGTCATCTGTTGGGACGGGCTGTCGAGAGATGTCGCCAAACTTCAAAATGCCTTTCCAAGAGGAGATCTTGGACGTCGCGTGCGTGCAGTGCATGCTCTGCTTCTGCGGCCGGGTTTGGTTCCGTCTAAACCGTTCCTTTCGCGAATTACATGATGCTCGTCCTGTTCGCTCCTAGTCCTCGTCTTTAGCGCTGTTTATTCATTATGTCACCGTACCAACTAGTAGAGATGTGTCTTCTAATGATGCGTTTTCCTGGGGATCACCAGGAATTCTTGCTAATGCCGCTGTTGCGCAAAACAAAAGCAGGTGCGCTAGAAATTTCAGGAGCTATATTTACGCTGCAGAATCCTTTACCATTGGAAACTTGCCATCCAAGTGTTACACGCCGCATGTCACTCTACACACTCATCCAGACATGCCGGAAGACGAACTACAGCAGCTGATAGTCTTGTTTTTTAGCCAAATATAAGGGTAACACGCGTTGACGTCTGTGCTCGAAGCATACATTCGACCATACCCAGTAGGGCTAAAGGAGAGAGCGCGCAAACGTTAATCCGTTGTTTCAGATTCCTCCCATGTCAAAGGGGCTGACTACGCGGTCTTTGCATAAAACGTGAGAGTCAAAATATAAAGGTTTGACGGTTACCACTGGCGCGTTATCCTTCCGCGTGAACGGCGGTTGCGGCGGCGGAGCGGTGGGGCAGTTGCGACCCCCACCGAGGTGCGGGCCAGAGGCGGAAACAGGCCCGATTGCGAAGGCCGTAAGAAAAGCGCGCGCCCTCTTCAAGACCGGCCGTGTTCCTGTGAGGCGATGGATTTCCGCGGGGAACCCGTGGGGGTGCGGATTTGTGGCTTCTGCCGATGGGTGCAAGCCGTGCGGCCTGCCGGCTCAGGGGCCAACCAGCCTTTCTTTTGAGATGGCAGGGCAGCCTTGGCTGCACCTGGTTGAGATGTGGATGGCCCTGTCTGTGCAGTGGCCTGAAGTTGGAGTGGTGTATCACCACTCCCACCAACTTTGGTTGTGCCACAGGCCGCCGTCAGGTGCACCTCTGGGGTGTCAATGGTGCCGACACCGGAGTGCCGTTCGGGTGGGGGACGGGGCAGGCACACATCAAAGATGGTGTACTGTGTGCCCACTGTCACCAGACGCCGCTCGGCCCCTGGCGCACGACGTCAACATATCACCTGGATGTCTCTTCATTGAACTTTTTTCTAGCCTCAGGGTAAGATATCTTTTCTCGTACATTCAGAGTGATTATTTGTTTTTCTTTTTTGAATACTTAAAACGTTGGTGAGTAGGCTGCATATGGACCTTTGCAATTTGCACAATTTGTTTCACCCGCTTGGCAGTTGTCTGTATCGTGTTCGGTTTTGGCACATTTTCCACAGGTCTCCTTGCCTCTACAAGTCTTACTGCCATGGCCATACCTTCTTCATTTGAAACATCTCCTAGGCTTAGGGTTGTATGGGCGCACTGGGCATCTGATGAATGCAACTCGGACAGACTCGGGCAAGCGACTGCCGAATGTTAGCACAATGTGAGGTGTAGTTTGTTCTCCTCTACGTCTTATAGTGATGGCGGCGAAGGGACTTTATGCCTTGGTGTCGCAAATTCTCTAGGAGCTCGTTTTCGTTTTTTGTCATTAGCAGCCGCTCAGAAATTACTCCTTGAACGCTGTTCAGGATTCTGCGGGTGTAACAGTAATGCCAAGGTCTGCAAGTTTCTCTTGTTTGAGTAGTGCATCACTCTACTTTTTGGCCTTGACCTGTACAAGCAGATCTCCTGAGGATAGTTTTTTGCTTCATATTCGTCGCCTATATTAGCCACTGGCCACTTTTGCGTTACAGACACTGATTGCGCGACCACTGGAGCGTTTTACTCAACAGCGTGGACTATCAGGAACTGTGGAAAATATTCAGAAGATTTTGAAGTTGGGGGTTTGATTCCTTCGGTGCGGTACCGTTTCCAGTTCCGATATTTTTTAGAGGGGGAAATTGGGGATCCATGCGGCATGTATGGATTAAGGGTTCCTATTCTGTCGCCTGCGCTTCACCCATATAGACACAAGAAGGTCCCGAAGCCCCCACCTGGTATACAGATGGAGAGCCCGTCGGCCGGGGCTTGAGCATGGCCCCAACCGCCACCGTTCATGGTTTCTACCCTTCACCTTACAACCTGTCGCCATGGTGCGGATTACGGCTTCGGTATGGGGGCTAAGGGTCCGTGGTGGCGCCAAGCAGCATCACCTTGAGACTCAAGGTGCCCTTGCGGGGAATCAAAAAATGATATCGATAATAGCACCGCTGTTTTGACATCACAAAACTGCACTATTGGGGGGAAACGAGGAAAGAGTTTCAGTGTAACCTTAATTACAGCTACAGTTGTTTGGGATTTCACGGTAGGCGCTCAACGCGGATTGTTCCACCACGAAGTACCTAGGCACGTGCTTTGAGGATCAAGGGGTGTTCCGTCCAGCTCATCGTACACTCTCGAGGGAAAAGTAAGCTGCGTTTTATTGAACGCTGCGGAGACACCTGGCTCTAGCCGCAGACCCATTATGCAAATCACTCAGCAAACTCGCCTCTAAGGTCTAGCTTCCGCGAAGCCCCCGACCCTCCGAAGCCCCCGACTCAACCACATGGCCTGAGAATGTATAAGCACCTTCCAACCGCCTATCCTTAAACCCATAATATCTTTATGGGAACACTGGGTGCCATTTCCTTGCCAGACCACCAGCTACTGCTTATCTGCCGTGCAAAAGAGACCGCCACCAGGTCTGACCGTTTCTAATAAAAATACCCCTCTCCAAGGCGGAATTCAATTGCAATAAATTTTCCTCACGCTCTCGTGCGGTTGGCCGCTGACTGGGCAAGACAGCCCGAAAGCGGAAGGTGTCTTAAGGGAGCGTTTACCATCATAAAAGCAGCCAAATGAAGTAGCTGTAAAAAAAGCAAATTCCGAAGTTTGTTATGCCGGGGAAGCGACCGGTGGCCCTGAGAACACGTCCGATGGGTTAGCCTAATATTGGGCAATCCTCCAAGGTTTCTTATATTTTTCTTCACCTTTGAAGTATCTGTGAACACGCACGCACGAACACATACGCACGCGCGCACACACACACACACACGGATACATGCTGCATACAATTCAATTAGAGGAACTCCGATATAGATGAAATGAGTCCCCCACCTCACTACTAAACCGCCGCGTTAGCTCAGTGGTTAAGGTGCTCGGCTTATGACCCGAAAGGCGCGGCTTCGATCCCGGCCGTGGCAGTCGAATTTCAATGGAGGCGAAATTCCAGAGACCCGCGTACTGTGCGATGTCAGTGCACGTTAAAGAACCCCAGGTGGTCGAAATTTCCGGAGCCCTTCACTACGGCGTCCCTCATAGCCTGAGTTGCTTTGGGACGTTAAACCCCCATAAACCAAACCGATCTACCTCACTACTGGGCGTGTTAAGCCTGTGTTGAAAGACTGACACTACGTAAAAGCCGTGTTTTCGTTAAACTGCTATTTTTCCTAGATTGCTGTCTTCTACCTGACAGAAAACGTGGAAAAAAGCGAGAACGAAAGAAAAATTAAGAATAGGCAAACAGGGCTAAGAAAACACGTGACAGCAGCGGTGCTGTGTATTGAAAAGGTTTGAGCCCAGCGCAACTACCCTGTGACGTGAAATGGAAACAAAAGAAGAAAGAAGAAGCGCCGCGTCTACCGAAGTGCAAACACGTCTCGAGCTGATAGCGTCTGCCAGAAAAGAGCGGAGAGCAAGTCTCGCGCATCGAGTGCTCGCGGCGTGCTCGCGGTAGCGCTGACGACGCACCGTCATCGCGTTTCATTCCCGCGTGTAGGTCGAAAATCATGCGTACGATAACGGTCCCTATCTTCCACTGTAGGCACGGGACCAGCTCCCTTCTGATTGCCTGCACGGACCCTGAGTATACTAGATCTGACCCGTGACTAGCTATAAATGTTCAGAGGCCAGTGATGACTGCATAGATAGCACCAGGCGCGCGGCCCCCGCAGACGAATTCGAATGCACGCTGCGTGCCACTGGAAGTGGTGATTACACGTCCGGCTCGCATGGGGTTTCGTCAACATTGCTGCGTGTTCAGTGATAGGTTCCATTTACCCGGCAATTACATCCCCCCACCCCCCACTCCGCCTTCCAGCGAGAAATTTTCAATTAAATAACCACATAGCATTCTCTTTTTTTCTGTAAATAAAGCAGAAAAAAATGGCAGTGGCTGAACTTGGCTAACCCAGGAAGTCAGCGAACAGCAAGCACGCCTGCTAAACGTCTGGGGTTCGTCCATGGCAGCACCGCTACATGCTCGCGACAGCCGTTCTATAATACCGACACACGTGGCTATGACGTGGTATCACATGGTCTTACGACACCATCGAATGTCATCACATGGCTTCACATCGCCCCATCTGATGTTCTTAAGGTGAAAGGTCAACCCAAAGGTCACTCAGTGTCAAAGGTCAGAGGTCAAGTGAACTAAAGGTCCTGGTAAATTAAGGTTCGACACCATAACTACTAATGTTCATACACGGCTAACGTGGTTGGACTGAAGGTCGTTCAAGGTCATTCTTCGGCTTACGCGATGACTGCTTTACCTAGCGTAGCAAAACTTTTCGCTTCAAAAATGGTTGGGTTATACCAGAACCCGTTCGCACTGGCAACTGCCATTTCCAAAAGAGACCGAGGGATCCTCCCCTGCATACACGCTCATGAGCACACCCATAATGTCAAGTTGAGCCACATTGGAATCCGTCTTATACCGTCCATTTTTGTTATTAGTGTAAGATTACAAGAAACGTTAGCACTTTTGCGAACGAACCCTGGCTATCTTGTTTTCTGTACGCAATGGCATCACCAACTGCTTACTATAAGCAAAGGTGTCAGCCCTTCACATGCGTTTCATAGTGACACTTCCTGGCGCCAATCAGTCTTATTATTTCATTATTTATGCATGTTGGCTCTTGCTGACTCCTCACTCACCCTTAGGCTTTGGCCAAAGTGTGCTGGTGTCCCTTGAGCGGAAGCCTCGTGGACATAGCTCTGGAGCAAAGTTGCGCCAGGGGCATCTTGGGCCAACTTCTAGACATCACTCAAGAACGCTGTGTCGGTTAATTGCAGAAGTGGATGGGTCACACTTACTCCACACAATGGCGCACTTGACCCGAACATACACCCACACACACATGCACAGATTCAGTCAGGCTCACGCCGGCCATCCGAAGCAGCAGGTAAACTCCCCAGCGCAGCAACGAAGCATGAGTGCTCTTATCCAAGCCAAGTTGACTGCTCTCGTCCAGCGGGTGCCTCGTAGTACATAGGGCGAAAAAATAATGCGTAGCGTTGCCATGTAACGACGCCAGAGGCGCTTCGATCGTTAGCGATTCTAGCCGTCGACTTTCTGAGGTGTTTTTTTCCTGTAAAAACGCATCAAGACATATCACTGCCTTGTTTCCAAACTATGTTCTTTCCCTAGCAGTAACTGCAAACGATAATGTACAAACACATATGCTTAGAAATTCAAAAACAGATGCGGAGCGAGGTTTGAAAGGGTTGGGGAAGGTAAGAGGAAGGTAAGAGGAAGACTGAAATGCTTGCCGCGAACCCACTTGAGGTGACCGTAGCACGAGGTACTTTTTCTTTGACGTGCAGGCGTTCTAAACACATTCGTGCTTTCATTTAAAAACAAAGTCCAAGTTTTATTTGCGAACTAATAACTATATTTTATTTGTGAAATAATAAGTACATTGAAATGTGCTGGGTGAATAGCCGGCGTTATTTTAGGCCCATGTCTATGTATACGGCGGGCAGCACAAAATAGGCTAGCGGGTTCGATACCGGCCATCGAGGTCAAATTTCGATCGAGGCGAAATTTTAGAGGCCCGTGTACAGTGCGATGTGAGTGCACGTTAAAGAAGCCCGGGTGGTCCAAATTTCCGGAGCCCTTCACTACGGCGTCCCTCGTAGCCTCAGTCGCTTTGGAACGTTAAACTCCCATAAACCAAAAGAAAATAGGCTCGCAAAATATACCATAAACATTTGCAATCAAGCATGGCAGATGAAATTAAAGAGACTATATATACGAATGAATAATAATATACTTTCTTGGAATAGTTAAGGTTTCCTAATATTTACCCTTAAAAACCGCTGGTCCTTAAGGGTAACGGAGAGGATTCCAAGAGACGGCAAGCGTAGCAGGGGGCGGCAGATTAGCTGGGTGGATGAGATTAGGAAGTTTGCAGGTATAGGGTGGGCGCAGCTGTTAAAGGAAAGGGTTAATTGGAGGGACACGGGAGAGGCCTTTTCTCTGCTCTGGGTGTAGTCAGGCAGATGATGATGATGATGGTGACTTTTAAATCGTACAGTCAGAATAAGCGTCGACCATAGACATTGCGAGTTACAGGGACATTAACGTTAAGGTACCTAGCCTTTCCAACATTGACAGAGGAAACAGAGTGCTTGTTTGTGGTTAGTTTTTGTACATAACTGACTTTTGCAGACACGTCATATTTAAGTCACAAACATAAATGGAAGCAGTTAAACCCCTAAAAGAATGAATGGCTTGGACGGCAGCCATTAAAAAGCGGCAAAGCGCATGAAGTCTTCTCTGGAGGCGTATATAATTAGTTCAATATGGGTTTTCAAGGTAGAAGCTGGAGTGACAAAGGTGGTTGATCGTTTGTGTCCAGTTTTCGGCGATCGCAAGCAAGACAACGGGTTGGAGTAAAAGCTTCACTGAACTATAAACTTTAGCAGTAAGGTGTTAAAAAGGAATTATAAATTCCTCATAGAAGCGCAAGTATTCTACGAAACAGTCCAAAACATGCAAAGCGGTACCTGACTAAGGTTACAATACAAAGTTGGTTTATGGCTTAGGGGGCTTAACGTCCCAAAGCAACTCAGGCTATGAAGGACGCCGTATAGAGAAGGGCTCCGCAAATTTCGACCACCTTCTGTTCTTTACCGTGCGCTGACATCGCGGTGTACGGGCTTCTGGAATTTCGTCTCAATTGAAATGCGACCGCCGCTGCCGGGATCGAACCCGCGTCTTTCGGGTCAGCAGCCGAGCGCCATAACCACTAATCCATCGCAGCGGCTGACAATACAGACAGAAAATTTACCATAATGCAATAATGCAATAATGCTCTAATGAACGAGAGTGTCAATCGAAATGAACATAAATTGTTCACAGGGCACCAAGGAAGTCTTATAAATGAAGGATCACGATGTGGCCGCCCGTAATACTGACGCGCGCTGCCAGGCTTGGGCACAATGACGGGGTGCCGAACGCGTTAAGCGGCAGCGGCAGCGTCATGCTGAAAGTATCCTTTAACATAGCGCACCCCACCATTGCGCTGTTGACGGCAACATGGCGTCATCTGGGGCCCTCAGGGTGTTCTGTGCATGCACAATTGCGGCTCCCAGTACTCGCCAAGCGGTAGCGGTGCATGCCACGCTAAATGTGTGTATTGTGTCATGCGCTGCTCATGAACTTTTGCCTACACCCCACGGCGAATGCTATAGCGCTGTCTTCGTGGCACTGGCTATAACACCAATCTATTCGCCATTCAAACCATTTTTTTTTGTTCTAAGCTACGTTGTATTTCTGAGCGCTTCAAGCCATGAACTCCATAACATGATCAATGAGTTAGGCTGAGCAGTACTGTGGGATCTAAAAATTAATACCAAAAACTAAAGTGATGTCCAACTGTTTCACAAGGGAACAACAGTTTACTATTGGCAGAGAGGTGCTGGAAGTAGTAAAAGAATCTACTTAGAGCAGGTAGCGACCACAGATCCGGATCACGAGAGTGAAATAACTAGAATAAGGACGGGCTCGAGCACATTTCGCGGTTCTCTCAGATCATGAATGGCAGTTTAGCAACATCCCTCAAGAGAAAAGTATATAACAACTACATCTTGCTGGTACTAACCTATGGGGCAGAAACGTGGAGGCTAACGAAAAGGGTTCAACAATTAAGGATAGCCCCGCAAACTATGGAAAGAAAAATGACAGGTATAACGCTGAGAGACCGGAAGGGCGTAGAGTGGGTCAGGGATCAAACACGGGTTAATGAGATCCTAGTCGGAATCAAGAGTAAGAAATGGGCTTGGGCAGGGCATGTAGTGAGAAGGCAAGATGACCGCTGGCCCATAAGGGTAACGAAGTGGATTCGAAGAGAAGGCAAGTGTAGCAGTGATCGGCAGAACGTTAGGTGGGCGGATGATATTAAGAAGTTTCCGGTGATATAGTGGCCGCAGCTGGCACAGGACAGGTTAAATTGAAGAGTTAAGTTAGACACCTGTCTCCTGCAGTGGACGTAGTCAGGCTGATGATGATATTAATTTGATTGCTGTGACGCCTCGCGCAATTTCTTCATTGCACTTTTACGCCACCAGTGTTCAGTATTCTCTTGCTCTTCTCCACTGCTGATGTGTTAAGCCAGGCCACTGATCCGTAATTTGATGTCTGTTCTATTGCGCGCCTGCACGCAAAATTTGAACTGTGGACATCAATACCTGAAATAATGTCTTATAAATTGCAAGGCAGACACGCAGATTTATCGTCGGTGGTCCTATTCTTTCACCTATACTGGAAAATGTAAACAAATAAAGAATACAGAGCGACCGGGATTTATTTCAAGCTGCGTGGGCTAGAAGGTAATAGAATGTGTCACAGATTTCTATACAGGAGATTTGTTTTCTTAAACAACGGTGAATGTTTTCCCGTTTCGTAGACGAGGCCGCAGCACCGATACAGGGAGCATGTCAGGGACGTCTAAATGGACTGCATTTCTTGCGCCTTCTCCTGAGTTCCGTTCGTAGTTTCCCTCTTGACGTCTAGATGGGGCCTCTTCTTCACGTAAAAATACATGGCGACAAAAAAGGCTACGCACAGCAAGACCGACACGGAGCACACATAAATGAACAAGTCCGGAATGTGGTCCAGGAACTGGCCCACCAATAGCGGCGGCGAAAGCGCACCGATATCCGTCGTAATAATGACGATGGACATCATCATGTTGCTCATGTTAATATAGGAAACCGTCCAGGCGACCACTGCGGCGTAGACGGGTCCCTGGCCGATTCCCATGAGCGCGCTGCACGCCCATAGAGCAGGGCCGCTGCTGGAGCCCCACACGAAAAGCACGGCGCCCGCGAATACAAGCATCACATGGGAGAGGACCAGCATCTGGAACGGCGACATCTTGATGGTGACTAGTGCGGCAGCCAGGCGGCTGGCCGCGTAGGAGAAGAAGTAGACGGCCGCCAGGCGCGCTGCCATCGACTTGGCGAAGTGCAGGTCGCTCTTGACGGCGTAGGCGGTCAGCATCTGGGCCGTGGTGCACTCCAGCGCTACGTAGACGCACACGTAGGCGCTTAGAAGGGCAAGCAGGGCGCGGCTGAAGAACACGTCTTCAGTCTTGGACGCGTCGCCCTCCCCGCCCTGTGTTGGCTTGACGTCGGAGCTGTCGATGAAGTAAAGTACGACCATGGCAATGACCAGGAGTAAGTGGAAGGCGCTGGTGATGCCGAATGCGTAGTAGACTCTGCTTTCGCCTGCGGCGTGCATATCTTCACCGGTTCCGTTGAGGATTTGCTCGAAAGGCCTGTAGCTGGAGTCGTTAGTTGTCAGGTACGTGGTTAGGTTGTCCGTCTGGTTAAGCGCCTCCTGGCCGACACCGGTGGAGAGGAAGGGTTCGGCGATGAGCGGCGCCACCACACAGCCGATGCCGAAAGCCAGGTGGAAGACCTGCAACGCGGGGTTGCTGTTCTCGGGCCACATCCTGATGATCCAAACGTTTGCGCCTGCGAGAAAAAAAAGGAAGGAATGTGCTAGTTGTAATGCTTTAAATGTAGTGAATCGCGCTAAAATTTCATTCGCTGTGTTCAGCGTTACTACACAATCGATATGCTGTGCAGTAGCAATAAGATTTCGGACGCTGCCCACCGCGATCGTCAGGACTGAAGGCAGGTCATGTGCTGTTTCATCTCCTGAGGTTAACGCGCCTCCGTGATAGGCTGCTCCACTGGGCCATTGGTATGTGGACTTCCAGGGATCTAGAAATGCAATGTAAAGAATGACCAACTCTGCATATATGGGAATTAACCCATTAACAACTATTGCGTCATACACCTAAGGCGGAACTGAAGTGTCCTCTCTCATTTTTTTTATCCAGTATGTTCACCCAAGACTCCCACTTTTCGATTTCCTAAGCAGCAATGACGCTGAAATATAGGTTAGGTAATTTTTGACATGCCGAAGTATCCTTTCCTCATTCTGTCATTTTCTTTTTTCAGTGGGACTAGGATTCAGAATGAAGTCTCTCTGACTGCAGGACCACGAGTCTCAATAGGCCTTTCCGGTAAAGAGCAGTTACACGAGCAACCTGGTACCTCGCTACGACGTGAAGATGGGCTCACCTGTGTCAAAGGCACCCGAGCTCATTCCGCCCAAGAAGACCATGGCGTGGGCGAGCACCAGGCTTCCGCTAAGGGGGATCATGAGCACCGCCACGCAGGCAATCACCATCATCAGGATGGACATGGTCTGCACGTTGTACACGTCGTACAGCTTGCCTCCTGCATCGGTGGAAAGGATGGCCCGTTCAGTGCAAGATTAGAGAACGAAACAAATGGCTTCATTCTGGTAAATGGCTACCACGCCCATGGTCTTTGCATGGGCGAGTTTATAAAGATGCTTCGTGATAATAAGACGGCGATCAGTGTGCTTGCCACGAAGGCAGTGTGTAGTCAGGCAGGTCATCCTGGAGCATGGCTTTCAAGCCGCAAGAATAAGAACGGCGCTTACACTTCCACTAGCACATCCCATAGGCGGCGCTCAGGTGAGTCCTATGAAACTAGGTTAAGTCGTGGAAACGAAACTGTGGAGTCGACGCACCGACCAGGGAGCCCAGCAGTCCACCAACGCATCGCGTCGTGATGAGATGCGACACAGTGGAGATGTCCGAGCCGTATATCTCCACTAGGTCCAGCAGCGCCACACCTGTCAGGGCGAGGATCAGGCCCTGCACGGAGTATGGAAAAGACGCTGGAGGCGGCGGACATGCTTCCTGGTCCTCTGGTATTGGCTATACAGCCTATGTGTTGGTGACTGCCAGACGCAAGAAGGAGTGTGCCTACAAGCAGCAATGCCACAAAATATTTTTCAGGTGCTAGTTTCAATGACTACTGCAGCAAGGGACCCTGGAAACGAAAAGATCCAGTCATTGACCGACTCAAAGAAGATGGAACTGGCGTTTTTGAGCCTTTACGAGTTCCTTGTTCAGAGCCTTGTGAACAAGCAACACCTAAGGCCTCCAAAAACACGAGTTTCATCATCTCTGACTTAAGTCAATGGCTACATTTTCGATTCCGGCCACGGCGGTCGAATATCGCTGGAGGCGAAATTCTAGAGGTCCATGTACTGTGCGATGTCAGGGCACGTTAAAGAACTCCAGGCGTTCGAAATTTCCTATGACCTTCACTACGGCGTCCCTGATAGCCTGAGTCGCTTTGTGACGTTCAACCCCCATAAACTATGAACCAGTCTTTTACATTATGCTGTATCACCAGCCGAAATTTCAACATACTCTTGACTAGTAAGGCACTCTCCTCTCTCACTCCTGTGTGAACACAGTTTCAGCGGCTGTCCACAAGGGGAAAAAGTGAGACAGGAGGATTCTGTAGGATTGTTTTATCAGTTCACTGGGTTCAGTTCGATGCCCCATTATTATCAATTCCAAAGCATGCAGGCTGGAGCTGATATAGTCATTGTGGGTACTGACACCTCGACACATATCCATTTGCGTTTTCAAGCGTGCCCCACTGGAACCTAAAGGGCTAAAACTGAATTGTTCAGCACCCGAAGATTTAAACGCCATCTCAGAGTAGCATCATTATCACATGTGAACACGGTCATCTGCACAGACAGCAGGCCCGATTATCACACCCGCTTTCGCGAGGAAGTCATGTGGCATTACAAGGCATGTCTAGAAATTAAAGCCAACCGCTGACCTGACACAACTAGAAGTCCTAAACCATACACGTTGCGAAACCTCGCTTGAAAAATTGACTAGACCCAGGGGCCACTCTTCGGGTGTACGAATAGCTCACGCAGCAGGGGCACTAGACTGAGGACCCCTCCCTGATGACTGCAGCAACAACTCCTGTACCAGAAAAATAAAGTTTACCCTCCCTCTTTATGTGAAGTTTCGCAACTGGTAATATCAAAGAGCTGAACACAACAGTACAACTTCAAATTTCAAGATGGTGGAAAGTTAATAGAGCTAGCTGGCAGCGGTGACGCTGTGGCTGAAGCGTTCTTCTGCTGCAGAGCCCGAGATAGCGGGGTCGAATCCCAGCTACGACGGCCGCATTTAGGCGGTGGTGAAATGCGAAAACTTCAGTGCAGGTTACAGATGTCCAGGCGGCCAAGGGAGAGAGAATAAGCATTATTCACAAACTGGTCTTGACAGCTGCGTGACGATCAGATTGGGAGGGTTTTTCATTCCGGAACTCCAGTGTCCCAAGCTGCTTCCCGAACCTGGTAGATGAACTTCAGCTCACCTTGCGAGGATAATCTAGTTAGTTGGCTGCTCGAACTGGCCAAAACTGATCCAGTGTCGTACAAAAAGACGTCTCTCATCGTTCATGCGCGGCTTCCGAACGGTGAACCCCACATACCAAAGTAAAAAGAAAGGGCCCCGGCGGTAACGCTTGCTGCTCGAAAAGCAAAGCGTGCTAAATGCTAAACCGTTCTCCTCAAAACTGCAAAATTCTACAAGACTTGGAATTAAAACACGGCATCTAAAGCCCGAATCGCGGACAAGCACAATACAGGACAGCCGTTCCGCCCAGCGGTATCTTGTGTGACCAAATCAATCGACAGCTGCCAGTAATTAAGCGAACCCTCATGTGGTTATCCTGAAAGAAAACACAGGTCATAGTTTCCATAAATAACTCAACTTAGTCTTCCCACTGCTATTTACTCCCCACGTTACTTCCACATTGGAGAGATGTGCCGTTTAGCCACCGGTATCGTACGGTATGGTATGGTATGACATGGTATGGTATGGTATGGTATGGTATGGTATGGTAGGGTACGGTGTGGTGTGGTGCGGTGTGTCCCAAAATGCACCTGCACTATGGGAGACGAGGGCTTCGACGTACACTAACACTGCGCAGCAGACGGGCACTTTTCGTTTTGTTTTTCTTTTTGTATTTCGCATCTCGCATCGAAATGAGATTACCGTGTGTGCGATTTGATCCCGCGTTTTTGGATCAGCGGCAGAACACCACCACTAAGCCACCGCGGCCGATTCCTTACAGATATGATATATATACATTCATTCGGCTTCTTATAGACACTATTGCCTTCCTACTGCGTGCCTTTAGACTGTCTACAGACAAAGGTATCTTAAATGTGCATGCCCATAAAACTGAAGACTGACTACAGACTATCTGTAAGATTTGTATTGCATATAGACTGTTCTAGAGGGTTTGTCTATAGAGAGTCTATAGACTTCATAGACAGAAGTCTATGGATAGGCTATAGACTGTCTAAATAAATTTTTGCACGGGACATGTTCCCATGTGCAGAGTTGAGAAGAGTGACTCTAAATGCGCCCATCGATCATGCGGTTAAACAAGTCTGCGAGGTGCACGGAGAAAAATATCTGGAAAAGGCACAGCTTCGCTCACCATTCCCATGCATCCCAGACTGAGATTGCAGGTCCGGCCCAACCGGAGCAGCATCTGGCCCCGTGGAGACAGCATCCTCTATCTGGGGCCGTATTTGCTGCAAGCCTCGAGAGAAAAAGAGACCGTTTCGTCAACGTACAGCGCAGAACCATTTCTGTGACCACGGCAGCAGTCGTAAGACGGTGACTCGTTTCGACAGTATCCCAGTGGCCGGCTTGCGGAAGCCAAATTAGGCGCCCATCTGCCTGCTCTTATCTCAAAATTACGCGCCCAGGAAGACAGCCTGATTGCCCCTCATAACGCCTCTAAATATTGCGCAGCCCAGACTCCGTGAACTGACGCGCTGGCGAGAGAGCTTCTCTGAGCAACAACTTTCCCTCACCTCGCAGTGCTTCGCCGGGCACTGATTAGGGCACAATATGATTGGAGATTAGATTTTAGTGGCACAGTTTCCTTCTCACGTCTCATCAAAAAACGGCGGATGTGCTAGCCCCCGACGGGAAAGCTAGTATTATGTTCAAACGCTGTAAAGCTCCCACCTAGCGTAATATATTGCAGTTCACATCCTTGACCTTCGCTCGACAACCTCAATGAACGCCGTCCTAAACTCTGACATTCAGGAGACGCGTGCACTGGCTCTAAAGAACCCTGGTTACAGTTGTTCGGAAGAGGATAATGAAAAGGCGTACGGTAGTGCTGCACACCTATTTAAGCACTTAAGAACTACACTCGAAGCGGGGGAGGGGGGGGGGGGTGCGGCAGCGTCGAGGGCAAGTAGGTCGACGGTAGATTCACGCACGGCTCCTTACGCCTATATATGCGAACTTTGTGAAACGCGCTTCGCGCTGTACATAACATATATGATACCAGCTGTTATAGGGAGGACTAAGCAATTTTGTAAACTAGCCTTTTTGTGGTAAAAAGATATGGCTTTTTCAGCATATTATATTTTCAGCGTGGCTTTTCCAGCATAGCCTCCATCGAAATTCGACTGCCGCGACCGGGATCGAAACCCGGTCTTTCAAGACAGAAGCCGAGTGCCCTGTACCGGCGGCTTCCTCTGCATTCTCTGGGGAGGTGCATGGTAGGAGGTGTAGAGTGTGAGGAGGGTAGATGAAGAGGAGTCCGCCATGGCTGCTGTGACTCCATCAACCGTGCAGGCGGTGTCCACCGATACGGCGTCCGGCTGGGACCCGTACTCTCCGTGGAGTGCCTGCGCACGGGCTCTGTGGCGCTGCTCATGGTGGGACGGGAGCATAATTCTTGACAATGGCTTGATGAGGAAAGATCGCTGAAAGAGTCGAGGCAAGGGGAGGAGGGTTCGGTTGTTGGCTATTTCTGATTCCAAAGGAGTCCAGGATATACCGGCATCTGGAGGTTAGTGTTACTCTGATGTACTGGGCCTGCCGGCGGCCTTCCACGAGTTCCTCGGTCGTGTTGTGAGGCCCAGGCCCAGTAATCTATCTGTGGGTGTGTTGAGGCAAGGACGAAGTCCGACGTTGTATGTCTTGCGGAACAAAGTATCCAAGGCGTTGAATCGTGTTTGAATAGTTGGGGGTGTGGGGCAGTGTAGAGCACACGGCTGAGAAAAAAGGCATGGATGAGACAACAGAGGTCGCGCTCCTTCATGCCCCTAATGTCATTCTAAACGCTGAAAATGTGCGATATCGCGCCTGAAAGCTGCCTGAATTTTTTTTATGGTGGTAGTGTTTTACTACTACCCCCCCTCCCCCTGTAGCTTCTTCGTCGTGTGCGCGAGCTTGAACTTGAACGGAGAAGAAACCACGTGGCAGCCTTGATGTCACTCAGCCACCGCCACCACCAATACAGAGGTTTACCTTCTGCCTAGTCACGTAAGAACCATGACGTCACTCAACCGCAGCTACGCCGGAGCCGTGCGCTCGCTCTGTCTAGATAGCCTCCGCTGCCTCTCAGCAGGTGCCAATGAATTGCAACAATAGCTCTCGACAATTTAACAGCAGCAGCCGTCATGGCGAGACGCCTCGTGAATGGTCTACGTCTCAGAAGTTGCGAAGTTAATCCTGGTAAACTTTGGCTAACCGTCAGTCATTACCACTAAGCAACAACCAAGTCTAGCCTGGCTTTACCAGACTTAACTTTCAAGCTTTCGTTTTGGTTACTTAGGTTTAGCCGGCTTAAACCTTTTCCTAATGTCTTCACCACCGCTCTGGTTCTGTAGACCCAATACGTGGAGGGTGTCAACCTCCGGCACCGGGTTCCCATTCAGGTAAATTGTAACTGGGCGGGGGGGGGGGGGGGGGCGACAGTGGTGGTACTTGGTGGGGATGAGGAGCACTTTGAATTTTTCTGGGAAGCGAAACAGTCTGATGCTGTGTGCGTAATTTTTAGTGAGGGTGTTCTCTATGGTGTTAAGGTGTTCTCTACGCCGCCGTCAATGCCGTGGGGGGTCCACAGTGTGAAATCGTCGATCGTCGGCATAGAGGATGTGCTTCAGGTAGTGAGTAGTTGCCAGGTTTAGAAGGGGGATTAGGGAGATGTTATAGAGGAAAGGGGCGAGGACGCACCCTTGAGGGCTGCCGATACCCTGAACCGTGCAGGAGGGAGAAGATGGTTAATGGGGGTTTAACGTCTCGAAGCAACTCATGCTAGAGAAAAGTTCCAAGTGTACCATAGCCGTACCCATGCTGAAGACGTCCTTGCGAGCAGGTGGAAAACTCGAGAGGCAAAGACCTGCCGCGGTAGTTAAGTGGTTAGCGCGCTCGGCTACTGAGACGGAATTGCCGGGCTCGAACCCGGCCGCTGCGGCCGCGTTTCGATGGAACCGAAATGCAAAAAAAATTCTACGTCAACACTGCCTCAGTGCTAAACTTAAGAGCGTTAGCTAGGGGACCTTCAAGAGTTTACAGGGGTGTGCTCAGCAAACGTAGAGAAGACCAAATCCAAACATGTTTTTTAAGACAGAAGTGGCGCCATTTACCTCATAGTTTTAGCACTACTATTGCGATTTACAGCCACGTTCGATATATACGGCATATTTCCTCGTTATATGTTAATAAATTTCATAAACGTGTGCATCACAACACGACGAATCGTTTGACACTATACGGAACGGAACACCCTGAGACACAAGGTTCGGCCGTAATGACAGTCTGAAGGTCCTCAGAATGCACGGTTTCGAGCTATAAGGTCGTCAGTGCAAATCCCACACATATTTTGGGCTTCATCTCATTTACTTTTATCTTGAGGAACATGCGGAACTCATTTGACACTACTTCGAACATTCTGCGCCAAACGAGTGGCCCTTAAATTTTATGCCAATGGTGGTCCCGGGGGTGGGGGCTATACTTCGATGGCCGCTTTACTGGCACTTATATAACGGATCGAAAGTATTGGTATTATCTTATGCGCTACGCGCCCACAGTTGCTATATGATATAGTGTGGTAACATGGTTACTGTTTTCGTCAATTTGACCTTCACTGGAGAGAGAGAGACGCGTTCTTGAAAGACTAACTAGGAAGAGCTGACTGACTAACGCTCTTAAAATGCGCCTGTGCACTCTGCGATGTGTGTGCCCGTTGAAGATCCCCAGGTGGCCGAGATTATTAGCGGAGACCTCTTTCTTTTCCTTTCCTCTTTCTCCGGTTGGCGGTTGGCCACACAAGGTTACCCTCACCGCCAGGAAAGCGGAAAAAACTAAGAAGTTCATAGGAGACAGGAAAGTTGCGAGAAAGAAGATAGGAAAGTGAAAGATGGAGGAGAGGATAGGAAAAGGCGACTACCAATTTCCCCCGGTCGGGTCAGGCCGGAGGTGCCGTCTACAGGAAACTGGGGCCAAAGTGCTAAGTTGCCTCCGCCGAGGGGCCTTAAAGGTCCAAACGCTCGGCATCGGCTCAACCACCAGGAGCCTCTTTTCCCCGGACACGGCGATGCCACGCACGGCTAGGCGTGGGTGCTCGGTTCCGTGGTGATGCACTGTTCCCCATCACCCCCTGCGTGGACATCCCTGCGGATGCTCGGGAACCCATGGTGCCGCCACTCACCAACACCTGCAAGCTGCAGACGCCCCCCTCCGGGGGCAAGGGATAAGAGGAGGAAGAAAGAAGTAATGAAGAAAGAGGTGCCGTTGTGGACGGCTCCGGAATAATTTAAACCCCGCGCGGATCTCTCAAAGTCTACCTCAAAGGAGAGCCAATACCATAGAGGATACTCATACGAGTCCTAGGGATGTGGATACAGTCAAATCCACGCTGTACTCATGCCCTTGCGCTATTAAAGGCATCTACACTCCAAGTGGCGCGCACGATTGCGCACATCTCACATAGACGTCATGGCATGCGAGAAGAATACACACTCAAGCCGGTCAGGAGCCTAGTGGTCAGCCGGACGACGTACAGCCTCCTGTACTACAACCATATCAAGAGTGAAATAGAACAGGCGGACGCGATTTTACGCAAAGCGTATAAAACCGCGCTTCGAATACACCTTGACACTTCAACTGAAACGCTCTTGGCCTTGGGACTGCACAACACGTTCGAAGAACTGCGGGAAGCGCAGCACGTCACCCAAATGCGCAGACTACAGCAGACTCCAACAGGCAGAGTTTTATTAAACAAACTGGGCTACCCCGAGAGAAGGCGAACTTATAACGCAGGCAGTGGGATTGACTGACAATGCAGGTGCTCAAGCGCTGGCGCATAGTCATATAAAACATCCCATACACTGGCAGTGCGTCGTTAAGAAAACTGCGCTAATGTTTTGCTCCATTCCGCAGCACAGTGCTTTAGCGCTCCACACAAGCCTGCTCACGTCTTTATCGTACAAAGATATTTAAGACGCAAAATCACTTACCATGACGGCGAGACGGATGTGAGACGGCAGAGATTCAAAAATATCCTTCCGGGAAGCGGTGTCGAGGTAGAAATTTCTCCTTGGCGCGGCAAAGCCAGCGCTTGTCTCAATTCGCTCACAACGGCGCCATACCGCCATTCGCAAACCAAAGCGAGGGGCAAGCTCAGCCGTCCTTTACGATATCCATTTCGGTGAACTCGGTTAAGCATCCATCTTCCTTTTCTCCGTCACGCATCGAAAAGCAGCAGCGGCAAACGCACAGTCGCCGCTCACGATATCCGTTCCAAGAGAAGCTCCAGACAACCCTCCGTGCTCAATTCTGCGACGCAATCCGAGACAGCACCGCTGGCGCTGCTAGGCCTAGCGCCTACGTCGCTCACAGTCTCAGCGTCCTCACTCACGACTCTCTCGCCGTCTTCTGATCCTTTGCGCCGCCTGCTGTCGATTGCATCTCGACCGAAACCAAAACTTGCTGGTTCGTTCCGGAACTAAGCGAAACAGATAAAAGTACACAGTTCCACTGGCGCGTTCTTTTGAACAGCAGCAGGAATTCTACCTCGCTCCGTCTCAGTTGCCGTACGGTGTTTTTTTCTACACCGTTCGGAAGGTTCCGAATGGCGACAACCACTCCGTTAGAGACGGCTGATGAACGATTGCGGACCTCGTTAGCACACCGTCAGTTCTAGCTGGTGTTGCTTCGGTGTTTATGATATCATGTGCACCGTTTTACCGGTGTTCTCGTCTGGCGATGCGGTGCTTTAAAGCGGACGAACACGGATAAACCTCCCATATCGTGTCATTCGTGTTTAGTGTGTAGGCTATCATCTCTGACACACTAGCGTCTTTTTTTTTGTTCTCAAGAACACTTTACATCCTTCCTGTCGTAGTAAGTGCCATTACTGAAATAATAAAAAGCAAGGAAAAGATTTTTCCTAGCCCCGACATCTGCCATCGATACTGAAGCACCTGAGCTGGGGCAGCGGAAATAACGGATAGCACGCAGAATGGAGAAATGACATGAAAGAGGTGAAGGGACAGAAAGCATAGGGGGAAAGGTAAAATACACCAACTATTTACACCAGAAATGTGTCCAGGTTGTGCGCGTGATTAGTTTATGATAGGGCAATAAAAACACACACACAGCACAATGTTGACTACAACTGGAGTGGGGCGTCCAGTTGTTAATCGTCCAAGGCAGTACTCGCGGAGCGTTCTGTCACTGCGTGTAACTACCTGACGGAGAACAGACGGGACGTCAAGACCGTCTGTTCGAGGAACGCTCAGAGGGTCACCAAGGTTCACTCACGGGTGCACGCACTGCCATGCGGCCACAATAGCGTCTTGAGGGAGTCCGGTAGTATGCCCAGCGCCCTATAGGCCGCAAGCATATCACGAAGAGCATCGGCGAACGCGGCACAGTGAAGGAGCAGGTGTTCTAGTGTTTCCACTGCAACACATTCGTCACACGCATCACTCGTCGCGATTCCGTGATGCTCCCATCATTCCCCGGGCCACACGCAGCCAAGGCGCGCGCGGAGGATCATTGCACGTTGAGACCGTGTAAGCCCGCGACAGCCGGCGATACTGTCGATGCGCTCACCTCCCGCGATGCGTGGGTCGGGGTGCTGCTTTCGGAGATGGTCGTGGATGGCCGCACGCGCATCCTCCAGCGCAAGGGGCAGATCACTGGGAGGTAGTTGATGTGCGGCGGTCGCGAGGTCGTCAGCTTCTTCGTTGCCGGCGATGCCGCAGTGACCGGGCACCCATTGTGCACGCACGGCACAACCTATCTGCGCGAGGTGCTCCCATCTGTGATATTGCGATGTCAGTGAACGTTAAAGATCCCCAGGTGGTCTAAATAATTCCGGGGCCATCCACTACGGCACCTCTTTCTTTCTTCTTTCAATCCCTCCTTTATCTCGTCTCTTACGGCGCGCCGCCGATGAGCGAGACAGACACTGCGCCATTTCCTTTCCTCAAAAACCAATTTTCATTTTCCTTTCACACACACACACACACACACACACACACACACACACACACACACACACACACACACACACACACACACACACACACACACACACACACACACACACACACACACACACACACACGCACGCACACACACACACACACACACACACACACACACGCACGCACACGCACACGCACACGCACACACACACACACACACACACACACACACACACACACACACACACACCACACACACACACACACAGAGAGAAAACAATTTTGTATATCACATATGAAATATGTGTAAATTTGAATTTGAAACCCGTATTTACACACCTTAAACTGTACTTGCTCTTAAAGGACTTAAAAAACATCACGCAATAAGTGTAGTTTGACCGCTTAGTACTTAGCAAACGAGTGATCACACGTATGTTAATGCAGTATCGTCACTACCCTCGGAAAGCAACCAATGATATGTGTAGCGTCCTGTTTCAGAACATGGAAGTCTATCAGTTACGAGCATCTATCTCCATTAGCACTCCTCAGCTCCTTTAGCAGGGAACTTGCAGTCAAAAGTTCCGTAACGTGTGCAACTGCTTCGTCGTCCCCAATACTCTTTTCATATGCGTGAACACCCGTCTGCGGGTCCTCAGTACACCGTCAGATATGTTGAAAAAGTGAGGATAGTCAATGTGGCGATGCGACCTCAGCTGGTCTCAATATAACAGAAACTTTGGCTTGCTCCTTTCGCATATAGCGCAAGGTAACCAAAACGAAAGCCTCAGAGTCTGAACGAGCTGTAACTTGCTGCTGAAGGATTATTCACGCGGAATGGAGCTAAACACACGTTTAAACATGAAGAATATGGTAATGCTCAAAATATGCTTTCCAATATCGCAGTCACGCTGTCCAATAGATCGATAGAAGGTGTACTAACGCACGTAGCGTCAGCTTTGCCAACGATAAACGCTTCTGATATCTCCGTGACAGTATGATTCTTGTGCCGTAAAACGCTTAACTGTGGTTTAAAGATGCTGTGCAATCGTGGCTCTCAGAGTGCAGGCTAAGTTAGAACACGGACAAGCTTTAGGCAATGTTTGTGCTCAAAGAAGCGCCCATTTAAACAGCGCCCCGATTGTCCGACACAACTGCTGCCTCAAGATAGAGGAGACTTGTAGGATGCGTTTAGGAGAGGGGAATAATAGACTACTTTTGGATGCGTTTCCTCATTTATACGTGTACTCCCACATTCGGTAGGCCACCGCATATTTTGAAATGGTTCTAATTTGGCGCATACAACCACAGCTCCCCTGTAGGACGCGCATAATTAGTGATCCGTGAAATTTCTCCAATTAACGCTTCCACCCAGCGCTCACTAAGAGAAGCTCGATGCTTCCGATGGCGTTCACGGCTTCGTTCGCTATGTTCTTCAGGAAATGTTTTGCAAGCCCCATCATTTTCTCCAAAAGCGTTATATGACTGTTCAACCTCCCCCCCCCCCCCCCCCCCCCCCATCAAAAAAAAAAAAACTTTCTCCCAACCCGCCGCGGTGGCTCAGTGGTTAGGGCGCTCGGCTACTGATCTGGAGTTCCCGGGTTCGAAACCGACCGCGGCGGCCGCGTTTAGATCGAGGCGAAACGCATTGGCGCCCGTGTGCTGCGCGATGTCAGTGCACGTAAAAGATTCCCAACTGATCCAAATTATTTCGGATCCCTCCACTACGGCACCTTTCTTCTTTCAGTCTTTTATCCTTTCCCTTTCCACGCAGTTCAGCTGCCAGCGGATATGCGAGACAGATACTTCGCCATTTCCTTTCCCCAAAAACCAATTTTGCAATTTTTGTGAATTGGCTCACGGCCTATAGGGCGCAGGGCATACTACCAGACTCCATCAAGACGCTATTGTGGCCGCAGGGCAGTGCGCGCACTCGTGAGCGAACTTTGGTGAGCCTCTGTGCATTCCTCGAATACACGGGCTTGACGTCCCGTCTTTTCTCCGTCAGGTAGTTACACGCAGTGACCGAACGCTCCGCGAGTTCTTCCTTGAACGATTAATAACTGGACGCCCCAATCCAGTTGTAACCAACACAGTGCTGTGCGCGTGTGTGATTTAATTCCTCTAAAATGAACTAATCACGCGCACAACCTGGACACATTTCTTATTGTGTAAATAGTTTGTACATATTACTTCTCCCCCTGTCCTCTATTCCTGTCCCCTAACCTCTTTCATTTCATTTCTCCATTCTGCCTGCTGTCCTTTATTTCCGCTGCCCCAGCTCAGGTGCTTCAGTATCGATGGCAGATGCCGGGGCTAGCAAAAATCTTTTCCTTCCTTTTTAATATTATTTTTAATAAAACCACTACCACCACCTTTCTGACATTATACCCGCCGCACTGGTTCAGTGGTTTGGGCGCTCGGGCTAGTGATCCGGTGTTCCCTGGTATGAACCCGACCGCGACGCCTGCGATTCGACGAAGGCGAAACGCTAAGGTGCCATTGGGCTGTGCGAAGTCAGTGCACGCCTACCGCCTTGAGGCGGATATTTTTTACCAATTAATAATATTAATATTATTAATTGGTTTTTAGGAAAAGGAAATGCCACTCACCGCGGTGGCTCAGTGGTTAGGGCGCTCGTCTACTGATCCGGAGTTCCCGGGTTCGAATCCGACCGAGGCGGCTGCGTTTTCACGGAGGAAAAACGCTAAGGCGCCCGTGTGCTGGGCGATGTCAGTGCACGTTAAAGATCCCCAGGTGGTCGAAATTAGTCCGGAGCCCTCCACTACGGCACCACTTTCTTCCTTTCTTCTTTCGCTCCCTCCCTTATCCCTTCCCTTACGGCGCGGTTCAGGTGTCCAACGATATATGAGACAGATACTGCGCCAATTATTTCCCCAAAAACCTATTATAATTATAAAGGAAATGGCGCAGTATCTGTCTCATATGTCGTTGGGCACCTGAACCGCGCCTGAAGGGAAGGGTTTATGGAGCGAGTGAAAGAAGAAAGGAAGAAGGAGGCGCCGTAGAGGGGAGCTCCGGAATAATTTCGACCACCTGGGGATCTTTAGCTTGCACTGACATCGCACAGCACACGGGCGCCTTAACGTTTTGCCTCCATAAAAACGCAGCCGCCGCAGTCAGGTTTGAACCCGGGAATTCTGGATCAGTAGCCGAGCGCTCTAACCACTGAACCAACGCAGCGGGGTGACCAATTTAAGTAAATTGGGTAAACTGGTAATTGGTTTTCGGGAAAGAAAATTGCTCAGTGTCTGTCTCACACATCACCCAACACCTGAACTGCGCGGTAAGGCAAGGGATAAAGGGGGACTGAGAGAAGAAAGGAAGAAAGAGGTGCCATAGTGGGGGGCTCCGGAATAATTTAGACCTCCTGGGGATCTTTAACTGGCACTGACTTATCACAGTACACCGGCGCCTTTTCGTTTCGCCTCCATCGAAACGCAGCCGCCGCGGTCGGGTTCGAACCCGGGTACTCCGGATCTGTAGCCTGGTGGCCTAACCACTGAGCCACCGCGGCGGGTACGCTCGTCCTGTCCGCTTCTGTTCTGGGTCCTGTCCCCTGAGTATTTTTATGTCCCTCATCGCTCACTCCTAAATTCATAACCTATATACGCTAGCCTATCATCTCTGACACATCACCGTCTTTCGTTTATCTTCTGAAAAACACGTGAGGGCCAACGGATGAACGCCGTGAGCGGACACACTTCCCCTTGGCTCCGTAGATTTTCACTCGGGACGGCGGATTTTCGACCTGAAAAGGACTGATACCACCCATAATCGGTCAGTGAAGGTGTTCGGTACCCGTTCCCACCATTTTTCGTGCAATTTCGACCACTTTTACCCGAAAAAGGCTCTAACGCTCCGAGCCAGGCGCGGAACGCTAGGCCTCGCGTTGTGCCTAGCACAAGGGCGGTCCTCCAGCCCATGCCTCGCCCCGCGCCACGCTGCGCGGCGCTGAAAATGAGCTCGGAGGCGTCCCTGCTACCCACAACAAATGAAGTCTTGGATTTCGACATGGACTTAACCGACTCTCAAGACCGAACGGAGAACGGCCCGACGACCAGTTCGTCCCCGGCCTCGTCACCGCCTACTACCCCTCTGCCAACGGCTGGAAGATAGCCTTGAGCAGACATCAAGAAAGGAAGCTTCGCAAAGCAGCCCGGACTGAAACCAACAGCCAAATGGAGGGCAGCACCGACTCCCAGGACTCCCATCAAATCACAAACATCCTACGCCAAAGAAATGCGGCCTTCGAGTCCGCGTGCCGCCTCTACCGCAAACGGACATCAAAATCGTGATTCGACCTAGCCGTGGACTCGCTTTAAAGAACCTCTCAAATCTCGATCTTGCCCAAGCAGTAAGCAACGCCTGTCCAGAACCGCAGCTGGAGGAAGGAAGGTACCTCCTCCGCCCCCCACTACGGATCAAATATCCTCGTAGCGAGCACTCCGCACGCAGAATTTTCCAACAAACTTCGACAAATCAAGACACTGTCCCTTGGAGACCTCACTCATGACGTGAACGCCTAGATACCTTCAACACAGCACGACAGACGGGGCGTAATCCACGGAATTCCGGACCACGTGACACCGGAAGCTCTCCAGACGGGCCTATACATCCGCTCACGCGGGACCACCGTACTCGACGTACGACGCATGGGCAAAACATGGTCAATGCTGATCACTTTCAACGACCCGACTACCCCCAAAGTTGTGTACTTCAAGAGCGCGGAGTTTCGTTGCCATCTGTACCGCCCAGCACGACAATTCTGCTGTGTGTGCATGCAGCCGGGTCATCGCTCCGATGTGTGCCCCACACCAGACCAGGCGGCCTGCAGGAAATGCGGGGCCCAAAATCCTCCTCACGGGCATCAGTACCTGCCGAAGTGTGCTCTGTGCGGAGGAACACACGAAACCGGCAGCAAGGAGTGCCCCAGTCGGTTCAAACCACTTAAGCAAAAGCCGCCATCCGTCCGATCCTCCACCCCACCCATCAAGGAACACCGGTCCAGGAAAGACAACCAGGCCCGAACTCGGACGTGTATCACCCCCCAAGAGCAACCAAGGCCGATTTCTCTGACATACTTCAAGAGGCAGGTGAGCTAGCTGTTTCGCATCAGCTTATAGCACTCGGTGAATTTAACGCCCCCCACAGATATTGGGGCTACAAAACGAACTCGCTCCGTGGTATGAGCGTGGTACGAGCTCGGGATGCCCTGGGCTTGGAAATACTTACTGATCCTTTATACCCAACCCGCGAAGAAAGCAGCGTCACGCGCGATTCATGCCCTGATCTTACAATCGTCAAGAACATCCATAACGCTATGTGGACAAATCTCGGAGAGAGCTTAGGTAGCGACCAATAAGCACGTCCATCACCTCCGCAAACATTCGTCGCACCCTGTGAACAGCCAAAATCACGGACTGGACTAAATACCGTGCACAGCCCGTTCCGGAAGACCCCATTCAATCAATCAGTGAATGGAGTGAACAGATTCGGAAAGCACACAAGGAGGCCACCACCGAAGTACAATGCACACACGATAATCCGGCGGTCGATCGTCACCTTCTGAAGTTGTGGCAGACCCGACGGACTCTGGTTCGCAGATGGAAACGCCAACGCCGCATATCACAGATCACGGCAGAAGCACAAGAGTATGCACAACACCTCTCTCAACAGAATTGGCAGGAATTTTGCGAGTCAGTACGCGGCACGCTGGGGACCTCCCGCACCTGGGCGATCCTCCGCAGCCTCGTCGATCCGCAAACATCGCGATCTGCCACTAACCGTACACTCAAGAAAATCGCCCATCTGTGCCCCGGAGACGACGCAGCCCTCCTCACCGCCCTCAAAACCAAATACATCGGCACCCCTCATCTTCCCAGCACAATCTCGTACACGGGAGGCCCAAATGAGAGGCTGGACGCCCCCATCACCACTGCCGAGGTTTACGCCGCGGCTCGATCTGCCACACGCAACACGGCAGATGGCGCGGACAAGACCACAAATGGAATGATTCGAAACCTGGGCAAGTCGCAGATCGAAGTCCTCACTACCTACATGAATGACACCCTATGGGAGGCGGGAGAACTCCCTGCAGAGGGGAAACACTCCGAAATCGTTACTATCCCAAAACCAGGCAAACCACCAAGCGTGGAAGCATTACGACCCATCTCCCTCACCTCTTGCCTGGGCAGAACTACATAGAGAACAACCTCTTTCCACCCGCTATGACGGCTTCAGGAAAGGTCTTTCTACGCAAGACGCTTTCCTCCTTCTCAAGGAAGAAGTACTCAGTAACATCCCGAGAGGCGGCGAGCACCTAATTATGGCACTTGATCTGAAAGACGGTTTTGACGTTTCTCACGACGCCATCTTGAAAGAACTCAACGCCCTCGATTGCGGACCCAAGACCTTCAACTACATCAAAAACTTTCTCAGCAACCGCACGGCCACGATTGGCATGGGAGATGTCCGCTCTGGCACAAAGCAGACACCCAACAAAGGCAGTTCTCAAGGCTCTATCATCTCTCCATTCCTCATCAATACAGCTATGATCAGTATGACAAAAGCACTCGAGGCTATTGAAGTCATCGGCTATACTATCTACGCCGATGATAATACCATCTGGTCCACCTGGGGTTCCCTTGCCTACAAAGAAAACGCCCTACAAGATGCAGTCAATTGCGTAGAAAGACAAGCAGCAAATTGCGGCCTCCGCTGCGCACCCGAAAAATCACAAATAATCCGCATTCAGGGCTATGCCTACAAATCACCCAGCGACATCGAGGTTTACCTCGAAGGCACGAGAATAAAGGAAGTACCTCTTATCCGCAACCTGGGCCTTTGGCTTCAGAGCGACAGGAAAGCCAACCACACGTTACAGCGTCCCCGGACAACTGCCCTCCAAGTCTCCCGCATGATTCGGCGCATCACCCGCAACCGAAAAGGCATGAGAGAGGAGAATACAATTCGACTGATACAGGCTCCAGTTATGAGCCGCCTGTCATACGGTCTCCCATTCCTACCACTTCTGGGGAATGAGCGAGACAAAGCAGACGCCATCATCCGTACCGCCTACAAACATGCGTTAGGCCTCCCGATGTACACGGCCAGCTGCCACCTCGAGGACCTGGGAATGACCAACACAATAGAAGAAATTCGAGAAGCCATCCTAGCATCGCAAATGGAACGCCTCCTCACCACCAAAGCTGGACGCGCAGTCTTGGAAAGAGTGGGTTCCCCGCCTGACATACGCGCCGTCCAGGACAACCGAGACGTACCCTCAACTCTGCGAACTCGCGTGTATGTAGCTCCACTCCCGAAGAACATGCACTCGGACTTACAAAAGGGACGACGAAAGGCGCGAGTGAACTATCTGCGCCGCACACATCGACAGGCACAAAATGCTGTATACGTCGACGCAGCCATGTACCCCGATTCAACAAACGCGGTGGCGGTCGTCTTGGACGCCAATTTCAAGGAAATCGCCAGCGCCTTCCTACGAAACTGCTCTCCCACAGTAGCAGAAACTGCTGCAATTGCCCTCGCAATCCAGCACGGCGATGCTACAGGAAATGAGCTAAAAATTATTACAGACTCCCAGTCCGCGTGTCGCCTCTTCCTCTCTGGCAGACTTCCACACTCTGTCGCTCCCATTCTGACTACCCCACAAGTTGGTTTTATAATTGGTTTATTTGGGGGAAAGGAAATGGAGCAGTATCTGTCTCATATATCGTTGGACACCTGAACCGCGCCATAAGGGAAGGGTAAAGGAGGGAGTGAAAGAAGAAAGGAAGAGAGAGGTGCCGTAGTGGAGGGCTCGGCAATAATTTCGACCACCTGGGGATCTTTAACGTGCACTGACATCGCACAGCACACGGGCGCCTTAGCGTTTTTCCTCCATAAAAACGCAGCCGCCGCGGTCGGGTTCGAACCCGGGAACTCCGGATCAGTAGTCGAGCGCCCTAACCACTGAGCCACCGCGGCGGGGCCCCCACAAGTTCAAAATTCCACATGCAAGCACCAAATCACTTGGACTCCTGGGCACGAGGGTCTCGAGGGAAACGAGGCCGCGGACAGTCTAGCTCGAGGATATACTAACCGAGCGTCTAACCTCCCCGACCTCACCCCTCTCCCCTCTACGTACGGCGAGCGCCTCCTCCTTCTCCGAACACAAAGACAAGTCTATCCCCCACAACACCGTAATCTAACGGCGGCAGAGGCGAGGGGATTGCGACAACTACAGACGAACACCTTTCCTAACCTACACAAGTACCACATCATCTTCCCCGACAGATATGACAGAATCTGTCCCTGGTGTGGCGGAATTCCAACAACATATCATGTAACATGGGGCTGCTCCGGTCACAAGCCCCCCGAACTAGACAAAACTCCGAGGAACAGTGGGAGTCTGCCCTGCTCAGCTCTGACTTGGCGTCGCAGCGAAAGCTGATATCCCAAGCAAGAGCAACTGCGGTGGACATTGGGGTCCTGAAATAAGGACTCCACTCAAAATCTGTATTTTCGCCTCTCTATCCTACCTTTTTGGAATAAATGTTTTCTACTACTACTACTACTACTACTGAAGAACACTTCACATCTTTTCTGTAATATTTTGATGTCAGTGCATGTAGCAGATCCCCAAGTGGTCAGAATTTTTCCGGAGCCCTCCATTACGGCACCTCTTTCTTCCTTTCTTCTTTCACTCTCTCCTTTATTTATTCTCTTACGGCGCGCTTCAGGTGTCATAGTCCGGACCCCGTAGATTATCTGATACGTGTCCCAATTGGACTTATTTTTGGAAATGTGGCGGAGTGTTTCAAGGTTGCTTCTCTTCCGCCACCGGTTGGCCCGGTATTGCACTGCCTCCGGGATCGGCCTGGGTCTTTATACCGCGCGTCTTTACTATCATGTCTTTCTATCACATCTTTCAACTCTCCTGCTATCTGCACGTGGTAGCGATATGTGGCTCGGCTTGAGCCAGTGGGCAGGCCTGTGCACTTTCCTTCTCTTTCTTCCTGGCAACAACAGACAGACAGACTTCAGATGTCCGCCGGTATGTGACAGATACTCTGCCATTTCCTTTCCTCAAAACCGTTATTTTCATTTCACACACACACACACACACACACACACACACACACACACACACACACACACACACACACACACACACACACACGAGAACAATTTTGATATATCACATTGGAAAAAAGAGGCGCCGTAGTGGAGGGCTCCGGAATAAGTTCGACCACCTGAGGTTAAAGATCACCAGGTGGTCGAAAATTTTTCGAAGGCCTCCACTACGGCACCTCTTCCTTTGTTCTCTCACTCCGTCCTTTATTCCTTCCCTTACGGAGTGGTTCAGGTATCCGCCGATATAGGAGGCAGATACTGCGCCGTTTCCTTTCCCCAAAAACAATTAATATTATTATAGTTAATATTATATATCACATTTGGAAATATATGTAATTTCGAATTTGAAACACGTATTTATGCACCTTTAACTCTCTTTACTCTTGAAGAACGTAAAAAGCTTCGCGCAATAAGTGTAGTTTGACCGCTTACTATCTTGCAACGGATGATCGCAGGTATGTTAAAGTAGTATCATCACTACCCTCGGACAGCAACCGGTGATATATATAGCGTCCTGTATCAGAACATGGAAGCCTAGCACTCACGACCGTCTGTCTCCATTTGCAACATTCTTCTGCATGTTCTCAGGAAGTGAACCTGTCGTCAAAAGTTTTGTAACGTGAGCAACTTATTCGTAGTCCCCAATACTCTTTTCACATACGTGAACACCCGTCTTCTGATCTTCGGTACACCGTCAGATATGATGAAAAAGTCAGGATATTCGCGTGACGGAGCAGCCCCAGCTGGTCTCAGTATAACAAACTTAAGCTAGTTTATTTCGCGCGAGCTCTATCTTGCAACAGAAGGTTTATTCACGCAGAATGGAGCTAAACAGCGTGTTTACAAGATGCAAAATCTGGTAATGTTCACAATGCGTTTTCCAATATCGGAGTCTCGCTGTCCAATAGTTCGATAGTAGGTGTACTAACGTACGTAGCGTCAGCTTTGCCAACGATCAATGCGTCTAATATCTCCCCGAAAATTTTATTCTGGTGCGGTAAGACGCTTCACTGTAGTTTAAAGATGCTGCGCAATCGTGTCCGTCACAATGCAAGATCAATTTAGAACACGGACACGCTTCAGGCAACGTTTGTGCTCAATGAAGCGCCCATTTAAACAACGCCCTTATTGACCGACACAATTGCTGCCTCAGGATAGAGGAGTCTTGTAGGATGCGTTTATTCTTTATACTCATTATACCTCCTTAAACCACCGCATATGTTGAAACAGAGTTGGAATTTAGAGCAGTCAACAGTAGCTGCCCCGGTATTACGGCAATGATTCGTGATCCCTGAATATTGAAGCGAAAAGCTTCACTACGCCAGCGTTTCGAGCCGTCAGCGGGCCGCAAATTTGACCTTGAATGTAGGGAAAGGTCAGCGGGGCCGCAAGTTTGATCTTTAATGTAGCTGGAGGTCAAACCATTAGCATAACTGGTGCTACTCAGCTACAGCAGCGACACCAGCGGCTCTTACACCAGCTATCACGACTTTGACCTTTCACCTTGACCTCTCACTTCTGACCTTCGACCTTGACGTTCGGTCAAGCGGGAAAGCGTCTGCCGGCATCGTATGCGCGGTCATAGAAGTTGGTTCTGCCGAAAACGCAGGTTCAATTTAATGTGTTCAGTGGAACGCTAGGTGCGATTGATGCGACGCCTGCCGTGGAGCGGCAGTCGTTCCACCACAAACGTAGCCAGGGAGATGCAGCTTTTCGCCTTCGAGCAGAGTTAACCAGAGCTAAACCAGCAGCAATTTTTCTACAATTCACGCTTCCTCTCAGCCCTCACTAAGAGAAGCTCGGTGCTTTCGATGGCGTTTACGGCTTCGTTCGCAAAGTCATTCAGGGAATGTTTTGCAAGCCCTATCATTTTCTCCCAAAGAGTTATATGGCTGTACGGTCAGAACATCCCGCATTTCGTCCACGATAGATGAAAACGAAAACCAACAAGAGCTCATTCATTTTTTTCAAATACCCTCATGGCCCCGCGGGCATCATTAAAGGGAGTAGAACAACGCGTACAATGACGCAGGCGGCAAGAAATTGGAATACGTTCAGGAATTACGACACTACATATGGTTCACTGCGTTGATTATTACACATTTCATCTATTCTGCACCGACATGAAAAACTGAAAGGAAAAACATACAAAAACCAAAACCGCAAACCACAAATCACCAAGACAGAGAATTCATGCGGCACTACGAATGCAAGGCCACACCAGCGAAGAGCAAGAAAAGCAGGCACTTAGCATTTCATTAAAATGCTACAGATCCATGGAAAGTGAGAGTAGCGCAAAACGGGACAAAGGGACTGAGAAAGACAGACACAACACAGGCGCTACCGCTACCGTTACCGACTCGCCCAAGTTTCTACCCTTGTGAGCTACAGATCGTCAGTGAGCGCCACATCAACTGGCAAGAGTTTTCATTCCGATGATGCAGTTGGAATGCAAGAATTAGGCGAGCGGTAAAGCAAAGTAGAAAGTGCTTCTAGCATAACACAAAGAAAACTAAAACTTTAACAACATAAATGTGTTACCCGCCACGGTGGCTCAGTGGGTAGGGCGCTCGGCTACTGATCCGGAGTACCCGGGCTCGATCCAGGCCGTGGCGGCCGCGTTTGATGAAAGCGAAATGCAAAACGCGCCCGTGTTCTGTGCAATGTAAGTGCACGTTAAAGATTCCCAGGTGGTCTAAATTAGTTTTACTTTCGTGTACGTATAGCTCATACGTGTTACCAGTGCGCATGCGCAGAACGCAAAGGGTCTGCATGAGTCCAACGGACATACGTGAGATTCAGATTTTTGAAGCGAAAAGCTTCACTACGCCAGCTTTTCGAGCCGTCAGCGGGGCAGCAAGTTCGACCTTGAATGCAGCAAGAGGTAAAACAAATAAACGAGGCCTGTCTCACATACCTTGATGAACACCCGAACTGCGTCCGTAAGGAAAGGAACAATAAATAATAATAATAACTGGATTTTGGGGAAAGGAAATGGCGCAATATCTGTCTCACACATCGTTGGACACCTGAGCAGCGCCGTGAAGGAAAGGATAAAGGAGGGAGTGAAATAGGTAAGGAGGAAAGAGGTGCGTAGTGGAGGGCTCCGGAATAATTTCGACCACCTGGGGATCTTTAAGGTGCACTGACATCGCACATCACACGGGCGTCTTAGCGTTTTGCCTCCATAAAAACGCAGCCACCGCGGTGGGGTTCGAGCCCGGGAACTCCGGATCAGTAGCTGAGCGCCCTAACCACTGAGCCACCGCAGCGGGTGAATGCAGCAAGAGGTCAAACAAGAAAACGGCGGCTGTCTCACATACCTTGCTGAACACCCGAACCTAAGGAGAGAAAAATTAAATGAAAATTTTTTTTAAGAACGGAAAATACTCCTGTATCACAGATCCGGGTGGACAACCGACACGCGCCGTAAGAGAAGGAAAGTTAAATTAAAGTTGGCTTTAAGGAAAGGAACTTACGCCTGTCTCACGTACCGCGGTGGGTACTCGAACTGTGCTGTAAGCGCAGGAAAAAGAAAGTTGCTTTTAAGAAAAGTAAATGACGCCCGTCTCACATTGCACAATTTCGTTTGCCCATTTCTTTTTCGGACACGATCGCGGCGGCCCCGTTTCGATGGAGGCGAAACGCTAAGCCGCCCGTGTGCTGTGCAATGTCAGTGCACATTAAACACTACCAGGTGGTCGAGACTATTCCGGACCCCTGCACTACGGCACCTCTTTCTTCCTTTCTTGTCTCACTTTTATCCGCTCCTTCAAGGCGTGGTTCAGGTGTCCGCCGAGATGCCCGACAGATACTGCGCGATTTCATTTCCCCAAAAACTAATTTTTAATTTTTTTCAATTTGGCTTTCGGCAATTATACCCGCCGCGGTGGCTCAGTGGTTAGGGCGCATGGGCTACTGATCTTGGGTTCCAGGGTTCGAACCCGACCGCGCTGGCTGCGTTTCCATGGAGGCGAAACGCTAAGGCGCCCGTGTGCTGTGGGATGTAGGAGCACGTTAGGATCTCCAGGTGGTCGAAATTATTCCGGAGCTCGCCACTACGGCACCTCTTCATTTCTTATTTCCATCTATCTTTTACCCCTTCGCTTTTGGCGCGGTTCAGGTGTCCGCTGATATTGGAGACAGATACTGTGCCATTTTCTTTCCCCAAAAACCAATTTTCAAATTTTCTTTCCGAAATTAGCTCACTGGCCCGCGACAGCTGCTCCCTTGCTGCAGCGGCTACAATCCCCGCCCTGCGACTGCACAGACAGTAACACGCAACCTTCCTGGGCTCCTCCACCACGGCGGAGTTGATGGGGATCCGGCTCGGGATGGACGTGCTGCTCACCCTCGGCCCTCCACCGCCCAGGAGTGCTCTGCTGTGCGAGTCCCGCGCCGCCCTCAGCCACCTGCAATCTAACAGCCGCGGAAGCCCACTAGTGCGGGAAATTCGCTCGCGCATTGAGCGCATCGCGCAGGGAAGATGTGCACAGTGGGTGCCCGATCACTGCAGCGTCGCCGGCAACGAAGAAGCTGACGACCTCGCGACCGCTGCACACCAACTACCTGCCGGCGATCTGCCCCTTGCGCTGGAGGACGTGCGTGCGGCCATCCACGACCATCTCCGAAAGCAGCACCCCGACCCACGCATCGCGGGAGGTGAGCGCATCGACAGTATCACCGGATGTCGCGGACTTACACGATCACAACGTGCAATGATCCTCCGCGCGCGCATTGGCTGCGTGTGTCCCGGGGAACGACGGGTTCGTCACGAAATCGCGACGAGTGATGTGTGTGACGGATGCGGTGCATTGGAAACACTAGAACACCTGCTCCTTCACTGTGCCGCGTTAGCCGATGCTCGTCGCGATATTCTCGCGGCCTATAGGGCGCAGGGCATACTTTTAGACTCCATCAAGACGCTCTTGTGGCCGCAGGGCAGTGCGCGCACTCGTGAGCGAACATTGGTTAGCCTCTGTGCATTCCTCGAACACACGGGCTTGAAGTCCCTTCTGTTCTCCGTCAGGTAGTTACACGCAATGGCCGAACGCTCCACGAGTTCTACCTTGAATGATTTATACCTGGACGCCCCACTCAAGTTGTAACCATCACCGTGCTGTGCGCGTGTGTGATTTAATTCCTCTAAAATGAACTAATCACGCGCACAACCTGGACACATTGCTTATTGTGTAAATAGTTTTTTTTTCCTGGGTTCGAACCCGACCGCGGCGGCTGCGTTTTTATGGAGGAAAAACGCTAAGGCGCCCGTGTGCTGTGCGATGTCAGTGCACGTTAAAGATCCCCAGGTGATCGAAATTATTCCGGAGCCCTCCACTACGGACCTATTTTGTTCCTCTCTTCTTTCACTCCCTCCTTTATACCTTCGCTTGCGGCGCGGTTCAGGTGTCCAACGATATATGAGACAGATACTGCGCCATTTCCTTTCCACCAAAAACCAATTATTAAATAGTTTTTGTGCATATTACCTCTTCCCCCTATCCTCTCCTCCTGTCCTCTCAACTCTTTCATTTCATTTCTCCATTCTGCCTGCTATCCTTTATTTCCGCTGCCCCAGCTCAGGTGCTTCAGTATCGATGGCAGATGCCGGGGCTAGCAAAAATCTTTTCCTTCCTTTTTACTATTATTTTAATAAACAACCAGTACCACCACCACCACCTGCTGTTGTTGCTGAGAGGAAGAAAGAAAAGGAATGTGCATGGGCCTGCCCACTGCCTCAAGCCGAACCACGCTCACTGCCGCGTACTGAAAGTAAGAGTTAAAGATAGGAGAGCAAAGATAGAAAGAAAGGGCGCGCGCTATTATGTTGTGCGCCGATTCCGGAGGCAGTGCGATACCGGGCCGAGCTGTGCCAGAGTGCATCAAGCATTCTCGGGTCTCTGGCGTTAAAGGGCCTCGTGGCTGCTTGTCTAGCCATGTTGTTGTCGTATTAAGGACGACACAACTGTGGTTGCGGCGCACGAGAGCTCTCCTTTCCAATCCTCCATGTTATCAGGCATGCGATGCAGCTGGCGAAGCGAGCGAAGGCAAGCGCCTTGACGAAGAACGTGGTGTGACGTCATACCAAACGGTGGCGGCGCAAGTAGAGGGGCGAGCGCGCAACGCACAGTAACCGTCTCGCATATCTCGGTGGACACCCGAACCGCGCCATAAAGGAAGGGATAAAGGAGGGAAGGAAAGAAGAAAGGGAAAACTGAAATCTGCAAGTTGAAAGGCGCCTGTGTGTTGTGCGATGTCAGTGCACGTCAATGTTGTTGTTAGTGTTTTTTATTAAATTAATAATAAAAGGAAGGAAAAGATTTTTGCTAGCCCCGGCATCGGCCATCCATGCTGAAGCACCTGAGCTGGGGCAGCGGAAATAAATGATAGTAGACAGAATGGAGAAATAAAATGAAAGAGATGAGGGGACAGGAAGAGAGAATAGGGGGAGAAGTAATATACACAAACTATTTGCACAATAAGAAATATACACGTTAAAGATCCCCGGGTAGTCGAAATTAATCAGGAGCCCTCCACTACGGCACCTCTTTCTTCCTTTCTTTTTTCACTCCCTCCGTTATCGCTTCCCTTACGGCGCGGTTCAGGTGTCCAACAATATATGAGACAGATACTGTGCCATTTCCTTTCCCCAAAATCGAATTATTATTATTGTTATTAAAGTTTAATTTTGAGAAAACGCGCGGCGCTCCGCAGCGGCGGAACACATGTGGCTCGGTGCTACTGGTGGCGCATGCGCAGTTGTGACCATGGAGCGAGAGAGAGAAATGCGCCGGATGTCGTCACTGCTCCTTACGCATGCGCAGCACGGCTCTCCGGGAGTCACGCAAAAACTGCTCAACCTACGGCAAGTAAAGCTTTCGCTTTAAATACCTCAGGCCAGGTGCTGAAAATTTTCTAGAGGTCTTCAATGCAGCATCGCTCCTAGCTTTAGCAGCTTCGGGCATTAAATCTTGTAAATGAAACATATGCTGGCACGGTATGGGCGGACGCAGCCTGCACGGCAAAGGCAGGACAAATGCATCGTTGATCACGCACACCAACCCATCGCAGCTCTCCACCTTCCCGCGTCATCAACCCCAGAACCACATTCTGGGTACCCAGGAATGGCAACATTCCTTGTACGACAGTTCAGACGTAACACGGCTGCAATATCCTGATTAACACACTGCTGCTTCTCAGTAAGCCGAGCATTGATATAAGCAAAGAACAGATTTTCCTCTTACAGATTGATCGTAATTTATTCTTAATGTCTAATGTGTCCAGCATTCTTTGCGCGCCGGTTTCGATAGCATGTGGTAACAGAATTTGTATTATTCGGCTCCATCTGCATTGAGTTTTGATTGGTGCTTTTAGGGTCTATTATTTGGCACCATGGGCGTTTAATATCATGCCCTATTAGGCCAGTATTGATGTGTTTCTCTTCACTAATAATTACGCGAAATGATGCTCGTAATGTGTAGCACACAACGAAGCAGCCACGCCGTGAGGATAAGAAGGCTCAAAATTTCGCCAAACTGAAGGCCCTGGTTTATAAATTTCTAGCTTAATCCATACATGACGGAATCCAGCAGTCTTCCTTTCTTCTTTCACTCCCTCCTTTATCCCTTCCCCTACGGCGCGGTTCAGGTATCCAACGATAAATGAGATACTGCGCCATTTGCTTTCCCCCAAAACCAATTATTATTATTATTATCAGACCAAGCCAACGGGATGCGTTTTTTTATTTTAGTTTTGTTGCAACAGCAACACTACGCCAGCCAGCTCGGCTCGTCGCTTGGTCGCACTTCAGCCGTATGCCGTGGCCCACGAACGACCTTGAGCCGCCGTTGCCTAGCAACTCCGCAGCCGCGCTCCAACAGATGGCGCCGCAGTCTACGCCGCGGACGTCGCCGCTCGTTCCACCAGATGTGCTCCGCTGGGGTAGAGGGAGGGGAGGCGTCGCCTCGCGGATATATGCATGAGATTCGCCTCAGTGGATTCTATTCGTTATAGACAACGCGAAAGAGAACAAACAACGATAGATGGACGCGAGGAAGAGAGAACGCACTCAAGAGACGGCAGTAGAATGCGCCGCAAGACTCGAGAAGCGTCGTGACGAAGATGCGGCTAGCAGTCGCGCCACGTCCCGGAGTGACTCTTCAACTGCGGAAGAGACAGGTTTCAGTTCTCGAGAGCGTCGGAATGAGACGCTGCGTAGACGGCGTGCCGAGGAAACAAAGCTTTCGCAATTCGTCTAGGGTTAGCTAGAGCCAAACCACAACTAATTTTTTTCATTAATCAGAGGTTAATAAAAGCAGTAGAAAACAACCACATGTCACCGGAGGGATCCGAGCCCACCACCTCCGCATTTCACGTCCGCTGCTCTACCAGCTGAGCTACGGTGACAGCTGTCCATTCTTCAGCTTTCCTGGCTATGTATATGTAGTGTAAGCTAACCTTGAGAGTGTTCACCACAACCACCCTCGTCCATAGCGGCGGGCGTTGTACTACGTACTGTATTACCGTGAGTGCAGTGTCGGGGACAAAAATAATGTGGATTAGCTCAGCTAATCCAGGATGTACGAAGCGAAACATGTCGGCGTTCACTCTGTCCATTGGCGCTGGCGTTTACAATGTTCTAGACGGCGATCGCTTTGAGCAAAGGAAGGGCGCATAACTGGCTCCCTGGATATGCGGACGCATCATTCGCGCTTTGATACATGTGGCGGTGGTGAGAGAGAGATGTAACCTGAATGCATCAGCGCTGAGAGCGTTGTGGCTGACATGCGGCACTGCAGCAATAGCTAGCCTACAGCGTTCGTTTGGTAATCGATCTCTCGCGATCAACCATTAACTGCATGCCACCTATCAGGGCGGCACGGAGGGCGCCCTGCCTATCCTTTGTGCGGAACGCAATGAAAACAGGTTTTTGTGGGTTCGAACCCGACCGCATCGGCTGCGTATTTATTGAGGCAAAACGCTAAGGCGCCCGTGTGCCGTGCACGTTAAAGATCCCCAGGTGGTCGAAATTATTCCGGAGCCCTCCACTACGGCACCTCTTTCTTCATATCTTCTTTCAATCTCTCCTTTATCATTTCCCTTACGGTGCGGTTCAGGTGTCCAACGATATATGAGACAGATACTGGAGTCATTTCCTTTCCCCAAAAACCAATTATTATTATTATTACTATAGCAGGCTTTTGCAGTTGAACAACAACGCCACGTGCATGAAAGCGAGATTGAGGTCTCCACTGACCTACGGAGCCGGTTGTGCGCTTTTCCTTTCGTGAAAATGAGCGGCCTTTGCAAAGTTGTCATCCCTACGAGCGCCGTCGGTGCACTTAATAATAATAATTGGTTTTGGGGGAAAGAAAATGGCACCGTATCTGTCTCATATATCGTTGGACACCTGAACCGCGCCGTAAGGGAAGGGATAAAGGAGGGAGTGAAAGAAGAAAGGAAGAAGAGGTGCCGTAGTGGAGGGCTCCGGAATAATTTCGACCACCTGGGGATCTTTAACGTGCACTGACATCGCACAGCACACGGGCGCCTTAGCGTTTTTCTTCCATAAAAACGCAGCCGCCGCGGTCGGGATCGAACCCGGGGTCGGTGCACTTGTTTTGTTTGGTTTTCGAGGAAAGGAAATGGCATGGTAATGTCCGGTGGACACCCGAACCACGCCGTAAAGGAAGGCATAAAAGAGGGAGGGAACGAAGAAAGAGAAAACTGAAAATTGAAAGTTGGATTTTGAGGAAAGGCGCTGCGCTGCGCTGCTGCGATACACCTGTGACTCGGTGCTACTAGTGGCGCATGCGCAGTAGTGTCTAGGCAGCGAGAGAGAGAGAAATATCCGCGGCGAGGCGCGAGTTGTGACCTCATGTGCCTCCCCGAAGCACCGCCACGGCGAAATCGCAACTTCGCGGCCAGTAAACCTTTCGGCTTAAAAGTCTCTGCACCACGTGTTTCCCAAACGGAGCCGGTAGCTTTGCTATTAGCCGGTGGCTGGATTCCACACTTGTCGAGGTGAAAGTCACAATTTTGTTTCATCTCTGCAAGGGTTGAAATGAAACAAAATTCTGACTTTTTTCATCTCTGCAAGGGGAGACCGCGGCGGCTGCGTTTTTATGGATGCAAAACGCTAAGGCGCCCGTGTGCTGTGCGATGTCAGTGCACGTTAAAGATCCCCAGGCGGTCGAAATTATTCAGGAGCCCTCCGCTACGGCACCTCTTCTTTCCTTTTTCTTTCACTCCCTCCTTCATTCCTTCCCTTACGAGCGGTTAAGGTGTCTAACGATAAATGAGAGAGATGCTGCGCCATTTCCTTTCCCCCCAAAAAATACAATTATTAGTATTATCTTTACAAGGATGGTCTCCAGCCGCCGGAAACTAGCCAAGCTGCCGGCTTTGTTTGCGGAACGCGTGGTCCAAAGTTTTGTACCGACATGACGTCCTGCATAACCGCGAGAGGACAGTGTGCGCACTGCGGAGAATGTAGTGTGGGGTACGACCGGTGTAATAGGTAGGTGTTTGTAATCTCGTAAGGGTGTTATCTTTCGGCTGCGTTTTTATGGAGCAAATACGCTAAGGCGCCCGTGTACTGTGCGATGTCAGTGCACGTTAAAGAACCCCAGGTGGTCGAAATTATTCCGGAGCCGTCCACTACGGCACATATTCTTCCTTTCTTTCACTCCCTCCTTTATCCCTTCCCTTACGGCGCGGTTCAGGTGTCCAAAGATATATGAGACAGATACTGCGCCATTTCTTTCCACCAAAAACCAATTATTATTATTATTATCTTCCGACTTCCTAAGGGATTTTTAAGGCATTAAGTAGGGCATGACGATGGGCGTGAAGCAATGATTGAGAGGGGATGGGACAAGGTGAAGGGATTGCCACCATGACGGATGGCAGGATGATCGGATAAGCGCTGAGCTACGAAGCTTGCGGGCCACAGGTCGCCTGGAGATGACGGCAGAGGCCCATGAGCGCACCGTACAGCTTCGCCAGGGGAGCCCTGTTCAGGCCTGTAGGCGGATTCTCGGGTCTTTGGGGTTACAAGCTCCCGTCGCTGCAGCGCTGTCAGTTGGTCGTGTCTTCTGGGTGGGCCGGTGGACGGGGCTGGGTTGGACTGCGATGTCGTTTCTGTCTTCGCTTATCAGCGTAGCCTAAGTCACATCGGTGAGTACTCCGTCCTAGATTTAATAGGGGGCTGGAACATGGCTTGTCTCTGAAACTATATGTATACTCTCGACTCGCAGCATTGTTGAGGATACTGCGCCATTTCCTTTCCCCAAAAACCAAACATGCATTTCTTGCCAAATCAACTCAAATTGGTTGTTGGGGAAAGGAAATGGCTCGGTATCTATCTCACAGCTCGGCGGACGCCCGAACCCCACCGTAAGGAAAGGGATAAAGGAGGGAATGAGAGAAGAAAGGAAGAAAGAGGTGCCGTACTGAAAGGCTCCGGAGTAATTTCTACTACCTGGGGTGTTTAGCCTGCACTGACATCGCATAGCACACTGGCGCCCTTGCCGCTGAGGTTGCTTTATAGTCAAAATGCTCAGGGGCTGGCCCGAAAGACGCAGGTTCGCTCCCTGCCGTGGAAGGCGAATTTTGATGGCGACGAAATGCAAGAGACGTGTACTGTGCGACGTCGGTGCACGTCAAAAAATCCCAGATGCTGAAAATTTGCCAGAGCCCTTCGATGCCACCACCCCTCATAGCTTTAGTAGCTTTGGGGCTTTAAATCTTATCAATGAAACATGCTGACGCGGTATGGGCGGACGCCGCCTGCATGGGCAAGGACAGATCAAATGCATCGTTGATCACACACACCAACCCATCGCAGCTCTCCACCTTCCCGCGCCATCAACCCAAGACCGACATCCAGGATACCCGGGAACAGCAACATTTCTTTTACGACAGTTCAGCTATAAACTCGGCTTTAAAATCCTTGTTAACATATCGCTGCTCCTCAGTAAGCAGAGCTTCGATATAAGGAAAGAACAGATTTTCCTCTTACAGATCGATCAAAATTTATTCTTAATGAATAAATGTGTCGAGCATTCTTTGCGCGCTGCTTTCGATAGCATGTGGTAAGAGAATCTGTATTAATCGGCTCCCTCTGCATTTAGACTCCATCTCGTCTTCTAGTATCCATTGTTTGGCACCATGTGCGAGTAGTTCCATGCCCTATTCGGGCAGTATTCTCTTCACTGATAATTACGCAGAATAATAATAATAATTGGTTTTGGGGGAAAGGAAATGGCGCAGTATCTGTCTCATATATCGTTGGACACCTGAACCGTGCCGTAAGGGAAGGGATAAAGGAGGGAGTGAAAGAAGAAAGGAAGAAAGAGGTGCCGTAGTGGAGGGCTCCGGAATAATTTCGACCACCTGGGGATCTTTAACGTGCACTGACATCGCACAGCACACGGGCGCCTTAGCGTTTTTCCTCCATAAAAACGCTGCCGCCGCGGTCGGGTTCGAACCCGGGTACTCCGGATCAGTAGTCGAGCGCCCTAACCACTGAGCCACCGCGGCGGGTCCCTAATTACGCAGAATGATGTTCGTAATGTGCAGCACACAACAAAGCAGCCACACCGTGAGGAAAGGAAGGCGTAGAACTATCGTCCCAGCGAAGCCTCTGGATTATACATTTCTAGCCTAATCCGTATATGACGGAGACTAAGTATACGGGATGCGTTTTTTCGTATTTTTAGTCATCCGCATGCCGCCAGTGGGGACCGAACCCACGACCTCAGAATTTTGAGTCAGCGGCTCTGCGAACTGAGCTATAGTGACAGCTGTCTAATCTTCTGCTTTCGGGCTATGTATGTGTAATGTAAGCCAACCTTGAGAGTGTTCACCACAACCACCCTCGTCCATAGCGGCGGACGTAGTACGTCCTGTATTGCCACGAGTGCAGTGTCGGGGACAAAAGTCTCTGCACCACGAGTTCCCCAAACGGAGCCGGCAGCTTTGCTATTAGCCGGCGGCTGGAGACCACACTTGTGGAGGTGAAAGTCAGAATATAGTTTCACCTCAACAAGTGTGGCTCCAGCCACCGGCTAATAGTAGAGCTGTCGGCTTTGTTTGCAGAACGTGTGGTCCTGAGACTTTTGTACAGACTGTGGAGAGTGTACAGACCGCGGAGTGTGTAGTGTGGGGTACAACCAGTGTACTGGGTAGGTATTTGTAATCTCGTTAGGATGTTCTGTTGCGACTTATTAAGGGATTTATGTGGTGTTGGCTGCCTTTTCCAGGCTGTTCTATGTTATGCGAGATTGTTGGCATGCGTCATTGAAGATACTTAGTCATTGTACTTGGTCATCAGGGGAAGACGGCCCGTATAGAAATACTCAGGCAAGCCCATGAGTAGACTCGTTTCCTTCTGGTGGTTCCAGGTGACCGGGGATTCATATGGCTGAGGCCTAGCTGGGTAGATACTTAGGATGGACATTCCTAACTTTTGAATCAACCTAGCCCAGCGATGTAACAATTGTGCCAATCTCATTCGAAAGCATACAGTAGCTTGACTGAGTGTCAAGCTATCAGTGTGGTAGTGTCTCCCTGCTGATTACTGCCAACTTCCCTGACTTTGCGATACAACTTCTTGAAGCGGTTCAAGACAGCGTCCAATAGCCCATGCTGTTTCTTTTAAAAGAAAAGAGGTTTATCTCTCAACTGTTTAGGCATAACAAGGGAAGCGGACAATCATTGGCGATGGCCAGAACAATGGCCAGTCATGGCAGCTGTGCTTTTAAGAAATGAAATTCGGCCAAGGGACTTGCAATGAAATGCCCTAAAGACCCCCACAGACAGATTACTAGGCCTGGGCCTCCATAAAACGATCGGGGAACTCGTGGAGACCCATCGACAGGCCCAATACATAAGGCTTACACAAACCTCCACAGGCCGGTATATCCTGGACTCCCTCGGAAACAAAATACCGGCCAACGATCCAACCCTCCTCCCCATTCCTCGATCCCTTCACCGTGAGCTGGTCAACAAGAACCTGCCAAAAAATATGCACCCCTCCCACCATGAGCAGCGCCGCAGAGCCCGTGCGAAGGCACTCCACCGAGTGTACGGCTCCGAGCCGGACGCCGTATGGGTGGACGCCGCCTGCACGGGTGACGAAGCAACCGCAGCCGTGGTGGACTGCTCTTCATCCGCCCTCCTCACACTACCTCTCCCACCTGACACCACCCCAGAGGCTGCAGAGGAAGCCGCCATCGCAATATCCATCAGCCGCACGGAAGCCCAGTACATTTTAACAGACTCTAAAACTGCAATTCTAAATTTTGCGCGAGGCCGAGTCCACGTCCCTGCTTTTGGCATACTGGGCTCGCCCGATGCACCCCCACCCCGCCATGTAAAGCTTATATGGGTGCCTGCGCACTCCGGGAATCCCGGAAACGAGGCCGCCAACCTTTTAGCCCGAGGTTCTTTAAACCGGGTTCAGGTGGCCTCGGATCGGGGATTCGCGAGGGAGCGAATGCACTCGCTCAGCGGGATGACGCAGGCCTACACAGCCTCGCGCCAGCTCTACCCCCCGCCCCAACCCTCCCTAGATAACAAACACGCAACACTGGCGCAAACTACAGACACACTCACTCCCCTCACCCCTGACCCTAGCCCACTATCAACCCTCCTTCTCCACTCCTGCCTGCACCTTGTGCCCAGAACCATTCGCCTCTTCCCTCCACCTCCTCTTCCTCTGCCCGGCGGACCCTCTCCCGCGCGGCCTAGAGGACCTCAAGACCTGGGAGGACTGGGAGACCCTGTTGCGCTCGGAGGACCCGGCCGTGCAGACAATCGCCACAGGCCGGGCTGCCAGTGTTATGGACCTTAGGGACATAAACACTTGAGTGCAGTGGGGTCGTGCGGAGACCCAGGGGCGTGCCCCGACTTCCTCTCCAACAATAATGTTTTCACTCTCTCTCTGTCGATGGCCAGAGCAACGGCCAGTCATGGCAGCTGTGTTATTAAGAATTCAAATTCGGCCAAGGGACTTGCAATGAAAAGCTAACCTTGTAATTTTGTTTGCTGAAATCCAGGGTTTGACGAAAACCCGTCTGCTTGGGTATGTTCATGGCGGAAATACTGCAGGCATCGACCGATCGTTTAAAAAATGACGTTTCGGCCCCACTAGGGGTCTTGTTCACAATGAAAGGAAATGAAGGTAGGTTATATATGTTGTATAATATATGACTTAAACAGCGGCAGTATATCGGGGGCAGGTTGCCTGCGTCGCGATTTATGCGTGTGTACCACCTTCTGAATATGAAAATATTCCACGTAAAGCCTTGTCCTCTTGCTTTTTTCTTTTCCGATTACCTTCGCGCCATCCCAGTCGATGTCATGGCCCTCGAAGACAGCGTAATGAGCCAGTGCGTTCGTCGCCACGCGCTTGTTCTTGGCATCATTGTGGTGCTGCTAAATTATTTCCGCAAATCACCTCTTTCGCCGATGTAAACATGCTCACAATCAGCGCAGCAAATCCTGTACACAATGTCCGGGAACTTTTGCTTCTTTACCTTGTCTTTGACGGTAACCAATATACTCCTGTAATAAGTAATACTTTTTTATCCTTTTGGTGTATGATCTCTATCTGTCATCAAATTTCTCTGTTAGGTATATTTTTATATACAAAAATATTGAAGCATTATATCGAGTCTATCTTTTTAAACATTGCCTACATATATTTCACTTATTCCGGTTCTTCTCTTCTTACAGGCACCGCTAAATAACACCATTTTTTTATGCAACATAGCTCATGAAAGTACGTTAAGGTTGGACCCCTCAATGCTTCTCATTCAAAGCTAATTAAACCAAGGAAATGTAGCTTTACCGCCAACACATCTCCAATATATTCTTTAAACTTGATTGTTGCTCGTCATCTCCGAATTACTCGTATAACTTTTACCAAGCTGTAAGTCTATTTGCAGCGAAGCTTTCATTTTCTTATTTGTTTGTTGAGTGCACGTTAAACAACTCACGTAGTCGCAATTATTCCTGATCACTCCACTGCGGCATCATTTTTTGTGCGTCTCCTTTCATTTTCTCCCTCATTTCTTCGCTCATGATGTGGTCCAAACGGCCACCATGTCTAACGAAGTTAGAGCAACTTTGCTTTCCTAGTGACAAATTCTGCCCTGCTTTTTAAATTTTAGTAAAACTTCCCTAAATTTAAGGCCCCTTATCTGCGATGTGAAAAGGAGCTTTCTTTGTACCCTTTTCATTCTATACTTTTTCACACGCCTAAGAATAACTTGCTTTCGGTATAGGCAATGCTCGCTTCGGTAATACATATCAGCATGCTCGTGCCTTGCGTCCACTTTGAACACAGGCGTAAAGACAAAAGAAAAATACCAAACAAAATGTTCCTGCAAACAAAAGCGATTTTATTTTTAGCGCTCGTTCGCAATTCTGCTGTCTGAGCACTACTTCAGCGGGAAGCCCAGGAATGAGCACTAGAAATAACAGCGAGTGAATATCAAAGGCACGACTCTGTCCGGTTAGCAGCACGGAAACTAGCTTATAGTCACCATGACAAGGACAGCAGGTTTGCAATCTTTTGACTGCGCATCCTTTGCTTCCGTTTTTTTTTTTTGCTGCTTGCTTAAACACAATAGGTTTCCTGAAGAGGAGCTATTTGTGAATGGGTATATAACGAATGAGCTCTTTCAACACGTCTGAGGGCGGTCGTTTTTGTTGTATCGTGTTCCCGTTCTCGATCACGTAGAGGTTCAGAGAACAGTTTTAAGATCTACCACGCTCTCTAGCGCCAATGCCTTCTTCTGCGCTGAACACGTGGACGAGCTTTCCTACGCAAAACTCTCCTGACGGACGGCTTACTTACAAGATCCGATCGTCAATCTTCGTATACTCGGATGCAGCAAACATGCGGATTCGTATCATTTTACATGTTTAAAAAAGGACTGCTGAATATTTTGCTCCCATGTGGTTGTTTGAAATTTCTCAAAAACAGGATGTGGAAATACCTTGCGAAGCCAGTACTGAAGCCTAGTTCCTGCACACACAGCTTCCTGCGGACGTGGAGCTGCCACATGAAGGTCTTACGTTCGACTTGGTATCCGCTTCAGAAGCTGCGATAGGGGTGTTATTCACAGCGTTTAGAATGCACGCGAACCTGCGTAGAGAAAGCTGGGAGTTTATAGAGCCTAAGAAGTGGTGGCTTTTACGTACAGACTTAGGGTATATGGCGTGGATTGCGCCACATATATACCCATGAGTGCAGGAAACAGTACGGTTCTGACGTCAGAGGCGGTAATGCAAGGAGCATCCCGGATTATCGACCTTTGTTCTTCCCCTTCCTGCATCCATGAATGTTGGTCTCAGGAGGCTGCAGATCAGCGGTCTCAGATCCGAGACGCCATGCCCCTGCTGACTTTAGTGATTCAGGCAACAAAGCTTAAACACAGCACTCATGGAGTCTGGTAGTATGCCCTGCGCCCTATAGACCGCGAGCATATCGCGACGAGCATCGGCGAACGCAGCACAGTGAAGGAGCAGGTGTTCTAATGTTTCCACTGCACCAAATCCGTCACACACATCACTCGTCGCGATTCCGTGACGCACCCGTCGTTCACCGGGCCACACGCAGCCAATGCGTGCGCGGAGGATCATTGCACGTTGTGACCGCGTAAGTGCGCGACAGCCGGTGATACTGTCGGCGCGCTCACCTCCTGCGATGCGTGGGTAGGGGTGCTGCTTTCGGAGATGGTCGTGGATGGCCGCACGCACGTCCTCCAGCGCAAGGGGCAGATCGCTGGCAGGTAGTTGGTGTGCAGCGGTCACGAGGTCGTCAGCTTCTTCGTTGCCGGCGATGCCGCAGTGACCGCGCACCCACTGTGCACATCCTCTCTGCGTGAGGCGCTCGATGCGCGAGCGAATTTCCCGCACTAGTGGAGTACCGCGGCCGTTAGATTGCAGGCGGCTGAGGGCGGCGCGGGAGTCGCACAGCAGTGCACTCCTGGGCGCGGAGGGCCGAAGGTGAGCAGCAGGTCCAGCCCAAGCCGGATGCCTATCAACTCCGCCATGGTGGTGGAGCCCAGGGTGGTTGCGTGTTGCTAGCTGTACCGTCGCAGGGCGGGGATGGTAGCAGCCGCCGCTGCAAGGGAGCAGCTGTCGCGGGCCACTGAGCCGTCGGTGTACATGAGGAGATGGTCCTGGAGCTCCTCGTGTATGACGGATCTGGCAAGCTGCTGCACAGGACAGAGGGGTGTGCTCCGTTTTCCCGCAATGCCGACGATCTCTCGCTGTACCGCCGAGGCAGCAGGCCAAGGCGCGCAGGAGCCGTAGGGGGGTGGGCCTTGTGTCAATTGCTCATACTCGAGCAGCGCCGCGCCCATTCGTGAGCGTGGGTGCAAGCGCATACGCTGCAGCAGCGAGCCGCCATCCGGTGCGCGGTGAAGCCGGTTGATGTGATTCAGTGCCCTGCGCGCTGCTTGGAGCTCAAGTGGCCACGCTCCTGCCTCGGCCAACGTTGCGGCGCACTGCGTGTTTTTCGGCAGGCGTAGGCACACGCGCAGGGACTTGCTGTGCTGTAGCTCGAGTTTCTTCCCGCACGGCTTGCGCACCGTGACGAGCGGCAGCGCATAGACCGCCGCCCCCAAAGCTACGGCATTGTATAGCCTCAGCGCGGCTTGCAGGGAGATGCCCTGCCCTCGAGCGGTGAGCTTGTGCACGGTGGCGGTGATTCTCTTCATCTGCAGGCAGGCCTTGGTCGCCGCGGGGCGGAAAGAAAGGCTCCAGTCGATGTGCAGGAAAAGGTACCGCACCGATTTACGCCAAGGAATCGGAGTCCCGTCTAGTGACAGTGGCGCAAGGTGCACGCGCGAGCGCGAAACGCAGGCTATGGCCACCGATTGCCCAGCGCCCTATAGTCCGCAAGCATATCGCGACGAGCATCGGCGTATGCGGCACAGTGACGGAGCGGGTGCTCCAGTGTTTCCACTGCACCGCATCCGTTACGCACATCACTCGCCGCGATTCCGTGGCGCTCCCGTCGTTCCCCGGGCCACACGTAGCCACTGCGCGCGCGGAGGATCATTTCACGTTGCGGCCGCGTAAGTGCGTGACAGCCGTTGATGCTGTCGATGCGCTCACCTTCTGCCATGCGTGGGTCGGGGTGCTGCTTTCGGAGATAGTCGTGGATGACCGCACGCACATTCTCTAGCGCAAGGGGCAGATCACTGGGAGGTAGTTGATGTGTGGCGGTCGCGTGGTCGTCAGCTTCTTCGTTGCCGGCGGTCCCGCAGTGACCGGGCACCCACTGTGCACGCACGGCGCATCCTCTCTGCGCGAGGTGCTCCTTCCTGTATTATTGCATTGTCACTGAACGTTAAAGATCCCCAGGTGGTCTATATTATTCCGGTTCCCTCCAATACGGTATCTTTATCTTCCTTTCTTCTTTCACGCCCTCCTTAATCCCTTCTCTTACAGCGCGCTTCAGGTGTCGACCGATATGCAAGACAGATACTGCGCCATTTCCTTTCCTCAAAAAACAATTTTCATTTTCATTTCACACACACACACACGCAGAACAATTTATATATCACATTTTGAATTACTTGTAATTTTTAATTTGAAACACGTATTCACACTCCCTAAACTCTATTTACACTTATAGGACGTAAACAACTTCGCGCAATAAGTGTAGTTTGACCGCTTATTACCTTGCAACGGATGATCACAGGTATGTTACTGTAGTATCGTCACTACCCTCGGAAAGCAACCAATGATATGTATAGCGTCCTGTATCAGAACTTGGATGTCTATCTATCACAAGCTTCTATCTCCATTTGCACTCTCGTCTTCTGTTCCACTTCTACTCGCAGTGAACCTGCAGCCAAAAGTTTGTAGCGTGTGCAACTGCTTCGTCGTCACCAATACTCTTTTCATATAAGTGAACACCCGTCTTCGGGTCCTCGATACACCCTCAGATATGTTGAAAAGGTGAGGACTGTCATGTGGCGAAGCTACCCCAGCTGGTCTCAATATAACATCAACTTAGGCTAGTTCCTTTCGCATATAGTGCAAGGTAACAAAAACGAAAGCCTCAGAGATGTAACTTGCTACTGAAGGTTTATTCACGCGGAATGTAACTAAACACACTTTTATAAGACGAAGAATCTGGTAATGTTCAAAACAACATGCTTTCCAATATCTGAGTCACGCGATCCAATAGCTCGAAAGAAGGAGTACTAACGCACGCAGCGTCAGCTTTGCCAGTGGATGGATGGATGGAAACAACTTTTTTAGAAAAAAAGGAAAGAAAAAAATCTTCGAGAGTGGTCTCCTGCTGGTCCTGGAGTCCACGGGCTTGTGCCTCACATAAGGTTCGATCCACCAGCCAGTTTTGGCCGGCGGGCTGAGCGGTGCGTAAAGCAACCTCCCAGGCCGAATGATTGGGATTGGGGATAAGGGGTACTGCCTGTGGAGAAGGACATTCCCAAAGATATTGGAAAAGTGTGAATCTTGGCACGGCACAGGTTTTACAATGAGGAGGAAAGGTGGGGTGAAAGCATGAGAGAGGGTAGGGTGAAATAAAGCAGCCCGTCTGCAGTTGTCCCCATGTGGAGCTGGATAAGGCGACAAAGTACTGTGGGGTGGTGGTAATGTCATGCGGCTGAGTTTGTAGAATGCCGTGATTTGATGATATGTATAAAGGACCGACGGGGCCTCTTGAGCGGGGTTGGGGGCCTGATCGTCCGGGATCCGGGAGGAGAGTTCTCGGGCCAGCGCATGAACGCGCTCATTACCGGAGATCGAGGCATTCCCTGGGATCCACGACAGAGTAACCGTTCGGTCGAGAGATGTGGCTGTGGCAAGAATAGGGTGAGCGGCCGGCGTCGCCACGCCCTTTAGGTAGTGGCGGTATGCGGCCTGGGAATCTGTGCAAACTTCGGTTATGTTTTGGACAATAGTGGAGTGGGCCAGCGCAAGTGCGATGACGGCTCCTTCCACCTCTGCAGGTGAATTAGTTCGGATAGTGGCGGCGGCCCTCAAAGTTCCATCTTCATAGGCTGCGACTGCCGTGAAGAATCATACTTTAGAATTTTCTGCCACGTTGACACAAAGGATTTCGGGGCGGTTGCTATATGTTTTGGTGTAATAGCTCGAACGAGCCTGCCGCCTAACCTGATGAAGGCTAGAGCTCATATTGCGTGGTAGGGGTTTCTGATATATGTGATCATGCGTCCGCAGAGAAATCATGTGAGGTGTAGAACTTGTTGGGGTGGGAATGGGTGGATTGAGATGAAGCTGTCGCAGTAGGCATTGTCCTGTTTCCGTGCGGCTCAGGCGGACTAATTTGTTGGTGCGTTGAGCCTCTATTAATTCGATCGCGGTATTGTGGGTACCAGTGGCCAGGAGGCCTTTCGTGATAACCGTCTGTGGAAGACGTAGAGCGGAGGTGACAGCCGTGCGTATTAGGATATCTGCCTATGGGTTAAGGGGCTAAGTGAGTATGTGGTATGGGAGGTGTATGTAATGCGGCTAATGATTAATGCATTTGTCATACTGAGGGCCTCTCGTTCAGACAGGCCATGATTGCGTTTTGCCTCCATAAAAACGCAGCTGCCGCATCTCATCATTGAAAATGATAAAAAAAAATAATTGCTTTGGGGGAAAGAAAATGGCACAGTATCTGTCTCATATATCGTTGGACACCTGAACCGTGCCGTAAGGAAAGGGATAAAGGAGGGAGTGAAAGAAGAAAGGAAGTGAGAGGTGCCGAGTAGAGGGCTTCGGAATAATTTCGACCAGCTGGGAATCTTTAACGTGCACTGACATCGCACAGCACACGGGCGCCTTAGCGATGTCAGTGCACGCTAAAGATCCCCAGGTGGTCGAAACTATTCCGGAGCCCTCCACTACGGCACCTCTCACTTCTTCTTTCACTCCCTCCTTAATCTCTTCCCTTACGGCGCGCTTCGGGTGTCCAACGATATATGAGACAGATACTGCGCCATTTCCTTTCCCCAAAAACCAATTATTATTACATCGTACAGCAGACGGGCGCCTCGCGCAGAGAGGTTGTGCCGTGCGTGGCTCTTGGGACGTGGCTCAGCTACCCAGGCTGCGGGGCAGTGGCTAAGTACCTGGCGGTGTTGCGTTAGCTTGCTAAATTTCTCCTTCTTTTTGTCTGTGCCTGTTTGCTCCTGTTCTGGGGTGATTGGGTGCGGGACGAGAGCTTAATGTCGACTTCTTCTCCTGGCCAGGGGTTTTCCCCTTGGTCGGCATCTCTTCCTAAAGACCAGCTCCCACTTGATCTCTTTTTCCGCAGCGGTGTTTCAAGCATTCCAGTCGCATTAGTGCCTTCCGATGGAGGCGCTATCCGACTGAACAACCCGGAGGCAGTGCAGGCGGCCCTTCAGTCCACATCGAAGCACTTTATGCACATTACCGATGTCCGGCAGTTCGGCAGGGGTGGTGTTTAGTGCCGGTCGTCGGGTAAAGACTGTATTGAAGATCTTCTAAAGTGCACGACCTTCGCCAGCCACACGGTGAGCGCATTCATTCCGCCTCATCTAGCATGTTCCAAGGGCTTGGTCCGAGGGGTCGACACTCGATTGAGCCCTGCGGAAACGCTTGAGAACCTCTCGCCTGCAGGAGTGATTGCTGTCCATCGCTGCAGCAGGCTGGTTGACGGAGTAAAAATTCCTACTGAGTCCGTCATTGCCACATTTGCAGGAATATTTTGTCCGTCAGAGATTAAGGTGTGGCCATTGGTGTTTCAAGTAGATGCCTTTAACTCTCGGCCCCTTCAGTGTCAAAACTGCTGGCGATTTGGCCACAGCGGCAAGGCCTGCAAATCGGCCTTACGCTGCTGTGCCTGTGGGGAACGTTATGGCAGAGAGGAATGTCCTGAACAGCAAGAGAAGTGTTGTTTGTGTAGCGGTGCTCATCCTGCTGATTCGCCTGACTGTCCTGCACGAGCACAAGAAGTTCAGGTGCTCGAGCTTATAGACAAGCGCAGATGCACGCGGAGAGAGGCTTTTGCCGCAGTCAAGGAGAGAGCCTCAGCCTACTCTAGTGTGGCCGCCAAATTCCCACCCATAATGGATTCTAGTTTGTCCCAGGCTATTACAGCGGCAGTTGAGAAAGCTGTGGCAAATGCAATGGATCGCATTATGGAAACCGTGTCCACGTGCATTTCGCAGGTCATAGCTGCTCAGATGACCAATCTTCTGCAGGCGTCCACCACTCCGCTCTTGTCTTCTTTGGCTTCGGAAGCTACCCCTCCTTCTGTAGTAATGGATTCCGCTCCACAGGGCCAAAAACAATGTGACCAACAAAAGGCCTCTCAGCCCTCTCCTTCGAATAGCGTTATGGACGCATCCTCTATGGATTGTATTGATATGGAGTCTGATCTCCGCGCCCAGAAACGAAGTGGGTCTCCTCTGAATATTGCAGGTCCATCTTGCCCCCAGTCAAAGACAAAGAAAAGTAACGCAAGTCAAAAGGCTAAGACCAGTATTCTAGAAAAGGCAGTCGCGGCTGCGGCACTTCCGCCAAGATAGGGTTCTTAAGTGTACTCCAGTGGAATTGTCGATCAATATTCTCAGCTTCAATAGATTTAAATTGCCTATGCAATCAGCTTCTACCAGATTTAGTTGCTTTACAGGAAACATGGCTAACTCCAAATTTCAATTATCATCTCAAGGATTACCATCCGTTCCGGCTTGACCGGTCATCACGAGGGGGAGGGTTGTTAGTGCTCATATCTACAAAGTTTTGCCACAGGGCATGCATTTCTTTTCAATATGCGGACAATGAATGTGAAATCCTTGCGGTTGACCTCAGTGTCCCAGGTCAACAGCCCTTTACGGTAGCTAATGCATATTTCCCGTCTGGTGTGCGTGACACTCGGCCCCTTGACTCACTCATGTCTAGTAGCCGATCTCAGGTTCTATTACTTGGCGACTTCAATTCGCACCATGTGACCTGGGGGTTTAAAACAGACAGCTTTGGTTCTAGGCTATTTGATTGGGCTTCTGGCAACAACTTGATCTGCAACAATTCCGGATTGCCTACGTTTGTTCGCAGTCAATGCCGCTCTGCCTTGGATTTAACTTTTTCCTCCCCAGGAGTCTCCGTTATGTCTTGGGCGCCTGTTGACTGTGCAACAAACAGTGATCATCTACCGATTAGTTTCAAGTTTGCGTGTAAATTAACTCTTCCTGAGCGACATCAGCGCACGTTAATAAATTACAATTGCTTTAAAGACACTCTAAAATCAGCCCTCCAAATCACTTCAGACACTCGCGCTCAGATATGTGCCGAAAGCAAGGCTGCACATCTATGTTCAGTACTGGACCATGCAAGGCAAGCGTCTGAATTTTTCGTTAAGAGAACAAAGGGTGCAATCGCGAACAATTGGTGGAATGCTGAGTGCACGCGTGCATATAGACGACGGAAAGCAGCTTGGAAGAAACTTCTCATCAATCAATGCCCAAAAAATTGGCTGGATTATAAGTATGTTGCAGCAACATTTAAGCGCACTGTCGCCCGTGCAAAGGAGGAGTATAATACAAATCATTATGATTTCCTTTCCCAATCAGGAAGTAAACGAGCTTTGTTTAATTTCATGAGGCGCAACAAGGTGATTCCTCCGACTGCCAACATTGAATCCCTCGTTCAGTCCCCTGCTGACATCGCAAAGGCCTTAGAAGATATTGCGTGTGGCCTAGAGCTTCGCTTTACATCTGCTTTACCTTCTCCTACTATATTCACATGCACCTCAAGTGATTTCACTGAGGTCTCTATGCCTGAGCTGTCGCAAATTGTTCTGCGCTTATCCCCAGCGGCTCCTGGCCCCGATAAGGTCACTTCATCTATGATCAAAATTTTGTTCAATGAATCTCCTGCAGACCTGTTGGCTCTAATTAACCATTCTATTAAAGGTCCTTGGATACCGCATGAGTGGCGTCTTGCTGAAATAGTTCCATTGCTTAAAAAGCAAGGGGAGGGCTTAACTTTAGACAATATACGCCCTATTTCGTTAACATCGAACCTAGTGAAATTGGTGGAAAGGGTCCTTCTCAGCCGTGTCATGTCATTCATTTCAGAAAATGCTGTATTGAATCCATGTCAAATTGGTTTCAGGCCGGGTTGTTCAATTTGGTGTGCTCATACTGACCTTGAGAGTCGTATTAAATTAGCTCGCAATAGAAAACAGTTTGCTGCGCTTGTCACCTTGGATGTCAGTAAAGCATACGACAGCGTGGAGCACTCGACTCTATTACTAAGATTACAGGAACTCAACTTCCCAAGCTATTTTGTAGCCTGGATTTCTGTTTTTTTAGAAAATAGAGAATTTTACTGCTGCCAAAATGGTGTTTCCTCAAGGAGATTTCCACAGACAAGAGGTGTTCCGCAAGGATCAGTTCTCTCAACTGTTCTTTTTAACATTTTTCTAAGCTCAATTCCATGCATTCAAAATGTGAAAACTTATGTGTACGCCGACGATATTGCATTTTTTGCATCAGCAGGTGACATTCACACTCTTTATCGAACCCTGCAAAATTACCTCAATGTTCTTGACAACTGGCTAGGAAGAATTCATCTGTCCCTTAATGTGCAGAAATGCGCATTGTTAGTATTTCCAGTTTCTGTTCCTGTAAACATCTGCCTGGTCTATAGAAATAACATAATACCTCAAGTTCAGACGGTGAAGTATCTCGGTGTAATATACGACTCTACTCTCTCCTGGCGGCCACACATTGAGCAAGTTTCTGCAAAAGGAGTTCGGGCCATTGGCATCCTGCGCAGGCTTTGTAGTGCTAGGTCAGGCATGAGAAGGCATACGCTTCTGGTGATTTATAAAATGTACGTCCGCCCAATTTTGGAGTTCGGGTGTGTTTTATTCTCAGGAGCTCCTGCCTATAAACTTCGCCCTCTTGTGCTTTTGGAGCGTGAGGCGTTGCGCCTTTGTCTGGGGCTTCCAAAATATGTCGCCAATGCTGTTCTGCACCTTGAGGCGCGAATGCCTTCGTTATGAGCTAGGTTTCGCCTTTTAACAGTTCAAACATTTTTAAAATTGTGCGACTCACCTCTTCACGCTTCCAGTATAATATTTCTTAGTCAACCTTCCGCCTTTTTTGGTGCTGCCTGGTCTCGATTTCATACCCCGCAGATATGTTACGTGCAGTCCCTCCTTGATCACATAAATATTCATTTCACTGATGTCCGCCAAATATATAACAACTCCTCATCTGTCCAGATTGAATTCGATGACATTTTCCCATCGAATGCAAAGCTGCAGCCCTTCCCGCTTCTTCAGGGTCTATTGCAGGACCACCTAAGGTCCTTTCCCTCTCATGTTCTTATTGCTACCGATGCCTCGCAGGATCGCGAAAAGGCAGGTGTGGGAATTTTTTCACCTTCACTGGATTGGTCTTTTTCTCTCCGTCTTCCTGACTTCACTCCAATTTTTCTGGCTGAATTATTAGCAGTAATCTTAGCCTTACGAAAATTAAAATCTACCGTTTCCCAGGTCGTGGTTATGACAGACTCTCTGTCCATTTGTTCTTCCTTATCCTCACCCACTGACTCTCGGCCATTACGCCTCTTTAAGTTCCTGATTCCGCTGCATCTAAATTCGGTAAGGTTGCTTTGGGTACCAGGTCACATGGGCTTTCACTTAAATGAGGTTGCAGATTCCTTAGCAAGAGCCTCTCTCAGCGGCCCAATTGTTGCTGTCCTACCATCGTGTGCATATACAGCTGCGGTGAGGTTTCGCAGCTACACAATATTTCAGGAATTTGCTGCCTCGGCTCTTACACCATCTCCCGAATATCAGCATCTTCTGCATCCTTGGAGTAGCAAAGACTGGCGCTCACGCAGGCTAGAGGTCTCTTTCACGCGTTTGCGTTGCCGGGTTCCCCTTCTAAATTTCTACCTTCACAGATCTGGACTGGCAGCTTCCCCACTGTGCCCTTTTTGTGCCGAACCTGAGACAATGGATCACTTCCTGCTGTTCTGCCGCCGCTTTTCTCATTTGAGGAAGCGTCTTTTGCAAATTCCATTTCATCAACTGGGCTTGCCTGTGTCTTCCGCGGTTGTTCTTTCCATTGGCGCTTCTTTGCTTGGACGAAGCGACAGGAGTGTGCGCTCTGCTGTGCAAAATTTTCTTCAAGAAACGCAGCGACTCCCATTCTAATTTTTTTTTCCCGATCTCAGTCAGTAAGACATTGCAACATTACAGGCATTGTGTACTATTATGCACATTAAGCAATTGTCCCGTCTTCGATCTCCAAGTTAACTGAATCGCTTTCCTTCCCTCTTCCAATCAATCAGACTACATACTATTTCCACTGCTTTTCCCGTCAAAAATTTCCTGTATCCAGTAATTAACCGCCTGTGTCTTGGCCACTCCCCCGTAGTGGGTATGTGCCAGCAACGTTTGAGGCCTTCCTTCCTTCCTTCCTTCTACCGGCCAGCGATCTGCCCCTTGCGCTGGAGGACGTGCGTGCGGCCATTCACGACCATCTCCGAAAGCAGCACCCCGACCCACGCATCGCGGGAGGTGAGCGCTTCGACAGTGTCACCGGCTGTCGCGCACTTACACGGTCGCAACGTGCAATGATCCTCCGCGCGCGCATTGGCTGCGTGTGGCCCGGGGAACGACGGGTGCGTCACGGAATCGCGACGAGTGATGTGTGTGACGGATGCGGTGCAGTGGAAACACTAGAACATCTGCTCCTTCGCTGCTCCGCGTTCGCCGATGCTCGTCGCGATATGCTCGCGGCCTATAGGGCGCAGGGCATACTACCAGACTCCATCAAGACGCTATTGTGGCCGCAGGGCAGTTCGCGCACTCGTGAGCGAACTTTGGTGAGCCTCTGTGCATTCCTCGAACACACGGGCTTGACGTCCCGTCTGTTCTCCGTCAGGTAGTTACACGCAGTGACCGAACGCTCCGCGAGTTCTACCGTGAACGATTAATAACTGGACGCCCCACTCCAGTTGTAACCTACACAGTGCTGTGCGCGTGTGTGATTTAATTCCTCTAAAATGAACTAATCACGCGCACAACCTGGACACATTACTTATTGTGTAAATAGTTTGTACATATTACTTCTCTCCCTGTCCTCTATTCCTGTCCCCTCACCTCTTTCATTTCATTTCTCCATTCTGCCTGCTGTCCTTTATTTCCGCAGCCCCAGCTCAGGTGCTTCAGTATCGATGGCAGATGCCGGGGCTAGCAAAAATCTTTTCCTTCCTTTTTACTATTATTTTTAATAAAACCACTACCACCACCACCTAGCGTTTTGCTTCCATAAAAACGCAGCCGCAACGATCGGGTTCGAACCCGGGAAATTCGGATTAGCAGCCGAGCGCTATAACCACTGAGCCACCTCGGCTGGTGGAAGTAAAACTGCAATCCAAAATTTAGGTACAGGGAGGTCTCTCCTCTCACAGCCAAAACATTTCAGGCAAAGAAAATTGGACAGGCCAGTTAACATAGTCAAACCCTAGGATGACTTTGGCGCCGTTGATTTTAGAGTGACTGATGTTTTTAGAAGCAGCATGACCTCCTGCGTGCTGAGGCGAAGGCGGAAACCATGCATCTCGCCTGGCCATAGCCTATTTTATTCCATATATATCGATATTCCTGTTTGGGCGACGTGTTCCGCGAGTTTGTCTACGCAGGATGTTAGAGTTAGAGATATGGACCGGAGATTTTCTATTTGCGGCTTCTTTTCTGGCTTCGGAATGATGAGCAATTTGCCATTTTCAACTAAGGGGGAATTTCTCCTTTCTCCCAGCATTCATGCATGTAACCCGTTATGGCTGTTCTGGAGTTATCGTCTTGGTTTCTTCGCATGCTGTTCGTTATCCCATCTGGGCAGGGGCCGATCTTGGTTCGAGTAACTATTTCTTGCCCCCCTTAAGCCTCTGTGATGGGTGCATCTAGTGTTTCATTTCAAGCCCCTTCGTTGTCGGGGACTTGGCTCTTACTTGTATCCACTACGTAGGTTTTCACCAATTTGCTCATTAAGCTTTCATCGCGGTACTTTTCGCACGACGACTAACCGGATAAAGGTTAGGCACGCTGTAAGGGAAGGAATGTTTCCGACGCGCAGTGACGACAATTAAAACCGCGTGTTCCGTTAAACATTAGGCTTAAAGCTGCTTCGAAACAGGTTGCCCCAAATCGAAGCCCTCGTGTGAAGAGCAAACCGCATAATGTGTGATAACAGCGCCTTCAAACAATGAAAAGCACGCTCTTTCTCCCCGCGTGTTTCCCGGTAACGATTGCAGTTGCGCTTTCATGTCGTTGTCGTAAGGAAAAAAAAAAGCTGCCGCCACCGTCTGGAAGGAGTTAAATTTACGAGTGTTAGCTCTTTGGCAGCGCCATCTATCGTGGATGCGATGTATTACGACGCGATTAGACTACTATTCCGTACATCACGGCGAGGGGGCCCGTACCGCCTTGAGGTCGGATATTTTTGACCAATTTGGGTAAATTGGTAATTGGTTTTGGGGGAAAGGAAATGGCGCAGTGTCTCTCTCACATATCGGCCGACACCTGAACCGCGCGATAAGGCAAGGGAGAAAGGGGGACTGAGAGAAGAAAGGAAGAAAGAGATGCCATAGTGGTGGGCTCCGGAATAATTTAGACCTCCCGGCGATGTTTAACGTAACATCGCAGAGCACACCGGCGCCTTTGCGTTTCGCCTCCATCGAAACGCAGCCGCCGCGGTCGGGTTCGAACCCGGGTACTCCGGATCAGTAGCCTAGAGGACTAACACTGATATGGAGGAAAAACGCTAAGGCGCCCGTGTGCTGTGCGATGTCAGTGCACGTTAAAGATCCTCAGGTGGTCGAAATTATTCCGGAGCCCTCCACTACGGACCTATTTGCTCCTCTCTTCTTTCACTCCCTCCTTTATCCCTTCCCTTACGGCGCGGTTCAGGTGTCCAACGATATGTGAGACAGATACTGCGCCATTTCCTTTCCACCAAAAAAAATAATTATTATTAATTACCACTGAGCCACCGTGGCGGGTACGCCCGTCCTATCCGCTTGTGTTCTGTGTCCTGTCATCCGTGTATTTTTATGTCCCTCATCGCTCACTCCTATATTCATAACCTATATACGCTAGCCTATCATCTCTGACACATCAGCGTCTTTTTTTTTCTTCTGAAGAACACTTTACATCCTTCCTGCAATATGGTGATGTCAGTGCACGTTAAAGATCCCCAAGTCGTCGAAATTATTCCGCAGCCCCCCTCTACGGCACCTCTTTCTTCCTTTCTTCTTTCACTCTCTCCTTTATCCCTTCTCTTACTACGTGCTTCAGGTGTCAGCCGGAATATGAGACAGATACTGCGCTATTTCCTTTCCTCAAAAAACAAATGTTATTTTCATTTCACACACACACGCGCGCGAGAGAGAGAGAGAGAGAGAGCAATTTTGGTATATCCCATAGAATTATATCTAATTTTGAATTTGAAACACATATTTACAATCCGTAAACTCTATTTACACTTATAGGACGTAAAAAACTTCGCGCAATGAGTGTAGTTTGACCTCTTAGTACCTTGCAACGGATAATAACAGGTATGTTAATGAAGTATCGTCGCTACCCTCGGAAAGCAACCAATGATATGTATAGCGTCCTGTATCAGAACAAGGATGCCTATCTGTCATAAGCATCTGTTTGCATTTGGACTATCACCTCCTGTTCCGTTTCCGAAGCGTAGTGAACCTGCAGCCAAAAGTTAGTAACGCAACTGCTTCGTCGTCCCCAATACTCTTTTCATATTGGTGAACGCCCGGTTACGGTACACCGTCAGATATGTTGAAAAAGTGAGGAAGGCCATGTGGTGAAGCGGCCCCAGCTGGTCTCAATGTTACAAATTTAGGCAAGTTCGTTCCGCACGAGCTCTAACTTCCGACAGAAGGTTTATTCACAGCTCTAACTTGCAACAGAAGGTTTATTCACGCAGAATGGAACTAAACACACGTTGACAAGATCCATAATCTGGTAATGTTCACAATACGCTTTGCAATATCGGAGTCTCGCGGTCCAATAGTTCGATAGAAGGTGTACTGACGAACGTAGCGTCAGATTTGCCAACGATAAATGCTTCTATCTCCGTGGCAGTTTGATTCTTGGGCCGTAAGACGCTTCACTGTGGCCTAAAGATGCTCAAGTTAGAATACAGACACGCTTCCGCCAACGTTTGTGCTCAATGAAGCGCCCACTTAAATAAGGGCCTGGTTGTCCGAAATAACTGCTGCCTCAGAATAGGAGAAGTCCTGTCTGATGCGTTTCCTCCTTATACATGAACACCCACAGTTCGTAGACCACCGCATATGTTGAAATAGAGGGTTGGAATTTGGCGCAGTCAACCGTAGGATCCCAATGATTCGTGACCCCAGAATTTTGAAGCTCAAAGCTTCACTACGCCAGCGTCTCGAAACGTCAGCGGGCCTCAAATTATTACCTTCAATGTAGATACAGGTCCGTGGGTCCGCAAGTTTGACATTTAATGTAGCTGGAGGTCAAACCATGCTCATAACTGGTGCTAGTCAGCTGCAACAGCGACACAGGCAGCTCTTACACCAATGACCCTTGACCTCTCACTTCTGACCTTTGACCTTGACCTTCGGTCAAGCGGGAAAGCGTCTGCCGACATCGTATGCGCCGGTCTTGAAAGTTGGTTCTGCACGGCTACTGATCCGGAGTTCCAGGGTTCGAACCCCATCGCGGCGGCTCCGTTTTTATGGAGTCAAAACGCTAAGGCGCCCGTGTGCTGTGCGATGTCAGTGCACTTCAAAGATCCCCAGGTGGTCGAAATTATGCCGGAGTCTTCCACTACGGCACGTCTTTCTTCCTTTCTCTCACTCCCTCCTTTATCCCTTCCCTTACGGCGCGGTTCAGGTGTTCAACGATCTGACAGTTTTAAAATCATACCACATCGGAAACATAGCGTTGCCATTGGTGAAGAGCTTTCATCTCTGCAAGGCTTATCAGCGAGGGTCCCGCAAGGTAGTATTTTAGGGCCATTATTGTTTAACTTATACGTAAACGATATAATTAACATCAGTGACAGAGCACATTTTATAGTTTACGCAGATGACAAGTATATTTCTACAGTCAGATAATGTCGTGAAACGTGGGCATTTAGCCAATAATACGCTCGCTTTGTTGTCTGATTGGAGTGCGACTATCTCGCTAAAAATTAACACAGCAAAAACAAAGGCCGTTTTGTTTGCATCATTACAAAAGCCTGTAAACTTTGACATTAACTTATACCTTGCAAGTGATAGGCTAGACCTTGTCAAAGAGATGAACACCTTGAGAGTAATCTTTAATGAACACTTAACCTGGGGTGCTCATGTGGACCGGATAAGTACAAGCCTCGCGAAGACTTGTGGTATTCTATCTCGGCTTCGCTACACTATTCCTCCAAGGATTAAGGTTTTATTGTATAACACCCTATTCTCTCCTCACCTAAATTCTTGCAGCCTTGTATGGGGCACAACATTCCAAAAGAACTTTCACAAACTATTTCTTTTACAAAAAAGAGCTATCAGTCACATCGCAAACGTTTCGTACGACGCCCACACAAGCGAATTATTTACACTCCTTGATAATCTTCCTGTCAAGCGTATATACGAATTCAACCTTTTGCTAAAATACAAACACAGCTTGAAAATTCTCTCTACTTTCTCACACTGTGCGACCTGACAAAAACATCGCAACTTTCCTACGACATCAGAAGCAGAAAGAGTTGGACGCTGCCATTTTCTAGAACTAACCAAGGGTGCAAGAGTATAGCAAATCATCTTCCAAAACTGTTAAAAAATTTAAAGGATGTAAATCCAGAAATAAAGAATATCTCAAGAAAAGACTGGAAAAAAATATTTCTAAAACAGATCCTGCAACTTAGCCTAGTACCCGCCGCGGGGGCTCTGTGGTTAGGGCGCTCGATTACTGAGCCGGAGTTCCCAGGTCCGAACCCGACCGCGGCGGCTGCGTTTTTATGGAGGAAAAACGCTATGGCGCCCGTGTGCTTTGCGATGTCAGTGCACGTTAAAGATCCCCAGGTGGTCGAAATTATTCCGGAGCCCTCCACTACGGCACCTATTTCTTCCTTTCTTCTTTCACTCCGTCCCTTATCCCTTCCCTTACGGCGCGGTTCAGGTGTCCAACGATATATGAGACAGATACTGCGCCATTTCCTTTCCCCCAGAAAACCAATTAAATCGCGGCTCGGCGTACGAGAAATCGTTGCGCTCCCTCGTCCTGGCTGGCCAGCAAGTGCTCCCACTGCGTCACACTCGGGTTTTCTATTCTAGGCTCTAAGTCTGCCTTAGGTCCATGTGACATGATCTACTGCAGGTTTACCCTCGCACCACGGACATTCATCTACATAGTGTGTAGGGAGAGTCTTCTGTAGTTTGTGCAGGTGCGGGTAGGTACCGGATTGTAGTCTGCGCCAGTCTACCGCCTCTTCTTTGGTAAGCCCTTTGTGTGGGGCAGGGTAACGTTTCCGCTGACCCCTGTAATGATCGAGTATTGGAGTCGCTGTTGATTTCGTCAGCGTCTGTGTGGGCAATGGCTATGTCCGCTTCCTCCGCGGTTTCGGAGTTTTTCGTGGCTCAATCACCGCGCGAATTTCAAACGCGTGATTCCTCGTTGCACAGTCGGCTGCGTCTCCGTACATCACTCCTCGTTGGTGTTTGCATCTGGCGTGTAGGACAGTAAGAGGTGCCGCAGTGTAGGGCTGCGGTGTAATTTCGACCACATGTATATTTAACTTGCACTGACATCCCATAGCACACGGCTGCCTGCAGTCGTATTATTGAACGTGTTGACAGCACGTGTATATAACACCCACCCCGTTCATCGCAGCGTACACTATAGCTGCATTAAAGACAAGTATCCTTCCCTCTGGGCTGTCTTTTTCTGCGAACTTCACTCTTCCCACATTCCAGGAGAAGCAAGCTCAGAGTTGTCAATCACCCAGCTTAATCTCCACATGCTTCCTGAGGCATTCGGGCAAACTATCATCCGCCCACCTAACTTTATGCCACCGCCAGCTACACTTGCCTTCGAGAAAGAACAGTGCCTCAAGCTATTCTTTACAGCTGCGCAGGCCCCTACGGCTTCCAATACATTCTATGTAAGAGATGTTTCTTCTTTTTGTACAAAAAGGTCTGTTCTCCCTCTAGTCTCCGCTTTCTTACCATGTTGCCTGAAAGCTAGCGTTCCCCAGTTTCACGCGTCGTGCACGCTACCCAGCTTCGGGACACCTGGGATCTGTACGGACACTCTTCCGAACCCAAGAACGTTTTTGTTGGCTGCGGATGCGTAATGAGACAAAGTATGAGGCTTGCTGTACCCAGTGTGCGAGTCACAAACGCCTCACGGCACTGTTCCTGGTCTACTTCTTACTGTGACGCTTCCAACACCTCGTTTTGAGAAGGTAGACGTCTTGTGTCCTTCTCGCCAGTATCATACATGCAACCTCCGGATCATCTTCTGTACTGATTAGAACCCTCGTTACTGTGAGACATGTGCTCTCCCCTCGGCTGCTCCATGTCAGGTCTCCGTCTTTCTGCTGTCATCCGTTATCCTATGTTATGGGCCCCGCGAGTTTTGATCAGCGAACGAGGCCGCCACTTCGCCATCGATGCTGCCACACTACTAACTCCTCTAGTGGCGCCATACCGCGGCTAAACTGCATTTCCTGGCAGTTGGCAAGCCTTGAGCCATCTCGGGGCTAGTTGCTTTGCCGTCTTCATCTCTCGTGCTGCCTGCTGCCTTGCGCGTCCCAACACCGTCTTGCGCGTATAAGTAACGCAAGTAAACTAGTCCTGCTTACGTCAACCGTTTCTCGGCGACAATATCGTCTAAAAACTCTTTCGTTTGTGCACATCTCAATTGAGACGTTCTACCCCCAATCATCCACAAACTAATGGTTTAGCAAAGCAAACCAGCCGGACAATGATAGACATACTTTCTATGTACATCGCCTCTGACAGCAAGGACTGGGACTCTGTTCTACCTTCTATCATATACGCGTACAACAACGCTAGACACGAAACCAAAGGCTACAGCCAGTTGTTCCTCCTGTGCGTCCGCTCTTTTCGATGCACGCCCAATAGCAACCTCCCGTTGTAGATCCTGTGGTTTCTGAGCGTATTTGCCAAGACGAAGTCCTCCGGATAGCCCACCCGAGAATTCTCTTTTCACAAGAGCGCCCAAAATCCCCTACAACGACCCCTATCGTCAAGTGAACTATGCCCCTGGAGAGCCGGTCTGGCTTTGGCGTGCAGTCAGGAAGCTTGGCTGAAGCCATAAAATGCTTGTGAACTATATTAGTCCCTATGTTATTTTGAAGGTAGTCAGCGACCTCACCTATCGGATTGCACGCGTCATCAGAAGTGCATGACCGACGTTCAGCCCGCACTGAACTCACTCGTCGTGCGGCTGACACTCAGTCAGCCTTGCGCCGATGCCTGGATCGCCCAGGGGACTTCGCCTGCAAAAGGGAAAGAGTTACGGGCTTGCTGAAGTCTCCCGAAATGAAAGAAAAATTAAGCAAAGAAAAGGAAGTCGAAGCGTGTTCGCCCGTTTGGCCTTGTCTTGAGGCCCCTGTGTTACTTCCCGCAGGCCGCGCTTTCTTGGCCTGTGGGACCTGCTAGAACGTCTCGGTCGTGACGTTATGGACGTAACGGTACTATATACAGTTCAAGTTCCTCTAGAAAACATGACAGAAATATTTTTTTTCTAACTCGAAGCTTCTACGAGACACATACCAATAAAAGAGGCACCAATCAGTTAATTGTGCACTAAATGCTGCCCTCCGGGCGAATTCGACAAGGTTTCTGGATAAGAGTAATAAGAAGAAGCCACAAGATTAGATATAAAAACTCTTCCTTGGACAATAAAAATCTATAAATGTAGCAATAAATTCTGCCCCACTACTGGAAAACAATGATAATCACAAGAATTGACGTTAACATGTTATTTACGCTATGACAAAGACATATTTAGTCATTCATTGCCATGCGAAGATAATCTGAACTCCACCGAAAGTCAATTATTTCCTGTGTTCCTTACAGGTCTATACGCAATGACAAGAAGAGCTTTCGCTCTCAAAAGCAGTAGCACAAATGCGTCGCAATATACCTTACCCACATTTGTTTCTCTTATAGCCACTTGGACAAGGTATGTACTTGCTATTCATTTCTTAAAATGCGACATGTAGATATAGCAGGAGTGGGAGGTACAATGTAAAAAGAAAGAGTACAGAGGTCATCAGGCTTATCTAGCGAATTGGAGTGACCCTCTCTAAAGCAAATGGATAAAAAAAATAAGCACGCACTGCCTCAGAGACGATGCTTATGATAAAGCAAAGTCGAACAGGTCTATGAACGATAAAAGTCCAAGCAACGCGTGAACCTAAGACAGCAGCAGCGCTAATATTTCAACTCATTTGCCCCGCAGCACACTGCATCAGTGCACCGGCGTGCTCATGCGTGTATGAATTGAAAATGCAAGTAAAAGAAGTCAACAAAAATATGTTCTAAAGAAGAAAAAATCTGTATTAGTGACATAAAGTGAAGCTATTGTTTGGGCTAGCTGGTTCATGATGACAATAAGAAAACGGTTCAACCAACGAGGACAGAAAAGACAGACAAACGACAGGATCAACTTCACTTGCAACTGCGTTTATATCGCATATAGCCTGCCTTTTTGTCCGAAAGCCAAACTGCATCAAAAACTACAAGCAACGACCTATCATTACCTTTTAGAATCACTACCGACGCAGTACATCTGATTAGCAGACAAAATACCATAAGCGAGGCATGTAGAGCAATTCACTGAGCAAAGAAACCTGGCCATACAGAGGAACAAAAACAAAACGGGACAAAGGAGCTAACTACGCTACACCAGCTGAAACAAAAATTTGCTGAGGTTCAACACGGCTGAACCTAGTATACGAGCGAAAGCGAAGCCGGTGGTATTTATAGCGAAGAATGGAGTGAAGTCATTGCTACGCCATCGCTTGAAGTCACATCAGGCGACGCGAATCTCAGCTCTAAAGGTCAAGGTCAAAGGGCACGTGCCTACTGGTCAGTGGTCCCGTGGTTGCTGCTCATTAGCTATGACCATACGATACAGGATATCACGGCTATGCGCAGCGAAACACAGTCATACATTGCAGTCTTGGGGGTGCGTGCTTGGTTTGACCTTGGTGAGGCTTCAAGTTCGAACGCGCGAAGCCAGGCGAAACTGTGTTGTACCTCGAGTAGTAGAGCTTTCGCTCCAAAAACGAGCAAGCACGACCAAGGCAAAAACACCCTTACTAATCAGTAATGATAAAAGGCAACCGCTTGAAAAGAGGTGTCGGATGACTAACAAAAACACGGGAAGAAAAGTTCAAAAATAGAGGATTCTGAAGGAAGGCCATGAAGGATGTCATTTTTAACTCCTTTGTTGAGGACCTTTGACACTACGTAGCCGCCGTGTCTTCGTTAATTAAACTGCTATGCAGCCCGGCTTTCTTCCTGGTAGCCAAAGTGGAAACGAAGCGAGCACAGAGAAAAAAAAATGAGAATCATCAGATAGGCGGTGAGAAAACACCCGACTGAAACGCTGCTTCACCCCGTAAATGTTCGCGCCGAGAGCGACCCCCCGGTGCTATGAAAAAAAAACTATAAAACGATGCATCAGCAAAAGTTCAAACAGGCACGACTTGAGTGGACAGCTTCTGCTAAGACAAGAGCACAGCGCAAGGGTCGTGCATCGAGAACTGGCGGCGTGCTCGGAATTGCCAGCAGTAAAGACGGTTGTCTCCGCACAGTGATCGTTTCATTTCTTGTGCGTAGCTTGACGATCGCATTTGCGATAACCGTCCGGACCGCCCGTAGTAGGCATGGGACTGAATGACTTCTGATCGCCGTTACCTGCGCATAATACACTTCAACCATGCATGTTCAGAGCTATAGCTGTTGAGAGGGCAATGATGATAAGCTCGATCACGACAAGCGCGCGGATCGTGTAGACGAGCTCAAATGGTCTCTGCGTGATACCACGAGAGATGCTAACATGTTTCGTTACAAAAGCAAGGCCTTGCATTATTATAATCCCCGTCCAACGAGTAATTTTCTATTGGCGGAAAATCTTCAAGCGCCGACCAATCGTTGAAAAGATGACGTTTCGGCCCCGGCTTACGGGGGCCTTGTTCACAATCTGTTCACAAAAGTCTGTTTTTTTCTGAGAATTAGGCTGAAAACATTACTGGGGCTCAAAGGAACACCCTTTCACTGTTAACTGTCCTTTACGAAAGCTTCTTATGAATCCTCCCCCGCATACAAGTCCGAAAGCTCATCGCACATAACGTAGAGCTCGGCCCATTTTGGAAACGACTTTTTCTGTTCTTTTTTCATTTGTGTTAAACTAAGTATGCTACAAAAGTTACCACTGTACAGAAAAATGTGCAATATACTTCTCTAAAGCCACACACAGTGCGCTTACATTTCTATAGGCAACGACATCTATTAACCGCTGCTAAACCTTAATATTTCTCTTTACTTATGCATATTTACGATTACTCACCATAAGACGTTCGCCAGGGTGTGCCGGTGTCCCTTGAGCGGAAGCCTTGTAGGCATTGGTCTGGGTCCACGTTGCGGCCTGGGGATCTTGGGCCAACTGCCAGACATCACTCAGGGAGGGTGTGTCGTCTAAATACAAAAGTTTGTCGGCAGCACGCATTTCACACAAGGGCACGCTTGACCAGGACACACACCCGCCCGAAGGCACACATAAACCACGCTCGTGCCAACCATCCGAAGCAGCAGGTAGCACGCCTGAACGCAACACTGGAGCACGAGGGCTCGAAGCGAAGGTGACCGACTTCACCTTGTCGTCCGACGACGATCGGCAAAGCCGTAACCCACGTAGTGAAAACATAATGCGGTAGCGCTGCTCTGTCGCTGACACCCGACGACCAGCTACATACAAAGCGTGCGGCCAGAGCCGCAGCGAGCGTACTCCAGATAGCGAATTTCCCGCACCTCGCTGGCCGGGCAAGCACAGTCACATGCGTTTTGTCGTGATGACGTGCAGCCCACAGCCGCGATAGTCGCTTGCAACGGACAAAGAAGGCGCTACCAAGCTCGTCGCGCAGACGCGCCGCAATGACTTCGGAGGCGCCGCGGTCGACAGCGATCCTAGCGAGCCACAGAAGCTGATTGCGTTTTATTTTTACTTGACAAAAGCGCGCCTTGGATTCTTCTTGTAGAAATATTACTGGCAGTAGCCGCGGTTGGCGGCTCAATGGTTAGGGCACTTGACTACTGATCCGGAGTACCCAGGTTCGAGCCCGACCGCGGCGGCCGCCTTTCAATGGAGGCAAAACGCTAAGGCGCCCGTGTGTTGTGCAATGTCAGTGCACGTTAAAGATCTCTGGGTGGTCGAAATTATACCGGAGCCCTCAACTACGGCACCTCTTTCCTCCTTTCTTCTCTTAGTCCCTCATTTATTCCTTTCCTTACGGTGCGGTTCAGGTGTCCGCCGAGATATGAGGAAGATACTGCGCCATTTCCTTCCGCCTCCCCCCAAAAAGTTATTTATTTGTAGTAGCCAAATTATGATGTGGAGCAGCTCTAATTTTTGGGTACACACACGCGTGTGCTATGACGGTCAATAACTACATCGGCTAAGCTACCGCTAAACACGAAAACTCAGCGAAAACCAGTCCCGCTGTGAAGTTCCGAACAAGCACACTTAGCGCAGTCAGCCGCTCTTGGGGCTACTGAGCCGGAGTACCCGGGCTCGAACCCGACCGCGGCTGCCGCTTTTTAATGGAGGCGAGGCGAAAAGGCGCGCGTTTGACCTTGAGCCGACGGAGCAGAGGTGTGGCAAGTAAATTCATACCACGTGACTCTCTGTTGAGAGGCGCCGCAGCTGCGCTCGCTCGGAGCCTCGCCGCTGCTGCACGACGTGACTAGCGGTGGTATAACAGCTGCTTCGCTGGCGCTCGGTCTTTCTAAAGATGAGGCGCGTGCCGGACCGACTCCGGCATCAAACCGTGGCTTTCACTCATATCACTGAGTTTAACCAGCGCTAAACCTCTGCTATTTTTTTATATCGAAGAGCTTTACTCCTCCCATACCAAGTCTGAAGGTCATCCGGCTCTTAGATTTGACCTCTAACAGGAGGCGCGCCGCATGTGCACGGTCGCGCGTGGCAGCTGTCTCTATCTTCATCTTTCTCTTCGTTGCCAAAGCTTCGTGGCTGCTGCTCGGCCGCTGCTCCTCCCCTGCTGTGGCATGTGATGTGTCACGTGATTATCTTTCGCTTGGCAGTCACGTCCTCCGCTCTGGACCCTCGCTCTTGCACTTGTGGCACGTCATGCACCACGTTATTTGCTCTCGCTGAAGTCTTCAAACAATAAAGGTGAACCAAAGCTAGACAGTGTCTCACCATGCTTACCAGAGCTCTCGCTCTGTATATCCTGGCTCGGCTGAGTTGAGCCACAGCCACTTTTTGTTACTTTTCTCCAGATTTACGCAAATATGGTGCCTCTTGGGCCAAGCTGGAAATAAATTCTCTCATCTGGCGTTTGATGCGGATTTTTCAGTGTGCGGAGGTATATAGTAGACTTCGCGATAACTCACAACACGTTAGGTATTTACAATGTTGCAGTCTTTATTTACACACTGTAGACAAGTGAAAACAAAAAGCTTGCCTCCTCGTAAAGTATTTTCTGGTTTTGTGAAACAGATAGCCTATCAACCGTGGTTTATTATACATTTGAGAAAATTAGGCAAAACCCAGATATAAACTCTCAGGTTGCACCTTTAGTGCTGTTATATATTATTGGCGGCGCAAAAAATAAAAACAGCATATGACACCATTCATCTTGCAACTCGATGCAGGCAAGGTAATAGGACTACCGAAAACCAAATTTATATATTACCCATTTTCAGTCCCGCGAAACATATATTGCCGAGAACGTTTTACTGCTTGCACGTGCAACATTCCAAATAAATCAGAGAACAAAACTCAAGAACAGAGAGCAACTAAACTTTTCCGAAACAAAAATTTTGGCTGCAAATTTCCTGCAAGCAGTCAAGCTGCCGCTATCGTTCGTAACCGATGCGTTTCTATTTTCATAGCGCTCTCCTGACACAAGTCTTCCTTAAAACTGTTAAACGTTCAGAAATGACACACGAAATGCATGGCGGTAGTGGCTAAAAACTAAAATACGAAGAATACCACGCTTTTGCGCTCGCCGTTCCCTCTTCATATCGGGGTACAGCGCCATCTTAGAACAACTATGTGCCAAGCAGAAATATCAAGGTCATTACCCACGAACCGTGTCCTTTGGAGGCATCTATATGTTAGCATAGTTCAGTGTCGGTACGTTCGTGGCCCACACTTCATTGATGCATAAATTATGTCAGATAATGAGTTAGCTCTGGGCTCCATAAGCAGTTGAGCAGCTAAAACGAAACTATGGGAAGAAGCGGCACTGGTTCTTCTCGTCTTCGTCAGTGAGGCGCTTGTCGCAGCCGAAGGCCGTCCCGAAGTAGGGGAGACTGCGCACTGCAGCGCCGCAGTTGATGCCTGTGTTGCAGAACCGGAGGCAGTAGGTGAGGAAGAAAATCTGGTCAGGCGTGTAGAGCTGAAGCCTGCCCGACCAGTCCAATATGCCCAGCTGTTCGCCCGACATCAAGTCACTGCAGGAACGCATACGTTGAAGTAAATAAGCCAACATTGGTGGTACCGGTCATTTTAAAGGAACGTGGTAACTGCATACAAATGCCGTTCCTATAAAAAATGTTATGAACTTTTTTTGGAACGGTTGACTTCCCTTTGGCAACAAAATTCGAATTTCTTGCTTTGATAGGTGGAGTTGAAACTGGAACGTTTCTGTCCTGCATTTCTATACAAATTCTTGACGTACAGCCCCCATCACAAGTATACAGCCCAAGGGGTTTGCTTGCGAGGACTTCAGGGCGCATGATTATGCATACTCAACAACTGTAATCAATAGAATGATAAATGGCTTCGAGTCCTCAATCTTCCCAAGCTTTCTATTGCTAGATTTTCTAGGGAGCCCCGCTAAACAGCTTAGAAGCAAACCTCTTGGGCTGTATACTTTTGACGGAGGCTGTACATAACGAAAAAGAACCAGTGATCGTTGAGTGAATGGCGATGTAGACTAGCCTCAGAGATCAGCACCAAAAATCATTGCCATGCAGTTTTCAAAACCTGTAGGTAGCCGTGATACCTGTATTTCATATATTACATATTTTGTGTACTAACAAAATTTCTATTTTCAGTGAAATACACCTGTTCGCGATAGGACGTTCGTCCTAACTAAACCTAGGCCAACGTATTTTTCCTTTTTTTTAGTGTTGCTTCAAAAACTGCACGTGCCAAGGGAAGGACGCAAAGCTCATGACCCCGCCTGAAATGGCTTAACTATGCGTAGCAAATGGCGAACAAGTGAAGGCTACGCCTAACGATGCCTAACAGATGCCTAACAGGTGAAGACTACGCCGTAACGATGCCAAACAGATGCGAGACAAATGAAGGCACCTTAACGATGTCTAACAGATGAAGACTACACATTTACGATGCCTAACAGGTGAATACTACGTCATAAAAATGCATAAAAGGTGAAGACTACGCCTCAAAGATGCCTAACAGGTGAAGACTAGCTTTTACGATGCCTAACAGGTGAAAACTAGTCCTTAAAGGGGCCATGACAGCCTATTTCACCGCATGCCCTGCTTATCACATTTAATTCTCAACTTGTTAAATTAAAATTCCCCCAAGTTTCAGTTGATTCTGTGCGCTAAATATTTTGAATACGAATTTTTTCCGTCTCTTCTGCGCACTGCTTGCTGGTCTGGCAACATCTGATCGCTGACGTCTGAGGGGCATACCCACCCCGCGTCGTCTTCTTAGTACGCGACCTGACTGATCTTTAAAAAAGCGGACTTGCTCGTGGCACCCCTTTTCTGATTGTTGAGGAAACAGAAATCGATGGACCCCTGCTTAACTTTTTGCTCTTATAACCATGTTATTTTTATGTTATTAGATGGTTTTTTTTAGCAGTCAAGTGCTCCCGTATGTGAAAAGCGGCACGTGCCGTGCATGCCTTCGCCGATGTGCGCGCTGAAAGCGGCGGCGCTTTATAGCTGGCTACCAATTTCTTGTCCGCTATTCATCGGCTCGATAATTAAACTTAAATTATCACAAGGTGGCACTAGAGTAACCTTGAAGCACGAAATGAGCAGAGAAAAGTGCCGAATGAGACGACTTCCCCGCTACATGTGTGCATTTGTAAGTCAAACATACATTCCCTTTGGCTCGTAGAACCCTTTTGCAGGAACCAAGCTAGCCGCTTGCAAAACCCTACGCGACTCGAATACTTTCACTGCCCGCACCGAAGAATAGTCGCTGCCGTCTAAATGAGTGCTTGAAATTAATAGTGCATCATTTAGCGTTTACTCTGCGTGCCCATTGTGGCCTAGGAATGCGACGATCACGACAACTGCAGCACCACGCTGGGGTCGTTTACATAGCTGTGCGCAAAGAGTACTGCTCGTTTGCTTGGCATAAAACGCAAGGCGGGCTCTCCTTATCTTAAATATTACGTAGTATTGCTCACAAATTGCAGTTTTACTCAATTACACACTATGATAACACTGCAATAAGCGCCGCTGATGCTATATCACCTGCTTGGGAAACGCTTCGCGTAGGACCGGCGCTTCCCGCTCATTGTATCTGCTTTCTCATATGTCATCAGTGATTTTAATGAGCTCTAGCTGAAAATATGTTCGGACATTACTTGAATTAATGAAAACAACCAGATTCGTTGTCTACAGTCGACGCCGACGGCTGCTGCCGGCTGCCTTCAGCACATGCTGAGCAGACCAGGTCACATATCGGCACTTCCCCCTAATTGTACTCCCGCCCTGCGATGTATGCAGTCTTCGCTTTGAGGGCACTGTGGCCAAAATTACGCTCTACAGCTATTTTAAGGCGCTAAAACTTCCGAATTCGGTTTCCGCAATCGCCGAAATCGCACACACGAATCCTGCGTACTCGCTAGGCCTCGTCACGAAAGGGGCCGGCGGTACCCCGTCGGCCGAAATTCAAGCATCTGGCAAGAGTTCCCCGCTGATTAGTAAGACAGTGTGAAGATATGAAATGCAGCTGCTCGTTTCGCTTTTTTCTATACGGATAAGGCACCCAAACGCAGTTTTTCGGGCCGTCTCTCCACCCGGCGTGAAGCTTTCGCTCGGCCGCACAAGCCCAGGCGACGAGGAACGAGCGGCACCGTCGTGCGGCGTTTTCTGCCCGTGTCGCTCAATTGCCTCGGCGATAGGTTCTATGCGCAGGCACCAAATGAAAGCACATCTTCGCTGGTGCACGCACATCGCGTACGTCGCCGTGGCTAGAATGATCAGGACCAATAAGTTTTAAAGGCCTTAAGTTTATCGAATGTCATACCAGCTAGTCCCCCACCACACTCTGCCAGTTCCCACTAAGTTCACTCTTTACACTACTGCGATACGGGGTCGTTGGTCGTGCTGGCGTCGTCGTCGGTCTAGATTGAGAGACCAGGGCGTCTGCGATGGCATTTGCACACCGACCAGCCAACCGATCGCCGTCCTATCGGTCTAGTGTAACCGGGCCCTATACCTGTACCGAAGAATAACTGCGTTACTATTATCAACGCTTTAGCGGCACCAGTCACTCATATATGGGAGACGACTGCTACTTCGATCGCCCGCGGAAGTATAGGGAACAAGAGACCTCGCTGCGCACATTGCAGTAACGAGAGCAAGCAGACGACGTTGGTTCGTGTATGCCCTGGTGACGTCACGACAGCATTCAATATGGCGGTCACTGCAGGTGGGAGGAGTTTCCCGTTCTCAATTTCGATCGCATTTTTTGGAATATAGAGCACGTTCAGGGCAGCCAAATTTCAGAAACTGAATCATAAGCTCTTGTATTAGTTACTGAAGTACAAAAATGCAATATGAAGAACGACCATGTCATGACCCCTTTAACGATGCCTAACAGGTAAAGACCAGGCCTTAACGATGCCTAACAGATGCCTAACAGGTGAAGAGTATGCCTTTGCGATTACTAACAGATGCCTAACATGTGAACACTACGCTTTCACGATGCCTAACAGGTGAATATTATTCATGAACTATGTCTAATAGGCTAGCCCGACACGTGAAAGCTATGCCTAGGCAATGCCTTACAGACTATGCATATTAGGTTATGAACGCCTCAGCCAAGTCCACGGCGGCCTACCCTGAGTCGTTTTTATAGGCGTCCCAGGCGACGCGCAGGCTCGCCACCTGGAGCAGGTTTTCGCCGTTGACACTGCTGCACCTGAGCCTCTTGTAAAGCTGCTGCTCAGCGAATGGACTCATCCAAGACCTGGGCTGGCCTCCTTCGATTCGGATTCCCTGCGTGTACCAAGTGCGCTATAGTTATTGCGGGAAACGCACAGTGTTTTAGTGCAGCAGGGACATGAAAGTTTGACGGGTAAGTTCAGGTTGCTGTATTCGGGATCACAATTTCCTGGCCGCGAATTCTGTAACCTGGAAGTAACCATCCTAGAATCAAACTTTATATATAAATTCACGACATCTCTTCCTTCCTTTCTTCTTTCACTTCCTCAGTTATCCCTTCCCTTACGGCGCGGTTCAGGTGTCCGTCGAGATGTGAGACAGATACTTCCACTCTCTTACGGCGTGGTTCAGGTGTCCGCCGAGATGCGAGACAGATACTGCGCATTTCCTTTCACCGAAAACCTGTTATGATTATCTATAACTTCAGGGCAGCTTCCTTTAGACTTAATGAGAAGCCTGGAAAACTCATTTACCCAAAAATTAAATTCATGAAGGAATTCATAATTTAGTTCGGCAAACATGCTTTTGGTGTGAAAGCGCTACTTCACGCGGTCATAGCCATCCAAGAATCCGGCGTCGTCCCTGACCTTGAGGGTGAAAAAATAAAATAAATACTGCCACGTAAGCCGCGCCTTGGTTGCGAGCCCGCGGAGGCGCGAACAAATCAGCTTCGCCTGGTCGCTTGGCCAACAGCTGCTAGACCTCGTTTACAGCATATATTTTTATTCTTTAGTTAATTATCAAAGAATAAATATCTATCATTGAACATACTACCTGAACAAACAAAGTGTCAGTCAAGGATTTGAAGATTGTCCTGCAAAAAAAGTTTATGGAATGTTTTCCCCAGAGTACCATTCCCATAGCTTTTTTTAGCGGCCTTTAAATAAGCCCGCGAAATGCGAAACCTACCACTGAGAGCTGCTGGTGCAAATCTCAATCGCAAGTACAAAGCACAGGCGAGGCCCCACGCAGGACAGCTTCCCAGTGAAAATCTAATTTTGTTTTCGGAGATGCGGCTTGTGAAGTTGAAATAGCACCACTGTTACGCGGTAGGTTTTTTTTGCAGGTTTCATTTCAGACTGGTCAAATAAATCTACATAAATGGTACCCTGGCGCAAACATTCCAGCTGGCTGTTCTTGAAGGCGATCTACGACTTCCGAATTCACGCTTTAATACTTAGACCAGTGTTTCATGGTTCATGGTTTATGGGGGCTTTAGCGTACCAAAGTGACTCGGGCGATGAGGGACGCCGTAGTGAAGGTCTCCGGAAATTTCGACCAGCTGGGGTTTTTTAACGTGCACTGACATCGCACAGTATATTTACCTCTAGAATTTCGCCTCCATCGAAATTCGACCGCCACATTCGAACCCGTGTCTTTCGGGTCAGCAGCCAAGCAGCATAACCACTGAGCCATTGCGGCGGCCTAAACCAGGGTTTAGATAGGTGCCTAATTATAATTTAGTAATCATTAACCTTTAAAACGATAACATCCTGTTGACTAGGCCGTGCGACTTTGAACATTACTCAGTCTGTTTTAAATCTTTCTTATATTTAGCTGGAGTGCCCTTAGCTTTATATTATTTAGTGCTCTGGAACTAAAACCTCCAATCCCAAATTTCGCTTATGTTTCTTTGTCCGAAGCCTACGGCAGATGGCAACCGTGTTGTGGCCCACCGTGTTGTGGAAAACCTGCCAGCAGTCTTTATGGCCATATATGCAAAACACCTTATAGCTTAACAGTCTATGAGGTAACGGGTGGCTTTAGAAATACATTCAGCACTTTCAGTGCATTAAGTACAGGAAATACATACAGTACTCAAGTGGTTGCGCCCGTCTCTGTTACTTAGTGTTCTTCAACATCTTGGTTAAATTCAGCAGGGGTGCCTGGTATATGCTAATGCCCGTTCCAAAAGTTATGGCCATAGCCTCGCGGCTTAAAGGGGCTCGGAAACACTTTCCGAGGAGAGGGCATCAACTCGCTCAATCACTACATTGTGTCATGAACACTTCAGCCAAATAATACACTTCTACACGCAGCAGAGGAGCCACAATCACGAGCGAAAGTTGGCGAGCCTTTCCCGGCGAATTTTTCATGCTGGCACCCTCCTCCGTCGCTCGCATCTACGCATACATGTTGAGAACTGGCTATTCGTTAGATTCTGTCAGACGTCAGGCAGCTACCCTGGCCGCGGGCTATAAGCCGCTTATCTCTGGCGGGTCAGGAAGCTCTCCTTCGGAGGTGGCGCCGGCGGAGAAGCGCCGACCTTCCAGCGTGCAAAATGTGACCAGAGGAAAGGGAAAGGCGCGGAGACGCTGAAATTCAAATTTTGGCCAGAAAGCCCCTAACCCACCGCGGTGGCTCAGTGGTTAGGGCGCTCGACTACTGATCCGGAGTTCCCGAATTCGAACCCGACCGCGGCGGCTGCGTTTTTATGGAGGAAAAACGCTAAGGCGCCCGTGTGCTGTGCGATGTCAGTGCACGTTAAAGATCCCCAGGTGGTCGAAATTATTCAGTAGCCCTCCACTACGGCACCTCTTCTTCCTTTCTTCTTTCACTCTCTCCTTTATCCCTTCCCTTACGGCGCGGTTCAGGTGTCCAACGATATATGAGACAGATACTGCGCCATTTCCTTTCCCCCCCCAAAAAAAACAATTATTTTTATTATCAGAAAGCCCCAGGTGGTGTAAATTATTCCGGAGCCCTCCACTACGGCACCTCTTTTTTTCCTTTCTTTTTTCACTCCCTCCTTTATCCCTTCTCTTACGGCGCGGTTCAGGTGTCCGCCGATATGTGTGACAGATACTGTGCCATTCCCTTTCCCCAAAAACCAATTATTATTAATATTATGACCACAGATAACTCTGTGTTTACAAAACGCATTAAAAAATCCTTCCTGGACAATACTCGTGAAGAGGCGTGCTTTAATATCCCAGGCATACCGCAACTTTATTAGCTCCCCTTTCAGAGCCCATTTAACTTGTAGAACCTCTTCGCTAAACGCGCGCTTCGAGCTTCACTCACGCGGAGGTCGAACATCCTCAGCGCTGCGTCGAGGAAGGCTGTGGCCAGGCCTCCGAAGCTGGCGGCACGAAGCACCCCCGCCTCCTTCTGGGCGTAGAACAGCGGCCCGGCGAGTGCAGCATGGGATACCTCCACCAGGTTGGTCAGGTATGCGTACAGCACTCCCTGGTACGGCGAGGCAAGCCAGTACTTCTCTTCACGCAGGAGCCCAGCCGCGCCCTTCTCCCGCAGTCGGTGCCCGGCTGCCGTGATCCAGTTCTCCAGGAATTCCTGCTCCACGGTTTCGTCGCGCGCAAGCCGTGTAATGCCACGCACATTAAAATACCCTGTTCTCGTCACGCCACTGTCTGTAGATCTTGTTACAACGGAAATCGGAGATTATCAGGATATTCTTCATTAACGATTAGCCGCTGCCATTCATATTCATAGACAACAATTCTATGAAAAACTAAATTTGAGCGGGAAACCGTTGATGAACGCAATTTTTGTCATATAGTGTAATCTTTCACTGTAGCAGTCAGTATATTCTCAGATCACCCAATGTCAATCTTCAGCTTTTTTTTCTATTAACGTTCTTGCGATAATCAAAAGCGTTCCCCATTTGTTTTTTATGGACGTCTTAACTGTTCGATGCAATGGATGGAAACAGATCAAATAAAAGATTTCGTACACGTCAAAAAAATGTACCATTACCTTCTGTATTTCCACAAGAGTATCTTACTATATTCTAAAGTTCAGAATTGGTTTGCGAGAATGTTGAACATGCAAGTTCTCCTGTAGACGCGAGCTTAGTAGTAATGGAGAGGAAGGATGGAAGGAAGGCCTCAGACGTTGCTGACACATACACACAAAGGGGGAGTGGCCAAGACACAGGCGGTTAATTGCTGGATCCAGGAAAGTTTTGACAGGAAAAGGAGTGGTAATAGGATGTAGACTGATAGATTGGAAGACAGAAGGAAAGGGGTACTGTTAACTTGGAGATTGAGGACGGGACAATGGCTTAATGTGCATAATAGTATACAATGCCTGTAATGTTTCAATGTCGTACTGACTGAGAGCGGGAAGAAGAAATATTGTAAAGTACAACTGTATCTTACGGATAATCTGAGTACCGAAAGGGCAGAAACTTGGAGGCTAACGAAAAGGGTTGAGCTCAAGTTAAGGACAACGCACAGAGCTATGGAAATAAACATGATAGGTGTAACGTTAAGAGACCGGAAGCGGGCAGAGTGGGTGAGGGAACAAACGGGGGTAAATGACGTCCTAATTGAAATCATGAGGAAGAAATGGGCTTGGGCAGGGCATGTACCGCGAAGGCAAGATAACCGCTTGTCCTTAAGAGTAAAGGAGGGGTACCAAGAGAAGACATGCATAGCGGGTAGCGGCAGAAAGTTAGGTGGGCGGATGAGATTAAGAAGTTTGCGGGGATAGGGTGGCCGCAGCTGGCAATGGACAGGGTTATTTGGAAAGACATGTTAAAGGCCTTTACCCTGCAGTGGGCGTAGTGAGGCAGATGATGATGGCGATGATGATTTTGTAGAGCATATGTAGCACGGAACAGACAACGAATGCCAAGTGTAGTAACACAGCAGCTCGCTGTCTTTGTTTTTAATGAATCTTCAAAGAAAACGGCGCTACATACATGAACGAAGACAGCAAGGAATCAAATACGCCGCTCCACTCATGATTCTGCGCCCCCGTATAGATCCCCTGTTATCTTTATTCACAAATGGTATTCTTCTGGGCTACTTGGTATGCTTCCATTTTCGGGCCAGCGTGAACATTTCGCGCCCTTTTCTTTAAGAACACCAAACAATGAGCATCGTTTTCCTTGTGTTGCGCGTTCTCGTCACTTGGGGCATTCTCAACATTTGCTACAGATATGGCCATACCTTTTTGGGATCGTACCAGTAGTTGGAGAACAATCCCCAACTCTGATCTTGAGGCGGGCCACCGCTGCTCTCCAGCTGCTCCATCCAGGCCACTACTCTGAGGTCGCGAAGCCTTTGTTCCATGACGCGCCTCGTATACTCGTCTATCCACGTGGTCGCCGACACTGCCCTCTGCGTCTGCGCGGTGAGACCACGGAGGAACCTGTCCACGCCTTCTCTGCGCTCCGCGGCGAAATCCTCCGCGTCGCTCATGTAGTACAGCGCCGGGCCGAACCAGGCTGCGGCCGTTTCGAGGCATCGAGACGTCTTAAGCATCCGCGAGCCGTCCTCGCTGCTCGTGACCAGCACCCTCGCCTTGCGCGATGCCATCACCACGCATATCTGGGCGAACCACCAGGCGATGTGCTCCAGGAGCTGTCGCCTGCTGAACTTGCCCAGCAGCCAGTCCGTGGCGGCCAGGAAGTGGCGGTCGGTGATGTAGACGCCGCTTTGCGCGACGATTCCCGAGGATTTGAAGACAGACAGTATGGTTCTGGAAAGCGGATAGCCGTTAAGGTTGCTGAAGAGGGACTCTAGACGCGCGACCGTCGTGTAGACGGCTTCGCGGCCGGTCTCGTTGACACTGGCCGCAAGAGTGGTCAAGACCGCCCGTTCCAGGACGAGGTGTGCGGTCATAGTCGCCTCGCTCGGCATCGGTAACCCGTAGAGCCTGCACGGTATTTGTATATTTATCATACCCTACAATCCTGTGGCGCCTTCGCACGTCTACTCGTTTTAACTACGTTAAAGCCCAATCAATTTTTTTTCACAGCACCTCCGCTATTAGTACCCTTTCTCACAGGAAGCCTTCAGCTATTCTGGCGTATTTAAGGGAGTCCCACAAAGTGGAGTAGACTTGAGATACTAGATTAACTAGGGCGAGGGAATAAACCCGAGTTAATGATATCCTAGCCGAAATCAAGAGGACGAAATGAACTTGGGCAGGACATGTAATGCGAACGCAAGAATACTGCTGGTCCTTAAGCATAACGGAGTGTATTCCAAGAGAAGCGCAGGCATGGGGTGGGCGCAGTTGGCAAAGGACGGGGTTAATTCGAGAGACATGGGAGATGCCTTTGTCCTGCAGTGGGCTTAGTAAGGCTGATGATGATGCTGATGACCAGCCAGATTAACTACAAGGGATGCGTTCTAATGAGTGATTACTGCCTTATTCATGTCCAACATTCTCAAATAAAAATTTTGTATATTGGAAAACTGTAAGGTACTCGCATAAAAATATTGAAGATAATGGTCGATCATTCTGATATGTAGCAAAATATTTCTTTTATAGTGCTTCCGTCGATCGCATCGTGCAGTCAAGACTGCCATAGAAAACCAACGGCGAACGCTTTTGAGGATAGCAAAAGCGTTAATAACGAAAAAATTCAAGCCTATCGAAGCGAGATCTGCAGATATATTGATTGTTAAAGTGAAATTTTATAATGTATGAAAAAACTGCACTCAAAAACACTGTTCAAAAACGTCCTTGTCTAGAATTTTTGGGTATGCCAGGCAACAATGGTGCAACGTACTTTTGAATCTCCTTGTAGTATGCTCGCCGACCTCCGTTCTTGTCGAGGAGGTCCACAAAGTCCAGCCAGGCGGCAGCCATTCCCGTCTTGCGAATCACCAGCATCGGTGGGTTAGCCTTCCCGCCATTGTTCTTCAACACGACCGTCTGCAGCATAGAGACCGAGACATAAACTCTCATCATCATCATCATCATCATCATCATCATCATCATCCTGACTATACCCACCGCAGGGCAAAGGTCTCTCCCATGTCTCTCCAATTAACCCTGTCCTTTGCAAGCTGCGCCCACCCTATATGCCCGCAATCTTCCTAACCTCGACCGCCCACCTAACCTTCTGCCGCCCCCTGATGCACTGCCTTCTCTTGGAATCCACTCCGTTACCCTTAAGGACCAGCGGTTATCTTGCCTTCGCATTAGGTACCCTTCCCAAGCCCATTTATTCCTCCTGATTTCGACTATGATGTCATTAACCCGCGTTTGTTCTCTCACCCGCTGTGTACGCTTCCGGTCTCTTAACGTTACACCTATCATTTTTCTTTAAATAGCTCGCTGCGTTGTCCTCAACATGAGCTGAACCCTTTTCGTTAGCCTCCACATTTCTGCCCCGTAGGTGAGTACCGGCAAGATACAGCTGTTGTACACTTTTCTCTTGAGAGATACTGGCAAACTGCCATTCATGACCCATATCTTTTCGTAACTATCCTTGTAGTTATTTCCGTCTCGTGATCCGGATCAGCGGTCCCTACCTGCCCTAAGTACACGTATTCCCTTACTACTTCCGGCGCCTCGTTGCCGATTGTGAAGAGCAGTTTCCTTGCTATAGACTGTGGAACATTACTTTGGTTTCCTCCATGTTAATTCTTAGACGTAAAACTCTGCAGGGGAGCAATTGCGCTGCATTTTTATTTTTGCGGCCTAAGCTTTTTGCGCTCGAATTCATTCGTTCTGAGGAAATTTTCTCGCAGAACTCGAGTTTTCTTGCGCTCCTCAGAGAGGCTGCAAGGTGTTAAAAAAATTGGCAGTTGGTTAACTTGGCTAACCCTGCAATTAAGCGAAAAGCTGTTGCACACATGGTTACTCTCCGTGTGGCTTCACATCACCCCATCAAATGTTCTTAACGTCAAAGGTCAACCCAAAGGTCACCCAATGCCAAAGGTCAACTCAAGATCATGGGTCAAGGTCAGGGTCAGGGTTAGACACCATAAATGTACCTCATTGGTCATACACGGCTATCCTTGGTTAGGCTGAAGGACGTTCCAAGTCGCTGTGCTGCCTACCCGAAGTCTGCTTTACTTAGCGCAATGAAGCTTTTCGCTTGAAAACGCGTCTATTGGCAGAGCCGCTTAGGAAGTTCGCTTGCCTGAGACCAGAGCTCGAGTCCCCAGAGCACGTCCAGCTTGACTAGCACAGCGAACGGGTGGGCACTGTGCCTCGTCGCCGACTCGTCGTAAGGCCACGGGATGCCGATGGACGCCGCGAAGCGGCGCACCATGCGCAGGCTGTCTGCGTCGTCGTCCTTCTGCGCTATGCACTTTTGGACGAACGCAGCCGCGGCTCTGCGACCGGTGCTCACAGCCTCATCCTGGCGACGAAGCGGAGAAAGAAGACGCAAACTCGCGTTTCTCTCAACACTACAGTGCGCTGGACATGTCCAACGTTCTCGGAGAAAAACTTCGAAAATTGGAAAATTGTAAGATAGTGGTGTAGAAATCTTGAAGGTAATGGTCCGTTCTTTCGATATGTAGCGAACTCTTTCTTTTATAATGTTTGGTTTGGTTTGTGCGGGTTTAACGTCCGAAAGCGAGTCAGGCCATGCGCTACGCCGGAGTGAAGGGCTCCGGAAATTTCGACACCCTGGGATTTTTTGACGTCCACTGACATCGCACAATACACGGGCCTCTAGAATTTCGCCTCCGTCGAAATTCGACCTACGCGGCCGGGATCGAATCCGCGTCTTTCGGGTCCATCGCTAGCATCTAGCAGTTAAGACTGCCATAGAAAACCAATGGGTAACGCTTTCCACGATAGGAAAAGCGTTAACAGCAAAAAAATGCCTGCCGTCGGGCAGATCTGCGAATGTGTTGTTATAGCGAAATCTTACAATAGATGGAAAAAAATGCGCTCATGAAGTCTTTCCCGTTCAAAAGTGCTTTTGTCCAAAATTAATCACAAAGTGAAAAGGAAGGGAAAACCTCGGGGTGCTTGCCAACATTTCAACAGGACTGGTCTTCGTCTGCGACTTTTCTTCGTCTTGTCTTCGCGTGTATACTTCCTGTAGACAAAATTCAACTAAAAGTGTATGGCCATAAATCTATAGACTGTCTATAGACTGTCCATGTAATTTGTATTGCATATAGAGTAGTCTATAGGGTTGTGTCTATAGGAAGTCTACTAAATTATAGACAAGCCTCTGTGGACAGTCTATAGACTGTCTACAGAATTTGTATTGTCTATAAGGTAGTCTGCGTGGTTTGTTTATAGAAAGTCTATAAGCTTTAGAGACAAACGTCTGCAGCCAGTCAAGGGACTGCCTAAAAAAGTTCATAACGGATAACTTACCTGGTCATGCGCAAACGAGCCATTGGCGTCATAACGGCCACCGCTGATCTCCTTCGTCAGGAACCACGCTGCCTTCAGCGTCCAGGACAGCGCCATCTCTTCGACGAGGTCCCGAGCCAATCCACTGCCGGGCGACCACAGCGAGCAGACATAGGCGTCGAAGTCTGCGCACGGGTCGATCCGGGTGTCGAGTCTTCTCCGGAAGAACGAAGCGTGCAGCTTGCAATCGGCCGAGGCGCAGACCCCGTGGTCGTCGGCTCCGAAGCGCTGGCCACCCGACAGTGGAGAGTAGCGGTAGTACACCGCCACAGCCACAGCGACGGCCAGGACCAGGAGCACCGTGGCGAGAACTATGCATGCCGCCTGACTTGAATGTGGCGACTTCTTCAGTTTTCTTTTCTTCAACTTCTCGCTGATCCAGCTCGCCTGAGTCAGTTTTGCACATGAGAAGGGAGGTCATGATCAACGAAGCCAAGCTGTCTTGTGGGATGCAACGAGACTGGAAAGGATGGTTTGAGTAGATAGGTGGGTGGAGTGCATGATGGAAAAAAAAACTCAGGAGAGAGCGTGATGTCATGACGTCACGGCCTTAGCAAACCAGATGCTCATGAAGCCATTCTCTCCCCCGGTTTTTCGCTCTCCGTGCCAGTCCCTAATGTTTTGGTTTCGTATGTTCTGCTGCGCGCGCATCATGGCGGCGGCGACGTCTACAGATGCGCGTGCGTAGTGGTGATAGATATCACCGCACCCTGTCATATGGTGTGATCCCATGAGGAACCAACTCTTTGCCTTTCATTTTTTTTTTGTCTAGGCTTCAAGGTTTACGCAGGACGCACCCTCCTGAGTTTTTTTTTTCTCCTCTATGGGGCAGCGGTGCGGATTGGTTGAGATAGATGAATGAACGCCGAGACTTTAAAACAGTCTGGTAGCGGGTGCCGCCAGGCCAGAGGATATTTTTAAATATTCTTTTGCCGATCGGTTCAAACCTTCTGATCTGTTCCGATCTGTTCAGAAGCTACAATCTTGAAAATTTTTGTTTAGAGATTCCTGTTGCAATTACGTTGTGCCTGCTTTGAGCCCCGAAATTATGTTCTTATATCACTACCCTACTTTTAAGGCACCAATCACCCATCCGTTTTAGTCGAACATCTAGAGCGTATGCACTCACATCACCCTCCTTACGCCAACTACTAAGGCCACTGCGCAATGGCTGTGCTTGCCTCGACAATTAGATGTATCGTACTATGTTTAAAAAAATGTATATTTTCTTTCTTGGGATTTACAGCATGTCTGAATACATGGACGGAGCTTCCACTTCGAAGCGCATGATGACACAGCATCAGCTAGCGTCATCAGTTCACCGCCAGTACAGAATAAGGCGTTACTTGGGAATATTTTCACCCGTAATTGCAAGAAAGCTACACAGTGCAGTATGCTGCGCGAACATGTTGACAGTGACGATCTACGCTTCCTACTTGCAGTAAAATGGCTTATAGAATGGTTGCCTAACTCAAGCCGACCAGTGCCGACGGCCTTAGGAAATCAGGAAAATTGAACAAATATTCAAAAATTTCATTGGTGTCTCTGAATGATCAACATCATGATAGCCTTTGTTCAGGTTGTCCAGACTTCAGGAAAAGTCAGCTTAGGTATTACAGAAGTAAGATTACTAGTAGGATAATACTTAAACATGTTCATAGGGAAGAAAATACAATGGCCTTTAACTTGTTATGGTGTCTCCAATGAGTGCTAATGCTCTCGCAATTCTCCCGCCAAAACTCCTGTTGGAACCGGTCCTATTGTCCTTATATGGTATGCATGATTCATCGCCTTCTACTATGTTCGAGCAGCTTATAGCCGATTATCACATGAGATTGCACTAATCCCACCGACTAATCGTCACTAAACCACCTTGATCCGTTTTCTGGGGTTGGCCTACTTTCAAAAACTTCGGGGCTCCTTTAAAGTTTTCGGGGTGGTCCAACATAAAATAATTACAGGGGTACACCTGCCACAGTGAGCAGGTTGTGATGACGTCACAATGTCACGTGCCTCTATCGACCAATCTGGACGATCCATCAGGGGGGCATGTTGTGATGAAGCCACAGTCATGTGACCTCTCTAGACCAATCAGAGGATTTTGTTACGGAGGAACCGGAAAGTGCATGACGACGACCTAAATGCTAATGCAGTATTAATCAATTTTTTATTTAATCATTTTGCCATATTTCTTTATCGAGAACTACTTTCCTACTTGAAAGAAGTGAGCACAGTATACCCGAGATATTCCGGCTGCTAGCAGGTGTTTCCTAAAAGCGCGGCGAAGTAGTGCACCGAGAGAGACCGGTTTCCTTACCAGAGGCGTGAGCCCCAAGTTGCTAGTGGTCTTCTTTTCGGCGCTGGGAGACTTCCTGGACTCCGGAGAAGTGACCGATGCGGACACCGTCGAAGTGGGTGACGCTGCTGTTGCCGCTGGCTTGCTCGTGTCCGATGGTTTTGCGGGTGTACAAGAGGAACGCCGTTGGTCCTTTCCGTCCATCTCGAAGTTAGCCAGGTGGTTCTCTTCCGGCCTGTTCCCCTCAACACCAGTCGCGGCGTGCTCACCACTACTGCTTATGTGCGCCCTTGAATACGCAGCGGTGGCCAATGAGCGGCGGCTTGGGTGACGCCTTGAGCGCCCGGGCAGCGCAGAGTGCGAGGAGGAGCTGCGGTGAGGAGGCGTCGTCGATTTTGCCAAGATGTAAGTCGACGTGTCTTTTCCGGGTTCCGTTGCCTGACCTGGATGAGATTAATGACTAATTTTTTAGAGCGAAAGCTCTGCTAGGCCAGTCCGATACAATGCTTCGCTGTGTGTCGCTGGTGGTTAGCAACAGCGCCCCTAGCAACCGAATCTGCGTGTATGGTCTGATAACCCTTTGCAGTGAAGCTCCGCCCACCTACAGCCCCGCCGCACAGAATTCTTCCACGAAAAAAACAAGTAGTCCGTCGTTAAAACTTCTCTCGTTGCCTAAACAAGAAGCCAAACACAAGAAAAAAAAATTATAACTCTAGAATTTTGATAACTGACTCCTTTAATAAAGTCGAACATTAGAAAGCTTATTTCATTTACTGTTCTCATTGTCTACCGGAGTAATACAAGACGATGCGGACCGTGGGCCAGTGTTCGCAACTGCTGTTTTGTTTTTATGTTGTATCCGACTTTAGCAACACGTGATCGGTTTGCCGAGCCCCACGCGTTGCCGCGGCGTAGCTTCGCTGGATTGCTAGACAAAGATAGTATATAGGCATGCTATAGTTATATGGTTAACCATGACGACGTCATAGTACAGTAATCAGCATAATTAGTAGTAAACATATGAACGTCCACATGTAATACGTCATTATAAAGAGGAAGCTTAGCCTAATTAAGTGATAATTATTGGGCAGATAAATTACGATAATTAATCAGTCGATATGTGTATTGCTATATCAACGGATAACTACAAACGCTAAACAAGTGACGCGATCCTCAGCTTGACATTGAAAAAAAAAATTTAGCGAAATGCAAGAATAACAGCGGGTGAACGGATGACGTCATATACGGTAGAGCGCAATGCAAGTCACGTGACCTAGCATGACACCAATGGGCGCGTTCAAAAGGCGCCTATCGAGGCTGCTCTCGCCACAGACGGCGGCGCGACATGGACGGAAATGAAGAAGCGGTCGCTACGAAGAGCTCTAGTGCTAACAGTTGTCCGGAACGCGCTCATAGTTACCGACGCCAAGCCGCGTCTAGTTGCCCGATACACCAGAGCTTTCGATCTTTAACGATGTTCGACGATAGTTAAACCGCGGCTAATATTTTTCCGACCTGTTTGTTGGGATTAGCCAACAGGCGGTGACTCCATACGTATTGAAGAGAGTTGCAGGTTAGTGCTGCATATGCTATGCCTTCTTTCGCGCTGTGTTCCTTGCTGCCGCTGATGCGGGCCTTAGAAGACACACCGGAGCTCACGGAACGGTGGGACGAATGCCGCGGTGAGTGCACAGGCATCGCGGAATGCGAAGACGAGCTACGTTGTGATGGCGTCGTCGACTTCACCAAGATGGTAGTCGACGCAGCTTTTCCTGAACCCGTGGCGGGTCCTGGGTGGCAGTGACTTCGGTATCTATTAATGCGTTAGCATTTGAAGGGCCAGTGCAAAGCTGTCGTGTGTCAGTATCCAGTAGCAGGCGGACACCTCCACACCGGGCTACGAATAATCTTAGTATACTACCTATGCAAATTTGACATACTACATCGAATATAAAAGAGCCTTAGTTAGCCACCTTGGATATAACAACCGTTCATGTGTTAACTTCGCATATAACGAACCTTAGTATGCCACCTCGAATTTGCTGAACCTAAGTACGCCTCATTACATATATAACGAACTGTCGCGTGTTAATCGCGGATATAACGGAATTTATCGTGTTAACCTCAGATAGAACGAAAAACTGGACGAGCTCATGAAAGTTTTGCATAATGCACACGCAAAAGGATTAGGACAAGTGTCCGTTTCTTTCCTCGTCCTGGTCCTTAAGCGCTGTTCGTAATGCTTAACTTTGGATATACCGAACTTTCGTGAGTTACCTCAGATATAACGAACCTATACGCGTATTGATAACGGATGTAATGAGCTTAGTATGCTGACTTCCAATAAAACCAACCGCAGCGTAATATGACGAATTGTAGTGCGTCAACCTAGGACAAAGTACGCATGTTTGGCTACTAACGCACACAAGCGATCCACTGAGAATCGCCAGAGATTTTTTTTTAAATTAAAACGTTGTTTCGTGTAGATCAAGAGACAATACGCATAAAATAACGAATCACGGGGGGTGTCGCCGCAGTATATGTTTACCTCCTTTCGGGCTGCGTTCCTTGCTGGCGTCTTTGTGCGCCGTGGCTGACGCACCGGAGGCGAGTGATTGGTGCGAAGGATGCCCCGATGAGTGGACAGGCAGCGCGGAATGAGGAGACGAGCTCTGGTGAGAAGGCACTGTCGATTTCGGCAAACTGGTCGCCGACGCACCATGTATGGGATCCATGGCGCCACCTGGACGACAATGACTGCATTTTGTTTTCTTTTGTCAGCCGTTTGTTTGAATGATGATGCAACTGCGCTTGGAACTATGCTGAGGAAAGTGCTGATAATGGCTGCCAAGGGCAAAACAAGGAGAACCTTGTAACGTGCAATGTGTGCATTGCTATTTCACCGTAACAACAAGCAAAGCGCGAGCAGCAACGGATAATCCAGTTGATTGATTGATTGATCAATTAATTAATTAATTAATTAATTATTTGCAAGTAGTCTGGAGACAACACCAAGCTACGACCTTCCCCCAACCCCTGCATTAACTGCATTGCTTTCCCAGGACAATTATCCCCCAAAAGCAAGCTGTGTGGCCAGTATGTCTACGGGACAAAACACCGGAGGAATTGCAGCTCTTGAACACCGAAAACTGGGAGGCCGCGTTACTCAGCTCCGTCTGCAGATGAGACAATTCCGGGTAGTGACACAAGCCATAGAGGCCGCAGAGCGCCAAGGGCTCATGGCCAGCTGACGGGGTCTGACCCCGCCCCTTCTCCCCCCTACAGCCTAATGAAAAAAAGCCTTTGGGCCGACGTAATCAAGTTTCGCCACCGCCAAGAACCAACTTGTGTTCCATGTCTCACTTTGCTTCACCATTTGCGCAAATGAAATAGATATAATGTATCGTAAACTGAAGCCTCATATGGTCATATGGTTTTTCGTGTCTCATACTGTCTGCCGCAAATCGAATCTCCCGAGTTGAATAAGCGCCACGCGTCATGGCGCTCCCACGGCTGGCAGCAGCAGCACTACCCCCCCCCCCCCCCCGTGTGTACAAACAAGGGACGAGACCAGGCTTAGTAATCGCATCGTACTAGTCCCTGTCCCTAAAACAATAAATCAGAATCGACGCCTATCATACCTGTGACCCAGCGATGCGCAACGCCTCAATAATGGGGACAGTTTACACGAACGATTCCGCCGCAACTGATTATCTGTGTGCTGAGCCACACTTGACATGAAACGACCTCACATTCACGCAAGCAGCGCCATTCTATACCCCATTCCTCCACCTCCCCTCGAACACACACACACCCGAATGTTGCATGCAGTGAGGACTGCAAACACCGACAATGACTGCACGACGAAGAGCAGGGTTACTCCTGCTTCTTCTGTCTTTATATTTAGCTCCCTCACCGTTCTCCCACAGTTGCGGAGAAGGAGGGCTGTGCTGTGCGACCGTGTCTGCCTTGACGCTTTCGTAACCGTAAGCAGCCGCTTACCTCTCGAGAGACGAGCCGAATGCCAGCCGTCAGCGTCCTTAGTTCTTCGTCTTCTTGGAGATTCTGCACGAGAAAAGAGACGGAGGTGGCCCTGGCGCTGGAGGTGCCATGCATAGCACTACACTCTTTTAAAGCATGGATGAAATATTAAGGGTGGAAAGTATAAGACGGCCGGTTCGCGGAGGAAAGCTGGGCTGTTAAGTCCCGAATTTATCGACTTATTATCGCACAGTACACGGGCCTCTAGAATATCGCCTCCATCGAAATTCGACCGCCGTGGGTACAAACGTTCGTACAAAGTGTATCCGTACTCTATACAAAAGAGAAGGCGCGGGCATCGAGGCCTCGGCGCCGGCGAGTCGGAGCTGTGTCCAGGCTGGAGGTGGACAACCGTGAACGGGTACCCACAAAATGTATTCGGAACACAAAAACCACAAAAAAGCTTAGAGGGGCTTGCTGTCTAAGCATGCAACCAAGAATTCAAAAGCGCGAACTGCACTTCCTTATGCGATGATCACATGGCACACATGAATTGAGGCTTCCTATGCTTTTTAGTTCATCGGGAAGTTTTTCCCATGGCCATGTTGAAGAGAAAGGGCGACAGCACCTTCCCTTGTGGGGTACCCTGGCTTCCCATTTCTATTTCATCCGATTGGGTTTTCTGAAAATTTATACTTGCTTTCCGATTTGTAAGGAAGTATTTCATGTAGCCGTAGGTCTTCGGTCCTACCCCAGCCTGGCTGAGCCAATCTAGTACCGATCCGTGTTTAAAATTATCGAAGGCCCTTTTTAGCTCAAACCCTAGCATGACTTTGGCGCCGTTGCTTTTAGAGTGAGTGATGTTTTTAGTAGCATCATGACATCCTGCGTGCTGAGGCGAGGGCGGAAACAATGCATCTCACCTGGCCACAGCCTGTTTTCTTCCATATAGATCGATATTCCAGTTTGGGCGACGTGTTCCACGAGTTTGTCTACGCAGGATGTTAGAGATATGGACCGGAGATTTTCTATTTGCGGCTTCTTTTCTGGCTTCGGAATGATGACCAATTTGCCGTTTTCAACTAAGGGGAATTTCTCCTTTCTCCCAGCATCCCTGCATGTAACCCGTCAGGGCTGTTCTGGAGTTATCGTCTTGGTTTCTTAGCATGCTATTCGTCATCCCATCTGGGCAGGGGCCGATCTTGGTTCGAGTAACTATTTCCTGCCCCCCCTTCGGCCTCTGTGATGGGTGCGTCTAGTGTTTCATTTCAAGCCCCTTCGTTGTCGGGGACTTGGCTCTTGTATCCACTAAGTAGGTTTTGACCAATTTGCTCAATAAGCTTTAATCGCGATACTATTCGCACGACGACTAACCTGATAAAGGTTAGACACGCTGTAAGGGAAGGAATGTTTCCGACGCACAGTGACGAGTATTAAAACCGCGTGTTCCATTAAACATTAGTGTTAAAGCTGTTTCGAAAGGGGTTGCCCTAATTCGAAGCCCTCGTGTGAAGTGCAAACCGCATAATGTGTGATAACAGCGCCTTCAAACAATGCGAAGCACGCTCTTTCTCCCCGCGTTTCCCGGTAACGATTGCAGTTGCGCTTTCATGTCGTTGTCGTAAGCAAAAAAAAAAAGCTGCCGCCACCGTCTGGAAGGAGTTAAATTTACGAGTGTTAGCTGTTTGGCAGCGGCATCTATCGTGCATGCGATGTATTACCACGCGATTAGACTACTTTTCCATACATCACGGCGAGCGGGCCCCTACCGCCTTGAGGTCGGATATTTTTGACCAATTTGGGTAAATTGGTAATTGGTTTTCGGGGAAAAGAAATGGCGCAGTGTCTGTCTCACATATCGGCCGACACCTGAACCGCGCGATAAGGCAAGGGAGAAAGGGGGGACTGAGAGAAGAACGGAAGAAAGAGGAGCCGTAGTAGTGGGCTCCATAATAATTTAGACATCCCGGGGATGTTTAACGTAACATCGCAGAGCACACCGGCGCCTTTGCGTTTCGCCTCCATCGAAACTCAGCTGCCGCGGTCGGGTTCGAACCCGGGTGTCCGGATCAGTAGCCTACAGGCCTAACCACTGAGCCACCACTGCGGGTATACGCTCGTTCTGTCCGCTTCTCTTCTGTGTCCTGTCCCCTGTGTATTTTTATGTCCCTCATCGCTCACTCCTAAATTCATAACCTATATACGCTAGCCTATCATCTCTGACACATCAGCGTCTTTTTTTTTCTTCTGAAGAACACTTTACATCCTTCCTGCAATATTGTGATGTCAGTGCACGTTAAAGATCCCCAAGTCGTCGAAATTATTCCGGAGCCCCCCTCTACGGCACCTCTTTCTTCCTTTCTTCTTTCACTCCCTCCTTTATCTCTTCGCTTACTACGCGCTTCAGGTGTCCGCCGGAATGTGAGACAGATACTGCTCTATTTCCTTTCCTCAAAAACCAATTGTCATTTTCATTTCACACACACACACGCGCGCGCGCGAGATAGACACAGCAATTTTGGTATATCACATGGAATTATCTGTAATTTTGAATTTGAAACACGTATTTACACTCTGTAAACTCTATTTACACTTATAGGACGTAAAAAACTTCGCGCAATAAGTGTAGTTTGACCTCTTAGTACCTTGCAACGGATGGTCACAGGTATGTTAATGTAGTATCGTCACTACCCTCGGAAAGCATCCAATGATATATATAGCGTCCTGTCTCAGAACATGGAAATCTATCAGTTACGAGCGCCTATCTCCATTAGCACTGTTTTCCCTCAGCGCCACTATAGCAGGGAACCTGCAGTCAAAAGTTTCGCAACGTGCGCAACTGCTTCGTCGTCCCCAATTATCTTTTCATATCGGCGAACGCCCGTTTTCTGTACACCGTCAGATATGTTGAAAAAGTAAGGAAGGCCATGTGGCGAAGCGGTCCCAGCTAATCCCAATATAAAAAAAATTTAGGCTAGTTCGTTTCGCACGACCTCTAACTTCCAACAGAAGGTTTATTCACAGCTCTAACTTGCGACAGAAGGTTAATTCACGGAGAATGGAACTAAACACACGTTGACAAAATCCAGAATCTGGTAATGTTCACAATAACATTTGCAATATCGGAGTCTCACGGTCCAATAGTTCGATAGAAGGTGTACTAACGAACGTAGCGTCAGATTTGCCAACGATAAATGCTCCTATCTCCGTGACAGTTCTTGTGCGGTAAGACGCTTCACTGTGGCCTAAATATGCTCAAGTTAGAATACGGACACGCTTCCGGCAACGTTTGTGCTCAATGAAGCGCCCATTTAAACAACGGCTTGGTTGTCCGAAACAACTGCTGCCTCAGGATAGGGGAAGTCTTGTCGGATGTGTTTACTCACACGTGAACACCCAAATTTCGTAGACCACCGCATATGTTGAAATAGAGGGTTGGAATTTGGCGCAGTCAACCGTAGCTGCCCCGGTAGGACGCCAATGATTCGTGATTCCTGAATTTTGAAGCGAAAAGCTTCCCTACGCCAGCGCTTCGAGTGAGTGAGTGAGTAAAAACTTTATTGAAAGAAAGTGTAGATTCGTGGTCAGTAAGTGAGGTCCAGACCATGTAGGTCTCGTACCGCGCAGGCCCATTCGACAGCCTTGACTTGAGTGCCTCGGTCGTCGCTGACCTTTACTGAAAGCCACGCGTCAGGTGAGGGAGCAGCCATGAGGTCTGGGGGTGGGGGATGTGCTTTACAGTCCCAGACTATGTGGTCTAAAGTAGCTTTTGCACCGCAGAAGCGGCAGTTAGGGCTGGAGGTTGTAATAAATATGTGCGAGTACACATTTGGGTTGGGGAAAGAGTCGGTTTGTAGTCTTCTCCACGCCACCTGCTGCTCCCTTGATAGGGAGGGGTGCGGCGGCGGGAACTGCCTACGTGCGAGTCTAAAATGGGTGGTGTGGTCGTGATAGGAGGTTAGCGCTTCACCGGTTGCCTCCGGGTTCGGACCGTCTACTTCTCGGCCGGCTTTAACTCGAGCTTGTGCGCTGGCGGCCTCGTTTCCGGTGTTACCGGCGTGCGCCGGGACCCATACCAGGTCAATGTCTCGGAGGGGGGATGTGTCTTTAACATTTTCCAGGATATTTCTGGCCGTGAGTGAGATGCGGCCTTTGGCAGAGTTCGCAATGGTATATTTGGAATCGCTAACGACGGTTGTAGCGTCCGTAAAGGTGATAGCAGCTGGAACTGCAGCTTCTTCCGCGGTTTCCGCGTTCTTGGTAAATACTGTAGCGGCCATGAGTGGAGTGGCCGGGTCCGGGTCTTGAGGATGAGATACCCCACAGATGGCGACTCTGTGGGGGCTGTCTTGGTAGTTGACTGCATCGACGTAGATGACGTCTGGAAGACTCTGCAAGCGTCGATGCAGAGCTCTGGCTCTTGCTTCCCGCCGACCCTGTTGGGTTTGCGGGTTCATGTTCTTGGGTAGAGGTAATATTTTTATCTTTTTTCGGATATGGCTAGGAACGGGGCCTGGATGGTCCGCCATAGGCTCCCCTTCGATGCCAAGTCTGTCCAGGATGATTCTGCCCGCTGCAGTGCTGGAGAGTCGAGCCGTCTGTGTTGTTAGGTGGGCTTCCTTAAGTTCAGAAAAGGTATTGTGTACTCCCAGGGCGAGGAGTTTCTCGTTGGCTGTGAATTTAGGAAGGGCCAGCACCGTTTTGTATGCATGCCGTATTAGGGTAACGATCTTTTGTTCTCCTTTCTTGAGATGGAGATATGGGAAGGCATATGTAATTTTGCTGATGACGAATGCTTGAAGGAGTTTGTATAGGTCGTGCTCCTTCATGCCTCGTCTTTTGTTGGCGATGCGCCTGATCATGCGCGCCACCCGGTGTACTGAGCTTTCGAGTCTCCCCAGTGCTACAGTGTTGCGGGAGGTGTTGGAGATGTGGAGTCCTAAGACCCGTATGTTCTCCACTTCACCTATGTTTTTGCCCTGGATCGTAATGTTGATGGGGATCCTGTCTTCAGGTTTCTTGCTCCGCCGTACAATTAGGAGTTCTGATTTTGGTTGGGAACACTCCAGGCCGGCTCTCCTTGCCTCCAACTCAACCGTTTCAGCCGCTGCTTGGAAAGCTTCTTCAATTTGTCCATCGGAGCCGCGGTTCGTCCAGATAGTTATGTCGTCTGCGTACAGAGCGTGATGGATGTTTTGAATTGCGTTGAGCCTGCCTGGAAGCTTGATTAAAGCCAGATTAAAGAGGAAGGGCGACAAGACTGCTCCTTGTGGTGTCCCTCTGTTTCCGAGCCTGATTGGGGTGGATTTCAGTGGTCCAACGGTGATCTCCACCGTTCTATTTTCTAGGAAGGCTTTAACATAATTGTACGCCCGTTCGCCTGGGTTGAGGTCGGCTAGGTGTTTCAGAATGGTATTGTGTGACACGTTGTCGAATGCCTTTCTGAGATCGAGGCTCAATATTGCTCTTGTGTTCTTAATGGAGGGGTCGAGTATGTCACGTGATAGCTGGAGCATGACGTCTTGGGTGGAGAGTCCTCTTCTGAATCCCACCATGGAGTGTGGCATGAGGTTGTGGTCTTCGGTGTAGTCCCGTAGTCTGTTCAGAACCACGTGCTCCATGAGTTTCCCGAGACAGGATGTGAGGGAAATGGGTCTTAGGTTGTCCATGTTGAGTTTCTTGTTGGGTTTTGGAATAAATGTCACTCGGGCATGTTTCCAGCTGCTGGGAAAGATTCCTGTCTCCCAGCATACGTTGAAGTAATCTGTGACTGCAGTGACAGATTTCCGGTCCAGGTTACGGAGGACCTTATTCGTAATCAGATCTGGTCCTGCCGCTGAGGTTGTTTAAGCTGGCCCAGCGCTGCCCAGACTTCTGCATCACTGAACGGCTCGTCCAGCTGCGGATTTGGTTGTCCCGAATACTGTGGGCTCGTTTCTCCGTCGTATGCGGTATTTACGTATTTGTCCCTGAGGAGGTCCAAGAAGTAGTGTTCGTCCGCGGGGTGTTGATGGATGACTTTAGCGAGCTGTCCTTGCGCAGCCGACTTGGACTGTGTGGGGTCGAGAAGGTGGCGGAGCAGGTGCCACGCCCTCTTACTACCCAGTTGTCCGTTCAGGCTGTCACTGGTTTGATACCATTGTTGCCGGGTAAGTTCTATCGCATATTGTTCAATTTCTCTTTCGAGTTGGGCGATTCGACTTCGTAGCCTTTTGTTGAGTCGCTGTCTCTTCTACCTCTTCATAAGACTATTTTTTGCCTCCCACATGTGTACCAATCTTGAATCGAGGTTAGGTTGTGCGGCGTCTGTTATTTCGCTTGTGTGCGACTCTACATCCTTACATATTGATTTAACCCAATCTTGGATGTCTTCGATTTCAGTCGGGGCCGTTTGATCCCGTTCTTTCCGAAATTTTTCCCGGTCTGTAAATTTCGTTACCTTCCAGGCCTTCTTCCGAATCTTGGTGCGAAAGGTAATGGCCAGGATGTAGTGGTCGCTGTTTAGATCCGTGCCTGTGTTTCGCCAGGCGGGGTTCTGCACATTCCTGGCTAGCGTGAGGTCCGGGGTGGTGTCTCGGCTAACGCTGTTGCCAGTTCTGGTCGCTGTGCTAGGATCGTTTAGTAGCGAGAGTCCTAATCCTTGGATTTTGTTCCAGTGGATGTTGCCTTTCTTGCTTGACTTCTGGTATCCCCACTCTACGTGTGGCGCGTTGAAGTCGCCCGTTATCCCTAGCTGTCCATTCTTGGCTAATTTCGTGGTGGACTCTAGTAATGCCGGGATTTCTCTGGATTGATCTTTTGGGGAGCTGTATAGGTTAAGAACGTATAGGCTCCCCTGCCTCTTTCTGGCGGGAATAATTTCGGATCGTAATAATGTCCGGTTTGACTTCTAAGTTTTGAATATAAAGCTGCAGATTGGATTTTTTGCCTCGAAAACCTCTACAGTTCCATTGCCAGATGATGATATCTTGATTACGAGCTGAAATGTTGGGGCACTGTCAGCTGCGTAACGGCGCTCGCTATTGCGCTCACTTGGGCTTGTAATGCCTTGATGGCGTCCATCATTTCTTCTCTGGCCTGTTGTAGGTTCTTGGCGATATCTGTGCATGTCGCGTCTAGCCTATCTGCTCGGGCTTCCAGTTTGTTGACCCTCTCATTCTGCTGGAGAGCTAGCTTGGCTTTAACAGCAAAAGTTGACGTCGGTTGGGACGCCGCGTCTGTTTCAATTCGCTTCTTGGGATTCTGGGCCTCTTGCTGGTGTTTTGGGGCCTGTCTTTTTTGAGCCTTTGGTTGTTCTATGCTCATACCCGCACCTTCGGAAGGAGGGAGGGATTGAGACCTGTTATTAGCGGTTGTCGCGCTTTCAATGTGGCGTTGGGTTTGCGTGAGGCTCGCGAGTTTACTGCCTAGCTCATTGATCTGGGACTGCATGCGTTCTATTAAAATGGCTTGCTCCCTCAACTGATTGCGAAGTGCCTGCTTCTCCGGATCTTCCTGCCACTTGAGAGCCTTTTCTTCTGGCTTTGTCCAGGGGTTCTTGGGGTCCCGCTTCCGGCTGGACGATGGTAGGTCCTGTCGAAGGTCTTGCAACTGGCTGCGTCGTGTAGCAGACTTGCTTCTACTTCGTGGCAGCAGCGGGAAGGACACCTCCCTCTCGTCGCCTAGAGTCAGCGTCTCTTTTTGTCGGGTTCTGTCCCTCGATTGGCGTCCGAAGGTGTCGCTCTGCCCGGCGTTTTGGTCGGCGTTCCTGGCCAGGTCGGGTTTCTGGGTGGCTTGCTCCTTGACGAATTTGAACTTGCAGCTGGTGCTCCCGGTTCTGTGCGCCCCCGTGCAGACGATGCAAACGGGGACGCAGGTTGGTGGTTGTCCCTCATGTGGTGGGGGGTGCTCTTCTTCGCACCTGACGCAGCGGGTTCGTTTTGTTTGTGGGCAGACGTCTTGTCGGTGCCCTGTCTTGCGGCAGTTGAAGCAGGCCTCTACTCGGTTGAGAAAGAGGATCGCTTTATGTCTTGTGCCGGGGTATCGGAGTGTGTCGGGGGAGCTCCGTTCCGGCTACCGTAATGATTATATGATTTGTTCTCCCATACCGTCTTGCCGATAGGATAGTCCAGTCGGGGTTGTAGGTGTTGTAGTTATGAACAAGCTGCGCGTCCGTTTCGCCACAATACTCGTTGTGGATGATGCCTTTTACCGAGAGATCCGGGGAAGGCGCGTAAGCTTTGTTGGGTACTGCTTTTCCCCCATGACGAACGCATGCAGGTTGAGGTAAGCGTTCACACGTTTCTCGTTGGGCGTGCTTATCGTGAAGGTGTGGTTTACAGGGTGTTTCTGAAGAATATCTTCGGTAAGGGTGTTGTCGTCGGTAATCTTGGCGGCTTGACGAAACGCTTCGAGCAGTAGCGCTCCGCCATGGGTGGGAAGGTCAAGGGGAGACTGCGGTTTGATTACAATTTTGTAATGCTCTGCCGGTAGCATCGGGATCGGGGGTCCTCTTCTTCTATGGGGAGGCCTAGGCTTCCTATGGGTAGAGTCAAGGGGCTTGCCTTTCTTCGCGTAGCCTTGGGCGCCAGTAATGGCGGCGGCCTCGTCCCCAACGCCGGGCGTCCCGATGGCGGCTCGGCCCGGCGCCGAGCGTCCGTCTTCTTTGTCGACGCCGCGCCGGCGGAATCGTTGCTGGTTCTTGAGTGCCATGGAGTTCCATGTTCCGTCGTTCAAATCATGTTCTGTGATCGGTTCACCCTCGACGGTGACTTCCATGTTGCAGGCGTGTCAGCTCCCTCCGGGGAGCCGAGGTCGTCGGGAGTGGTTACCGCCAGGCGGCCGTACTCGTGCTAGGCCTATTAGGCCTAGCGGAGGAAAAAACGTGGTCGACGCAAAATGCGCCGAAAAATAGGCACACGAGCACTTGCACGCAAACACCGGTCGTCCTCGTGGTCCGGACGAGGTCCTGAAGGCGGTTAGTAAAGGTTTCAGCAGCCGGTCGAGGGCTATTCTGTGGGTGGTAGCCGTAATCCTCGGAGCTCATGCGAAACGCGTCCGCACGCTCTCGCAACGCGGCAAAATTCCCCAGCGTTTCGAGTCGTCAGCGGTCCGCAAGTTTGACCGTGAATGTAGCTAGAGGTCCGCGGAGCTGCAAGTTCGACTTTAATGTAGCTGGAGGTCAAATCATGAGCATAACTGGTGCTAGTCAGCTGCAGCAGGGACACCAGTGGCTCTTACACCAATTATCACGACTTTGATCTTTGACCTTGACCTCTCACATCTTAGGTTTGACCTTGACCTTCGGTGAAGCGGGAAAGCGTATGCCGGCATCGTATGCGCCGGTCATGAAAGTTCGTTCTGCAAAAATTACACGCCGCGGTGGCTCAGTGGTTAGGGCGCTCGACTACTGATCCGGAGTTCCCGGGTTCGAACCCGACCGCGGCGGATGCGTTTTTATGCAGGAAAAACGGTAAGGCGCCCGTGTGCTGTGCGATGTCCGTGCACGTTAAAGATCCCCAGGTGGTCGAAATTATTCCGGAGCCCTCCACTACGGCACCTCTCACATTCTTTCTTCTTTCACTCCCTCCTTTATCCCTTCCCCTACGGAGCGGTTCAGATGTCCAACGATATATGAGACAGATACTGCGCCATTTCCTTTCCCCAAAAACCAATTATTATTATTATTATTATTATCATTATTACGAGTGCAAGGGCCCACAACAGAAGAGCAAGAAAAGCAGGCACTTAGCATTTCCTTAAAATGCTACAGATCGTCGGTGAGCGCCACATCAGCTGACAAGTTTTTCCATTCCGATGATGCAGTTGGAATGCAAGAATTAGGCGAGCGGTAGTATGGTAGAAAGTGCTTCTAGCCTCGCACAAAGAAAACCACAACTTTGCAAGATAAATGTGTTGACCTGCCACGGTGGCTCAGTGGGTAGGGCGCTTGGCTACTGATCCGGAGTACCCGGGCTCGAACCAGACCACGACGGACGCGTTTGATGCAGGCGAAACGCAAAACGCGCCCGTGTTCTGTGCGATGTAAGTGCACGTTAAAGATCCCCAGGTGGTCTAAATTTTACTTTCATGTACGTATAGTTCTTACGGGTTACCAGTTCGCATGCGCAGAACGCAAAGGGTCTGCATGAGTCCCACGGACATGCGTGAGATTCAGATTTTTGAGGGGAAAAGCTTCACTACGCCAGGTTTTCGAGCCGTCAGCGGGGCAGCAAGTTTGACCTTGAATGCAGCAAGAGGTCAAACAAGGAAACGACGCCTGCCTCACATACCTTGGTGACAACCCGAGCCGCGTCCGTAAGGAAAGGAAAAATAAATAATAATAATAAAAATAATTGGTTTTTCCGGAAAGCGAATGGCGCAGTATCTGTCTCATATAGCGTTGCACACCTGAACCGCGCCGTAAGGGAACGGATAAAGTATGGAGTTTAAGAAGACAGGAAGAAAGAGGTGCCGCAGTCGTGGGCTCCGGAATGATTTCGACCACCTGGGGATCTTTAACGTGCACTGACATCGCACAGCACACAGGCGCCTTAGCGTTTTGCCTCCATAAAAACGCAGAAGGCGCGGTTGGGTTCGAACCCGGGAATTACGGATCAGTAGCCCAGCGCCCTAACCGCTGAGCCACAGTGGCGGGTCAGGAAAATTAAATGAAAATTGTTTTCAAGGAAAGCAAATTACGACTGTCTCACAGATCTCGATGGACACCCGAATTGCGCCGTAAGGGAAGGAACATGAATGTTGGTTTTAAGAAAAATAAATCACGCCCGTCTCACCATACACCATTTCTCTTGACCAAAAAAACCAAATTCTTGTTAGAACCTAACCAGTCGCGGTGGCTGAGTGGTTAGAGCGCTCTACTACTGATCCGGAGTTCACGGGTTCGAACCAGACCGCGGCAGCGGCGTTTTTATTGATGAAAAACGCTATGGCGCCACTATGCTGTGCGATGTCAGTGCACGTCAAAGGGAGAGAGAGAGAGAGAGAGAGAAACAACTTTATTGATTCGAGCTCGACGTCTGCTTAGACGCCGTCGATAGGAGTGGTTCCCTCTTCACGGGACCCATATGCTACCCTAGCCGCCTGGCCCCTGGAGATCAGGACGAGCTGGTCTTCCACGGCGGGGCTGGTTAGCAAGGTCTCCATCGCTCGGTAAGGGAGGGTGAGGGATAGGGTGGGGTAGTGGGGCAGGTAAGAGGTGGGGGATTTCCTTGTTGAAGTTACATACTCCAATGACATGTTGGAGCGTGCCTAGCTGCGCCTTGCAGAAATCACATTCCTTCTCGTACCTTTCCGGGTACATCTTGTTTTCAAAGTCAGGGTGCGGGAAGGATCCTGCCTGTATCTGCCTGTAGATCGCTTGCTGTTCACTGGTAAGCGATTTGTGAGGATCGGGGTAACGTCGCCTCTCCGTCTTGTAATAGTTCGTAATGTCCTTATAACTAATAATGGACTGTGGCTCACCTTCCTCTGCCCGGTATTCCATCTCTCGGGCGAACTGGTGGGCAAGTTCGTTGCCCTCCAGCCCATAGTGAGCCGGTGTCCATATCAACTCAACTTTCCTTTCAGGAACGTCGCGTTTACTTTTGAGAATTCCTAGTGCCGCAAGGGACACCCACCTCTTTCTGTAACTGTAATACGGCTTTTGCGAGTCAGTGACAATTCTTCCCACTTTGGGCTGCGCGAGTGCTAGCGCTATCGCGGCCTCTTATGGTGGTGGTTGTGGTTTTATTAAAAATAATAGTAAAAAGGAAGGAAAGATTTTTGCTAGCCCCGGCATCTGCCATCGATACTGAAGCACCTGAGCTGGGGCAGCGGAAATAAAGGCCACCTCTGGAAAAGACGTCTCAATAGAGGCGCAGGTTACGAGCATATCCCGCGTTGTAACTGCCAGCGTGGCTTTCGATGAACACTTGGGTAATGAAGCGTCGGTGAAGAGAGTGACGCTCTGTTATTCTTCTTTTATTTGATCTAATGTCTCCGTCAAAGCCGCTATACGAGCTATACGTCAAAGATCCCCCAGGTGGTCGAAATTATTCCCGAACCCTCCACTACGAAACGTCTTTCTTCCTTTTTTCACTCCCTCCTTTGTTCTTTCCCTCACAGGGCGGTCCAGGTGTCCAACAATATATGAGAGAGATGCTGCGCCATTTCATTTCCCCATAAGCGAATTATTCATATTATTATTATTATTATTATTATTATTATTATTATTATTATTATTATTATTATTATTATTATTATTATTATTATTATTATTATTATTATTATTATTAATATTCACCCGATGCGGCGGCTCAGTGGTTAGGGCGCTCGGCTATTGATTCGGAGCTCCCGGGTTCGAACCCGACCGCGGCGGCTGCGTTTTTATGGAGGCCAGCTAAGGCGCCCGTGTGCTGTCCGATGTCAGTGCAGGGCAAAGATCCCCAGGTGGTCGACATTATTTCGGAGCCCTCCACTACTGCACATCTTCCTTTCTTCTTTCAATCCTTCCTTTATCCCTTCCCTTACTGCGCGATTCAGGTGTCCAACGATATCTGAGACAGATACTGCGCCATTTCCTTTAATAATATTAATTGGTTTTGGGGGAAAGGAAATGGCGCAGTATCTGTCTCATATATCGCTGGACACCTGAACCGGGACACAGCACACGGGCGCCTTAGCGTTTTTACTCCATAAAAACGCAGCCGCCGCGGTCGGGTTCGAACCCGGGAACTCCGGATCAGTAGTCGAGCGCCGTAACCACTGAGCCACCGCGGCGGGGTACCATTTCCTTCCCCCAAAATCCAATTATTATTATTGTCCGAACCCGATCGCGGCGGCCGCGTTTCGATGAAGGCGAAACGCTAAGCCGCCCGTGTGCTGTGCAATGCCAGTGCACGTTAAAGTCTACATAGTGGTCGAAATTATTCCGGAGCAGTGCATTACGGATCCTCTCTCTTCCTTTCTTGTTTCACTCCCTCCTTTACCCCTTCCCTTACGGCGCGGTTCATGTGTCTAACGATATATGAGAGATACTGCGCCATTTGCCTTCTCGAAAACAATTTATTAATATCATTATTATTATTCTATATTTCCACATACAACGAGATATAATACAGCTGTAAATATAACCGAATCTGTATTAATATAAAGTGTCTTAACTGAGCGCCTTTATTGTCGTTTCGTAGAAAGCAAGGTATTTCACAAATAAAAAAATGCGTACTCCTGTGTGTCAGTATGGCTATCTATGGAAACCGCCAGTCGCTCGACCACAAACGTAGTCAGGGAGATGCAGCTTTTTGCTTTCGACCAGGGTTAGCCAGAGCTAAACAACCAGCGATTTTCACGTTGCGGTCTTCGCGTTTCTTGCGTACGTAGCGCTGACATGGCGGCGCACTGTCTGCCCGCTTCACAGCAATGACGGCTTCTTCGCCAATCCCTCGACGCGATATCGTGCCAATAACTGCTGTATTCACCTTCAATTTGCCCATTCTTACCATCGCATAAAGTATCACGTGACAAACAGCTTTTTTCTGTCTGAAAGAAGGGCTATTTAGCAGCTCCTTTGTCAGGCGATGTTCCCTTCATCGTCGTCTTATCGAAGGCCTCGTGAGATCTCGAACTAGCGAGAGTGCGCCATAATTGAGACGGCCGCCACCCCGTAGTCGTAGTAGTTGGTGGTTTATTAAAATAATGATAAAAATGACGGATGACACTTCTGCTAGTCCCGGCATCTGCCATCAATACTGAAGCGCCTGAACTGGGGCAGCGAAAATGAAGGATAGCAGGAAGAATGTATAAATGAAATGAAAGAGGCGAAGGCACAGCAAACGGGGATAGGGGGAGCCGCCACCCCGTGCAAAACGCGAGTTTTGATGTTTCGCGCCTTCTAGTTTCCAAAAGCGCCGATTTAGGCTTGCTTCGCGCTGGGAGGAAATGCAACCCATTTCAAGACTACATGTAAAAGCTGCTTGCTTATTTGGCGATAGATGGCGCGAAAAAGCGTACCAGAACAATTCCAGGTTAGTTCCTTATATCCATTCACTCTGCGTCGCGTACGTCAAACTAGAAGCGTCTCAGATAAAATGCGCGTAGTACACGTAGAGTCCTCACGTTTAGGTACGTACCGGAAACTAAAACTCTTTTATTCCGGAGCCCTTCACTACTGCACCTCTCCCTTTCTTTTTTCACTCCCTCCTTTACCCACCTCCCTTAGGACGTGGCTTGGGCGTCCTCCAAAATATGCAAGAGTTACTGCGTCACTTTCTTTTCACCTGTAATTTCGAGATTTTAATGGGCACATTAATGACAAACTCTTCCATTGCAAGCTTCGGGAAAGAATCAGGTAGAATCAGCGGAGTGCAAGACTTCTTATTGCTTTGGAAAAAAAAAACTGTTACCTCCAGCATTAGCAGCACTCTATGGAAACTAGTTAGTGTCCTAGAAAGTGTCCTTAATAACAACATGAACCTGATTTAAAATATAAACACCAATTTTCTAGAGAGTAAGTTTCCCTTTTTTTCTGGTAGAGATCACTGCTTGAAGCCTGTAAACGCATGGAGAAGCTGTATTGTGGGTAAGTTTTTCGCATATCGCAAGTTAAATAAAAATTAAAAAAAATTGTGGCTCCAATCCTCTCTGTGCATGTGGCTGGACAGCGAAGCTGTAACACAACACCAAATTACCGATTGCAACGTCGCTTCGAAATTCACACACGTGCCTCTACAAAGAGTGAAACCGGAGACAAGTGAAATGTATTTGTGCTATATGCTGTATGCCTCATTCCAAAAGGAGATATGCTGTTTGCATTCAATTTTTAATCTCGCGTTTTATTGCGAAAGCAATACTGCTCGCACTTTCGGCCCATCGGTGGTCGTGGCGCGTCATTACACAGCTGCGCGTCACGTGACCGTGTGACGTCACGCCAGACCGAGAGATGTTGCCCCAGCTCGCGGCATCGATGGTGGAGTCGAAGCCTTGCGCGCCGCTGCTGCGGCGCTACCGAGAGAGGGCGCTCGCTGGTGTGACGTCAACCTAGGAGGATAAATGGGGCTACAGCTCGGCTCCTCGCAGTGGTCGGCGCGCTGCCTTGCGCTATGTCGGATGATGTGTACAAGGCGAGGCTGGAACGATCTGCTGCGGCCAAGCGACATAACATAGATAAGTCATATGTCATAACATAGATAACTCATAAGTGTACCAAGTATATCAATAGCAGAAACCAAGCAAAACAATGTATAGCCATAAGTTTAACAAAGGGCAACCATGTCCACACCATCAGCCGAACCGAGGCGCAGCCAAGGGTATTGCTTTCGCAATCTTCCAGGCTTAACCAAGCTAAGCCTTTTTTTTCCTTACGACAACCACACGAAAGCGCAACCGTAATCTCTGCCGGTACCCGCCGCGGTGGCTCTGTGGTTAGGGCGCTCGGCTATTGACCCGGATTTCCCGGGTTCGAACCCGACCGCGGCGGCTGCGTTTTTATGGAGGAAAAACGCTAAGGTGCACGTGTGTTGTGCGATGTCAGTGCACGTTAAAGATCCCCAGTTGGTCGAAATTATTCCGGAGCCCTCCACTACGGCACCTCTCTCTTCCTTTCTTATTTCACTCCCTCCTTTATCCCTTCCCTTACGGTGCTGTTCAGGTGTCCAACGATATACGAGAAAGATACTGTGCCATTTCCCTTCCCCAAAAAGCAATTATTATTTCATCAATCTTTACCGGTAAACACAAAGGGGGGGGAGATTAAACATTTATTTCTGAAAAGAAGACCAGGGAGGATTGTGGGTGGGGTCCTCTGCGTTTTTATGGAGGAAAAACGCTAAGGCGCCCGTGTGCTGTGCGATGTCAGTGCACGTTAAAGATCCCCAGGTGGTCGAAATTATTCCGGATGGATGGAAAACTTTATTAAGCAAGCGAGTTTGGACCGTGCAAGGTCTCAGGGCCACCGCACAGCCCTCACATTACGCGCATGTGTCCAGGCCACGTAGGGCCATGGCACTGGCACCCCGGTTCACACAGCGAAGTTGCGTGTCCGGGTCCTGCGACGCAAGGAGGGCCTCCCATTCCTCCCATGTACCGATGGCGGGCTGTCCCTGCTGGGGAGGATCGGCAGGGCAGCCGAAGAGGATGTGGTCCAGGGTGGCGTGCGGAGCTCCGCAGAGAGTGCACTCTGGGGAAACATGGCGGAACTAGGAGAGACGCTGAGGGGTAGGAAGAGTTCGGGTCTGGAGTCGCCTCCAGAGGGTTTGTTGGGAGTGGGATAGGCGGGGTGGGGAGGGGGATAGAGTCGACGGGCAAGGCGTGCTTGTTGAGTTAATTCTGAAAACGTGTGTGCCCGCTCCCTCGAGAAATCCCGGCTGGGGTCGCCATTTGCCCGGCAAATAAGTTCTCGGGCTATGTTATCGGCGGCCTCATTTCCGGGATTGCCAGAGTGAGCCGGCACCCACACGAGCTCAATACGCCTATCGGGATTTAGGGTGCACATTCTCAATATCTGCCACGCGGGGGGATGGACGCGTCCACGGGCGAAGTTAAGAACGGCTGTTTTGGAATCGCTAAGGATATAAGCCGCATTGGTTTGGGCAATGGCTATTGCTATAGCTGCTTCCTCTGCTTCTTCCGGGGTACAAGGGGGGTCTATGAAATGGGTAAATGGGTGGGGGGGCTGCTGGATGGTAAGCCACAACTACTGAACGGTCTGGACCACATGCGGCGTCCACCCAGCGCACATCCTCTGAAGTGCCATATTCTTTATGAAGAGCTTTGGCTCGCGCGACGCGGCGGGATTGATTGTATTCAGGGTGGAAATTCTTAGGAAGGAGTTTTAGGATAAGCGCGGCGTGTATGGCGCGAGGGAGAGAGATGAAGTCTGTCGTGTGGGCCGGTATGCGAATTCCCAGAGAATCCAGTATATATCGTCCGGTTTCCGTGCCAGCCAGACGAAGGTACTGTGTGTAGCGATGTGCATCTATAAGTTCTTGTATAGTGTTGTGCATTCCTAATTTGAAGAGCCTGTCCGTGCTAGTGCTCTTTGGTAGGTTTAGCGCTGCTTTGGTAGCCATGCGGATTAGAGCATTGATCTTGTCTTTATCCGCACAGGAGAGGTTCAAGTAAAGAGTGGCGTAAAGAATGCGGCTAAGCACAAAGGCATGCAGCACCTTTAGATTGTCTACTTTGTCTAGACCGGCTCGTGAATGTGAAACCCTTCTAAGAAGATGGATGACGGAGTAAGTGGACTGTTTTAGTGCTTTCAGGGTAAGGTTGTTTTCCCCCTGTCTTGTAAATGCAGGCCAAGAATGCGGAGGGTAGGTGTTTGCGGTATGGGAGTGTCTTGCAGGTAGATCGTGATGGGGGAGGTAGGGACGCGCCGCAGGCGGATTATGAGGAGTGCCGACTTTGTGGCGGAGCATTCAAGCCCAATGTTTGCCGCGTGAGTAGCTATAGTTGTGGCGGCTTCCTGAAGGGTCGATTCTATGTCGCCATCCGAGCCGTATGTGGTCCAAACCGTTATATCATCCGCGTAAAGTGTGTGTCCTAAGTGCGGAATGCTGCTGAGAGCCTTGGCCAGGGGGATGAGGGTGAGGTTGAAGAGGAAGGGAGGTAACACCGCTCCTTGCGGGGTACGAACATTACCAAGTGTGAAGGGGGGGGGGGGGGGGGGGGGGTCTGGATATCATCTATATGCAGTGAGGCTGTGCGACCGTTTAAGAAGGCCCGAATATAGTTGTAGGTCTTAGGCCCCAACTGCAGCTCTTGGATGCCCTGCAGGATGGCGCTGTGCGTAACTTCGTCGAATGCTTTGGCGCGATCGACTGCCAGGATTCCTCTGGTGTGATGTAACATGTCATTGAGGATAGCGTGTGAAATCTGCAGTAGGGCGTCCTGTGCCGAGAGGTGGGCTCGAAATCCTACCATAGCATGGGGATATAGTCCATGGGATTCCATGTGTTGTGTGAGACGGGTGAGGATGACATGCTCAAACAGTTTTCCCAAGCACGAAGTCAGCGAAATGGGACGGAGGTTTTGGGCGTTAATGGGCTTATTTGGTTTAGGAATGAAAATTATTTTCCCGTGCTTCCATTCAGCGGGTAGCGCCCCATTTCCCAGCACTCATTGAAGTAGTCGGTGAGAAGGGAAATTGAACGGTCATCTAGATTTCTGAGCATGACATTTGTGATTTGGTCCTCCCCAGGGGTTGAGTTTCGGAGCTTGATAAGGGCTGCTCTGACTTCAACTTCCATAATGGGGGCGTCGAGGGAGTGTTGATCGGGGCCTACATAGTCGGGATATGATACAGCTTGGCCCACAGTGGTATAAGTTGATTGTAGTTGGCGTAACAGTGCTTGATGATTTTGACGATTTTTATGGGTAAGTCTTTTGAGTGTAAGCCGTGTTTGCTTTTTAGATTCAGTGGGGTCTATCATATGCCGTAGAAGATGCCAGGCCCTGGTGGAGGAGAGATTACCGCGTAATCCGTCACATAATTGGTGCCAGTTAGATTTACTGAGTGCGGCACTGTGCTCTTCTATTTGTTTCTGTAGTTGCGCTAATTTTAGCTTAACTTTCCGCTTTTGCTTCTGGGTTTTCCAGCGTGTGAGGATACTGTTCTGAGCTTGGAGTAGGTGCGCTAAGCGACTGTCTGCAACGGGAGTCTCGGGGGTGGCGTCTAATGTTTGCGTGAATGCCTGGACATCGTGTTTCAGCTCTGTCATCCATGTGTGGAGGTTAAATGGGGATTCTAATGTTTTGGCCTCTCTGTGCTTCCGAAGATTATCCCTGCTGGTAATTCGGACACGGTAGTTTTTAGCTTTTTTGCCGAAATCAAGCTGTATAGTTATGATGTAATGATCACTGCCCAGGGCTTCATTTGTGTTTGTCCACACCGGTGTGGGAAGGTTGCGACCAAAAGTAAGATCTGGGCTTGTGTCGACAGTGACACTATTACCAATTCTTGTAGGTGTGCTCAGATCATTATATATGGACAGGCCGTGCATCTGAAGGGTGTTGCGCAATTCCGCTCCTCTCTTGTTAGTGCGGGTGTACCCCCAGTCTACATGTGCGCAGTTGAAATCCCCTAATATAATGAGGGGTTCCTTTTTGCAGCGCTGGAGGCGGCTTTAATTAGAGAGATTAAATCTGAGACCGGTTGCCTCGGAAGGAGGTAACAGTTGAGGATGAAGAGGGGATGATATCTGTGAGTGGAGGGGATTAATTCTAGGAATGTGTGAGCTACCGGCAAGGTTAGTACATGACAAGTGTATGGTACAAAATGTTGGAGATACGTGGTAACCCTGGGGTTTGGAGGGGTGTCAGAGGGTACCAGAGCGTATCCTGGCAGCGATAAATTTGTGCCAGCATCCTGAAGTGCTACTATATCAGGGGGTGTGGAGGAAGCAGAGAGGAGCTGCAGCAGGGGGTCTCGTTAGCGACGAAACCCCCTGCAGTTCCATTGTAGGATGCTTAATTGGAGATTATTGCCCGTCAACTGGGTCATGCTGGAGGGTGGGGGGGGGGGCGGAGGATGGGAGCAGCTATGGGGTTGCTAGCTGGGAGATGTGAAGACATTCCAGCAATTATTTGTGGAATTTGTTGGAGAATGGCAGTGGTTACTTGACTGATAATAGTTTCTGTAAGCTTAGTGATGGCGGCTTCAATGTAATTTTGAGTCTGAGCCAGAATACTGGCTTCGAGCTGTTGGGCAAAGGTTTGTAATTTAGAATCCATGTCTGGAATGTCTTCTGGTCTGCGTTTCTTTTGCGGAGGGGGTGTGGAGGCTTGGGGTGTAGGTGAATAGGTTTGGGGTGTTGGTGAAGGAGTGGGTGGAGAAACGGTAGGATGGATAGAAGTAATGGCTGCTCTAAGATGCCTTACCTCGGCCCGCAGGAGAGCTATCGCTTCCTCCCGCTGTGAGGTTTGGGGTGTACTGGCGGGTTTGGTCCAGGCTCGCTGGCGATCTTGATGAGGCACTAGCGGTGGAAAGTCCTTTGGCGTGGGCACTGGTTGCTTGGGTTTCAGCGCGGTCTGTCTACGAGGTGGAGGGGTCCTGGCTTTGCACGAGCCGGTACCGGTAAGGTGGGAACCACCACAAAGAATGCAGCTTGGTGTGCATGGGGCCTCTTGAGGGGTGTGCTTCTCGCCACACCGCGGGCAGAGTCCAGCCTTCGGGAGAGGGCACACGTCGTACCTGTGTCCAGGCTTCCTGCAGTTTGTGCAGGCATCGGGGCTACCCTTGTATTTGGTGCAGCGGTGTACCACACACATATATTTAACTGTGTGAGGCACGGGACCTGAGGCAAAAGTTATTAAGATGGACGCTGTTTTCCCCATGCGTCGGGCTGCTATAATGTTAGCGTCCGGGTTTCTGTACTGTAAGTCAGCCAGAATTTGCGCTGGTGTTTCATTCCAGTAGGCCCGGGAAATGACGCCCTTGACTGCCGCTGGAGGGGCCGCGATGTACGCGGCTACCGGGTATTGTTGTCCAGCTAAGGTAATTTGTTGAATTTTGACCAATGCCAGAGCTGTTGCCTCCGCTACCGTCGCCACTGTGAAGGTGTTGTTGGTTGGGTGGATTCTTATGTGCAACTCGCCAATCACTGAACAGCTGAGAGTCGAGTGAAGTGCCTGCAGGATACTGGGAGCCGGGATCTTCTCCAGGGAGAGGCCGCCTCGCGGGCGAAAGACGACTCTGATGGTTCCCGCCGGCAGTGCGGCGAGTTGCTTACTTCTATGGACGACGGCGCGCGTCATGCGTAGGAGCTGCGGCGTCTCCTTGAACGCGCTTCGGGTGTTCCCAGATGCAGCGTCCGGTGGCGCGCCGGCGTTGCTGGCGCTTGGTTTAGGTTGAACGGAGGCCGATACCGGGTGTTTTGGGGGCGAATTCGAATCCGTGGTCCGATTACAGTATGCATGAAGCACAGTTTTCCACTCACCAGGGTGGCAGTCCAAGGGGTTCAAGGTCTCTCCATCCACGGGCTCCTCCATGGTTGTTGGGGAGGGAGGAACGCGGCGCGCCGGCGAGGCTCGCCTCGATGAGGCGAGGCTTAGCGCAGCGGCGTGGCTGCCAGAGACATTTTCAAGAGGTAGCTCACCGAGGTCATTGGGCACATCCAAAAGATGGTAGCGATTGGGGTCCGTGAACCTTCCAGGATCCGTTGAGGGCCTTGGTGGGTCCTTGAAAGGACTTAGCTGGGCACAGGAACCAGAAATTGGCGGAGCCGATAATAAACGCGTCCGCTCACTCGGGCCCCCTCTATTCCGGAGCCCTCCACTACGGCACCGATTCTTCCTTTCTTCTTTCACTCCCTCCTTTATCCCTTCCCTTACGGCGCGGTTCAGGTGTCCAAAGATATATGAGACAGATACTGCGCCATTTCCTTTCCCCCAAAACCAATTATTATTATTGTTAACTCAGTCCAATACTCCAATGGGTTTCGCCGACGCTTTAGTGATGGCAACTAGCTCCTTCTCGTATTCCAGGGTGCCGCTGGCCAGCGATACCTGCCACTGCTCCTGCGCCGCGTTGTGCGGCTTTAAATGGTTCGGTATATCTGAGCATGTCCATGTAATGTGCGTGAATGTGGGAATTTTGCCACAACAAGGACATGTATCTGCGCATAATGTTCGCTGAATCCGGTGTAGGCGGTGGAGATTGGGGAGGTAGGTAGGAAAAACTTTATTGAAAATGCCGGCAACCGACGGTTTGACGCGTCGTGACGTTGGCCAAGCGTCGACCTGGGGTTATGCCCTCCTCTGCACTACCCCCGTTCGGCCCGTTTGTGGTGGGTCGTGAGGCTTGTGCTTTTCGAGCGCACCCCGGGCCTGCTGGACGGCCCATAGTTGAATGTACTTGTCTGCAGACTGCACTGCACTTTGAAGTTCGGGCGGGTATATCCTGGAGGTAGCCTCGGTCGGGAACCTGGCACAGTCCCACATGATGTGCCATTGGTCCGCCGGACCAGCTGCACAAACATTGCACACATCGCTCGGATAGAGTTCTGGGTGAAGTACGTGTAGCACTGCCGGGGCGAGGAGTGACCCGGTCTGTATCTGTCTTAGGATGACGGCCTCCTCCCGACTGAGTGCCGGGTGGGGAGGCGGCATTGTCCGTCGAGCTAGGCGGTAACACATGGTAACTTCGCCATAACTGGTTACGCGGTCCTTGGTTTCGAACCACCACACGGAACGGTCACTCTCGGGGGCGCGGAGGGTAAGCGCTCGCGCCGCCGAATGGGCCGTCTCGTTGTGGTTCGGCGAGGATGCACACTCGCCCGCGTGCGCCGGGAACCACTTGATACGGATGGTGCTGCGGCGGTCTTGGGGCTGGAGCTTGCCGATGATGGCGGCCGCCGGCGCGCTCACTCGCCCCTTGGCAAAGTTGCGCACGGCGTTCCTCGAGTCACTGAGCACGGTGTGACACTCGGCCTCGGAGATCGCCAGAGCGATGGCAACCTCCTCGGCGTCTGTGGCGTCCGTGCACCGCACGCTCGCTGCCGTTGTCGTGGTGCCGGTAGCCGCCGCAACGACCACTGCCGCGAAGCCTTCTCGTTTGTATTCCGCTGCGTCCACGTACCGGGCGTGCGGGTCTTGGGCGTGTTTCTCGATGAGGGCCTGGGCCCGTGCCTGCCGCTGTTCTTGGTTGTATTCGGGGTGCACGTTCTTCGGGATGGGGTCCACATGGATGTGAGCCCGCGCCTCCTCGCTGATCTCGCATGGTTGCCGGCTGGGGGTTCGGGGGTTGTAACCCAGGGATGTCAGTATACTGCGCCCCGTCTTAGTGGTAGAGAGGCGCTCCATTTGCGCGGTGAGCTGCGCCTCGGCTATTTCTTCTAGGGTGTTATGGACGCCGAGCTGCAGGAGCCGAGCCGTACTCGTGGTCTCCGTTAAGCCCAGCGCCGTCTTGTAAGCCCGTCTGATCAGCGTGTTGATCTTGTTCCTGTCAGTGACCTGCCAGTTGAGGTAGGCCGCAACGTAGGCGATGTGACTGATCACGAACGACTGGACGAGGCGCACGAGACTGTCTTCACGCATGCCCGCCCGTCGTGTCGAGACTCGGTGTATGAGCCGGATGGCGTCCATTGCCTTGGTGGTAAGTTTGTTGATGGTCTCGTCGTTGCGGCCGCTCTTGTTTAGCAGCAGGCCCAGGACTCTGATCTTGGGAACTTCGGGGATGCGTTGCCCCGATGCGGTCATGATCTTGATGTGATCGCACTCCCGAAGGGGAGCGCGTTTCCGTCCCGGTCGTAATGGTGTGAGGACGAACAGCTCGGATTTGGCGGGCGAGCACACTAGGCCGGTACCGTCAAGGTGCTGCTCGATGGCGGTAACCGCGGCTTGTAGCTGTTGCTCGATGCTGGCGTCGGTGCCGCCGGCCGCCCACAGGGTAATGTCGTCGGCGTAGATCGTATGCCGGACGCCGGTCCCCGCTACTGCCCTCGCTACCCCGATCATAACGAGGTTGAAGAGCAACGGCGAGATGACCGAACCCTGCGGGGTACCCGTGCTACCGAGCTTGCGTTCGGGGAGTCTGAGGTCTCCGGCGTGCAGTTCCACCGTGCGGTTGGTCAAGAAGTCTTGGATGTAATTGTAGCTCGTTACCCCCCTGTGAGTCGTGATACTTGTGCTAATATGGCTGAGTGTTTGACTTTGTCGAATGCGCTTTGTAGATCGAGCCCCAGAATTACTTTGCTGTCTTGTGTCTTGTTGTCGATGATTTCTTGTTTTAGTTGTAGCATGGCGTCTTGTGTGCTGAGTCTGTGTCGGAAGCCGATCATCGTGTCCGGATAGAGGCCTTCCTTCTCCAGGTATTCCTGCCACCGGTTGGCCACCACGTGCTCCAGCACCTTGCCCACGCAGGATGTAAGCGAGATGGGACGCAGGTTGCCGATGTCCGGTGGTTTGCCCGGTTTCGGGATCAGGATTGTTCTTGCCGTTTTCCACTGTCCGGGGAGCTTGCCCGAACGCCAGCATTCGTTGAAGTAACGGGTTAGTGCCTCGATCGATGCATTGTCGAGGTTTCGTAGCATCTTGTTGGTAACGAGATCGGGGCCGGCTGCTGAGCGGGTGTTGAGCTCGTGCAGCGCTACTCGTACCTCTGACACGGTAATGTCTCGGTCGAGCCACGCGTTGGGCAGCCCCCCGTACGGCGGGTGGATTTCCGTTGGCGTGTCCGGCAGATACTTGGCTTCCAGGCTCTTGATAACGGCGTCTTTTCCTTGTTGTTGTGTGGTGGTGTGCAGGAGGCGGGCGAGGCGGTCGCGCTGGTGTGACTTGGTCTTGGTTTCGTTTAGGAGGTGCCGAAATAGATTCCAGGTGCAACCGCGATGCAGTTGCCTGTCAGCTCGGTTGCAGATTTCGTTCCATTGCTGACGGCACAGGACCTCGCAGTGGTGTTCAATGGCCCTGTTTAAGTCGGCTACCTTCTTTCTCAATTTGCGATTCCACCGTTGCCGCTTCCAGCGCGCCTGTATCGAACGTTTGGCCTCGAACAGATGGGGCCAGGCGGCTATCCATGGCGATGACGTCCTCGTCCGTTTCGATGGTTTTGGTGGCCGAGTGCACAGCATCGCAAAGCTCTTCCGTCCAGGTTTCGATGTCTGTGATGTCTTGTGCTGTGGTGGGACGTCCCTTACGGAAGCCGTCCCAGTCCGTCCACTTGTGCATAATGGTGTTGCCCCGGAATTGGTTCGGTATCGTAATTTCGAGGATGTAGTGGTCGCTGCCCAGGTCGACGCCGGTGTTGTGCCACGTTACTTTGCCCGTGTGGTCGTTCTTGATGAACGTAAGGTCTGGTGTGGTGTCTCGTGCTACGGAGTTGCCGATGCGGGTGGGATGAGCGGGGTCCGTGATCAGGGCACAGTTGTGGTCCAGGATATCTTGTAATAGGTCCCGTCCCTTGGCCGTATCCTTCACGTAACCCCACGCTCGATGGGCGGCGTTGAAGTCCCCTCCGATCAGCAACGTGTTGTCTTTGGCTTGGGTGCTGGCTGTGTGTAGTAGGGTCTTGAATTTCTGTGTTTGGTGCTTGGGGTTACTGTAGATGTTGGCGATGAACAGGCTGCCTTTCCGTTGTTTGTTTGGGATGATTTCGGTGAAGGTATATTCCACCCTGCTGCGGCCGTGTTTGAGTTGGTGCTCGATGAACGTGAGCCCTTTGCGGACGAACGTGCAGACGCCCCGTCCCTCCGCCGGGCTAACATGAGCGCGATACCCAGGGAGGGTGGGGGTCACCGTCGCCGTTTCTTGCAGCAGGATGATGTCGGGTTTCTTGGTTACTGTGGTGATGTGTTGTTGCAGCACTGCTCTCTTGCTGTTGTAACTGTTGCAGTTCCACTGCCAGACCGTAAGGCCCGGTAGCGATCCTATTGTGGCTTGGGGCTGGGACATGATTGTGTCGGAGTTGGGGCTTGCGTCTCTTCTTGAAGGTATGGGTGGTTGGAGAATTGCGCCACAAAGGTGGGGCTGCGTACTATGGGCTTAAGGGTCTGTTCAATGAAGGCGAAACGCTCTTGTATGGTGCAGAAGGACGTGGTGATCAGCTCCTCCAGCCGCGCCAGGCGTTGGTCGGTGACGGCAGCCGTGCTGGCGTAGGTGTTGGCGAACGCTTCGATTTTTGCTTCGAGCTGAGTTTCCAATTGGGTCAGGTCCTTGTACTGTCGTGATGAGGTGCGTGCTCGTTTCTTGGGGGTTGGGTCAGTGGTCTGCTCCGGCTGGGGCTCGTCTTGGGTTGTATCCATTGATTGTGTGCCTTGGTGTGATGGCATGTCGGGGAAAAATTAAGTGTTGGAAAAAGTGCTGTTGGGGAGAAGGAATGAAGTCAATAAATGAAGCCAACCCCTTTCGAAGCAGCTGCTTACCGGAACGCGTCCGATGGTGCTCCAATAGTTCACGTGCGCCTTATCAACCATCATGTGATTTTGATGCTTGTTTTCTTTTTTTGTAATGAAAACGAGTGCTGAGCTGTATGCAGTATTTACTTTCAAAGCAGATCTAGCCGTTATATATTTTTATTTTCTTTGTTGTTTTTGTGTATCATTTTTAGTTGTCAAATTCCCTTTTATATTTCCCCTTAGCCTTTTCATTGCCTTTTTATTTTTGTATAAATTATATGTATGTATGTATGTATGTATGTATGTATGTATGTATGTATGTATGTATGTATGTATGTATGTGTGTGTATGAGGGTGTGTGTGTGTGTGTGTGTGCGCGTGCGCGTGTGCGTGTGTGTAGGAAGCCGACAGTCACCGAAACCGAAGTGGATAGGAAAATTTTAGTATTTTTCTTATTTGTAGTGCTAATCAATTGGTGTATATTTCTTCGATTAATCTCTCGCTTAATAAAGCACGACTAGGTTATGATCAGTACTATATACGATTTCTATGCTGCTAGGTGTTTTTTTTATTTTGTATATTTTTATTTCTTATATCACAACTGCTCTATGATCAGCGTGATATACGATTCGAGTGCTTGTCGGTACTATTCCACTCCGAGTAACAATCAGTTTTTAGCCTGGCGTTTTTTGCTGACGGCGGCAGGAAAATTTCCTTTGAGGTAGTGGTATACAGATTCGCCTGAACTACCGGTGGCTTTCTCAGCAGCCTCTGGAGAGGTGCTTGTAAGGAGAGGTAGTGTGAGGAGGTCGGATAAAGAAGAGTCTACCTAGGCTGCGGCCTCGACCTCTTCACCGAGAGCTGGTCATCAAGCCACGGCAGAGAAATATGCACCCCTCCCACCATGAGCAGAGCCGCAGAGCCCGTGCGAAGGCACTCCACCGAGTGCACGGCTCCGAGCCGGGCGCCGTATGGGTGGGCGCTGCCTGCACGTGTTACGAAGCAACCGCAGCCGAGGTGGACTCCCCTTCATCCGCCCTCCTAACACAACCTCTCCCCAAAGACTCCGCCCTAGCGGCTGCAGAGGAAGCCGCCGTCGCAATTGCCATCAGCCGTACGGAAGCCCGGTCCATTTCAACAGACTCTAAAACTGTAATTCTAAACTTTGCACGAGGCTGAGCCCACGTTTCTGCTTTTGGCATACTGACCGGACTCGCCCGATGCACACCCACGCCGCCATGTAGAGCTTATATGGGTGCCTGCGCACTCCGGGAATTCCAGAAACGAGGCCGCCAGCATTTTAGCCCGAGGTTATTTAAACCGGGCTCAGGTGGCCTCGAATCGGGGATTCGCGAGAGAGCGAATACACTCGTTCAGCGAGATGGCGCAGGCCCACAGAGCCTCGCGCCAGCTGTACCGCCGGCCGCACCCCTCCCTTATGGAGGAAAAACGCTAAGGCGCCCGTGTGATGTGCGATGTCAGTGCACGTTAAAGATCCCCAGGCGGTCGAAATTATTCCGGAGCCCTCCACTACGGCACCTGTTTCTTCCTTTCTTCCTTCACTCCCTCTTTTTTCCCTTCCCTTACGGCGCGGTTCTGGTGTCCAACGATATATGAGACAGATACTGCGCCATTTCCTTTCCCCCAAAAAACCAGTTATTATTATTAGTTTTATTCTCACTCATAATGTACTCGGCATTTGATCCGACGCAAGCCAGCGCGATCGCGACTTCCTCTGCTCTTTATATATTTGTCCCCCTTATGGTGATGGCTGAGATTGGATTGCCGCGGCCGTCCCCCACCACGGCTTTCATGTATATTTCACTTTTGTCCCCTGCCGCGTCTACGTAGGCGACCTTCTCTCTTGGTTTTTCGCCGTGTATGCGCTCCAGCGTCTCGACTCCCTTTTGTCTCCTTTCTTTGTCTAGTGCTCGGTGCATGTCTTTTGTGTAAGAGCGATTCTAATGCGGCTCCTGTTCTCCTTGCTAATTTTCTTACTTTCTTCTATGCCCCTGTCTGCTTTGAGTCTGATTTTGGCTAGACTGGCTCTGCACGCATCTGGTAACTGAGCCTCTCTAGTTGTGATATCTTTACTGCCTCTCCTAGTTCTGTCAAAGTGTTGTGCATACCGAGGGCTAGGAGATTCTCTGAAGATGCGGATAGGTGTAGCCCTAATACTTTCTTGATGCATTTGCTTATGAGAGTGTCAATCTTATTTCTCTATACTGCTTTCAAATTTAAGTACGGCGTGGCGTAGCTGATTCAGCTGGTTATGAAGGCTTCTATTAGCTTGAATAGGTTTTTCTCTTTTAGGCCCCCTCTCTCACTTGTTGCCGCTTTGATTGGATTGAGGGTCAGCATCGTATGTTCTTCCAGCTTCGGGATGGTGATGGTGTTCTGCCCCTCGAGCGCATGTGTAGGCCTACGATTCTGATCGTTTCTACTTCGAATACGTGTCTGTCTCCTACAAGGATTTGGAATTTCAAAGGTGGCTTGTTCTTAAGTTTCTTGACGTGTTATGTGAACATCTATTTCTCCGGCGAGCATTCGAGTCATCTTTCTGCCGTGTAGTTTGCTATAATATCCGCTGCTTCCCGATGAGTTTTTTTCTATCTCCACGTCGCTGCCCTGATTGATCCAGATATTAATGTCATCTGGATACGTACGGAATTTCAAATTGAGGTTTCCTATGCTTTTGAGTTCATCGGGAAGTTTTTGTCATGGCCATGTTGAAGAGAAGGGGCGACAGCACTGCCCCTTGTTGGGTACCCTTGCTTCCCAGTTGCATTTCATCCGATTGGGTTTCCTGAAAATTTTTACTTGCTTTCCGATTTGTAAAGAAGTTTTTTATGTAGCCAGGTCTTTCTTCTGTCCTAGCCCAGCCTGGCTGAGCCAATCTAGTACCGATCCCTGTTTAACATTTTTCGGAGGCCTTTTTAAGCTCAAACCCTAGGATGACTTTGGTGCCGTTGTTTTTAGAGTGAGTGATGTTTTTAGTAGCATCATATCATCCTGCGTGCCGAGACGAGGGCGGAAACAATGCATCTCACCTGGCCACAGCCTGTTTTCATCCATATAGATCGATATTCCAGTCTGGGCGACGTGTTCCACGAGTTTGTCTACGCGGGATGTTAGAGATATGGACCGGAGATTTTCTATTTGCGGCTTCTTTTCTGGCTTCGGAATGATGAGCAATTTGCCGTCTTCAACTAAGGGAATAATTTCTCCTTTCTCCCAGCATTCCTGCATGTAACCCGTTAAGGCTGTTCTGGACTTATCGTCATGGTTTCTTAGCATGCTATTCGTCACCCATCTGGGCAGGGGCCGATCTTGGTTCGAGTAACTATTTCCTGCCCCCCCTTCGGCCTCTGTGATGGGTGCGTCTAGCGTTTCATTTCAAGCCCCTTCGTTGTCGGGGACTTGGCTCTTACTCGTATCCACTAGGTAGGTTTTAACCAATTTGCTCATTAAGCTTTCATCGCGATACTTTTCGCACGACGACTAACCTGATAAAGGTTAGACACGCTGTAAGGGAAGGAGTGTTTCCGACGCACAGTGACGAGTATTAAAACCGCGTGTTCCATTAAACATTAGTGTTAAAGCTGTTTCGAAAGGGGTTGCCCTAATTCTAAGCCCTCGTGTGAAGTGCAAACCGCAAAATGTGTGATAACAGCGCCTCCAAACAATGGGAAGCACGCTCTTCCCGCGTGTTTCCCGGTAACGATTGCAGTTGCGCTTTCATGTCGTTGTCGTAAGCAAAAAAAAAAGCTGCCGCCACCGTCTGGAAGGAGTTAAATTTACGAGTGTTAGCTGTTTGGCAGCGCCATCAATCGTGCATCCGATGTATTACCACGCGATTAGACTACTTTTCCAGAACATCATGGCGAGCGGGCCCCTACCGCCATGAGGACGGATATTTTTGACCAATTTGCGTAAATTGTTAATTGGTTTTCGGGGAAAGGAAATGGCACAGTGTCTGTCACACATATCGGCCAACACCTGAACCGCGCGATAAATCAAGGGAGAAAGGGGAGACTGAGAGAAGAAAGAAAGAGGTGCCGTAGTGGAGGGCACCGGAATAATTTAGGCCTCCTCGAGAACTTTAACGTACGCTGACATCGCAGAGCACACCGGCGCCTTTTCGTTTCGCCTCCATCGAAACGTGGCCGCCGCGGTCGGGTTCGAACCCGGGTACTCCGGATCTGTAGCCTAGTGGCTAACCATTGAGCCACCGCGGCGGGTACGCTCGTCCTGTCCGCTTCGGTTCTGTGTCCTGTGCCGTGTATTTTTATGTTTTTATAATCACGTCATACGAACAAGCCCCTCATCGCTCACACCTAAATTCATAACCTATATACGCTAGCCTATTATCTCTGACACATCAGCGTCTTTTTTTTTATTCTGAACAACACTTTACATCCTTCCTGCAATATTGTGATGTCAGTGCACGTTAAAGATCCCCAAGTCGTCGAAATTATTCCGGAGCCCCACTCTACGGCACCTCTTTCTTCCTTTCTTCTTTCATTCCCTCCTTTATCCCTTCTCTTACTATGCGCTTCAGGTGTGCGCCGGAATGTGAGACAGATACTGCGCTATTTCCTTTCCTCAAAAACCAATTGTCATTTTCATTTCACACACACACACATGCGCGCGCGCGAGAGAGAAAGAGAGAGAGAGCAATTTTGATATATCGCATGAAATTATATGTAATTTTGAATTTGAAACACGTATTTACACTCCCTAAACTCCATTTACACTTATAGGACGTAAAAAACTTCGCGCAATAAGTGTAGTTTTACCGCTCACTACTTTGCGACGGATGATCACAGGTATGTTAATGTACTATCACCACTACCCTCGGAAAGCAACCAATGATATATATAGCGCCCTGTTTCAGAAGGTTGAAGTCTATCAGTTACGAGCGCCTATCTCCATTAGCACTTCTCTCTGTCAGGCCCAGTAGCAGGGAACCTGCAGTCAAAAGTTACGCAACATGTGCAACTGCTTCGTCGTCCCCAATACTCTTTTCATATACGTGATCGCCCGTTTTCGGTACACCGGCAGATATGTTGAAGAAGTGAGGAAGGCCATGTGGCGAAGCGGCCCCGGCTGGTCTCAATATTAATGAAACATAGGCTAGCTCGTTTCGCACGAGCTCTAACTTCCAACGGAAGGTTTATTCACAGTTCTGGGTCGGCGAACGCCGACAGGTGCGGACGCGTGGCATATGAGCTCCGTTGTTTTTCGGGTATTTTGACCCGCCTAAACCCTTTGGAATGCCTTCTCTTGGGGTGGAATCGACGCCGATAACGAAGAGGAACACGAGGACCCAAGATACGAGCTGGTGGGTCCGACATTTCGATTTTTATCGGTCCTTGAACTTCCCACGTGGTCGGCGCGACAGTAGGCCTAGCTAGGCCTAACACGAGTACGAGGCTCCGCGGCCTCCCCGGCCTCAACGAGAGGGGGCGAAGACCGGAGAGAAGTCCCAGATGAACACCCCTAGCGACAGACAGCCCACAATGACGGGCTTGAATAGATTTATACCAGAAATGCCAGAAAATATGGACGAAGACTTCCAAGACACGACCGAAGAGAACCCCGGGCGGCAGAGTCGGGGGGGCTCCCTGAGAGCGACGAGACCTACGCATAACAGCAGCGACCCAGTAGGAAGAAACACGCAAGTTTCCGAAAACAGGGATATGGAACTGGATTGGATAGTCGTAGGGCTGAAGGTTCGGAGAAAGCAGCAACAAAGAATGGCGATGCAAGGGACCCCGGGGAAGACGACCCCGGAGCCTCTCTCGGAAGGAATGCAAACTACAAGGGGAGCACCAGCTGCGCAGAAAGAAGCAGAGAAAGGAGGAGGCAAGAGGAGGAGACTGCCGCCGCTCCCGAAGGACGACTTAAAAGTAGTTCTCCGACCGAGAGGACTCACAGTCAAGGATTTGCAAACACACCAAGTGGCAAAGGCCGCAGCGGAGGCTACCGGGCACGAATGCAAGACAGGAGACTTCATCGTAAGACTACGAAATGGTTCTAACATAATAATCACCAGCACTGGCGACGAGATAGTAGCCAGGAAGATCAGAAATATCACGCAGCTAAAATTTGGCGAAAAAACCTACGCAGTCAACGCCCACGTGGCGGCACCGGAGGACACGGTGAAGGGAGTCATCCACGGGGTGGACCCAGGAACTACACCGCATGAGCTCAAGGACAACCTCAGACTACGAAGGCAGGGGGTGAAGATCCTGGCGGCCAGGATGCTTGGAAGCTCGAGCACGGCCGTCATCACCTTCGAAGGCACTTTTCTACCCAAGCAAGTGATCTATCATGGAAGAGAGATGTGGTGCTACGCATACAAACCAACGAGACAGGTCTGCTACAACTGCGGTCAGCAAGGACATCGGATGGACGTCTGTCCAAGCCCACAAACCAAGATCTGTAGGCAGTGCGGATGCCAGAACCCGGCGGAGGCACACCAGTGTACACCCAAGTGCATGCTTTGCGGCGGAGAGCACGCAGCCGGCTCGAAGGACTGCAAGCAGCGCCTTAAGCCAGCGAGCGAGCTACGCTGGGGACCTCAGCCGCAGCAAGGTCGGCGCAGAAGCCGCAGCAGAGGATGGAAAGCGCGATGGTTCGGGGACGAAAGCAGAGACCCGGACAGAAGCAAGTCGCGGAGTCGCAGCCGCGGCAGACCCTGGAATCAAAACCAGGGGAGCGGACAAGACGAGTCCTTTCCACCACTGGACAACGGAAGCAAGCAGCAGCAGCAGCAACAACAAAGACAACCCAAGCAGCAACAACAACAGCAGCAGCAGCAGAAGAAGAAGAACGGCGGCAACTCGCAGGTGAGCTGGCGGGACGGCCCTCCCAAATCGCTATATGTTCCGCACTCTAACACAAACGGAACACAAAACACACAAATCCAAAAACTATCAGAGGAAAACGCCAGTCTTAAGCGCGAATTGGAACAGTGCCGCGAAGAGATGAGGCAACTAAGAATGCAGCTAGGAGAGATAATTAGGGAGAAACAAGAAATCAGGGCAGGTTTTGTACCAATAACGACACCAACACAGATTGAGGAAGACTTACAACAGGATATAAGGCCGGACAGCCCAATAATGAAACTCATACAGGAGATGCGCAACGAGATACGCAACGAAATGCAGGGGATGCGTAGTGAAATGCGCAGCGAAATGCAGCAGACACAGCAGAAGGTAGCTATGCAAGAGCAGGGCTTCAGGAACTACGTTAAGAGTCAAACCACGCAGAGAACAACCAACGATGCGAGGGATAGGCTCTTTAACGAGCGCAGGTTCAGCACTGAAACCCTCAGCACGAGTAGCGCTAACCAAACATGGCTGAGCGAAATCAACAATTAGAGCTATGGCAATGAAACTGCAGAGGCTACGCACGCAAGCAAGGCCTCTTGCAGCAGTACATATATTCCAGGGGAACCACACCAGATATTATTTTACTACAGGAAACAAACAACACGACACCAAAACTCAGAGGGTACACATGTCAAGAGGGCAGCCGCATTGCCACCTTAATTAGTAACAAGGTTGTGGCCATAGAACACAAACAGATAGAGGACACAAACATAGATCACATAATCACAGAGATAATTCCCAAGAAGAAAGCGAAAGCCAAAAGCACCCTAATAGTTAACCTATATAGTCCGCCGAGGCAAACAAATGGCGACTTCCTCAGGCTCTTTGCGGAGGCGAAGAGACTAGCAGGGCAAAACACCCTTCTCATAGCAGGCGATTTCAACGCCAAAAGCCCAAGATGGGGCTACCCCAGAGATGACAAGAAGGGGCGTGGCATCTGCTTAGCGGCAGAGAGCACAGGGTGCGACCTCCTAACCGACGAGAGCCAGCCAACCAGACAAGGCAACAGCGTGAGCCCAGATACGAGCACGGACCTCACCTTCGTAAGAGGCAACAATCAGGTAGAATAGGAAAACCTTCTCGAGAACCTGGGTAGCGACCACTACATAGTCAGAACCTGCATAGTGGCCGAGGGGGTCAAAAGGAAGATTGGCACCGCACGAATCACGGATTGGGACGCTTTCAGGGTGCAATGCACGCAGCTGGAGGGCGAAATCGAATCCGTAGAGGAGTGGAGTCAAAAGCTTCGGCAAATCCAGGAGGGATACACGAAAGCTGTGGATAGAACAGAGCAAACACCGGAAGTAGATAAAAGTCTCATCGGGTTATGGGAGGCAAGACGAGGGCTTATCAAGCGCTGGAAAAGGCAGAATCTAAACCGAAAGCTTAAAAGGAAAATCGCTGAGATAACTGATAAAGCAGAGCAATATGCAATACAACTGGCAAGGCAGGGCTGGCAGAAGTTCAGTAATTCGCTGAATGGCACGCTAGGCACGGCTAGGACGTGGAAGATTCTCCGAGCCCTCATGGACCCAACCCAAAGCAAAACCGAAGGCAGCAAGTCGCTACAGAGACTGGTACATCAATATGATGGAACCGAGGAACAGCTGCTAGAGGAAGTTAGCATAAAATGCTACGGGAAGGATCAGATAGAAAGCTACAAGGAAGAGTATAAAGGTGAAGAGAATCTAAACATGGACAGGCCTATCACCAAAGAAGAGGTAATTGAGGCGGTAAGAGCGGCCACAAAGAACACGGCAACGGGAGCAGACAAAATCAGCAACTCACTAATCAGGAATCTCAGCGACAACGCCATAGACCAGCTAGTGGTGTACCTCAATAAGCTTTGGCAATCCGGCACGGTTCCGGCAGAGTGGAAGCACGCAATGGTGGTTATGATACCAAAGCCAGGCAAAAAGCTATCGATCGAAAACCTCAGACCCATTTCCTTAACATCATGTCTAGGTAAGCTCTACGAGAGGATAGTCACCAAAAGGATTCAAACACATCTGGAAGGAGGAAGGTTATACCCGGATAGCATGTACGGTTTTAGAGCGAACCTGTCCACCCAAGACATCCTAATACAGCTTAAGGAGGAGGTTCTAGCCACGATGCCAAAAGCAGGGGAAAACGTGGTCATGGCCCTCGATATAAAGGGGGCCTTCGACAACGTCAGCCACAACGCCATCATGGAGGGAATCAATAACACCAACTGCGGAAGAAGAGTCCATAATTATGTCAGGGCCTTCTTAAGCGATAGAACTGCGACAGTCGGCATTGGAGACCTTAGAAGCGACCCTTTCGTCACACCATGCAAGGGCACTCCCCAGGGATCGGTCATCTCACCGATATTATTCAACGTTGCGATGATCGGGCTTGCGCGGCAACTCGAGAGGATACCAGGGATAAAACACGCGATGTATGCCGACAATGTCACGGTATGGGTCACCCAGGGCTCTCTGGGGGAGAAGGAGGACAGACTACAGGAAGCAGCCGCGTGCGTGGAGTAGTACACCAGAGAGAGGCCTCAGATGCTCAACCGAGAAATCGGAGCTGCTGAGAGTCGGAAGACATCCCACTAAAGCGGAGCTGGAAGTCTACCTGAAGGGGAGAGGATTCCAGAGAAAGACATGATAAGGGTGCTAGGTATGTGGCTGCAAAGAAGCAGGAAATGCAGCCACACCATCAGCATAATAAATAAAGCAGCAGAGCAGGTAGGAAGAATGATCAGCAGAGTCTCGCATAGGCGGTACGGCATGAAAGAGGAAGACACGCTCAGACTCGTGAGCAGCCTGATAGTCAGCCGAGTCACCTATTCACTGCCCTACCAGATAGCAACCAAAGCCGACATGGAACAGATAGATGTAATATTAAGGAAGGCATATAAGACCGCCCTGCATCTACATAGGAACACACCGAACGAGAAACTACTCCAGCTAGGGATTAGTAACACCTTCCAAGAGCTGAGGGAGGCCCAAATCAGGGCACAGTATACGAGACTCCGAGGCACGCCAACAGGCCGGGAACTGCTGAAAAGAATAGGGGTGGAAACACAAGAGCGCCTTGACAGGTACAGGGACGTCCCGGATGGAATTAGAAAAGCCATTCGGGTCGCACCCCTTCCCAGGAACATGGATCCGAACCTGCACGAAGGAAGACGGAAAGCAAGAGCCGAGTATATCGAGCGAGGCTTAGCCAATCTCGAAAACACGG